>NC_138162.1:84778422-85378422 GCF_964165515.1 Mesoplodon bidens
GAGGGAGTTCCCCTTTGTTGGCAGAATGTTTCTCTTTGTGGAAGGGATTATTCAATTTATAGTAGATTTTATATTTTCTGAAGTCATCCTGAAACACATTCATACATGAAATTTGTACTCAGGCTCTTGACAAAGAGTCCCAAGAAGGCAAACTGGAAATGAAACTTGGAGGAAAATATAAGTTTAATAGAATAGCTCTTTTATTCCTTTAGTCATGTAAATATTTTATTGCCTTAGGAACGTGTTTTAGCATTGTACAGTATTTCTTGTCTAACTGTTAAGAACTAATACTGATTTTGGAGAAGCCCATAGTAAAGAACTTAAAAAAATTTTTTTTCCTGCCTTATGGAAGGCAAGCTCAATTCCAAAGAGAAAAGCAAACAAGGCCTTGTGCAGTCTTGCTATTTGATTCTCAGACTGTAGAAGTGAGTATGACTAGTGCGTATTCTTGCTATTTGATTCTCAGACTGTAGTAGTGAGTATGACTAGTGAGTATTCTTAACACAGAATTTTTTGCAATGAATATTGGGTGGCCTACTTAATATGCATTTTTTAAAGCCAGGTTTTAACAAATGGGCTCACTTTTTGATGCACTACCTCAAATTTCATGGAAGCTCTCTGGGTGGTTTCTTTGAGGAAAAAAAGTCATATTTGTCGATCAGCAGAGTGAAAATTAGCTGAGATCAGCTATGCGTGTGAGGTATATCTGCCAAAAACTATGAACTAGCTAGGATAGTAATTGTGAAAAATGATTGTAAGCCACATGGTTCTTTCTCAGCCAACTGGATGGTATTCAGTTCTCCAAGAGTGTGAGGCATTGCTGTTTCTGTGGTTGGCACACATTTTCCTAATGACTTAGACTGTCATTTGACTCTAATAAAATCTGGTGGAGTTTGGGGCATTATTGTCCTGGCAGCTTGGAAATCATCCTTTTACAACACCCCATTTAGCTGTTTTAATTGAAAATGCAACATGGTGTAAATCTGCAACCATGTGGCCCGTCTTGACGTAAGTAGGAGGGCTTCTGAGAAAGGACGGACTCCAGCCAGGCAGCAAGTGATTTCCTGGTAGGAACTACTGGGGGTTGAGATGTGGTTTTGGTGGATGCAGTGTTTGCTTCAAACTAGCTCTGTCCTGTGGAAAGGTATTTTAGCGCTCTCAACCTTAGCTCATCTGAAAAAATGAGGAATCTGGACTAGATGCTTTCTTGAGTTCATTCCTGCTTGAACCTCCTCCAGGTCCACATGGCAAGTTGAACTGGAGAGTACCACCAGTAGCCCCAGGTCTTGATTTCCAGCTCAGACCCACCCCGTGAGTTCTTGACCATTGTATCCCATGCTTTTGTTTCATTGCTACTTCAATCTCAGTGTGTCCCCTTGTTGGGGTCCCCAAGGACACCCCCAGATTTGGTGATTCACTAGGAGGAGTCACATGATTCAGCATAGAGTCATACAGATATGTTTTATTTCAGTGAAAGGATACAGTGTGAAATCAGCAAAATGAAAAGCCACATGGGGTGAAGTCCAGGGGAAACCAAGCTGAAGCTTCCGAGAGACTTCTCTCAGTGGAGTCACACAGAAAGCACTTAATTCCTCCAGCATGAATTGTGACAACAGATGTGAAATGTTGTCTACCAGGGAGCTCGTGAGGGACTTGGTGCTCAGGGTTTTTACTGGGGGTTGGTCGTGTAGGTTCCCGGTGCCTTCCATGTACCCGAATTCCATACTCTCAGAGGCGTTCAGCACAAACCTTATTGTTTGGGTAACCAGTGTAGACACAGTGAGACATACTTATGAAGAAATGGTGAGAACCCTCCCCAAACCCAAGTTCCCAGATGCCCGCCAAGTGTATCTGGGGAGTCAAACGCATGAGTGCCGGAGGTGGAATAATGCTCCTCCTTTTTTAAAACTTTGTGTTCACTGAATGAATAAATTAACACCAAAGAAAAATACTCATAAGTGATAATTCCAAGAAAAAGCAAACCTGAATCCTAAGTGTAAGTCCATATTTGTTTTACAGCCTGGAAAATCCCAACTGAATGAAAGTTCCTATGAGACAAATGTTCATTCATGTATGCATTCATTCATTCATTCATATTTAGCAGAGATTTATTTTTTCCCAGTACTTACAATGTCTTTGACACCAAGGATAAAGTAGTAACAGGTGCTTTCTTTTTATTTTATTTTATTTTTTTACATCTTTATTGGAGTATAATTGCTTTACAATGGTGTGTTAGTTTCTGCCTCATAACAAAGTGAATCAGTTATATGTATATGTATGTCCCCATATGTCTTCCCTCTTGCATCTCCCTCCCTCCCACCCTCCCTATCCCACCCCTCTAGGTGGTCACAAAGTACCGAGCTGATCTCCCTGTGCTATGCAGCTGCTTCCTACTAGCTATCTATTTTACATTTGGTAGTGTATATATGTCCATGCCATTCTCTCGCTTTGTCACAGCTTACCCTTCCCCCTCCCCGTGTGCTCAAGTCCATTCTCTGCATCTGCGTCTTTACTCCTGTCCTGCCCCTAGGTTCTTCAAAATCACTGTTTTGTTTTTTTAGATTCCATATATATGTGTTAGCATACGGTATTTGTTTTTCTTTTTCTGATTTACTTCACTCTGTATGACAGTCTCTAGGTCCATCCACCTCACTACAAATAACTCAATCTCGTTTCTTTTTATGGCTGAGTAATATTCCATTGTATATATGTGCCCCATCTTCTTTATCCATTCATCTGTTGATGGACACTTAGGTTGCTTCCATGTCCTGGCTATTGTAAATAGAGCTGCAATGAATATTGTGGTACATAACTCTTTTTGAATTATGGTTTTCTGAGAGTATATGCCCAGTAGCGGGATTGCTGGGTCGTATGGTAGTTCTAGTTTTAGTTTTTTAAGGAACCTCCATACTGTTCTCCATAGTGGCTGTATCAATTGACATTCCCTAGATGGTGCTTTCTTTAATGAAGGATAAGTGGAGCATTTTATGGGCAGAAGTTAGGGTAGTTATAGTCAGTTTGTCTGCTCAGTTGGTGGTAGTCCACTGAGGGTACCAACAGTAGAACCCTAATTGGAACTTGCTGACCAACTCACGATGATTGTGATGATTTCATGTGATTTCATTACCCCATGTGAGGTTTGTGATGGAAGTCAGTATATTAGAGGTATTAAGTTAACCTATAATTAACTAGTCAAAGTGCTTCTAAAAGAGGCCAGTAAAAAATCACTTCAGATAATATTCATTCTTGCCTGGTGCAAATTATTACGACCTTTATTAATTTCCTTGAGCAAGACATAACTTATTCCATACTGGTAGTTTATCTTCTCAGCTTTACTTTCAAAGAGTAAAAGTAAGTCTGTATTCTGGCTCTTTGGGCCTGACTCTAACATGATGAAGGGTCTGTTAACATAAAGTTGTTTTCATCAAGATTTTAGTGCTTTTTCTTTAATAAGTAACACATTTTCTGCTGGAGAGCAGATAGCATTGACCATTGAACTCACTTAATTTGTGGTTGTCTTCTTAACATGTTGATTCAAGTTCTTTTATCAAAGTTTCTCTGAATTCCTCATTTCTTATTTACTTTTCACGCAGTATTGGGATTAGTTCTAGTGATCAAGGCACATTTTTGGTTGATTTTAACATATTTCTCTGCCCATGAGTAGGGTTCTCTTAGTAAGTACTCCATAAATGTTTATGGATATGAAGTGAGGAGAGAGTTGGTCATTGAGACCAAATTCACCGAACCGAATTTGGCTTTTCCTGAAAGGTGATGGTGTCTTCAAGTGTCCTGTGTTGAGAATTCAATTCTAAAGTTATCTGAGAGGAAGGTGTCTGGAATGTTGTTTTTTTCCTTAATTTTGGTTGGCAGTGAACTTGGCTGGGAAGTTAATGGAGTAAGAGAAATAATTCTTAGCAATCCAGTGATGAGAAGAATCAGAAAGAAGAAAATGCCTAAATTGCCCAGGGAGGAGAAAGTAATAATCATTTTCAAATAGAATACACATGCACTTCAATGTGATTTTTCCAGTTTCTCAAATGTTAAAAAAAAAAAAAAAATCCTTGGTAGACTATCTTAGCCTTGGGTATGGGGTTCTAGGCTAGCGATAGGTAATCTAATGTGCAAATGGTATGGGCACCAAGAGCTGCTCCAAACCAGATGAAATCAAATTATACTGAGGCAAGTAGAATAAAACTATAAATTCCAGAAGTAGGATTTGATTACTTAATTGCATAGGTCAGAATCAAATTGGGTTCATAATGCAAAGATGGTATTCTTTATGGCAGACGATGTGGACAAAGTACAAAATGCATTTACTGATTATTCTTTCCTTGATTAAAAGGAGGAGAACCCGATAAGAAGCCTAATTTCTTCCTTTATGCTAGGAAAAAAAAAACTAGTCAGTTTAGATGGTGTCTATTCAAATATTTGGTACAAAACTTACAGAATAATCTTAAAGACTACTTGGAAGAAACATAGCTTTGTGGGGCTTTCTTTTCTGTTTTAGTTTTCTGGTGAGGTGAATTACGTCTCTTGTAAAAAGGCTACCAGAATAGAAGTTCTGATCCAGACATACCAAATCAGCATGTCTGAAGCAAAGAAAATTATGCCCAGGTAGCGTAGGACTGTGTTCTCCTAATGATCTCTTTGCATGGTTTCCTGAAATTTAGTTAAATTATTGTCTTAAAAACTTGATGTGGGCCTCCCTGGTGGCGCAGTGGTTGAGAGTCCGCCTGCCGATGCAGGGGATACGGGTTCGTGCCCCGGTCTGGGAGGATCCCATATGCCGCGGAGCGGCTGGGCCCGTGAGCCATGGCCGCTGGGCCTGCGCATCCGGAGCCTGTGCTCCGCAACGGGAGAGGCCACAACAGTGAGAGGCCCGCATACCGCAAAAAGAAAAAAAAAAAAACAACAAAAAAACTTGATGTTTGGGTTTGTTACCTAGTGATAGAGAAATCATCCTTATCTTTTAGTGAACTTAAAGAAATTCAGCAGGACTCTTAGCAGTAGTAGGTTAAACATAGCAGGTATACATATTTTTTAAATGTCATTCCTGTTCTGTAGAAATGTTTTATATGCCCATTCTCATTTTGCTTTCATGCCTGTGCTCTATAGCCCAGGCCCTTCTGCTTCACATCCATGGACTATCCAGAAAAACATGCTGTGTATGTTTCTGCAGTTAGTACCTTGAATGTGGTCTTTAAGAAGATACTGAAAAAAAAGAAAACCCTCAAAGACCACCAGATGGGATGGGCCTGAAAAATAACTTAATCGAAGCCCTCAGCTCATGCTCAATACCCACCCTGTATATTTTCAGTCACCAGAAATATATGCTACTCAGACAGCCCTTTCTTTCCATAATGAACAATTCAGCCCCAAAACACTTCCATGCAGTTCATCAGAAACTTGTATCCCTGTCACTCCACACACACCTGATGGTCTAGTTTCCAGGTTGTGTATCACATCTGATCCCTATTTCACAGGTTTCACTACAAATATTACAGAAAAGCAGGACTAGAAACATTTATAGTTGTGGAAGTTTGTCCAAGAAAATGAAAGATTAAGGAGATCCGTAGTGATCAAACCCTATACACTCTGGACAAGTAAAAGAAATGTGCAGTGAGCAAATCATTTAAACTAGTCATACACACTAATGAACACTGAATTAGTTCTATCCTCCCAGGACTTAAGAACTAGGAGTTACCATAGAATGCTCAATAAAAGCATTAATTCAATGTGTAACAGGAGGGAAAATGTAGGAAAGCAACAGGGAATGTAATTCCCACAGAAAAAAGTAAATTGATAATCATTTTATTTATTCAACAACATGTATTGAACTCCTCTTCCGTATCAGGCATAATTCAACCTGCTGGGGATACCTTTGGGACAAAGTGATTTCAAAGGAGAGTGAGTAAGAGGTAACTGAAGTGCACAGAGCATCATGAGGCTCAGGAAAGGAGGTCACCCCACCCCAACAGAAATCTTGGTGTGGGTGAGCATCTTTGTCATGCAGGTTCCTTGGCAGAGTGAGTGAAGGCAGCTGTTGAGAAGCCCTCACCAGGGAGCCTTAAAGAAGAGATAGATGGCTTGCCACCTTAGCAAGGGCAACGTGCAGTGTCTATGGACAAGGCGGTGGGTGGTCTGTAGGCCCTGGCTTGGCTTCCTCTTGGGTCCTGGTGTGCCTAGATGGCAACTGCCTCTCCCTGGATCATCTTGAAATCTGTCATTATGTCATGAGCTCTATGCTTTGTGCCCTTTGGGGCCTAACATTTTGATTATTTTTTTTTAATTTTGCCTGTAATGTTTTACCCCCGTGTTTTGTTGTGATAAATATGAAATCTATAGACAAATGGAAAGAATAGTAGGAACATATACACATTCCATTCACCTGGATTTAACCAAAAATTAATATTCTCTCTCTCTTTGCACACATACACCTTTTCCCCCTGAATTTTGAAAAGAAGTTGCAGACATGGTAAAAATACACCCCTAAATATTTCAGGATGCCTCTCCTAAGAATGGTATTTTTCTATATAACCAAGGTACCATTCTCACTTCTAAGAAAGTTAACAGTGATCTTATCCAATTTACTGTCCATATTCAGATTTCCCCAATGGTCACAAAAATATTTTTAATAGATCTGTGCCTTTTGATCCAGAACCTAGAATCATACATTGACATTATTTGTTCTATCCTTTTAGCTCCTTTAATTTGGAAGAGTTGCCCTACTGGGGGTGGGGAGTGACGAGGAGTGGTCTTTCATGTTGTTGATTTTGATGAGTCCAGGTTGGTAGTTTGTAAAATAACTCACACTTTGTTATTTGAATGTTTGTTTGATGGTTTTTCAGGACTTTAGAGGGATAAAACATTTTTGGTGTGGAAACTACCCAGATGAGATGATACCTTTTTCAGTGATTCATATTAGGAGGTAGAATGTTACAAGTTTCATTTTTGGTGATGTTAAATTTATTTCTTTGGTTGGTTGAGGTATCTGCTAGATTTTTCCATTGTAAAGGTACATTTTAGTTCTCTAATAGGAAATTTGAGGGGTAATAGCTTGAGACTTGTGAATTACCTTGTTTCCTGTCAACTTTTCCCCAAGATTTTAGCACCTGTTGATGATGTCCGCCTAAATTAATCACTAGATCAGTGGTCACAAGATGATGATTTTCTAATTCTGTAGTCCCTCCTTCACTCCGCTTACCTTTTAATATCATTATGAGTTCATGTACTCTTTTAAAATGGAATGATTCATTACTGATATTATTTGTTTTTTGGTTCTTAAATTGTCCCAAGTTTGGTGAGTGGGTAACTTTTCAAGTTGACTGAAGAGTCCTTTTGAGAAGACCCCAATCAGTTTTTTAGTGCTTAGTGCTTTCTCCTTTATGGCACAACAAAATGTTCACCTTGTATTCTCTCTGCCTCAGACCTAGAAATAGCCATTTCTCCAAGTAGATGGTTTCTTTTATTGGGGAATGATACTTAAAAGTCAAGATTCTGGTGGTAAGGGTGTCCTTGGTTGTAGGCTCTTTTTCAGTGGACAGAGCTGAGGGATGTATATTTAGAATTCCTAGTGTTACCTTCAATTCTAATTCTAGAGCATGGCTTCTTCTTCTTCTTAGCCCATTTCATATTCCTCTCCCCTCCCCACCTCGGTGAGAACCATGGTTCTCATCAATATCAACAAATATACTACTGCATACACAAGAACGTATTGGAATTACTACAACAATACCACCGACAACCACAAACCTACTTATGTAGAATTCAAGATTTCTTTTTGTTCTTAGAATATATCCCACTGAGGCAATACAGTCACACTACTTGAGTCAAAAGTTGCTTTAATAAATGCTTTTTTCCTCTATGATTATGTCATTATTTATATACAGTTAGATAGTTCTGTTCAGTTTTAGAGCTCCCTCCCCCATCATTATATGTTTAATCTTATTACTTTTATTTTGGAATACTTAAAACATATATATCAAAGTGAGATACAGAGAATACTATAAATGCATTTTTCCATTTTGCTTTTATCACTTAATATACCTGAAAATCACTCCATGTTATTTCATAGAGATCCTTATTCTTTTTTTACAGCTGTGTTATGGTAGACTTACCATAATTTACTTCACTAGACATTGATGAATGTGCAGTTAGGTTGTTTTCAATATTTTGCTTTTACAAATAACTCCATACTGAGTAGCCTTGTGCATACGTTTTTGTGTTGTTGGAGGTGTATTTTCAGAGTGAATTCCTAGCTGTGGGATTGCTCAGTCAAAAGGTAGATGCAAATATAGTTTTAATGTTAGATCTTGCCTGATCCCCCTCAGTGGGGTCTAGGACAGTTTACATTCCCATCAGCCATGTTTGAGAGGACCTGCTCCCTTCACCTTGCCCTGTTGTCAGTTGCTGCATTTTGGCCAGTTTGATAGGTGAGAAACGGTATTTCTGTGTATTTTAGCTGATGTCAGAATCACAATGCCTGCTTTTACATCATTTGCATTACCACCATAACGCTTTATTCTTGGACATTTGAATTACTCTGTTTAGAGTCTGCCTTGTGAGCCAGTTTTAATGCATTTTTCTTTCAGTGGAGACTTTTGAGCTTACTTACATTTATAGATATGACCAAAAAGTCTCAACTCTGTCATATTATTGTCATATTGTCCTATTATGATAGATATGATTCGTACTGTGTTATTTTTACTGTGTTTCATTACGTTGTCTGTTTTTGCTCTTTTAAAATAATTTCTTTTGGCTTTGGGGAAGGTTTATATTATAATATAAAATATAATAAAATAAATATAAATAAAAAATATAAAATAATATTTTAGTGATTGTTCAAAATAACTTACATCTCAGTTTCTCTTTTCTCACTTAGGCTTCTGTATTTGGTTTATCAAGTGTAAACCATATCCTTTAATGCTTAAGTCTCTGACTATTCATTAGCTTCTTCTATTTTAACATTTCTATTTTTACTGCCCCCCATTTTAAGTTCATTATTCCTACTTTGTCAGAACACATAGCACGTACTTACTCTTCTTCCATCCCCTTTGCTTTTATTCTTAGATTTACTTAGATTTACTGATTTTATTCTTATGTATATATTTAACTATATTTCACGCATACCCTCAGTTATTTTGCAAGTCAGATCTTGATTGGATAAAGCGCATCCTCTGCTAGACTACCTAGGATGGGATTGCAAGAGCCGTATTCCCTGAGTTCTTAACTGTATAACTATATAGGCTTGGAACTTGAAGGATACCTTGGTGGTTGATTTTTCTTTGCTTGCAAGTAACTTTTTCTTTTCTTTTTTTTTTTTTTTTTTTGATCTAGAGGCCCAGGAGATATTTTCCTTTAAAGCGTACTATTAAAAATTAGACAGTTATAAGCATATTAGATCTTCTTTGCCTATTTATTAGTTATTTGCTCTCGGATCCTTTTGACTTCTGCTTTGTTTTTGTTCTTTTCATACATTTATGTCTTTCCTCAGTGCTCCTGATTATATTTCCAGTTGAATCAATTCTCTCTTGGACACTTGTAATTTTGTTTTGATTTCTAATATAATTTGGTCTTTGATTTATTTCCAAGATTTAGTCAACTCTAGTTTCACATCTTTCTGGTTTTTTCTGTCCATATATGTTTTACAATGTTTTATTTGCGCTATAGTTTCATATCTGCAGATTCTATTTTAGTGTATTTCATTTCAATTCAGGTGTGGTGCTACAGTTTTGTTCTGTTGCAGGTGTTTGAGCAGAATTTCTATAAACTGGAATATTTTGATTCACTTTGTATTTTCTACCTGTAGAAACAATGAATGGATGTTTGTCTACTGGTTTCCATTCACTTTGAAATGTTGTATTTTCTTACACTGTTAGTAGCAGTTGTTTGTAGAAAGCTGTGGGGGTTTGGATGACTTGCTCATAAGTTCCATAGTTCAACAGTGTGCTCGTATTTTGGTACAGTAAAGTTTATTTATTTTTTTTTAATTAATTTATTTATTTATGGCTGTGTTGGGTCTTCGTTTCTGTGCGAGGGCTTTCTCTAGTTGCGGCAAGCGGGGGCCACTCTTCATCGTGGTGCACGGGCCTCTCACTATCGTGGCCTCTCTTGTTGCGGAGCACAGGCTCCAGACGCGCAGGCTCAGTAATTGTGGCTCATGGGCCCAGTTGCTCCGCGGCATGTGGGATCTTCCCAGATCAGGGCTCGAACCCATGTCCCTTGCATTGGCAGGCAGATTCTCAACCACTGCGCCAACAGGGAAGCCCAGTTTATTTGTTTTGATCAGTGTTTTTGGAGGGCGTTGAAGGAGGGTAGTTTGTCTTCTGATTTTGTGATTCTATTTTTATTTTTTTTCTTTATTTCTATTTTTCATCTCTTTCTTATCTCTCTCTCCATGACTTCGTCAAGGAGTGCTCCTTCCAAGTTGCCCCTTCTCACCCAGAATCTCTGCTCCTTTGCACTATGTAGTTATTTTATCTGTTCTATCACCACTGGGATTCTGCTCCCTCTTTACTTCTGCTCAGTCTCCACCTGACTTCTTTCTCTGGCGTCATCTCCAGAGCTGATTCTGCGGGATTAGAGTGTTTTTCTCCTATTAATGTGTAATTTGAGGTTTATATTCTTTTTCTCCTAGTTATGTAGATATGTGTTATCAATATTTTAATATTTTTTTCTATTTTGAGCTATATGTGTTTTTTGAAGAAATTGAAATTTAGGTGGTTTTCGATACTGTATTGGAACCAGGATTAGATACTTGATAATTAGATAGGAAGGACCACAGATGCTTGGAAAACTGTGTTCTAAAATATGTATGTAGTCCTGGTGTGTCTGTGGAAAGCTGCAACATTAGTGTTGAATTTAATTGTGTTAACATTACTGCTTTCATTATTGAATGGAAAAAAAAATGTAACTTGGGTTACAATAGCAGTGTTCCAGTTTACCCTGAATATGCCATTATAAGAGTTACTATAAAGAGAGTTCAGCGACCATACCCTGTAAATGAAGATGTGCCACTGTGTTTGTATAACTACTTTTCTGGAATTATTATTTTTCTCTAGCAGAAGGAATTCTGTAGGATGCTTTTAAAGCAAGTTGTTTGGTTAGATTCTTTAAAGGATTCAACATTTTTTATTAATAAGAAAAACATTTGCAATTACGCTTGCTAGTGTAGGATACAAATGACTTGGTTTTCTTGCTCATTATACTTCAGGCTCTGGAGAGAATCTCACCAGGTCGAAGAGGCAGTCTTCGCTGTAGGTTCCTTTATTGAGTAGCTAGCTAATCACATGTATTATGGAATCCTTCATCTTTTTTGAAGCATCTACACTTGCCAAAGGAGAAGAAGCACTAGACATAGTACTGGCCTGTCCAAGCAAAATGTTTCATTGTCCTTTCCATCCATTTTATAGGTTTTATACTTGTTTACATCTTCAAGCGGACAATGAAAGCAAAGATATCAGGGAGATTCAGACAATTATTTTTACCCAGTCTAGAAGGAGCAATATTAAAGCAGGCTTTTTAGTAGCTATCTGAGATTGATTTGGCTGGTTGTCGGAGGTGAGATTGTTTTTGCTTTGCAATATAGATTTATTTTTCTGTGGATGCTTCACAGTAATAACATATTTCACATTCTTTATTGTTATGGATTTTTTGTCTTAGAAAATGTTTTGGTTTAAAATTTTTATTTGAAATGTGAAAATATTTTTTTTTACTTTTTAAATTTTAAATGGCAATAGGTCTGGAATCTCAATTTTGCCCTAAGTTGCTTTTCTGAGGCTGGGATTTATTGCCTTATACCTATAAACATCTTTTTTCACAATGAAGTTTCTGTGTTCATTGAATAAAAGTCTGCTTAATAGTAGTAAAATTGTAAAGAACTCAAGGTATAAGTTTAATAACACATTTCCTTTGTCATTGTCCAAGGTCTCTTCTTTATTTCCTTTATAATTATTACCATAATCTCTACCTATATTGTTTGCCTCATTTGTCTATTTATTATTTATCTACTCCAACTTGAATGTAAACTTTGTGAAGGCCAGACTAAGTGTTTTCTCATTCCCTGATGTAGGCTCAAAATCTAGAAAGCATATAATTAGCATTGGAAAATTAAAAACAAACTAATAAAACATAAGTGAATGAATGAAATGTTTTGACAGTTAACAGATGTAGAGAAATGGTAATGGAACTGATATTCCTCTAGCTATTATGGGATAGAAATCATTATATAACAGATATATATTGTTCAGAAGGACTTGCAGATAACTCAACTGGGGCAAGTATGCATTAATAACTGAATCTTACACAGAAGGGTGAAAATTCTCCAGCTGTTCATGTGAATGAAGAAGCCATCTTAAACTTCCATGTCAGTCAAGGCTTCAGATGCATCTAGCCCCAGTGGACATCTGACTGCAACTGCATGGGGGGCCCCAAGGGAGAACCACCCAGCTGAGCCCTGCCAACCCGTAGAACTATGAGCCATAATAATAATTTCTTTTCAGATATTAAGTTTTGGGGTTGTTCATTTGTACTATATAGGAAAAAGAAAAAGTTGATAGTATAAACCACATTTATTGATACTAAGGAATTTCTTTTTCTAAGAAGACACTTATTTTTTGGTCCATTATAAATATCAGACCTCATCTTTGATTACATAAAAACATAAAGACTAGATTATACCTGAAGAATTCATGTCACCAGGAAAAAGGAAAGATTCATGGGTGTCCAAGTGGGCTATTGTGTTGACAGGAAAGCAAAAGTGAACTCACATTTTGTCTGGGACCCATCATGACCATGTGAGCTTTGTCCACCCTATCTCTTCTGATATGATCACTCAATTTTAAGAATAGGAATTTTGACACACTGATAGTATTATTCCCTCTTCTCAGAGTTTCTGTACCTCAATTATTACAGGTTTCTTATAGAACTAATGTATTTGAGGTAATGATGTATTAGAGGACATGGTGAAAACCCTTCAGAACTTTCAGGAGGTTGAGTCAGTAATCTCATATATCCAGAGAGAAACAAAGTTAAAATCTGAAAAGACTGTTTGAAATTCCATATCCCATTAATTTTTATATACCATTCCAACAGACTAACACACCTTTTTTGTCCTTTTAAGCATATCTACTTCAGTGTCCTCTTTTGAAACAAAAATTAGGGGAACCACTGTTAATATTTAAACCAAATTTATGCTGCTCTCTATGTTAACATTAAATACATTAAGTATGTTCTATTGGGAAAGTTCAAGTAGTTCTTGTTCTGGAAAGGGATGAACTATCTAATAGCTCTGAACATAGCTTGAATATGCACAGCTTCACTGTCATGTGGATTTGACCCTCTCTTCCTCTTCCATCCCCCTGTATCCTCTTCCTCCTACATATGTTTCATTTTGTGACCTGGTCTTGATTGAAAATATCCTTTGGGAGCATCTAATCTATGGGCATTTGAGGAGTTGACTCAGGGAAGAGGAAGTGGCTTTTACTGTTCAGAAGTTCTGCAGGGTCCTGGAAAGGACCATATCCTTCAATAGAAATTTGAAAATAAAACTGAAATATAATAGGACTTGGAAGTAACCTGCATGTATTGTCTGTTTGCTTCTCTGTCCATTCATTCTTTGTTCATCCATCTATCCTTCTGTCCATTTGTCCATTCGTCCATCCACCCATCCATCTATTTAAGAGAAAATGATTGTGTGGTCAAAACCTGAATTGAAGGTTTGGGAAGATCTTATATAGGTTTATTCCTAGTTCTTCATTATTTTTCTAACTGTAAAATGGATTTTTTTCTCACCTGAAAAATAGTTGCCTCTACTATTATGTTCCATAAGAATATTGCCATTTATGAAATAATGTAAATGAAGAAACATGACATATTAGTAAGGGTCTATTCACATATCTTCAAATGATATTCAGATTCTTCCTCCTTGACCTTAAATGTCTCTAATATAACAAAAAATTGTTTTCTGTCATTTTTTTCTCAAACTTTCTTCTGTGACTTTGAAAAATAAAAATAGTGGAGCAACTGAGTTCTGAAGTCAGTTGGTTAGGCTTATCCAAACCATACTGCATCCTACTTATTTTAAAGAAAAGGAAAAGTTCTCCAATCTGAGCTCTTCTTCCTGAGATCTTGATGAAAAAAGAAGAGACAGGAGTTTCTGAGTCAGATTTATGCCTAAAGGAGACAAGAGAGTGAAGAGTTCTATGCAAGCAGAATTTTGTAAACAATGTAAGCAAAGAAGTTACATTTTAGAAAGGAATGAAGTTTGCTTCTTGCTAATGTTTGCATAATTATTAAATAATGCAGCTCAGTTGCTTCTCAAATTCATGTTCATGAGCTCCAATGTAGGAATTATTTCTTGGCTTTATAGGCACTTAAGGAAAACTTTCAATTGAGATCATCCCTAAACAAACACAACTTACTAATTTACTAATTGCACAATTTGGGCAAAGAAGAGTATCTTAGGAACAATTGGTGATCGATTCATAGTCAGGAAAAGTCATTTGGTAACACGGAGTTTCTCCTCAACTCATGGAAGAATTTACTGCATGACCTACAAGGAAAGACAGTATTAAAATTGAGCCATTGACCAGATACAAGAGAAGAGTCAAGAAGTGTTTACTTCCATCATGCCCTGTATTGTTCCAAAGGAAACAGACCTGTACCCCTGAATTCCTTTCCAGCCAGGAGACATTTCCCACCAGGCCTGTAAGGGGATAATAGTTCATGTGCCACCGTGTTGCATCTCTTTTCACATCTTCTGCCAGGAATGTTGAGCATTATTAGCGGGTCGTTAGCATAACCAATACCCCTAAATGAATGTTCTTTTTCCTTATGTAATTATTTGGCCCCTGCACATTTCCTGTGTTACTTCTTGAATCTTTTTGTTGGTAAAGTTGAATAAGCAGGTGCCCTATTATGAGCCATGAGCAGAAGGCAAAGATTTATAGATCTTATTTGAACCTTTTCTATTACCTGCATTTATGTCTTAACTATGTAAATTATCTTCTTCTGCATTTTATCTCAGAATTTACTTCTGCCTTCTCTCTTGAATAAATATCAATTCATTAACTGTTGAGTATTTTTACTATGAACTCTAGAGGTTATAAAGATGCGTAATACAGACTTCATTATTAAAAGTGGCTTATAATTTCATTGAGATGATATGAGGGCTGGATGGGATGAGCAGGAAAACACTGGGCTTCCAATGAAGCGAATGAATTACAGGGATCTTAGAATTTGCTTTAGAATTGTGTGTTTGATACATTAAGTGTCCTTACTGCGCTTCCTCCTCAACTATACAGCCAATTCTTCTCTTTTTTTTTTTTTTTTTTTTTTTTTGTGGTACGGGGCATCTCGCCGCTGTGGCCTCTCCCGCTGTGGAGCACAGGCTCCGGACGCACAGGCCCAGCGGCCATGGCTCACGGGCCCAGCCGTTCCGCGGCATGCGGGATCCTCGCGGACCGGGGCACAAACCTGTGTCCCCTGCATCGGCAGGCGGACTCCCAACCACTGCGCCACCAGGGAAGCCCTCTTCTTCTCTTCTTGATAAGCTATTTCACCTTGATTCGCTGATTTTTTTTTCCCTGTCTTTCTGGTTTGACTTACTTCCCTCAGGCTTATAACCTCATAGGTTAGTTAACTTTTGCTGTGTAAAGATCATCCCCAAAATTTTGTGGTTTAAGACAACAGCTCTTTATTAGATTTATGATTCTGCATGTCCGAAATTTGGGCTGAACTCAGCTGGACAGTTCTCTGGTATCATGTTGGTTTGTGAATGCATCTGTGAGCCATTCTAGGTCAGCTGGGAGCTAGCTAGTCTAGTGTGGGTTTAGCCAGGACAGTTTTATGTGTTCCATGTGATCTCCCATCTTCTAGCAGGTTACCTTGGCTTGTTCACATGGCAGCCAGGAAGGATTATAAGCGAAAGGGTGTGGGAAGTGTGGAAACGGGTCACTGTTACTTCTGCTACACTGTTTTGGCCAAAGCAAGTCACCAGGTCTGCCCAGAATCAAAGGGTGAAGAAAAACCTCCTTGCTTCATGGGAAGGATTACATGTGCCATAAGCACAGGGAGCTGTGGAGAATTGTAGCCATTTTTGCTCTCAGCCGCTCGTGGTCATGACCTTGAATTTGCTACAACCATCAAATTTATACACTGTATGCTACCCTTAGGGATTTTTGAACTTCGGGACAACAAGTGGCACTAGACAGTGTATGTTCATTACCAGATTGTGGAGCAACTCGGAGGCGAAGACGTTAGTGCTTTATAGATGAGAAGAAGATTTGAGGTGGGAAATAACAGCACGATGCCAAAATTTTAGGAAGAATTCACTCGTGGGTCTGGGCAGAAAGAAACTTTAGATCCACGTATCCAGTCGCTACAGGCAACTCCTGCTTGGATGTTATTTAAATTCCCATGTTTCTAAAACTGAGCTCAATATTTTCATTCTCCAGGCAGATTTTCTCCTCTTCCCGTGTTTCTTTTCTCAGTAAGTGACCCTATCCTCTGCTCTATAGTCCAAGCCAGATATTTGATGATTCTTGATTCCTCTCTCTTCTCTCACCATACCCATTCACTGTCATTATCAACAAATACGAAGAATGCCTGCTGTATATCAAATACTGTAGTTTCCATGGTCCCACTAATCTTGACCACTGTCATTGCTCAGTCACTAGAGCTCTCTCCCAATTAATTGGTCTCCATGCTTTCCTTTATGTTCTAGAGGACCCACAATGACTTTTTAAAACCTAGTCTGTTCATTTAATTGGTATATAATTATTGAACTTGTATGTGTTAGTGTGAATACAGAAATAAATAAGGCAAAGTGATTGCCTTCACAGAGCTTACAGTCCAGCGTGGGAGACAAACAATAAAGGGACAAATTGATAGATAATATAGTAGTTATGAATGCTATGAAGAAAAGGCAATCAGAGTCAAGGGTGGAGAATGACATAGAATGCTATTTCAGATAGGTTTACTAGGAAGAGCCTCTCTTAGGAGGTGATATTTGAGCATAAGAGAGGCAGCCATGTGGATACCCGAGGAAGAACATCCTCGTGTGGGAGAATAGCAAGTGTCAAGGCCTTGAGATGACAGTGGGTTGGGATGGGACAGGATAACGTGGTGGAGTACAGTGAGTGAAAGACGAGAGGGGTGGGGCAAGAGGTCAGGGAGATGGCGCCAAATCAGGTCATGAGCCCTTTGTAGGCCATGTAATGGACATGGGGTATTATTGAAAGTGTGAGGGAAAGTCATTGGGAATTATTGGGAATATTTATTGAGAATAACTCGGACATAGTTTACGATGATCACTTTTACTATTGTATGGAAAATAGACTGTAGAGGAATAAGAGATGATAGTAGCTTGAATCGTTTTGGGGCCGTGAAGATGGTGGGAAGAGGTCAGGTTCAAGAGCTATTTGGAAGGATTCGCTGATGGGTGTTTATAGAGAAGGAGAGCAGCTATAGAAGCTCTGGTGTGGGGGAGACTGAGAACCCTGGGCATGAGCGGCTTTGTAGGGGTCAGAGCAGGTGGAGATCAAGTGTTTTTCTTGGGAATTAAGTTTGAGATGCACTTTTAGGCATCCAAACCATGCCAGTCCCTATCTTAAAACCCTTACATGATTTTTCATCAAATTATGATAAAGTTCAAAAAAAATTTTTTAAAACATGGCTTATAGGAACATTTACAGTCTGGCCCCTGCCTATCTCTCCAGTCTCATCTCTTTCCATTTTTCTCATCTCCCCCACCTCTTGCATCTGTATCCTCCAGCTGTACTGGATTTCTTTCAGTTCTTTTAACACTCCAGTCTCCCTTTGATTATTCCATACCCTTATCGAAAATAAACACATCCTCTTTATCCCCTGCTTGCCCTCTGGCTAGTCAACTCATATTTAGGAGCTTAGATGTCATTTTCTCTCGGAAGTGCTCTCAGCCTTCCCACGCTTCCCCCTGACTGGGTTCCATGTTCCCACAGTACCCTGAGAACCCCTGTTATAATACTTGTGTTTTTGTAAAAAAAAAATTTTAAATAAAAATTCCTTGTTTGTCACACAGACTGGACTTCAAGGACTTGAGCATAGTGACATTGCTCTGGCCAGGATAATAGCCAGAATATAGTAAGTGCTTGATAAAACTGTTTTAATGCCAGGAGGATAGATTGAAAGCCTAAACTAGGTTAGAAAGATTAAAAATAGTGGAGCAGAGCCAGTGGCCTGAACTGCAAGGTGCTGTGAAAATTGAAGGGAACAGCAGAGAAGGATATGAGGTTTCAGACCCAGATTTCCAGAACCGGACTCAGTTTTTGAATCTGAGTAATTTAAGAATGGTTAGAACTGTGGCACATGCAATGGGCCATACATGTAAAGGTAAGCTCGATCTTATGTCTCAGAAATACCCAGTAAGTTTCAGAGATGGAGTACCCTTTAGCAACATGGCTGGGTAATATAGCTGAAACCAATTCTGCAAACACTAAGACAAGACATGTAGAGATTCCTTAAAGGAAACAAGACTTTTTTGTTGGCTTATTGGTTTTACTTTGTTAAATGTTTTTAGGACTGAAAGTTTCTAATTCAAAATGTGTTAGGGTTGGAAAGATTCAAAGAGGATCACAAAATTTACAAATGAGAGAAATGTGGTCCACTAAACTAAATTCATAGATCATCCAGTTACCCTTTGGCTGCTCTGTGAAATTCCTTTTCTTTTAAAAGACTAATTTTTTTAAAGAGAAACTTTAACTTCACAGCAAAATGGAGGGGAAGGTACAGAGATTTCCCGTATACCACCTACTCCAACACAGACACAGCCTCCTTCAGTATCAATATCTACCTCTAGAGTGGTCCATTTGTCACAGTTGATGAACCTACATTGACACATCATACACCCTAGATGTATAGTTTACATTAGGGTTCACTCTTACTGTTGTACCTTCTGTGGGTTTGGACACATATACAATGACATGTATTCATCATTCTAGTTTCATACAGAGCATTTCCACTGCCCTAAAAATTCTTTGTGCTTTGCCTGTTTATCCCCGATCCTCAATCCCTGGCAACCACTTATCTTTTTACTTTCTCCATAGTTTTGCCTTTTCCAGAATGTCATATAGTTGGAATCATACAGTTCTTAGCCTTTTCAGATTGGCTTTTTTACTTAGTCATATGCATTTAAGGTTCCTCCATGTCTTTTCCTGGCTTGTTAGAGCATTGCTTTTTAGTACTGAATAATATTTCATTTTCTGTGGCACCACAGTTTATTTATCCACCTACTGAAGGGCATCTTGATTGCTTCCAAGTTTTGGCAGTTATGAATAAAGCTGCTATAGATATCCCTTTGCAGGATTTTGTGTAGACATAAATTTGCAGCTCCTTTGGGTAAATGCCAAGGAGCACAATTGATGGATTGTATGGTTAAGAGTATTGTTTAGTTTTGTAAGAAACTGCCAAGCAATCTTCCAAAGTGACTGTACCATTTTTTTTTATTCCCACCAGCAATGAATGAGAGTTCCTGTTGCTTCACATCCTCACCAACATTTGGTGGTGTCAGTGTTTTGGATTTTGGCCATTCTAATAGGTGTTTAAATCTACATTTCTCTGCTGACACATGATTTGGAACATCTTTTCATATGCTTATTTACCTTCTGTATATCATCTTCTTCAGTGAGGTGTCTGTTAAGGTCACTGGCCCTTTTTTTTTTTTTTTTTTTTTTTTGCGATACGCGGGCCTCTCACTGTTGTGGCCTCTCTCATTGCAGAGCACAGGCTCCGGACGCTCAGGCTCAGCGGCCATGGCTCACGGTCCCAGCTGCTCCGCAGCACGTGGGATCCTCCCAGACTGGGGCACGAACCCATGTCCCCTGCATCGGCAGGCGGACTCTCAACCACTGTGCCACCAGGGAAGCCCTGGCCCATTTTTTTTTTTTTTTGTGCGGTACGCGGGCCTCTCACTGCTGCGGCCTCTCCCGTTGCGGAGCACAGGCTCCGGACGCGCAGGCCCAGCAGCCATGGCTCACGGGCCCAGCCGCTCCGCGGCATATGGGATCCTCCCGGACCGGGGCACGAACCCGCATCCCCTGCATCGACAGGCGGACTCTCAACCACTGCACCACCAGGGAGGCCCTGGCCCATTTTTTAATTGGGTTATTTTCTTATTGTTGAGTTTAAGAGTACTTTGTACATTTTGGATAACATTCCTTTATCTTTTGCAAATATTTTCTCCCATTCTGTGGCTTGTCCTCTCATTCTCTTGACATTGTCTTTCACAGAGCAGAAGTTATAAATTTTAATGAAGTCTAGCTTTTCAGTTACTTCTTTCATGCATTATGTCTTCAGTGTCGTATTTAAAAAGTCATCACCATATGCAAGATCATCTAGGTTTTCTCCTATGTTATCTTCTAGAAGTTTTTTTTAGTGTTGCATTTTATATTTAGGTCCATGAGCTATTTTGAGTTAATTCTTGTGGAAGGTGGAAGGTCTATGTCCAGATTCTTTTTTTTTTTTGCATGTGGATGTCCACTTGCTACAGCACCATTTGTTGAAGGGACTATCTTAGGTCCATTATATTGCCTTTGCTTCTTTGTCGAAGATCTGTTAACTTTACTGCCTCAATTTTTTGATGCTCAGCTATGAGTAGAATTTTAGGAACTGGATTTATTTTCATTATCCTCTATTTGAGCATATTTTGTACAACAGCCTTTCTTCTAATATTTTCTATTTTCTGATGTTTATTTGGTATTAAATGGGACATCCTTAAAATTTTGTAAGTGAGAAATGATCTTCTGTCAAAATTATATTATGGTAGATGTGATCCATGATTCTAACAAAGTTGGAATACTGGTATAAATACATAGGATTAAAACATGGTGATTCATAGGAGGTCATTTGACCGATGTGCCAGAAAATAATTGGACACTGTTCTCTTCTCCTACACCCCATCCCTGATCTCCAACCACCAGCTGAGTCCCCCAGCCACAAATGTAAAATATTCAAATCATCCTAGCTATCCTTACAAGGATGAATTGCCCTTTCAAGTTTGCCCAACCTATCTCTCCAGATAATGAAGAGAATCATCATCTCATTATTTTGTAGTAATCTATTTCTCCTTTTTTTTTTTTTGTAAACCAAGGTCATCTTCTGTAAACTATTAGGAACACTGATGCCTCCTATGAATGTGGAGGCATCCATTTGTTACATATTTTATCTTCTTCAACCTTCATAACAAGTCTCTGCATTCAAACTACAAATCAGCTTTCAAGAATTTCGGTAACTAGACAAAGTCATACAACGGGGAGGTAGCAGAGGTGGAATTTAACCTTTCCTCTGCCTGATTCTCCTAGCTAGTATCCCTTACCTGCTATGCTGAGTTTGGTGGTGTTGAAACATACTGGGCTTCCTTGGAAATTCTGGAAAGTTCATAAATTGAATAATCATTCTTGGATAAATGTACATTGGATCTATTTTGGCCAGAGATATCTTTTTTTTTAATGTGTGTGATAACAAAGGTTTTGAAGTCCATCAAAGTGGCCCATAAATTTAGTAGTAAATGTCTGAACAAAAGTTTTGAAGTCCATCAAAGTGGCCCATAAATATAGTAGTAAATGTCTGAAAACTTCCCTAGCTTAATTTAGATTTTCTAAAATCTGTGAAGGCAGATTTCAGTTTTGGGGTCACAAAATCTCTACTTCATAGATCCCAAGGAGAGCCCATCAGCTTATGGGCTCACAAAAGCTCAAAGTCCAGTTGCTTCAGGTAGCCCTGAGAATGAAAGGTTAAAAAAGATCCTTTCCAAAGAATTGCAAGAGAGAGTAACACTATTGTCTGAAACTGCAAAGGAGAGAACTAATCCTAGGTACTTCCCAGTGGTTCCCAAGTATGGTTGACCCTTGAATAGCACAGGTTTGAACTGCACCAGTTTACTTATATGTGGAATTTTTTTCAGTAGTAAATACTATAGTACTACACAATTCGCGGTTGGTTGAATCTGTGGTGGGGAAAGGCAGATACAGAGGAACCATGCATACAGGTGGCCGGCTATCAGTTATACGTGGATTTTCAACTGTGTGGAGGGTCAGCGCCTCTAACCCCTGCATGGTTCAGCTGTACTGAGAAGCAGATGGCAGACCTATGGGAAGTGATGACTTCATCAGAAATGGAGCAGGACTAACAATGGAATGAGCTGTTCCCAGTGGTGTGCTGGGTGACCTTCCAACAGCTCGTGAAAGCTTACTGTTACACATTCAGGAATTCTGCAAGCATGGTAGCTTAAAACTGGCCATGATGTGAGTATTTACACCGTGGAAATTGGCAAACACTAGAAATAAGAGATTTTCTTTTCAAAGAACTGATTTACCAGCACATCATTGGCTCTTCAGTGAAGAAGTGAGCTCCCTGTCATTGAAACTGTTCAAATAGAAACTGATGATTTGCTAAAAGATGTGTTGCAGTAAGTAGAATAAGGAAACATTAGAAGGCCTCTAAAGTCTTATCCAACTAGGTTCCGCCTTGTCACTTGAATGCACTGATCCCAGTGCTAAGACCAGTGAGACTTCTATTATTTTAATTTCTTTACTGGAGCTATACTGTCCAACATCCACTCCTAATCTGCTCCTTATCTGAGTCTGCCATGTTTTGCCCTCCCCTGAGCCCTTTTTGTTTCAACTTTTAACAGAAGAGTTTCCATAGACCATAGGGCTGCTTGGTTTTGAATCCTAATTCTACTATTGACCAGCTGTTTGACCTTTGGAAGGTTACCTAGGCTAAGTCTCATGTTCTTTAGCTGTTAAAAGCAGATGATAAAATTACCTCTCTCCAGTAGTTGTTCTGACTCTTAAGTGAAGCTAGTTCATATAAAGGGATTAGTACAATGCTTGGCCATACTAAGAATCTAGTACATGTCAGTTCTGTGTCCACTTAAGAGGGTAATAATTCTATTTTTTTTCCATTTCTTAGAGCTTTTTGACTCCAAATTTTACAAAGAATTCCAAGCATATTTTTACACTTTACTCAGCTAACTAGATATGTTTCTGAATTTGTCTATAAAACAGATTTCTTTTTTTTTTTTTTTTTTGCGGTACGTGGGCCTCTCACTGTTGTGGCCTCTCCCGTTGCGGAGCACAGGCTCCGGATGGTCAGGGTCAGTGGCCATGGCTCACGGGCCCAGCCGCTCCGCGGCATGTGGGATCTTCCCGGACCAGGACACGAACCCATGTCCCCTGCATCGGCAGGTAGACTCTCAACCACTGCGCCACCAGGGAAGCCCAAAACAGATTTTTAAATTTTTATTTATTTTTATTTTATTTATTTATTTTTATTGAAGTATAGTTGACTTACAATGTTGTGTTAGTTTCTGGTATACAGAATATATATAAATTATATTTCAGATTCTTTTCCATTATAGGTTATTACAAGATATTGCATATTGTTCCCTGTGCTATGCAGTAGGACCTTGTTGTTTAGTTTACATTAAGTAGTGTAGGGGGAAGCTTGAAGATGGCAGAGTGGTAAGACGTGGAGATCACCTTCCTCCCCACAAATACATCAAAAATACATCTACAAGTGGAACAACTCCTACAGAACACCTACTGAATGCTGGCAGAAGACCTCAGACTTCCCAAAAGGCAAGAAACTCCCCACATACCTGGGTAGGGCAAAAGAAAAAAAAAGAAACACAGACAAAAGAATAGGGACAGGACCTGCACCTCTGGGAGGGAGCTGTGAAGGGGGAAAAGCTTCCAAACACTAAGAAGCCCCTTCACTGGCGGAGACTGGAGGGTGGAGTGGGGGAAGCTTCAGAGCCATGGAGGAGAGTGCAGCAACAGGGGTGCAGAGGGCAAAGCGGAGAGATTCCTGCACAGAGGATTGGTGCCGACCAGCACTCACCAGCCTGAGAGGCTTGGCTGCTCACCCACTGGCTGGAGCGTATGGGGGCTGGGAGCTGAGACTCTGGCTTCGGAGGTCAGATCCCAGGGAGAGGACTGGGGTTGGCTGTGGGAAGACTGCCTGAAGGGGACTAGTGTGCCACAGCTAGCCGGAAGAGAGTCCGGGAAAAAGCCTGGACCTGCGTAAGAGGCAAGAGACCATTGTTTTGGGGTGCACAAGGAGAGGAGATTCAGAGCACCGCCTTAGCAAGCTCCAGAGATGGGTGTGAGTCACGGCTATCAGTGCGGACACCAGAGATGTGCATGAAACACTAACGCTGCTGCTGCAGCCACCAAGAAGCCTGTGTGAGAGCACAGGTCACCATCCACTCCCCTCTGGGAGCCTGTGCAGCACGCCACTGCCAGGGTCCCGTTATCCAGAGAAAAGTTCCCTGGGAGAACACATGGTATGCCTCAGGCTATTGCAACATCACACCAACCTCTGCTCCTGCCGGCTCACCCTGCATTCCTTATCCCTCCCTCCCTGTGGCCTGAGCTACAGCCCCCTCAGGCGACCTACATGCAGAGGCAGGGCCAAATCCAAAGGTGAACCACAGGAGCTGTGTGAACAAAGAAGAGAAAGGGAAATTTCTCCCAGCAGCCTCAGGAGCAGTGGATTAAATCTCCACAGTCAACTTTTTGTACCCTGCATCTGTGGAATACCTGAATAGACAATGAATCATCCCAAAATTGAGGTGGTGGATTTGGAAGCAACTGTAGACTTGGGGTTTGCTTTCTGCATCTAATTTGTTTCTAGTTTATGTTTATCTTAATTTAGTATTTAGAGCTTCTTTGTTGATTTGGTTGCTCTCTTCCTTTTTTTGTATATATATATATTTTTTCTCTCTTTTTGTGAGTGTGTATGTGTATGCTTCTTTGTGTGATTTTTGTCTGTATAGCTTTGCTTTTACCATTTGTCCTAGGGTTCTGTCTGTCCCTTTTTTTTTCCTACTATAGTTTTAGCACTTGTTATCATTGGTGGATTTGTGTATTGGTTTGGTTGCTCTCTTCTTTCTTTTTCTTTTTTTAATTACTTTTGTATTTTTAATAATTAAAAAACTTTTCTTTTAATAACTTTATTTTATTTATTTATTTATTTTTCTTTCTTTCCTTTTTTTTCCTCCCTTTTCTTCTGAGCTGTGTGGCTGACAGGGTCTTGGTGCTCTGGCCGGGTGTCAGGCCTGAGCCTCTTAGGTGGGAGAGCCGAGTTCATGACATTGGTCCACCAGAGACCACCCAGCCCCACGTAATATCAAATGGCAAAAGCTCTCACAGAGATCTCCATCTCAACACTAAGACCCAGCTCCACTCAATGACCAGCAAGCTACAATGCTGGACACACCATGCCAAACAACTAGCAAGACAGGAACACAACCCCACCCATTAGCAGAGAGGCTGCCTAAAATCATAATAAGTTCACAGACACCCCAAAACACACCACCGGATGTGGTCCTGCCCACCAAAAAGACAAGATCCAGCCTCATCCACCAGAACACAGGCACCAGTCCCATCCACCAGGAAGCCTACACAACCCACTGAATAAAGCTTACCCACTGGCGGCAGACACCAAAA
The DNA here is from genome assembly GCF_964165515.1 of Mesoplodon bidens. Taxonomy (NCBI): domain Eukaryota; kingdom Metazoa; phylum Chordata; class Mammalia; order Artiodactyla; family Ziphiidae; genus Mesoplodon; species Mesoplodon bidens. Next base: position 84,803,910 of record NC_138162.1, read on the forward strand.
ACAACGAGAACTACAAACCTACAGCCTGCAAAAAAGAGACCCCAAATGCAGTAAGTTAAGCAAAATGAGAAGACAGAGAAATATGCAGCAGATGAAGGAGCAAGGTAAAAACCCACCAGAACAAACAAATGAAGGGGAAATAGGCAGTCTACCTGAAAAAGAATTCAGAGTAATGATAGTAAAGATGATCCAAGATCTTGGAAATAGGATGGAGAAAATACAAGAAACATTCAACAAGGACCTAGAAGAACTAAGGAGCACACAACCAATGATGAACAGCACAATAAATGAAATTAAAAATTCTCTAGAAGGAATCAATAGCAGAATAACTGAGGAAGAAGAACGCATAAGTGACCTGGAAGATAAAATAGTAGAAATAACTACCGCAGAGCAGAATAAAGAAAAAAGAATGAAAAGAATTGAAGACAGTGTCAGAGACCTCTGGGACAGCATTAAATGCAGCAACATTCGAATTATAGGGGTCCCAGAAGAAGAAGAGAAAAAGAAAGGGACTGAGAAAATATTTGAAGAGATTATAGTTGAAAACTTCCCTAATATGGGAAAGGAAATAGTCAGTCAAGTCCAGGAAGTGCAGAGAGTACCACACAGGATAAATCTAAGGAGAAACATGCCAAGACACATATCAATCAAATTATCAAAAATTAAATGCAAAGAAAAAATATTAAAAGCAGCAAGGGAAAAGCAACAACTAACATACAAGGGAATCCCCATAAGGTTAACAGCTGGTTTCTCAGCAGAAACTCTGCAAGCCAAAAGGGTGTAGCAGGACATATTTAAAGTGATGAAAGGGAAAAACCTACAACCAAGATTACTCTACCCAGCAAGGATCTCATTCAGATTCGACTGAGAAATTAAAACCTTTACCGACAAGCAAAAGCTAAGAGAATTCAGCAACACCAAACCATCTTTACAACAAATGCTAAAGGAACTTCTCTAGGCAGGAAACACAAGAGAAGGAAAAGACCTACAATACCAAACCCAAAACAATTAAGAAAATGGTAATAGGAACATACATATTGATAACTACCTTAAATGTAAATGGATTAAATGCTGCAACCAAAAGACATAGACTGGCTGAATGGATACAAAGCAAGAACCACATAAATGCTGTCTACAAGAGACCCACTTCAGACCTAGGGACACATACAGACTGAAAGTGAGGGGATGGAAAAAGATATTCCATGCAAATGGAAATCAAAAGAAAGCTGGAGTAGCAATTCTCATATCAGACAAAATAGACTTTAAAATAAACACTATTACAAGAGACAAAAAAGGACACTGCATAATGATCAAGGGATCAAATCCAAGAAGAAGATATAACAATTGTAAATATTTATGCACCCAACATAAGAGCACCTCAATACATAAGGCAAATGCTATCAGCAGTAAAAGGGGAAATCAGCAGTAACACAATACTAGATACCAATTACAGGAAAAAAACAGTAAAAAATACAAACACATGGAGGCTAAACAATACGCTACTAAATAACCAAGAGATCACTGAAGAAATCAAAGAGGAAATCAGAAAATACCCAGAAACAAATGACAATGAAAATATTACAACCCAAAACCTATGGGAGGCAGCAAAAGCAGTTCTAATAGAGAAGTTAATAGCAATACAATCCTACCTAAAGAAACAAGAAAAATCTCAAATAAACAACCTAACCTTAAACCTAAAGCAATTAGAGAAAGAAGAACAAAAAAAACCCCAAAGTTAGCAGAAGGAAAGAAATCATAAAGATCAGATCAGAAATAAGTAAAAAGAAATGAAGGAAACAATAACAAAGATCAATAAAACTAAAAGCTGGTTCTTGAGAAGATAAACAAAATTGGTAAACCATTAGCCAGACTCATCAAGAAAAAAGGGAGAAGACTCAAATCAATAGAAGTAGACATTTAAAAAGGAGAAGTAACAACTGACACTGCAGAAATACAAAGGATCATGGGACGTTACTACACACAACTATATGCCAATACAATGGACAACCTTGAAGAAATGGACAAATTCATAGAAAAGCACAACATTCCAAGACTGAACCAGGAAGAAGTAGAAAATATAAACAGACTAATCACAAGCACTGAAATTGTGACTGTGATTAAAAATCTTCCAACAAACAAAAGCCCAGGACCAGATGGCTTTACAGGCAAATTCTATCAAACATTTAGAGAAGAGCTAACACCTATCCTTCTCAAACTCTTCCAAAATACAGCAGAGGGAGGAACACTCCCAAACTCATTCTACGAGGCCACCATCACCATGACACCAAAACCAGACAAAGATGTCACAAAGAAAGAAAGCTACAGGCCAACATCACTGATGAACAAAGATGCAAAAATTCTCAACAAAATACTAGCAAACAGAATCCAACAGCAGACTGAAAGGATCATACACCATGATCAAGTGGGGTTTATCCCAGGAATGCAAGGATTCTTCAATATATGCAAATCAATCAATGTGATAAACCAAATTAACAAACTGAAGGAGAAAAACGACATGATCATCTCAAAAGGTGCAGGAAAAGCTCTTGACAAAATTCAACATCCGTTTATAATAAAATCCTTCCAGAAAGTAGGCATAGAGGGAACTTACCTCAACATAATAAAGGCCATATATGACAAATCCATAGCCAACATCATTCTCAGTGGTGAAAAACTGAAACCATTTCCTCTAACATCAGGAACAAGACAAGGTTGCCCACTCTCACCACTATTATTCAACATAGTGTTGGAAGTTTTAGCCACAGCAATCAGAGAAGAAAAAGAAATAAAAGGAATCCGAATCAGAAAAGAAGTAGTAAAGCTGTCACTGTTTGAAGATGACATGATACTATACATAGAGAATCCTAAAGATGCTACTAGAAAACTACTAGAGCTAATAAATGAATCTGGTAAAGTAGCAGCATACAAAATTAATGCACAGAAATCTCTTGTATTCCTATACACTAATGATGAAAAATCTGAAAGAGAAAGTAAGGAAACACTCCCATTTACCACTGCAACAAAACGAATAAAATACCTGGAATATACCTACTTAAGGAGACAAAAGACCTGTATGCAGAAAACTATTAGACACTTATGAAAGAAATTAAAGATGATACAAACAGATGGAAAGATATACCATATTCTTGGATTGGAAGACTCAACATTGTGAAAATGACTCTACTACCCAAAGCAATCTACATATTCAGTGCAATCCCTATCAAATTACCAATGGCATTTTTCACAGAAGTAGAACAAAAATTTCACAATTTGTATGGAAACTGAAACGATCCCGAATAGCCAAAGCGATCTTGAGAAAGAAAAACGGAGCTAGAGAAATCAGGCTTCCTGACTTCAGACTATACTACAGAGCGACAGTAACCAAGACAATATGGTACTGGCACAAAACCAGAAATATATATAAATGGAACACGATAGAAAGTCCAGAGATAAACCCACATATGGTTACCTTATCTTTGATAATGTAGGCAAGAATATACAATGGAGAAAAACAGCCTCTTCCATAAGTGGTGCTGGGAAAACTGGACAGCTACATTTAAAAGAATGAAATTAGGGACTTCCTTGGTGGCGCAGTGGTTAAGAATCCACCTGCCAATGCAGAGGACATGGGTTCAAGCCCTCGTCCAGGAAGATCCCACATGCTACAGAGCACCTAAGCCCTTGCACCACAGCTACTGAGCCAGTGCGCCTAAGCCCATGTTCCGCAACAAGAGAGGCCACCCCGATGAGAAGCCCATGCACCACAACAAAGAGTAGCCCCCACTCTCCGCAACTAGAGAAAGCCTGCGTGCATCAATGAACACATGCAAAAGATAAATAAATAAATGTATTTTAAAAAATGAATGAAATTAGAACACTCCCTAACACCATAGCCAAAAATGAACTCGAAATGGATTAAAGACCTAAATGTGAGGCAAGACACTATAAAACCCTTAGAGGAGAACATAGGCAGAACACTGTGACATAAATCACAGCAAGATCCTTTCTGGCCCACCTCCTAGAGAAATGGAAATAAAAACAAAAATAAACAAATGGGACCTAATGAAACTTAAAAGCTTCTGCACAGAAAAGGAAACCATAAAAAAAGATGAAAAGACAACCCTCAGAATGGGAGAAAATATTTGCAGATGAAGCAACTGACAAAGGATTAATCTCCAAAGTATACAAGCAGCTCATGCAGCTCAGTATCAAAAAAACAAGCAATCCAAAAATGGGCAGAATACCTAAATAGACATTCCTCCAAAGAAGATATACAGATTGCCAACAAACATATGAAAGGATACTCAACATCACTAATCATTAGAGAAATGCAAATCAAAACTACAATGAGGTATCATCTTACAGCAGTGTGAGTGGCCATCATCAAAAAATCTACAAATGCTGGAGAGGGTGTGGAGAAAAGGGAACCCTCTTGCACTGTTGGTGGGAATGTAAATTGGTACAGCCACTATGGAGAACAGTATGGAGGTTCCTTAAAAAACTAAAAGTAGAACTACCACACAACCCTGCAATCCCACTACTGGGCATATACCCTGAGAAAACCATAATTCAAAAAGAGTCATGTACCACCATGTACACTGCAGCTCTATTTACAGTAGCCAGGACCTGGAAGCAACCTAAATGTCCATCGACAGATGAATGCTTAAAGAAGATGTGGCACATATATACAATGGAATATCTCAGCCATAAAAAGAAATGAAATTGAGTTATTTGTAGTGAGTTGGATGGACCTAGAGACTGTCATACAGAGTGAAGTAAGTCAGAAAAAGAAATACCGTATGCTAACACATATGTATGGAATCTAAAACAAAACAAAAAATGGTTCTGAGGAACCTAGGGGCAGGACAGGAATAAAGACGCAGACGTAGAGAATGCACTTGAGGACACGGGGAGGGGGAAGGGTAAGCTGGGACAAAGTGAGAGAGTGGCATGGACATGTATACACTACCAAATGTAAAATAGATAACTAGTGGGAAGCAGCTGCATAGCACAGGGAGATCACTTCCATGCTTTGTGTCCAACTAGAGGGGTCTCATAGAGGAGGTGGAAGGGAGACGCAAGAGGGAGGAGATATGGGGATGTAGCTGTCTATATAGCTGATTCACTTTGTTATACAGCAGCAACTAACACACTATTGTAAAGCAATTATACTCCAATAAAGATGTTAAAAAAAAAAGAAGTGTGTATCTGTTAATCCCAAGCTCCTAATTTATCCCTCTCCTGCCTTCCCCCTTTAGTAACCATAAGTTTGTTTTCTTTTTTTTTATATAAATTTATTTATTTTATTTATCTTTGGCTGCATTGGGTCTTCGTTGCTGCACGCGGGCTTTCTGTAGTTGCGGCGAGCGGGGGCTACTCTTTATTGCGGTGCGTGGGCTTCTCATTGTGGCGGCTTCTCTTGTTGCAGAGCACAGGCTCTAGGCGCGCAGGCTTCAGTAGTTGTGGCATGCGGGCTCAGTAGTTGTGGTTCACGGGCTCTAGAGCACAGGCTCAGTAGTTGTGGCGCACGGGCTTAGTTGCTCCGCGGCACGTGGGATCTTCCTGGACCAGGGCTCGAACCCGTGTCCCCTGCATTGGCAGGTGGATTCTTAACCACTGCACCACCAGGGAAGCCCCATAAGTTTGTTTTCTATGTCTTTGAGTCTGTTTCTTAAAACAGATTTTTTGTGTATTTAATTCTGCTCTCTTATTAACGTTGTAGAGTCAGAGATGCAGTCTTATGAAGCACTTTATCAATGGAAATGAACAACAGATGTTTTCAATGTTAGCAGACTATTGGCAGCATATAAATTGGCAGTTCATTGGAGACCTTAAGAACCTGGAAAAGTTTAAAAATAATGACACTGAGGGTTCCGACCCACCCCCCAGTCTGAAGAAAATGGTGGTGAGAGCATAACAAAGGTGTTTATTTTGGGTATAAACTGTTCTTTCATTTAGCAAACACTGTGATATGTTTATAAAGACACAAGAGAAGTAGACACACCCAGAGTGGTTTATAAGCAAAAGAGCTCATAACCGTGGTATGGAAGAGGCCTTTTCTAGAACTCACAGAATAATCTCTCTCAAATTTCATTCCTGAAAAGAATAAAAGTTTTTATTGATAAGGAAATGAGAGACCTAGGTAGTAACCATTGTTTCTGTAGATATTTGCTATTTTGTGTCCTTTCTAAATTCTTTGTCATCTGTGCATAGACCATTATTGAAATACAGGACATTATTCAGAGCTGAAGGTGCATATATTTACTCTAAATATTTGTCTTACATATACAGTGCACATATGTGGTTTTCATCAGCTTTAAATATGCTGGAAATTTCTGACTGGCCCCTTTTGTGAATACCAGCCTCGGGACTATATGTGGTAACACAATTCCAGAAACTAGTCTTAAGAGATCTGTGCCAGAGCAGGAATTAACATGGCAGGCTGAGGATGAGGAAATCATGGCTAATATGTGTTCCTTTTGCCTTTGGGTAATGCTGTAACATAGATTGCTGTCAATAGAGCCCGGTTTAAAGACCATTTTGATCAGGCAGTTAAGGAAATGACTAATTCCTTTTCATTTGGGCTGCATTGACTGGCATCAGTATTTTCTGTAGTTTTTGCTCTTTGGATACCTTGAGCTTACGAAACAATTACATTAGAAACATGTTTGGAAGTCTGGACTACTTGAAATGGGTGTTAAAAATCTAAAGGTCACATTCAGGATGTAGGGTCCTCGTTTAAGGGTCCACTGATCTTATTGCTCATTTTCCAGAAACACCCCTGGCTCTGATCATGTTTTTTTTTTTTCTTTGACATTTTAGCTACCTGATATATTAGATTATCCAAATGAAAGTATCAATTGGATATTTCCCCTCCTTCCCCTTCTACCAATACCATGCTGGCAGATGAAAAGAAAAAAAGTGGTTCAAAAATATTTAATGGTGAAGTCAGATTCAATAGAAGCAGAGGTAGAAGAAAGAAACCTAACTGTTCCACTTTGAACACACATGTTTTCCATACACGGTGGGTTTTCTTCAATTTTCATAATTACAATTTCAGGCAGCATCGTTCCACTCCAGGACAGTTATCCATGTATGGGTGACCCATTTCCTGTGCATTTCCTTCCTCCCACCCACCTCTTGGCCACATTAATGCTACTTTGTGTCACAAACGATACCGCAGGTGGCCAGAGCAGGTTTTGAAAAAGAAAAAAATGAAATGGAAACCTGTCAGGGTTGCTTTGTGTTAAATTAAACTATTTGGCTAGAAGAGGCCCAAACTCTTGGCTAGAATGAGACTTCCGAAAAACATGGGTATTTTGTAAATCTACACTGTTTCTTTCATGATCTATTAACCAAGCATTAGCTGGCTAGATATCTCTGATGAGGTCGGAGGAGCAAGCATTTGGCAGATGTGAACTTGGATATAAAGTGGAGAATATGCCCTCACTTCTGGCGTGTAATCGATAAGCCAATATTGACTGAAATCCTAGATTAGACTTGGTTTAATGCATAGTCTTCTCGAGGCTTACAAAGGAGACAAAATTCACACACAAGATTCAACACTCAGCCACAGTTCAGCAGAATTCAGTAAGTTGGGGTTGGACTGTGTAGAACAGAATGTGTGTTGTGTGTGGTGTGTTGTGTGTGTGTGTCTGTGTCTGTCTCTCTTCTTTCCTAAGTTCAGGGAAGGGGAAGAGCTAGCCGAGTGGTAGGCAGTAGGTCCTGAGCTGTGCTCCAAAAACTGGGGAGAGAGGGGAGAGTGGAATTGGATCAGTGTAGTACTAGATGGTGGTGCAGGGCCTCAAGTGCCAGAAAGAAGTCAAGAAAGTGACAGAACGTTACAAATGTTCATAAAATATATAAGCCCCTATTTTCAGTGAACTTGATATTATCTGTGATGAAAAATGGGTACACCATTTGTTAGAATGAATCCATGAAACTACTCAAGTGTGTTTATGGTGTTTGACAAAGGTATTAGAGGTATCTGCCACTAGTTAGCATTTGATTTTGAAGGGTAAAGTTTGGAAAGAGGTGAGCTTCCATTTAGGTTGTACTTAAAATAAAAGTCAAGTCATGGCTACAAAGCCTGGGATGACCTGACCTCTGTTGCCCATTCTGATCTGCTACCTTTTATGCCATTTTCCTTCTCATCCACTAAGCTTCAGCTAGACCCCATCTTCTTTCTCTTTCTTCAATGCACTAATCTGTTTCTCACCTTATGGTCATTGCATTTGCTGTGTCCTCTACCACGACAAGGTCTAAGCTCTTGGGCAAGCCAGCTCTTTCTCATCAGGCATATCTCAACTCACATTTCACTTCCTCAGAAACTGGGGTCTTTTCTGACCATTCCCCCCAGAGAGGTGTGTACTCAGACTGCTCAGCATTGACCGCCATATTACCCTCTTTAATTCCTTTAAAACATAAGGAGTGTTCTGAATGGTCTTCCTTGTTTTCTTTGTCATCTGTGTTTCCCCTTTAGAGAGGTCATGAGGACAGGCACCTCATCTTCCCTGTTCACTGCCATACCCCAGCATGTAGTAAGTGCTCAATAAAGTATGTGTTAGATGAGTCAGTGGCAGTGGGGTCTCCATTATGCTTAGAGCATACAGAGCTCATGTTCTCTTCCCCTCTTGAAGTGCTGAACTGTTACAAAGCAGGAGGAAGATAGTGAATGCTGTGGACCTGGGGTGGCTTGCGTTGCCATGGCAGTAGGCTACGGCACATCCCCTTTCCTTTCTTCCTCTGCTGAGCCTTAAGAACCTGGAAAACACCACTCAGAGGGATATTTCATAGAGATGGACTTTGAAGGGGTAATTGTGTGGGTTGGACGAATGCTAGTCAATTATATCGGGAAGAACTGCTGGTTTAATGTATTTATTGATGTGTTTGTATGTTGTAGCCATTGTGGAATGAAATCACTACACCTAATGAGCTAAGATTCGATGCCTCTTCAGCCTGCCCTTCCAAGCCCTCACACACATTTTCCTGTGCCTGTCCCCTGTCTGGACCCTGCACTCTTCTTCTCTCCCTTCTCAAAGTAGCCCTGAATAAGTCTATTGGCTTCCTACAAATTATAAGACAACACTCATTGTTAATTTGCTGAAAGAAATTTGAAGAAACTGTTATTTTTTCTCATTAATGGGTTTCTCACCGCAGTGGCACACCTCTGGCTGGCACCGTACAGAAGCTGCCGGGGTTTTTTTGCAGCCAGGCTTTTCTAGGTGCCTGCTTAAGAAATTATAAGGTATATGTTGTTCAGTTATCTAGTTTGGGTTTATAAATGAAATGCTACAATGCCTTTTGATGTGTCATTAATACATGCTAACAATAAAACGGTGCACCCATTATTCTGCTGTTGAGATATGCTTTATTTATCATGTTTTTCCGAAGGTGTTAGAACAGGGCAGAACTGTCAGGAGAGATTCCTGTCTTGCTTTCCTTCCCCACATCTATCCTTCCTCCCTTCCCCTCTTGTCATGTTGGAGATCTGCGCTTCTACTTGAACAGACAATCCACCCAATTCCTGTTAATTTAATGCATTGTCTTAAGAAGTAGGTGATTTTCCAGCCTCCTCACTATTTGGTAATCTGCAACGTCCAGTTCTCCCTCTTACACCTTTAGCACTGCAGTGACAACACACATCCCTGCCAGTCAGACATGAATATCGAAGGAGCCTGGAAGAGAGGCTACACGGGAAAGAACATCGTGGTCACCATCCTGGATGATGGCATTGAGAGGACCCACCCAGACCTGATGCAGAACTACGTGAGTATTTGCTGTGGTCAGAGCAGCTTCCCTCCTGGGAAACAATGGAACTCATGTGAGGATGCTCCAAAAGGGGGAAAACCACAGAAAAATGCAGCCAACGGGTACAATAGGCTCTGCGTGTTGCTGCCATCTTCTAAAGGATGCACTCTTGGAGGACCGGAAGCAGGAGATAAGGCTATCCCGCTCTCCACTTTTGTGTGCCTTTGATGTTCTGATGACAAAATGCAGATGATAAGGTAGCGGAAACCCCAGCACCCATCCCATGTGCTACTGACAACATCCACTCTTCTCAGCAATTCATCCATGCAGCCAGAGAGCACTCCTTGTTTCCTTTATGGAGAAAGCGTGCTTTGAACTCTTCTCAAGTTACTCTGCGAGTCTCTTTCTCTCTCTGCCTCTCCCTTTTTAAAGGACAATAATGAACAGGCTCCCAGAAGTCCTTAGGAATCAGTCAATTCCCTTGCTTAAGAAAGGACTGAGATTCCAGGACTCAGAACATAAGGTGAGCCCAAGGTCACAGAGCAAATGAAAGGGCTGAGACTCAGTACTTTCACTGAAAACCACAGTCTTGATACCCAGTGCCCACTGGACACTGGGGTCGGTTTGTGTCCCTGGGGTCCCCTTTACCACCATGATATTTCCTGCCTGGAAATAGGTCAATAACCCCTCCCTCTTCTACTCTCCAAACGCCGCCTTTCCATCAGCTTCTCCTCCCTAAGTTTGTTTAAAAATACCATAATTAAGGCTTCCCTGGTGGCGCAGTGGTTGAGAGTCCGCCTGCCGATGCAGGGGACACGGGTTCGTGCCCCGGTCCGGGAAGATCCCACATGCTGCGGAGCAGCTGGGCCCGTGAGCCATGGCCGCTGAGCCTGCGCGTCCGGAGCCTGTGCTCCGCAACGGGAGAGGCCACAACAGTGAGAGGCCTGCGTACCGCAATAAAAAAAAAAAAATACCATAATTATCTCCCAATATGCCATTCTCTGCTCAAATTTGTTTCTCATGACACCTTGGCGTTCTCCCTAAAATATCTCTTTTATTACTTAAGAGCCTGCAGTGACTCCCTCTTATCCACAGAAGCAGCTCTCTGATTCCTGTCAGGACTCAGCAGACACTCCTGGTGGATCCCACTCACACCAGTGCCTTCTAAGCTCTTTTCTGTTGACGACTACTTCCACTAGAACACCGGTATCACTGCATACCCACTAGGACTCCAGTCACTTTTACCTATGTCCCTCTCTGTCCCTTCATAACTCCTTTTAATCCCAAAACTTTGGTTGTATGAGTTTTCCTATATTGTATTTCATGTTGTTATTGAAAAAAATTTCAAAGTTGGTGGTTGTCTCTCAGCTTACACGTTTCCTCTCACAGCCTTGAAAATCCAAGCAGCTCTAAATCATGATGAAGTCAGGACTCATACTGATCCTTAAGAAGGAAAGTCAGGGGCCAGGGTGGGAAGCTTTGCTTCGTGTTTATGGAAGGTGCCCACAGAAAACCCTAGCTATAACTGGGAGGACCACATCCCCTCAGATTTTTCTCTTCTCTATTCTATATTCATCATCATTAAGGGAGCAACATCAGCAAGCCCAGCCCATCTCACGGTGCCCTGAGCTTGTGGAGAGTTCTGAGAGGGGCCTGGCCCATAGCTCCCCATTGCACATTAACACAAAGGACTCACCATCCTCGCAGGCCTGCTGCCTTTCTCTTCTCTTTGCTCCCCAGTAACTGGTGGACACGGCAGTGGCCCATTGTCCTGGACTCATTCAGAATGGACATGGCCTTTTCCTTAAGACGGACATACTGTCCTCTTTAAATCTGCTATTTCTCCCCCCACCCTTCAGCATGGGAAGACATGGTTTCCCTGCACTGTGGGAATGACTCCCTGTATCTGTCTCTCTGACCATCTCTCCTCTGGCTTCTTTCTCATCTGCCGCTTCATTTTCTCATGAAACCATTTAGGTAGCGATTGCCATATATGCTCTCCAATGTTTATTTTTCATTTGCTCAGTCTCACTTATTGCATGACACTTACTTTCTCTTAGTTTTCCTTTTGTCACTCAAACCTGAAAAGATTCTCTTTTTATCAATTTGCAAATAAAATACTTCCAAGTCACTTCCTTGACACATCAGAAACTACCACTGGCTCACACAGCCACCCATATTTCTGACCTACGAAGACCTTCACTCAGGACCACCCACTATCACCTTATACTTTTATCAACTTTAACTGCTTTGTCTCTCAGTATCCTACCCTGCTGCCCTTTTTGTTTCAAAGATTCAGCTAAGAAACTTCACAAATCAATTTTTACAATGAAATGTTGAAACAGTTTCTCCTAAATTAGATGATTTTCCCTAAGGTTGAAAAACAGAGAGAGAGAGAGAGAGAGAGAGAGAGAGAGAAAAGGAACTGCAAGTTCATTTAGTTCTCATTTGTACAAGACACTTGATTGGCTGCCCTTACCCTGCCTCCAAGCACACTCAGATAAACTTGTGTCTCTTCACAGAATGGAATTTTAGAGCTAAAAAGGAACTTCAGTTCAGCCTCCTCATTTGACAGGGTAGACACTGAGGCCTGAAGACTAAAGTGAGTTAGCCCAGGTCATATAAAGAACAGAACTGTGGCTGTCCACTGCCTAGCAAAGAAGTCTTTCTTATCGTATGCAATGCAGTTTTTACAGGGTGTTCCTACTCCCCACTGCATAGAAATGCATTTGATTAAACACAAAGAGCCTTAACCTAAATGAGATTGCATTCTTTACCTTTTTCACTTTTTTCTCCCTGGAAAGAAAATTCTCCAGAATTCACCTGTGCAATTAGCAGTACTGGTGCCCTTTTGATTCTCCTAATGTTAGGGCTGGTAAAGAGTAAGAGAAAAGCACATTGGATGGGGTGGCTGGGTTCCAGTCTTAATTCCATCGGCAGTTCGTTTCATGCCTTTGGCCAAGTCACGTAACCTGTCTCGGGCTTCTGTTTCCTTATAAGTGAAATTGCACAGTGTTGTCCTTCATGCTCTAATGACTGCTGAGGTGGGCTGCTTTGTATGTTCCTTTGTATGGGAAGCAGAGACTTATCACCTTTACATGTCATGTGTATTTTGCTTACTCCCCCCAAACATTTCAGACTCCATGTACTTTAAGTTATTTTCAGAAACAAGAGACTTTGATAAAGACAGAAAACAAAGATAACATTTACTTTCACTAAAACTGATAACAGAAATAAATCATCATAAAGCATCAGAAAATTCAAAACATCCTAAATTAGTTCTATCTATGGTGATATAAATTTAGATGATGGAACAATCCATTAATTTTTTTTTTTTAGTAATTTGAAGATTTTTCACAATCATTTAAAACAAACAAATAAATTCAGCTTTGGTTTCAGAGAAACTTCTTCATTTTGAAACTTTGACATATAACAAAATTTTGATCATTATTTTGGTTGGGGCAAAAGACCATTTGGTGTTAGTATGAAGTCTTGAACTGTAGACCCTTTTATACTAGATAAAACATCTGAAACCAGACAAATATTGCCTAATAGAGGTCCCAAGATACCTGATATAAGAGATTTCTAATAGTGATTTTTAATTGGCTTGCCAATTTTTTGTGAATGATTTCTGTCTCCAAAAATCTTTGAACTGTGATAAGGAATGTGCACACTCAAGAAATGAAGTAAGGAATACAGAGAGAGTCGGCGAAGAATAAATCACTGTCTTCTAGGTGTTCTAGCAGTACTTCGCAGAGAAGATGGTTGTCGAGGACCTCTTCAAAGCACTGGGGTGAGGGGTCAGTGCTAGGTATGAGGGAAAAGTGCTGGCAAGAGTGGACTGGGCACGTCTTTGGTCTGTAGAGAGTATTTCTTCACCTTCACAGGGAAAGATATGACACTGATTATTACAGAACAAGGCATCCTGACACCACCGGACCATGAGTGTATTATTTACTCTAATTACTCTCTTGCAGAAATGTGTTTAAGGAGGCATGAGCCTTCAGGTGCATGGCTAATTAATGAACGCCTGTCTCCTTTCTCTCTCTCCTCTGTGACCACAGGATGCTCTGGCAAGTTGTGACGTGAATGGGAACGACTTAGACCCCATGCCTCGTTATGACGCGAGCAACGAGAACAAGTAAGGCCCAAGTGGGGGTACCTGGCATGTGGCTGGCAGGGAGCTTTGTTTTCTGCTCTTGCGGAGGGAAGTATTTTTTTGAAAATCTTTGGTAACAGATGATCCCTAATTTGCTCCAAGATAAACAAGTGTCTTTCCGCTAAAGCTTCTGGATATAAAAAGGTGTGGTCCACATAGTAAGAATGGTTACAGAGAGAACTCTGGGGAATGACTTGAGGGTGTGGTTGGGGAATACTGTTCCTCAGGTGTTCATTGGCCTGTGACCCATTTGTTTAGGGATAGGGGTGCTAAAGGGAGAGGCAAAACAAAGTGCCCCCCCCAGAGAGTTACTTTATTCTGTTAAGTTCAACGCATTTGATTGAATGCTGTGCTTGAGGTCTCTGCCAGTGCTTTCTGATTTGCTTCTTTTTCTTCTCTACTTTGTAGTGGTTGTGTTCTTTACTAATATACCTGAAATACCTATATGGTTTGCCACGTATGGAACACATTACCTTTCTTATCCTCACAGTCAAGAGCCTTAGAAACCCATGTAACCACGTTTACACTTTCCAGCTAGTACAGTAGTTTTTTTGAAAGCAAATGAAATACACATCCATTTCTTGCTTACGATGATCCAGGCATTTTTAAAAGATTAGTAGGTGTTTCTAATCTCTACATCACATTAACTTTTTTGCTTTTACTACAAAGTTTCTCCAGGATATGGCTGTGATTTAGATACTATCATTTGAATTTTTATTTACATGTTTTTGTTTGGAATCACAGAAGTTATAAAGAGAGGTGTTTTACCCATTTATTATGTACTATTTCTAGCCTGCATTTTTCTGTAGGGAAAAGTTTCTCAGCTGGTATTATTCAAGTAAGTCAATAAGTTTAGATAAAACCAATGCGGCCTAGATAATTGTGATTGTACATGGGTTTCTTTTTTTTTCCCCCTCTTCTTACCATTTACAAAGAAGCCTCAAAAAAGTTACCATGAAAAATATGCTGGTTTTTAACATTAATGAGTCAATATTATAAATCAAATTCAGTGGTGAAAGCATTAATATACAAATTGATGTAGATAGAATTTTCCAGAACTTTCCAAACAAAAAGAGAAAGAGACCTAAAGTAAACTGGATTATTTTCTTTCAAGCATGGTCATTACTGTCTAGATTACACTGTTTAAAGTTATGGTCAATTTCACACAAAGGGTTATAATTTGAGACATTGTGAGCTAATTTATTTAACCCAATTTGCAAACTAGCATGAAACACTGAAGAAGAAACTTGAAGCTTCCATACTTAAAAGGTCACGGATAAATTTCACTCTCCAGTCCATTCTACTCTAGTGTGACACATATACTCCTAAAAATACTTGTACCCTGCAAAGTCTAAAACCATGAGTAATAGGAAAAGCTTAGAAGCTTCATCAATGACACACAGAAAAATGATAGGGACCTATTAAAAATTATTCATGTTAACACTTTTTTCACGTTAAGTGGTTAAGAAATTTATAAAACTATAATGAATGTGGCACTTAATCATTTTTTAAATTTTTTAAATTTAAAAAAGTCCTTTTTTAAATTATCTTTTTTTAAATTCAGCCCTTAGATGTGAAGAAAAAAAAGGCTCAGACAGGTCAAGTGGATAAGGGTTAAACAGGTAATAAGTGATGAAGAAGTTAGGAAACAAAGAATCAAACTCAAGTGGTTTGTTTACAAGCTTTGCTTTGCATATTATACACAAGGCCAGAGCCCTTATGGTAATGAAAAGGAAAATGATCCAAGTATCTGTCATTTAAATGAGTTGTAACTAGAGATAATTGGTTTCAATAACAGTAAATTTGAGAGGAAGAAAGGCTGAATTATTGACCAAAATATTTGGAGAATACAGAGCGCTGAGCTGACCTTTGACATCCTGTCATAAAGAAGGCTCGAGACTGGGTGCCAGTCTGATCCTTCAAAATAGTAAGGATATGATTCATAGCTAGGCTGGGTTCAAAGTCCGTTTCCATCAATTTTATACTTAATCTGTGTCTTACCATTATGAAATTAAATTCTAACTAGTATGTTTATAATATAATTCTCTTGTGACACTGACTTCTTAAGCTGCACTGTTCTTTTTTAATTTTTTATACAATTTATAAAGGCTACACTCCATTTACAGTTTTTACAAAATATTGACGATATTCCCTGTGTTGTACAATATATCCTTGTAGCCTGTCTTACACCCAGTAGTTTGTATCTCCCACTCCCTGACACCTGTACTGCCCCTCCTGGCACTTCATCTTGAATAAGACCTGAAATTTGCTTATGGAAGTGTGTACCCATTGCAGCTACTTCTACTCACATGCCTGCCACTCCGTGTGCAAGAAAAAAAAGAGGAAGAAAAAAGAGATAAAGATGAAAACTTTGAAGAAGAACAGAGAGTAGAGAGGAAAATAACAAAATAGGCTGGGAGGAAGGGGGAAAATAAGCAGAGTGGAGGATACCCTCCAGGATGGTTTTTGGAAGCACAGCAGCTTGCAAGTTATTCTGAATTGGAAGGAGGGTTATCTGAGGTCAAAGAGGAAGTAACAGCACCAGATGTAGACACATGTGGACCATTGTGCTCCTAAGGTGTGCAGTTCTGTGTGTTTCGTGCATTCCTACAGCGCTCGGTGCAACTAGGTATGTTTTCTACAGTCACCTAGAGTTTCTGGGACAAAATTGTGCATAAACAAATGCAAATTTCACATTATAGTCAAATCACTCTCTAATATATCAATGTTATTGGAAGAAATTTGTGTTTTCAAGGCAAGCATGATAGTAGAACTGATTGTACCATATCTGTTGGCTAAAGTTATCCCATCAACATTTGTACGTGTAGAGAAAAGGTAAACAGGAAAGCTAGAGGAAAGTCGAGATCAAGTTAACACCCACAGTATCCTTGTACAGGGTATGAAGGGACAAGAGGGGCTGTAGGTAGAAACTGAAAATGTATTGTGCCCTGTAGCCAGTTCTGTCTGAATCTACATGTGGTGACTTTTGCATCGAAACTCAGTGGTAATGGTGGCTGTTCTCCAAGGGCCTATCTGTCCTGTGACTGACAGTGCTAACTGCAAAGGCTGTGTGTGAAGACAATTCTTTGAGTGTTGGCTTTGATGGCTTTTCACAGGCTGCCTTTTAAAAACTGTATCCTTTGTGAGGATTCCTTTCCAACTTGGCAGCTCCCCAAGACCTTTGTTCAGGAAGAGTCACTACCATCCCGCTTCCTCTGGGGTATTCTGGTGTGTCCTGCTTTGACTCATTCTAAGTACTGTTCATGGTTCGTTGAGTGCAGTGTGGGTTTGAGCATTGGAGGGCACAGGCATTGTTCTGGATGTGTGCTTAGTTTATAGCCTTGACAGTGAAATAGGGCATTTTCAGAGGGGCAACACCACCACTCCAACCTCTGTTTTATGAAAATCAGCAGTCACCTGGGGCATCAGATGTCCCTTTATCTCCTATCAGTACTGCTGCCCAATTTTTTCTTGGCCAACCACAAGCATGTATTCAGACATTTAGGGTTAAAATATCCTCTCTGCTCATTAGACCATAATTATAAATATGAATGATGGATCTGTCTTTAAGTGTGGATCCACAGATAATTCTGTTTCAATAGAAGTCATTTGGCATCAGGAAATAAATAGTGGTCTGTAGTTTAAGAGAGTTGACTTTTATCCTTGGTTCACCTTAATAGCTTTGTGGTCTTTAGGCCTAACTATTCTGAGCTTTAGTATTTTTAAAAATATCTAAAATGGGCATAATAATACCTCCAAAGATTAGCAATAAAATATGTAAAACACCAAGCATAGGGCTGACTATCTAATAGGCACTAGGTAATTATAGTTTTATTATAATTATGTTCAATTCGTATATCCAGTTCTCGATAAATAATCAGTTAAAAATTACAATTATTGGGCTTCCCTGGTGGCGCAGTGGTTGAGAGTCCGCCTGCCGATGCAGGGGTCACGGTTTGTGCCCCGGTCCGGGAGGATCCCACATGCCGCGGAGCAGCTAGGCCTGTGAGCCATAGCCGCTGAGCCTGCACGTCCAGAGCCTGTGCTCTGCAATGGGAGAGGCCACAACAGTGAGAGGCCCACATACCAAAAAAAAAAAAAAAAAAAATTACAATTTTCTCAAAATATATGTGCATATGAACATTTCACATTTCAATTAAGACTTGGAAGTCTTTGTTTATTTCCAAGGTTAGAGGTTTAGATGTGTTTTCTGCTTCTTCAGGGACTGGGAACTGTGGCTCATTTGGTCTACAATAAATCTGCTTTTCTTTAATTCTAATACTCTGTGTCCCTTTAGTGGACCATAAGTCCTTGAATTTGAAGTGAGTTATTGAGGGGGAGGAATTTCTAAATATTGCCTGAATGAAAAAGTTGAGGCATATGCTGTGCAAGTACCTCCTCATTGTACAGTCTGACCAGTAGGCTTCAGAGCATATTGGAATTATTTACACCCGGGTGCGTTTGTTCATTCATTCAGCAGGTACTCATAAAGACGCTACTTTTGTGAATGGCTCTGTGCTAAATGCTTGGGGGATACAATGATGCAATAATATAGGCTACTAACTAATAGGTTGAATTAGGAGATGACTTAGTAAGAAGCTGTAACCTGAAGGGTTTGGGGTCCTCTAGTTGGCTCTTCCTAACCGTAGGTGTGGAACCTGAGAATACGGAGGGTTAACTGAACTGTGTCATTTTGTATAAGGGACTTGAGCTTCCACGGAGTTTGGTATCTGCAGGGGGGGCCTGGAACCAATGTCCCCTGGAAACTGAGGGATGACTATACTAAGAGACAATGCACCCTCAAAACTTTATGCAGATCATATCTCTCAGATTTACCTGATTACATTTCTAGCACTAAAGCTTTGGGGTGAAGAAAATCACCTCTGAAGTAAAAAAGTTATAAAAATCCTTTTCTTATTGCTTTTTCAAGTCCCCAGATGGTGGTGTGTCAAACCTAAATAACAGAAGCTAAAGAAATAGCATTATTAGGGGAGACCATAAACCCTGCTCTCCCATTCCGCTTTGCCTCCATTCGTATTAACTTGTAGAATAAAGCTGACTGCATTATTCTAGGCTTAAAATAGAAAATGCCTCCCTATAAATGAAAGTCTCCTGGCATTTCATACTACTACTCCCATTTCTGATAAATGAATTATTGATGTCGGAGTTAGATTTTTCCTTCCCTGGGTTGCTTCCTTTTAAATATTCCCTGTGCTTGAGTCATAACAACATATTTAGTGGGAGATGAGACCACACTGTGTATCTTGAATGTGTGATATGTGGGCCCAGAATCTAATTCCCTTTCAAAACAAACCAACCTATAGGTTAAAGACTCATTTCCAAAAGGAATGGATTTTTCATTTTTGTTGCTTATCTCTGTTTCCCTGAGGATTTAACCAGGGTGGATGGAAATACGCTTCTGCTCGTCTTTAGTGTCCTTTTCACACATCATTTCTGGTTTTTAGAATGTCGCCATGTTGTGTGGCCTTTTCTTTCTCATCCCTGCGGAGGAGGACTATTGTCAGGAGATAGCGTTGCAAAGCAAAGCCGATAAATGTAGGCAGTGTTATCTACCTATACAGGAACTATTTTAACTCAACACTAGAGAGAAAACCATACTTTAAATCTACCACCTTAACAGATAGAAGCATTATTTCTTCATACCCAGCATTTAGCCAAACATGTTCAGATAAAACTATCCTATAGCTAGGTAGCTCAGACAAAACCTACCAAAAAGAAGTGAGGCCATTATCAGAGGCTGATTTGTTTTTTTTCCTTTTTTTTTTTTTTTCGGTACACAGGCCTCTCACTGTTGTGGCCTCTCCCGTTGCGGAGCACAGGCTCCGGACACGCAGGCTCAGCGGCCATGGCTCACGGGCCCAGCCACTCCATGGCATGTGGGATCCTCCCAGACTGGGACACGAACCCATGTCCCCTGCATCGTCAGGCAGACTCTCAACCACTGAGCCACCAGGGAAGCCCTCCATATATTTTTGAAAAATTTCCCCTAATCCTTTCGCAAAATAACACTACAATGTACTATATAGTAGTTACTTGATCAAAGATTAACGTGTGAATTTATATAATGCTGACTACAAATGTATGTACCAGAGGCCAAATGTGTACAAAAGAGACAATTGTGAAAAATACCTGATCCTTTTCATATACAGCTATAGATTTTATGTCCATGAAAGAACTTGCAACAAATATTGTAGAAATTTTGTTTCTATCCCATAATGTAATATGTTGAGATAAGTAACATTTTGGACCACCTTCTAGGTTCTGGGAAGTGGTCTTGGTCTGGGGCCTCACAGAAAGTTGAGTAACAGTAGGAAATGGCTTCTCTCGGACCAGAAGCCAGCCATCCCGTCCCTTCCCTCACCAGCTGGTAGTCACAAGTCCTGACCATCCTCACCATTTAAATCCTTCTCTTTAATAGCTCTCCAGAGACTCCCCCATTCCATCCATCCACACTAGCCTTCTGTTAGTCTAATCCCCTTCTCTCACCTTCCTCCTTGGAAAATCTCCTGTCTCCAGTCTCAACCCCATCCTGCTGCCCAAGTGATATTTTAGAACCAAAATAAGAATATTAAAATCTTGTAATATCTTGAAATTTTGTTAAAATGCAAAACGCTTCATGACCCCACTCTTCCCTCAAGTCTGCTCTGCTCTCTGTCCACCCCTTCCCCCCACTTTATTTATCTACCCTGCAGGACTTGTGGGGTTCCCCAAAGGTGCCACACTTGTTCAACCTTCCACCATCTGCACCTGCATAATTCCTTCTTTCTCTGCCACTCATGTCACTTCCCCAGTGAAGGCTTCTCTCACCTCTTGCATCCGAGTTGGATGCCCTCCAGTGAGTTTTCACAGCATCTGCGAACTTACTTCTTTTATAAAAGCCTTCACTATTGTAAATGGGGTTACATATACCAAGATAGGGAATAGAGAGGCAAGGAAAGATGCTGAGAAGATGTTTTCCAGTTTAGTTTGGGTTATGAAATGTCTGTTCAGTCACACAAAAATTACAAGAGTATCTACCTTGACTGGCTTGTCTAGATGAATTAGCAATATGTGTCCCAAAGTAGTAACTATTAAATGGTGTTATATATAGTGGACTTTGTGCTGGATAGCTTTATTTTTTTACCCTCTACCCTGCTCTGTACCCCAGAAAGCTGACCTCTGAGGACTGCATTAAGGGACCCCCTTGCCCTCTGGCTTCCCATTGGGTTTGGCCAATGGAACACTCAAGCTGGACATCAGTGGGATTTAGAAGGGTAAAGAAAAGGTATTTGTTTTCTGTTCCCTCCTTGCTGAGCCACTGGGGGTTAGCTGCATCCCAAAAGATCATAACTCCCCTTAGGTGGCCCTAAGGCTGACCTCCTAAGGATTGCCATTTGTGGATTCAATGACCACTTCCTCCCCAGGGCTTCTTAGATCCAGGGGTTTCCCAGTGTTGCTAGTCCAGAATGCTGCATTCTTCCTTGCATCTTCCAGGCATCTTTCCTTGCCTCTCTATTCCCTATCTTGGTACACGTGACCCCATTTACAATACCGAAGGTTTTTATAAAAGAAGTAAGTTCGCAGATGCTGTGAAAACTCACTGGAGGACATCCAACTCGGGAGAGAAGCCTTCACAGGGGAAGTGACATGAGTGGCATAGAAAGAAGGAATTATGCAGGTGCAGATGGTGGAAGGTTGAACAAGTGTGGCACCTTTTGGGGAACCCTGCAAGTCCTGCAGGGTTCCCCAAATCCTGTCTGCTTCTCTATGTAAGTTCCTTGAATACATTTTTTAATACTAAGATACAAGTCTCTGGAATAAGTTTTTATACCCAGTATAAAAGAGCACAGACACATCTAAGAAACAAAATATCTATGTCCATAGGAGTTGTCTTAATGGCTGTTTATTTATTCTTTAATGAGAGCTGGGTAAATACAGAAAATGGTTATCTAACCTCAAATTCCTATATACCTGACACCTGAAGTGTAAATATTTATTTTTATAAAATACTGTATTAATTATTCCAGGGCTCATAATCATGATAATGCAGCCTTCAGGCCCTTTGTTGTTTCCTTTGTCAGTTTCAATGTGTTCTCCTCAAGGATTTGGGGACATAATCTCTTGGGGCTCACGGTACCAGTTTTGATAAAGGGTCTGATGCTATAGGTTACAGTAAGGTTTGGGTTTAATTTGTGCTAACCCACTGCACTATTGACATGAATAATTGATCGTTGCTTCAATTTAAATTTCTTATTTAAAAAACAGACTCACGAATTCCTGAGGTCTCTAAAGCAGATGGAAATTGCAGTAAGGGAAAGAGATAAGTATCCTTTTTAAATATGGATTAAGCATTTGAGCAGGGTTCCAGACAGGTATACTTATTTATCTTTCTCTTTTCATCTTCTCCTCTAACCTCCACCTTGGATCCTTCTATTTTCTCATGTTTCCTTATATCCAGAAATATGTAAAATCGAAAGCACGAATACCTTGAGAGGTCAGTGCTACCAGTGTGTTATTTGTATTATTACAGAGCAGTAGAGAAGGCATCCAGGACCTTTCAAATGTGATCAGCCAGTGTCCACAGGCTGAACAGGAAGGCAGACTGAGGAGAAAAGAACCCTTGTTTTGTTTATCTCTCTCGTTGTGTAGATACCAGAAGAAGAACATGCTGAAAATGTAACCAAACTGCAAACTGGTTGATGGTTCATTTCAGTATTAAGATATTATTTAGATATTGGTTGCCTTCCTATTCAAATCAAATGCCCTCTTAGATAAAGGACTGAAGTTAGAATTTTGTTTTTACAAGCTAAAGGAGATGTCATAGTTTTTACGTTTTAGCAGTACAGTTAATTACAGTAGAAGTCTATTGTTCCAGTGTACTTAAGTATGTGTGTGTATAACATCTGTGGTAGCTGTGCATTTCAATTATAATCCTTAATAAAAGATGGAAAGGTAGAAAGTATGTCTTAGATCAGGACATATTTGCTCAGTTCTTATCTCATAAAATAGGTCACCAAAGAAGGCAAGGTGATAGAGGGAAAAAATGTCCTGATTTTGGGTGAGACCTGGGTACCAGTCCCAGCCTTGCTGTTCATTATATCTGTGGCCTTGGAGAAGCATTCTTATCAATGTCTCCTCCTGCCACATCAGTATCTCGATGACCCTGTTTGACTTAAACAACCAAAAAATCCATAAGTCTATGGGGTTGCTACTTGGCTGCATTTGAATGCAGTGCAAGCAGCTGCTAATACAGTGAGCACGTCAGTATGTTGTCTCATTTACCGCTCACAACAACCCACAATTGGAGAGAGAGTCTGGAGAGGTGAAGTAAAGTGGCTAATGTCACCACGTGGCAGACTCACAATTTGAGCTCATTTGTTCTCACGCCATCTGTTCACCTGCATAGTTAATTAACCTGTGGTCAAGTAGATGAGAAATTAATTCCTGTGTTGAGCACATGCTTCAGTAAGTTTACTACCTGGGAAGAACTGCATTTACCAGAATGCCTTACTGCTGTATTCAGTAAATACCCAGCAGCCTGGCTTTACCAAGTTCTGGTGCTCAGAACCCTGTTTCTCCAGAGAGAGGGGATTGATCCACAAAGGTTGTCAACACCTTATGTACACATAACTTTGGCCAAGTAACAAAAATCCTTTATTACAGAAAATAATTGTGCAGATCTGACTTCACAGTGATATTTGTTCTATGGAAATCAATGAAGACCACCCAAATGACACTCTGGGCTAATTATTCGGAGCTTGCTATAGCAAGGGAGTCAGATAGTGTCACTTTAAGAGACTCAAAGGCAGGCACATGGCCCAGAAAGCTTTAAAGTGTTAAAACAAAAAAAGAGGAAGACTTCAGGTATGGTCTGATCAGAGGGTGCCATGTGGAAACTGGAGCTTGGGTCTCTGTTCTTAAACAATTCTACTAGTATATATTAACAGCTTTAAAAAAATCTGAATGAGTATCAGCTGGTCATCATGTTAATGTAGATAAATGTTTTGGTAAACTCTGTAAAATTGCCACAGGTATGGATGTAGGTAGTCTTATTAAGGGTGATAAAGTGTAATAAGATAAAGTTTTAGTCTGATCCTCAGATGGCAGATAGTTAATTTTTTCTCTATGGAGATATGGACTGTTTGAAGTTGGAATCACATAACCTAAGAGACACTGTCCCAATGGTTTTACACTTACATGACAGCCCTTGAGAGTGCTCTGGAAATGTAGGCTGAGAAAGGAAGAATCTCTATAGGAGGAAGAAACTGAGACCAAGGAGAGCCTGTGGGAATCAGAAACCTTTTCCTGCCCTCAGATGGGTGTAGAGTCTTGAAGATGTGTCCTGCTTTGGGAAATTGTGGTGAATTATCTTGCCTATAGAACACCTAAAATAACTTGAAGGAATTGGGAGCAGTTGACTACTGGTGATTTTCCAGCAGATTTCCCTGAATCCCTGCTTTCTCTGCCTCATGTTCTCATCACAAGCTGCCATCTCACGAATTTTAGAAAAGACTGACCTTTGCTACAAGAGTTTACCTCTTCCTATTTTTAGAGATCCTTACGCCATCTGCATATAATTTACGTATGCTAGTAAATGCATTTGAATTTGCATGAATTGCAGGTAGAGTACCTGTGGTGACATCCTGGGCTGAGAGTAGCTGACTGCTACAGATTTTGTATGACCTTTTTGCTCTTGGTTGGTTTTTCCTTTCTGAGATTCATTCTCACTGGATCACACCCCCTCCGACACCTGTCTGGATTGCCAAATATAGACTCTTATTTTCTCCACAACCCTCCAGCAGCCCCGCCCCCCACCCCTGTATCACAAATCTCTCTCTTTTTCCACTATCCTGATACCTTGATCTTCCCATAGGCTCTAGTATTTTGTTGCCATCGTTCAGAGAAAGAAGAACACATTTGTCGCCAGTGATCACCTGGTCTTGGCACCAGTGTATATAGTTTGTACTGGGTGATCTGACTAGAACATGAATGGTTCAGCAGCTTTAACTGTGACTTGTGTTGTTAATTTTATTGACTATCTGACTCTTTCATAGAATTTATTTCCTTCCTAAATGAATGACAGATCCCTTTAATGCTTTTCAGAGGAAAGAGAACTATCTGAAACAAAAACACTTGTTTTCTTCTCTCTCTTATCTGCCCATCTCACGCAACACATAAGAAGTATTGTGGGAGGCTGGGTAATGGAGCATCTGAGAAAGAGCTGGGGTTTGAATGAAAAAGATCAAAGAATTAGAGGACTTGATTTGGTTGAAATTTAACTCAAATGGAGGCAAAAGGGGTCCCCAAAGGGTCCCCACATCTCAGAAGCCACTCCATTAACAGCCATGCATTTGCCTTATCATCCACAGTTTGAAGCATTACCATTTATGGGACAGTAGAGGCCCCAGTTATTGTGGCTATAGTTTTCCCCAATAGAGAGATGCCATAGCAACTGTGGCTTAATTTTCGATTGGTTGAATTTGTGTCAAATTGTTCAGCCTCTACAGGGAGTAATACTAGTGGCGTTATAATGGTGGAACCACATTCTACAACATGGAAGTATGGGAACAAGACCTATTTTGTTGGTGTACTTGTAGGAGTGTTCATTCGTATTTGTTGAAATCTTTGTAGCTCAAATGCAAATATGAGCAGTTATTCAGGTATGCCATTGCAAATTATATGGATATTCTTTCTTGCAGATTTTATGATCATACGTACTATTTTTATTGATTATTATTATTATTTTTATTTTTATTGATTCCATTTATCATCATCCAGTTTTCTCATAGTGTCTCTATGAGCTTCTGTTAAAATCCACATTGTAAAACTTATTTCAACTATAAGGTATACTAACTCCGTTTAATTCATCTTGGTTGAAACAAAATGCACACGACAGCTTCATATCTGTTACGTTTTTTCCTTGTCTCTTGTCAGGGAGATGTTGTTTACTCTTATGCTCAGAAAGTCAACTTTGTTAACAGTGGTACTCATCTTAAATTCACGTGTTTTTTAATAAGATGTATAGGTTTCTGAAATCTATATGAATGTTATACACATAGATTTCCCACACGTGTACTTGGAGTAAACCAGGACAATGTGAATGCGGGAGGGAGGCCCAAGTAACTGTTAGATAAGTTGTTTAATAAAATTGAATGATCCTTTTCTAAACTGAGAGGATGTTTTGAGCCATACCAAAGTATAACTGTGCTGATACAGTGACCAACACTACATGTTGTTCATACTTGAAAAGTCATGGCTATGTCAGCCAATGTACATGAACTGCTTGGTTGGTTTTCCTGTGAGCAGTTCTATAGCCTTGAGGAGCTTGGTACATAATTTGGGCAGGAGAGCGGAGAACAACTTTGTACCCCAAAGAAACCCTAGCTATTTTTGCCTTGGGCTATAAACTCAACAAAGTTTAAATAGAGTTCAGCAGGGTCAGTATATGTTTTCCATGAGAGATGAGAAAAAAGAGCAGGTTTTCTGGTCGCTCGACTGGCGTTAGTCCTTTCAAGCCATTTCAGATTTCACCTTCTCAAATACAGAGGAGCCATCTACCAAGGATAATAATTTATTTAGAACTTTACAGTTCACAAAGCATTTTTACGTGTATTCTCACTTGACTTATAAAAATTCATATCAGATAGGTAGTAGGTAGTTGTTTTGGTCCCCCAGTGTCTGCATTCTTTTTTATGCATAAGGAATATTCTGTCTTTTGAGTCTTGGTGGAGAGTCAAGACTACTCTCCAGTATGGTGGCTGGAATTACCAGATCCAATAGTGATTTGCTCATCCTGCACCGCTCTAGTCTCGGACACGAACCATATGGTCTAGATTCTAAAAATCAGTAGCACATGTGCAGCCTGGTGACAGAAAAGGCCAAGTAAGCTCTCACTCACTTGTGTTCTTCCTTCCCACCCCCTCCTTCTCCCAGCAGAGCCTCCCTCATAGAACAGCCAGGTGTTTTTCTTGATCCTTCACCTCCATCTTGCTAATTCTGTGTTTTGTGTGTTCCCAACCATTCTGACATTCCCAGTATCCTTTGAACAAAGTACTTTTCTGCTTAACTCAGTTGCAGCAAAGAACCTGAAATGAAATGTTATTGCTGTCCCCTTTTTTCCAGGGGAAGAAAATAAAATTCAAGGCAGGTTTACATAGCTCATGAAAGTGAATCTGGCTTCCAAATTCATGTTCTTTGTATCACATAATGCACTCTAATTTGGAACATGATACTAGGTGTTCTTTTTTTGAATATAATGTTCATAAGTAATAGATACTTTTAATTCATGGCAATAATTGTTATTTTTGAGAATTTAGTGATTATGTTATGGCATATAGTTTCATTCAGAAAAGATTTTTTGAATACCTACTAGGAGAATAGCACTTAAAAATCAAACTGGTGATATACTTAGAATATGTAAAAATTTAAGATTTGATCCATCACTTAATTAATACAGTTAAAACAAGCCATTAGGCAAGATGTGGTTTGGAGACCATTGTTTTTCCAAAAGTGTTTCATGGAACCTTGGAGTCTGTTGATGGATCTTACAGGCTTTCCAACTGTCACTCAAGAGGCTGTGTGAATGGGTCTAGCTTCCTCTTCCTCAACTAAACTTCCCCTTTTTAAAAACCTCATTAAAATCTATTTTAGATGGTGGTATTTCTCATAAAACAAGATTTGAATTAAAGAGTTCTGTTTATACAGAACCAAACAAATGATTGTACACCAGTGCTACAAACCAGAGAAATAAGGTTTAGATGAGCTGTCACTGGAGGTAGGTAGACATTTTAGGGAAGTCTTCTGTAGGTGGTGGCATTTGACCTGGGACTTGAAAAATGACTGATGGGAGGGAATAATCATTACTGAGAGAATGTCTGTAGTGGCTGGAAGTGTCTTAGTATTAGTGGGCTCCTTACAAGCTTTGGAATAAAAAGCACCTTTCTTTTTAGACATTTTGGTTTTTTCTTTTTTTTAAGGGGAGAAGCCAGAAATTTCTTATTTTCCCTAGAACCTCTTCTTTATCTAAATTTCAAATCTGAACATGTTTTTACTCTATCTTCAAGCCCTTTATGACCAAGTCCAAACTCTTTAGATATATGCAAAGGATTCATAATATGTCCACTATTTTTTTAACTTATACTGCATCATACTCTAGTTTTAATCAATTTTTTTACAGCTCTCTGAAAATAGCATGCTTCATTTGTGTTGGAGACTGGTGTATAATAGGCATTCAATAAGTGGTTATCATTCTACCATGCTTTGCAACTGTTAACTATAACATGTAATCTTGGTATGCATTATGCTTATTATTAATTTAACCCAATTGAAAGCTGAGTTTCAGTCTATCCCTGCTCTGTGGAAAGACCATTGCCCCTTTTTTTTCTTGAGAAACCAGGGAAGGAGAAAAGGCTAGGAAACGCAAAATACTCAGATTTTATTGGTGAAGAATTTAAAACCAGTGTCAGAAATAAAAGTTTTAAGTTAATTTTAATTTGTCCTTACTCTAATATTCCAAGTTATTGTGTAAAATTGCCCTAACTGCTATTTTTTTGTTTGTTTCCATTTGTCTTAAATGACTATAGATAACTAATAGTTTCAGTAACAGCAAGAAAACTTCCCTTTATACAGAATACTTGTTAGTATTTTCCTTAGCTAAAATTAAGGAGCTTCCATTTAGACTATGAAAAACAGAGTTCAGTTTGCATGGAAAGAAAATGTTGCAAGTTACGGTGGTCTGTGTTCATTAATATCAACTGATTGTTAATTCTTAGCCATCAGAGAAGAAATTATAAATTAATTAACCTTTACTTCAGGGATTTTTTTCCTTTCAGATATTATGTGCTGGCCTTTCTTTAAATAAGGAGGTAAATCAAGTAGTATAGCCTAAAAAAAAAACGTTTTCACTGAGTAATAGTAGTATGAAAATGTGAAAATGGGCCATGCACAAATACTACTGATTAATGGAACTTTTGAGATAATTCCTTTAGATATTTGAAATCTAGTGAAAATCAGTCTCCCTCCTTCTCTGTCTCATTACACATAAATATCTTCTTATTGTATTCTCATTTATTAACTACAATGTTGATCTTAAAAATTAAGGTTAAACTTCTTAAATATTTAGCATAACTTGGAAAGAAGCAAATCAAATAATTGGACCAACTTAAAGAACAACTTCAGATTTAGAATTTATCTGAAAAATTAGAAATAATAATCATACATGAGTTCTTCATACTCAAAAAATAACAGTGCTTGAGGTCATACATTTCCATGTATATTTATCTTTTACCAATATGAGGAGATTAGAATTAATCTAGAGATGGGAAATAGACATAGTGATATTTTTGAACTAGGAATACAAGCTGGAATTAGGGAAGGGTGTCTGAGCACAACGACTATGAATGTGAGAGTCTGACATGGGGAAACACACTAAATGGTGGTAGGAGTAACTTAGGAGAAGTCTTTTTGCCACTGGGAGACTTAATTGTCTCTTATATATAAAATGGGGGCAAAAATAGCTTCTTGCAGTTTTCTGTGAGAATTACAGATAATGCATTCTGAATGTTCAGGGTACTATAGGCCCTACTAGCCTATGTAACAACGCAGGGCATTAGCGCTACTTTAGCAGTTTTGTCATCACGAATGCCTAGCGACATAGCTGCAAGTGAAATGTATCATTGACACTTTTCCTCCTGTTATTTCTCTGGGGGAAATGTTACTACTCAATTGGAATATTTAAATTCTAAATGTGCAAATGGTGGAGGTGGTATCTGGATTTTGGTGGAGCCAGGGGAGGGTGCAAGTCTGAAATTCTCTTGGAAAAGCTAAATGGATCCCAGAGCTTAGGGAGATCATCTCCACTCTAACAACTGATTGTTTCAAGGGTCTTTTCAAAGTCAGATTTTCATAGTCGAGTTTCAAAAAATTGAATATTCCTTCTGAATTTCTTCAAGAAAACTGTTCAGAGTCCACCAGTTCTCTGGAAATTACATTTCTTTCCTCACACGTTTGCTAGGAGGACATAGAAGAAGAGGAACATGATCATAAATTTTGAAAGGAGTTCTTAAGTTTACTTGATTGCTCTAAGGTTTTCTTGATTTTAAAATAGCCCTTAAAAACAAAAATAAACAAATGGGACCTAATGAAACTTCAAAGCTTTTGCACAGCAAAGGAAACCATAAACAAGACCAAAAGACAACCCTCAGAATGGGAGAAAATATTTGCAAATGAAGCAACTGACAAAGGATTAATCTCAAAAATTTATAAGCAGCTCATGCAGCTCAATAACAAAAAACCAAACAACCCAATCCAAAAATGGGCAGAAGACCTAAATAGACATTTCTCCAAAGAAGATACACAGACTGCCAACAAACACATGAAAGAATGCTCAACATCATTAATCATTAGAGAAATGCAAATCAAAACTACAGTGAGATATCATCTCACACCAGTCAGAATGGCCATCATCAAAAAATCTACAAACAATAAATGCTGGAGAGGGTGTGGAGAAAAGG
This sequence comes from Mesoplodon bidens, assembly GCF_964165515.1. NCBI lineage: Eukaryota > Metazoa > Chordata > Mammalia > Artiodactyla > Ziphiidae > Mesoplodon > Mesoplodon bidens. The sequence continues at coordinate 84,834,330 of NC_138162.1, forward strand.
GAACACTCTTGCACTGCTGGTGGGAATGTGAATTGGTACAGCCTCTATGGAGAACAGTATGGAGGTTCCTTAAAAAACTAAAAATAGAACTACCATATGACCCAGCAATCCCACTACTAGGCATATACCCTGAGAAAACCATAATTCAAAAAGAGACATGTACCAAAATGTTCATTGCAGCTCTATTCACAATAGCCTGGAGCTGGAAACAACCTAAGTGTCCATCATCGGATGAATGGATAAAGAAGATGTGGCACATATATACAATGGAATATTACTCAGCCATAAAAAGAAACGAAATTGAGCTATTTGTAATGAGGTGGATAGACCTAGAGTCTGTCATACAGAGTGAAGTAAGTCAGAAAGAGAAAGACAAATACCGTATGCTAACACATATATATGGAATTTAAGAAAAAAAATGTCATGAAGAACCTAGGGGTAAAACAGGAATAAAGACACAGACCTACTTGAGAATGGACTTGAGGATATGGGGAGGGGGAAGGGTAAGCTGTGACAAAGCGAGAGAGAGGCATGGACATATATACACTACCAAACGTAAGGTAGATAGCTAGTGGGAAGCAGCCGCATAGCACAGGGAGATCAGCTCGGTGCTTTGTGACCGCCTGGAGGGGTGGGATAGGGAGGGTGGGAGGGAGGGAGACACAAGAGGGAAGGGATATGGGAACAGATGTATATGTATGACTGATTCACTTTGTTATAAAGCAGAAACTAATAAAAAATAAATAAAATAAAATAGCCCTTAAAAACTCAGTTAATTTTGCATTTTATTATATTATTTATTTATTGAATTTATAGCAATCTGTCCTTCAAAGAATGACCCAAAAAACTTAGGCGAATACAATAATTATTGTGATTATGAAAAGGATTACAACAATAAAGCAGTGGTGAACACACATCTCCGTGTGTTCCTGAGATTACAATATGCTCTCCATCCCAATGCAAGAGAAAAGTTTTAAAACAGTGATCATTTCAACATTCTTGTTCAAAAATTTGATCTACCTTGTTTTCACCAGTTGGTGACTGGTTTCCATGGAAATGGAAATGAAATAAGCATTCCTCATTTTAGATTCTCAGCTGCCCCATGCCAACTGAGAGCTGTAAATGCCATTTGGTTAACAGCAAGGATCCAGAATTCTTCCGTTTTAAAGTGGCAGAGGGAGAGGAAAAGAAAATGTTTGCAAAGTCATTTTGCTTTTCTCCTTTAGAAAAGGACACAGTTTTATGATTGTCCGAGCTATTGACTGATCGTTATCAAACACCTACTATGTCCAACAGGTTATCAAACACATACTATGTCCAACAGTGCCTCTTCTGATTAATCAGTTTAAATCTCTTTTCCACTCTTCACAAAGTTCGTTACCTCACTGAGATTTAACTAGCCTGTGATTGCCTTCCTGGTTGTCTACCTGCTGTCCCAATGATGGTCACTGAACAGGAAAGTGGTCAAAATGTTGGAAGGAGACAGTTTGGTGATCTCAATGATCTCAGACTTGAAGGGAAAAAAACAGTCTATTGAAAAAGGGAGTGCATGGGGGGCATGTTGGAAAATGATCACTCTTGAGAGAATGTTAGTTAATTTTGCCATAAAGATTTCAAATTTCTGAGATTGTCGCCTCTAACTACTACATTTTCTAGAACTGTTACATAGGGAAGATAATGAAGAATATTATAAATAAATTCTTTAACCAGAAATATTTGTCTCAATACAGTTGTCCTCTTTTATCCTGTTTTTTGGAGTCGGAAAAGTTGAATCAATCTGAATGCTGAATAAAATGTTAGTAGCATTAACACATAATGTTTTCTTTTCTATTCTAAGATGTTTAGATACTAGGTCAACAAAGGATTAGACTCTTGTTCTTAAATATCACCCAGTGTGGTTCTATGAACACACTTCTCTTGGGACATAAAGAGTTTCTCTGTGTCCCAATGTCTAACTTTAATAAAGAAAACCAGGCATAATGACATCCAGCCACGGGCCTCCCCTGTGTCTATAAGTGTGGTCTCACACCTACCAAAGCAAGTAATGTGTCAACTAAGGAAAAAAGAGCCTTATACCGGACTTAAGAAACTGCATGACTGCTTCAAAGGAAATCTTACTGATGCTGATCATGCAATTTAGGCCCTGACATTTTCTGTTATCACATTGTATTCATGGGGGAATATCCTTCTCATGATTGTTTCAGTATAAACAGCTTGTGCATTCCAGTGACTTGAGAAAAAAGCATTTAGGATATGGAAAGGGACTTGCATAGAATATACAGTGAAGGTCAAGATAACAAGCCAATTCTGGATGTGGCAGGGACTCAAACTCTGTGACTGCTTCTGCACTCTCAAGAGAGGGGAGCAAGTTTATTATTCTCTCACTTAATCTACAACCTACCCAGTTTGGAGAAGCCGTGCATAAGGGACTCATTATTGGGATAAATAGGTGTTGGGCGGAGAAAACATTAGAAATGAATCCACTTAAATTGGGGCCAGAGTCTTATAATGAACGATGCAAATGGTGTTTTATTTTAAACAATAAAGCTAAAATGATGAAAATACATGTAGTTTATTATCTAACAGAACACGCAGCTATAGCCATTCTTACATCAAACAAAAATGAATCATGTTTACAGTTGTCATTTTTATGTAATATTGTGAAATTTGAATTTTAGTAGAGTCATAAACAGACTCAGTTTATAAAAATCTTTATCGGTTTTTCTAAGGGCCATTGCAATCATTTTATTGACAAATCATTCTCATTTAAAGCCACTGTCACGCCGCCAGAGTTGTTACATTTTCACTAAATCTCACTCTTCTGTATCCTCTTTCAACAAAAGCTTTCAGAATGATTAAAGCTATTCTCAAATATTATTTTCATTGATTGTATGAAATCCTGTGTCTTTTGAAAGTTCATTAGGCAGTTGATTTGCTTGATTTGCCTTGTATTGTTTGCACTTTATGTTTACGCAGAGATAAAAAAGTTCTAACACTGAAAAGGACGGGGATGCTTGAGTCGGCAGTAATTTTATTAGTGGTAGGATCATTCGTGAATATCTTTTTTACTCTCTAAACCTAATCCTTATGGTACCCTGTTAAAAAGAACCTGTGGGCAGTGATCCAAATAGCTTCAAAGGTGCACTTCTGAGCATTCCTCTCAGGAAGGGTCTCAAGTCATCGTGACTTTATTTGGCCCTGCTGAGTATGTGTGTGCCTGAAGATGGATGCATGTTCTTCTATAAATTCATTGTGCATTTGCTGTTGTGGAAACACTAGGACTTGGTGTCAGGAGATCTGGGTTCAAGTTCTTTTGCAGTAAACTGGCTGTATTTCCTTGGTGAAGTCACTTAACCCATAAGAATCTCCATTACCTTTCGTATAACACGGGGATGAAAGTACATGCAGTGCAAGATTATTGGAGACATCAAGTTAAATGAAATGTGAGAAGCTAGATGAGATCTGGCAAATAATCAATAAGTGAACCTTATTACCTTCATTGATTTGATGTGTAAAGTGCAAATTGTATTAAGCATTCCTTCAAATGGAAATGATACCAGTGGATATGAATGATACATAATAGTTGTTGGGATGATGAATTTACATTAAAAAATATTCAGTATTAATATCAAATCATAGGAAGTGGAGGTAGAAAAGGTAGAAGCATGTGTTTTTTGGTTCCCAAGACATAAATGGTTATGACTGTATTTATCCTTCATGCCTAGAAACCAGAGATTAGCAAACTGTACAATATAGGTAAATCTGCCCAGTGACTCTCTAGCTAAGAACCGTATTTACGTTTTCAAAAGGTTTTTTTAAAAAGAGGAATATGTGACAGAGACTGTATGTGGCCCTAGAAAGCCCGAAATATTTACTGTTTGGCCCATTACAGAAAATGTTTGCCAACCCCTGCTCATAAACTCATGCAAATACCATCATAATAAAGATCCATCCCTTATGTTACTTCTAAATGAAGTACGATTTCTGTGTTAAAATGCTGAGTTGATAATTAGAGATTACGGTAAATTATATGTTTTGGAGGAAGGCATTCCTTAATTGTTGGTTTCATACTTCCATAACGTTGAGAACCTTCCAGTGTGTGAGGAAATGGCTCTGATGAACTCTGCAGAGAGAACCAGAAATAGCTGTCGAGAAATGGAAAGGCTGGCAGTTGCTTGGTGGAGCTGAGCTGAAGTGATGATAGCCCAGTGAATATAAGGCGTTCAAGTTACTTATCTATACTTTAGGACCTCTTTCTCAGAGTGCAAAGGGACCCTGGGACCAAGCGCCACCCAACTTCTCAGACCCTGGAGCCACAGTTTACAGACAGATAAGATTAGGTAATAGTCACCTATTTTAGATCATTATTCCCTGCAAAGTACAACTCAAGTCTTTAGAAGTGTTTTGACAGTTCATTTATGATATGGAAGCAGTCTCAAGCAAGGTGAAGTCAAACAGTTATAAGATCACTGTTCTCCATCAGTCAATTGTTAACAGATTTTGAGAAAAACAGATATTTTTAGGCCATTTCATGGTGTATAGGTACTGAATGGTATCTTTACCTGAATATTTTAGCAAAAGCAAATAGAAGCAGAACTTTAAATAGTTTACTGCCAAATGAACATAGGCTTGTGAATTACTGCTTATTATTCAGGATTTCCAGGCCAACGGAATTCATTGAAAATACATTATATCATGTCTATTTTTCTCATTATTTGAAACCTTAGTGACTAATACATTCCTCAGGATGTGTTAGGTACTCAATAAATGTTTGCTGAATGAATGACTCAGAAAAGTTAATTAATTATGGACCGGAACGTAGGAGTAGTCTCATTACATACACTTAACTAGATCATTATAATGTTCATAAAATGAGAATTTACCTATGTACCAGGAGCACAGGTAAAATTGAAACATTGATTGTCTATGTAGGTTACATTCTAGCATCCTGGTCTCTTGTTTTTGCTACTTTAGAATTATTTCTATGAGGTGGTTTTCAGTATACATTTGGAGAAGAGAAATATGTATGGAAAGAAATAGACCACAAAAATCAAAATTATAATTTGATACAGGTCATTATTTCTTTCATTATCTTTATAGATCTTTTTCTGGTCTCTTGGTATACACATTGAGTATATACCTCATATTTCATGCTTTTATGAGTTCTAATTATGAAGTTTTCTTTTAATTATGAGGATGAGAAATTACAGGAAAAATCAGCTCAGGTGTAAGGAGGAGAATGTTCTTTAGGCTGCATACCAAGCATTTTCATAAACACCAACCCCAAGTCAGAACTCTTGGGGCAGAAATTCCTGTAACACTTTGTACATAAACCTTGATTAGTGTGTACTTCAGTACTTGGTAATTATTTGCATAAATCTTACAACATCCCTGTCAGTGATCTTAGGTTCAATTGGTCAGTTGAACTCATAGAACTCATTAGGCCCCAAGTGGTAATTAGATGGATAGAAATATAATGTACTAGTAAGGCAATATCAGCTGTAGTTCTTTAGGAAGAATGCTCACCAGTTCCAGGACTATTTTCTACTCTTCCCCTGTCTCCCACCACGACCCAAGTGACACCCAAGTGACACCTCCAGTGTGCTAGAAAGAAAGGTGTGAGAGTCCCTTTGCCCTAGAAACCCCATGCTCCTAGGAACAGTATTTCGTGCAAATGCCTATGAATAGAGCTTCCAGGGCCTCACAAGGAAGGGCACACTCAATTTCCAGGGTCCACTCTCAGAAGCCCAAAACCAAGACTCCTCTCCATGTGTTTATTGTTCTGGCCACAGACCTCCCTGTTCATGGTCACTCACCAACCAACTTTCATTTTTTTTTTTTTTTTACCATGAGCAATGTTTCTTGGTAGCTGACATTCCACCTTTTTCAGATACCAAGGGAAACAGAGCTAGAAAGTCAAAATCAAAGTGATTTTTCCATAGGTAAGGAAGAAAGCTTTTATTATCCTTGACTCAGAATCTTCCCCACCAAGACTGTGAACACCACAACTTTGGAAAATTCAACTCTCTATGCCCCTTGCTTAGAAGATGCCTAGGACATAGGATGTGAATTATCTGGACTTGAGAAAGTAAGGAGGGACGGATGGAAGGAGGGAGCAAAGAAGGGCTGGAAGGGATTAATATTGACAACTAAAACATTTCTTGGTAAGTACTTTAATAATTTTCAAAAAAATAACAGCATTCCTGACAGAGTTCATTGCTTGCTTAAAAACAAAGTGTATTTCTTTTTAAAAAAAATATCTTTATTGGAGTATAATTGCTTTACAATGTTGTGTTAGTTTCTGCTGTACAACAAAGTGTATCAGCTATATGTATACATATATCCCTATATCCCCTCCCTCTTGCGTCTCCCTCCCACACTCCCTATCCCATCCCTCTAGGTGGTCACAAAGCACTGAGCTTATCTCCCTGTGCTATGCAGCTGCTTCCCACTAGCCATCCATTTTACATTTGGTAGTGTATATATGTCAGTGCTACTCTCTCACTTAATCCCAGCTTCCCCTTCCCTCTCCCCGTGTCCTCAAGTCCATTCTCTACATCTGCGTCTTTATTCCTGCCCTGCCACTAGGTTCATCAGTACCATTTTTTTAGATTCCATATATGTGCGTTGGCATACGGTATTTGTTTTTCTCTTTCTGACTTACTTCACTCTGTATGACAGGCTCTAGGTCCATCCACCTCACTACAAATAACTCAATTTTGTTTCTTTTTTATGGCTGAGTAATATTCCATTGTATATATGTGCCACATCTTCTTTATCCATTCATCTGTTGATGGACACTTAGGTTGCTTCCATGTCCTGGCTATTGTAAATAGAGCTGCAGTGAACATTGTGGTACATGACTCTTTTTGAATGATGGTTTTCTCAGGGTATATGCCCAGTAGTGGGATTGCTGGGTCGTATGGTAGTTCTATTTTTAGTTTTTTAAGGAACTTCCATTCTGTTCTCCATAGTGGCTGTATCAATTTACATTCCCACCAACAGTGCAAGAGGGTTCCCTTTTCTCCACACCCTCTCCATCATATATTGTTTGTAGATTTTTTGATGATGGTCATTCTGACCAGTGTGAGGTGATACCTCATTGTAGCTTTAATTTGCATTTCTCTAATGATTAGTGATGTTGAGCATCCTTTCATGTGTTTGTTGGCAATCTGTATATCTTCTTTGGAGAAATGTCTATTTAGGTCTTCTGCCCATTTTTGGATTAGGTTGTTTGGGTTTTTTTAATTGAGCTGAATGAGCTGCTTGTATATTTTGGAGATTAATCCTTTGTCAGTTGCTTTGTTTGCAAATATTTTCTCCCATTCTGAGGATTGTCTTTTCATCTGTTTATGGTTTCCTTTGCTGTGCAAAAGCTTTGAAGTTTCATTAGGTCCCATTTGTTTATTTTTGGTTTTATTTCCATTATTCTAGGGGGTGGGTCAAAAAAGATCTTGCTGTGATTTATGTCCTAGAGTGTTCTGTCTATGTTTTCCTGTAAGAGTTTTATAGTGTCTGGCCTTGCATTTAGGTCTTAAATCCATTTAGAGTTTATTTTTGTGTATGGTGTTGGGAAGTGTTCTAATTTCATTCTTTTACATGTAGCTCTCCAGTTTTTCCCAGCACCACTTATTGAAGAGGCTGTCTTTTCTCCATTGTGTCTTCTTGCCTCCTTTGTCAAAGATAAGGTGACCATACATGCGTGGGTTTGTCTCTGGGCTTTCTATCCTGTTCCATTGATCTATATTTCTGTTTTTGTGCCAGTACAGAAAGTGTTATATTTCTATGTTCTGGAACTGTAGGTAGTAATTATCCTAACAAAGCAGACAGATGTCCAGTGGAAAAGGTGGGCATTATGTTGTCCCTCCAGTCCCAGGGAAGAGTCGGATCCTCCAGATCCACAGTTAATGAACTTTTAAGAGAAAACACTTGACTCCCAGCTCACTAAAAACACACCTAAAAAGAATCAGCAGGAATGACTAATTTCTGAATATTCATAGTCAAGAGGTAAAGGAGACAATTTCTCAGGCCTACATTTGTGGTGGAATATGAGATCAGGCTGTTCCCAAAGCTCTGACTACATGGAGTAAAAACCAGTAGTTCTAAGTTTCAAAGACTGAAAAGAACACTCTGATAAGAGGTTAGGGAGTTGGAAGAGCAGGGTGGTGGGCTCTTAATAGACCCAGTGGGGAAGGAATAGCATCATGGAATCACTAGGGGATATAGACAGGCATGAGCGATCTGAATTCATATAAATAAGCTCAAGTAACACATAGAAAACTAATCATTAAAGCAAAAAGAGGAACTGAAAAGCATGGTGGGGTAAATTTAGAGTATTAACTAGGGAGCCAAGAAAAAGGGCCTCATTTCATCATCATGATTAATATATTTCATCAAAGGGATCTCTCATACCCTAGTGCCTTGATGTTGTTGATCCGTAAGACAAGGGTAGGAAGAGAGGTAGGCTGATAGAAAGCTGGTTACTGTCTTGGTCAGGACTATATACATAACACATGTACATAAATGCCTGCCGTGAGCTTTTTTTCTTTTTTAATTGAAGTATAGTTGATTTACAATGTTATGTTAGTTTCAGGTGTACAGCAAAGTGACCCAGATATATATACATACTAGTTTTTATTCCATGTAGTTAGAGCTTTGGGAACAGCCTGATCTCATTTTCCACCACAGTGGAGGCCTGAGAAATTGTCTCCCTTACCCCTTGATTCTTCTTCAGATTCTTTTCGTTTATAGGGTATTACAAAATATTGAGTATAGTTCCCTTTGCTATACAATAGGTCTTTGTTGGTTATCTCTTTTATATATAGTAGTGTGTATATGTTAACCTGCTGTGTGTTTTACTGTACTTCATCATTCCATGCAACATTATATTTGGGAAAGCAACAGAGGTATAGAACTAGGTTTTCTGATAAATCAAGCTATTTATTCTTTCCTTTAAACGTGGGCTAGCATAGTTAACAATGAATTCATTTAATGGTGAATAAGTCGTTTTACTAGGCTGGGGAGGTTAAGGAAGAGGGAAAATGGGAGAGGTGAGAAAACACTTCTAAAGCAGTTTGACCACTTGAGATTTATTTATTTTATTGTCAGTATTTTGTGTTCTGACTGAAATATTCTTTTTGAATTACAATGAACATTATAAATAACTATACAAATTCTTCAAACCTATAATAATTTTTAAACTTAAAAAAAATAATCATAAACTCACAGAGAGTTTCAGAAATAGTAGAGGTCCCCCATATCCTTCACCTAAATTTTCCCAGTGGTAACAACATATGTAATTATAGTAAAATATCAAAACTAGGAAATTGACATTAATGCAATTTACACACCTTATTCAGATTCCACCAGTTTTTACATGCACTCGTGTGTGTGGGTATATGTATATGTGTGTCAAACTAACAATACTTCTAACCCTCCAAAAGAAATATTCTTCAGCATTTTTTTAATACTAACTAGTCATTTACATATGGTATTATCTGATGCTAATTCTTAGTAGTATTCTGTTACTACCTAATACTCTAATACTATAATATATTTTTTCATTTTCTTTCCTTGCCTGCAGTGTATCTGTTAGACTTCGGAGCAGTTGATGAATGCTAACTTTTATTAATTTCTTTAAATATTGTATATATTACTCCTGAGGGCCTTAAAGAGGATTCACAATGTGTATTGCTAAGTATAGGCACTGTCATAGTTTAAGTTCATGTTTAAAATTCTTTCAGTATTAGGCTATCAAAAGGTCTGTGACTATAATCTTATTTTATGTAACTGTTTGTCATTGTCTTAGTTCAGATTACTCTAACAGAATACTATAGACTGGGTGGCTTAAACAACAGATATTTATTTTTCACAGTTCTGGAGGCTGGGAAGTCTAATATCAAGGTATTGGCAGATTTGGTTTTCAGCTTGTAGATGGCTGCCTTCTTACATGGCAAAGAGAGAGAAGGGAAGCAAGCTCTCTTGTATCTCTTCTAATAAGGGCACCCATCCCATCATGATGGTACCCCTCTCATCACTTAATTACCTCCCCAAGGCCTCATCTCCAAATATCGTCACATTGAGATTAGGGTTTCAACATGTGAATTAATTAGGGGTGGGGCAGACAGAAACATTCAGTCCATAGTAGTTATTTTGAATGAGTTTTCCTAGTATATTTTGAGTTTCTTGCTAGTGTAATTTTAAAAATAATATCATTGAAGCCTCAGAGACTATGTATAATTGTAGTCACATCAGAAGCTATTGTCTTAATTGTCTCACAAAAACTAATCACCAAAAAGTGGACTGTGTGATTTTTTCTTCTTAAAATTTTTAATTTATCTTTTAAAAAAATATATTTCTTAAGCTTTTTGCTGAAGACAGGGTGAAAATCCATTTTCAGCTATTTTCCATTCTTCTTAAGTTTTTTAAGATTACCAACATTTCCTCCTTATAACTCAAGTTGCATAAATTATCATGGGGATTTTATAAAAGATATTGTCACATATGCTGTCATCAATAGTAATGAGGAAATAAAGATGCCTCTGCCTCACAAAATAAGTAGGGTAGCAGGCAAAGAAGTCAGGAAATCTTGGCAATCATTCAAAGACTTAGGAATGTGGGTCCTTGTGAGTCTTGCTGGAAGAGTGAAAAGGCTTTAGAAAAGGACCCAGGAGACCCAGATCTAGTCTTTGCCCTGTCACAGTTTATACCTTCCAATCACTGTCTTACTGACTGAATTTTCTCACTTGTAAAATAAGAGAAATAATATCTGTTTTGCTTACATCACAGGGTTGAAGTGAGAATCAGATGAGGTTAAAATACTTAGAGAAGTGGAGAGTGTGATATAAAGTGGTAGTATTATCAAGAACAACACAAGCAGTCAGAAACAGCCGCTCTGAGTGATATATCGGAGAACACCTCAAACACATCACTATTGCTTGCTCCCCTCTCCCCTTCTAAGGGGGCTTTTGAAGTAGACTCAGATGGAAGGTTTTCACTCAGATTCAAACAGAATCAAAACATGCCAAGGAGAATGGGCACATCAGATGTCAAAAGGGAATAGAAACAGTGAGAGGGCGAGCCAGAATCCACAAACAGCTGAAGATGTTTGTTCCAAGAAAGACATGAAATAGAAAGTAGTCTTTCGCCAACTTACCATTGCTTGATTCCATACAAGTATAAGTTTGACTTCCAAGCAATGTCGTGATAACTAACTGGAGACCTCTTGCATGTGTCCTGATGTCTCTGGTTCATTGCTGAGCTCATTCACATCTTGTTTTCAGATCCATGGTAAATCTCAAATGAGTTAATATTTCCATCCCCACTAACTCATATGAAATAAAAAGAAGTTCACAAAGCAGTGTGACTAGAGGACTGGGGGAAAGCAAACGAAGGAGCAAAGGCGGTATTTTACTACCTAGCAAGATTTAGTAGACCCCACAAATTTATACTCTAGACTAACTTCACCTAATTTGTATGTGTTCACAGTATTATAGAAATGAGTTAACAGGTATTCTCTGATCTCATTTTCCATCTTTTCAATCAGATAGCCAAGGTAAAACTTGTTGAGACCTGTAATTGCAGTGGTATCTTGTTGGGTAATATAGCAGATGACCAAAAAAAATTTTTTTTCTGAGTAAGAAAAAGCCATCGGACAAAGACAGACATGATTTTTAAATCAAAATGCTCTTTAAGCCAAATGGTTTATTCAAGTAAAAATTATATAATACAACATTTTACACTTTCTAGGGGCCCTGGCAGCAATGCCCTTAAGAGATTCAGAGAAGTGATGCATTTTTAAGTCCTAATTTGTCTACATGTGCTTTATTTTAGATGATGTCCAATTTAAGTCACTGGTTTACATATCCTTATAATTTACATACTTGGGTTATCTTCTAGAAGTCTCAGAAAATATGTGTCTTAGTAATATTGTGAACATATGCAAGAAAGCTAAACAGGTGACTCATTTCCAAGGGACATTACGTGGGACGTGGCTAGTAAAGTTTGCATTTAGGTGTGTGTGGGTCAGAACATAATCTAATGAGTATATTGTTTTCTGGACTAAAATCTACTAAAATTTTCTTCTTATGCTGAAAACTTTACATGCTCATAATCTGTCATCTCTGAAGAAAAATACAACTGAAAAACAGACTTTTGTCTGTTTTGTGACTTTCATATTTATTGACGTCATGAATATACTTTTTGCTAACCACCCTTTGTTCTTTGGGAGAAGGAAGAAATTGAATCATGTTCATGTACTTGAATAGGTCATGATGATATCCATTGTTCTATGATCTATTTAAAATCCATGTCAAGACAGAGTCCAACTAGGATATAAAAATAAAAATGATGACTAGTACTTTACTTGGAGTAATGATCATTGTCATCTGAAGAGTGGGCTGTTTAAATGTAGTTGAGCTGGCATTTTGGACCCTCAATTACAGTATGCTGCAATATATGATTTAACTGATACTTAAAATATATGTGTCAACAGTACAGTATAACTTCCCTATCTCCCCAAAATAGCCCATATATTATGATGTAGAGCCCTGTACAGAAATCTTTACAAGAAATGTTTTTATAAACAAAATAGTCACTCTGTTCTTCACTTATAAACGTTCACTGTACATTAATGATGCACATAATATGTGCAAGGCTTTACCACATTTTAGAAATACAGAACCATGTTACTTCTGTCTTTTAGTAATATGGTAGAACAGATATTCAATTAAATCTCTCCTACCACAGTATATCTAAAACTCATGGGAAAATATTAAAGAACTTTTCAGTGCATGGTTGAGCTAATGGGCTACCAGAGTATTTCTCTGAGAAAGTGCAAATTTATCAACTACGTGGGCAACAGGTGGACACTAGGCATTTCCCAGGGTGAGCAACCAATCCCAGCCAGACTGGAGATGGATTTTTAAAAGTCCAGAGATGGCAGGAGACAAGGCCTTGGTCCAAAGGGTGAGAGAAGCTTTCTGCATAAAATGGAACCCCTGAGGTACTATCTTCAGTGCAATAACCATAGAAAAAGAAAACCTACACAGAGAGACAGAGGATGTATTTGACTTTCTCTCCCTGGGTGATAGATAGGGCAAGACGATAAATAAATAACTACCTTGGAGAATAACTAAATTCTCTTGTGGAATTTTCACCTATAATCCATATTACTTGTATGGCCCACATTTTTAATTTGGTGGAACAGGTCCTGGTTGGTGTAGCCCAAAATATGTGTTAGAAGTGAATTTAAATCTTCTTTAAAACAATGAGTTTTCCATACCCATCCTCAAGGAATTCACAAAGATAAAAGCCTAAACAACATGATCTCCTAATTTGACAATTCACCAACTACATGGGGGAAACGTCACCCTGAAAACAAGCCAATAGAAAAAATGAATAGCAGAATTAGATTCACCTATTTAGAATTACTATATATAATTCATATGCATCAAGAAATAAATATTGAAAAGCATTTTTAAGAAAAATTGACTATCCAAATTAACTGGGTGGACTTGACAAAAGATCTTTAAAAAGTAAAACGTATAAATAACTGAAAAGAAGAATGCAATGAATGGACTAAATAACAGGTTGGTCATGGCTGAAGATAGGTAAGTGAAGTATAAGACTGAGCAGGTTACACAGAACACAGCCGAGAGAGAGAAGGATGGGGGAAGCCTAAAGCTGAGATTGAAGATTAGGATAGTGTGAAAAGGTCTAATGTATGCTTAACGGGGATTCTGACAGGAGGAACCATAGAATGATGTAAAGGCAGTGCATCAAGGTACTAGCTTACAAAGGTACTAGCTAAGACTTCTGAAGATTTAAATATTAAACTACAGGTTTAGGAATTCCAAGAAAGAATTTTTAAAAATACATACATATAACATCTTCATGAACCTGCAGAATAGAAAAGACAAAGATCTGAAAAGCATCCAGAGAGAACTAGATTGCCAGATGGCTGATTTCTCACCAGAAACAATGGAAGCTAAAAATTGGTGGAATGGCATCTTTGAAGTGCTGTTAGTCTAGGATTCTATATCCAGTGAAATTAGTTTTTAAGAACCACAGTAAAATAAAGTCATTTTCTGAGGCTACCAAAAGCCTCTCCGATGGGTACATTTATAGAATGTTCTTCAGAAAGAAATCAGTGATCCCAGAAGGAAATAAGAGCTACAAAAATAAACAGAGCAAAGAATGTAAATCTAAACAAACATTGATTGTTTAAAATAGAACAGTAGTGGGTGATTTCTAGAGTTAAAAAATCCAATGTATAACTATAATTATGGGGGGATCATGTCAAGGGGTGGATAATCAGTTAAAACATTCTAAAGTCTGCATTGTTTGGGAAAAGGTGAAAAAAGTATTAATAATTTTAGTGTTTGTGATCTTAGCTATCTATTATCAAATATCTAGGGTAACCATTAAATAATAGAATATAACATCCAAACTAGTACAGGGGAAGAAATACAGAAATGAATATGAATATATGAATACATAGACACTGTAAATGGACTGACTCTTGAGTCAAAGACAAAGATAGCCTAGCTTCAAAAAAACGTAATTATATTCTACTTATGAGGCATACTAATATGAACACAGAATATTTGAAACTAAAAGGATCAAGTGGTTTATAATTTAAATATTAACCAGATATCTTTAATTTTTATTGCAAGAACCACAGTGTTACTACATATTCCTAAACAGTTTGTTTCACTAGAAAGACTTGATAATTCCTTTCTAAATACAAAAAAAAATTGATAGAACTGCAAAGAACATTAACAAATCCACAATATAATGAACAAGCTTGACATAATGGACTTATATGGAACAATTGGAGAATACACATCCTTTCAAAGCACATGGAACATTTATAAAAGTTGATCATATGCTTCGCCATTTTATGAGCTCACAAAATTCAAATGATTGCTTCATAAAAATTATATTCTTTTATCATAAGGTAATCAAGTTATTGATCGATATAAAAAACATAACACCTGCATACATTTGAAAAATTTAAATCATACTTCTAAATAACCCATGGGCCAAAGAATAAACCAGAGCCACATTAAAAGCATAGGCCCTTATGATCCTGTAGAACTTGCATTAATTAATAATAGAGCCAGGGCTTCCCTGGTGGTGCAGTGGTTGAGAATCTGCCTGCTAATGCAGGGGACACGGGTTCAAGCCCTGGTCTGGGAAGATCCCACATGCCGTGGAGCAACTAGGCTCGTGTGCCACAACTACTGAGCTTGCGCGTCTGGAGCTTGTGCTCTGCAACAAGAGAGGCCACGACAGTGAGAGGCCTGCGCACCGCGATGAAGAGTGGCCCCTGCTCACCGCAACTAGAGAAAGCCCTCGCACAGAAACGAAGACCCAACACAGCCAAAAATAAATAAATGAATAAATAAATAATTTAAAAAAAAAAAAAAAAGATACTCAAATTTAAAAAAAAAAAAAAAATAATAGAGCCAATGAAGTATAAAAACAGTAGACTCATAAAGGGAATTTGACATTTGAATAAAAATAATCTACACCATGAAGTAATATGCAGTGAGAGGCTAATGAAGATTCATAGTAAATAATTACTATGCTCAGGGGAAAATTAGTTTAGCTTGGGGCTTACAAAAATATTTTTTTTAAAAAGAGATCATTTTTTCTGATGATTAAATTGTATAACCAAATATCAGAGGGCAAGATAATTATGAGTACATCAAAATTAAATAACTATGTGTGACAACCTAAAAGTGCCATAAATAAGATTGTTACATTCCAAACAAAGCATTTGGAAATATATTTGCAACAGGTATGATAGAAAGGCAAGAAGTGATTTGGGCAAAAAGCATGAAGAGGTTATTCAGAAAGCAAGAAATAGAAATAGCTAATAAAGATTTGAAAAGATGTACAACATCAAATGTAATCAGAAGGGATAAAGAGGGAAGCAACAATGAGATAATATTTTTCAAGTCTGCTTGGTAAGCATGAAAAAGATTGAAAATTCATACATAGGGGTTTACGTACACAGGGGTTCATCCATATATTTTCTCCATTCTTCATATTGTCATTCAACTTGGCTTATGGCCTGTCTTTTTTTGTCATGAATTAAAATTTGGTGTTTTGTAGTACTATTTATCACTCTTGCAGTTTTTATGAGGTTCAGTTATACTACTTTTATCTTCTGTTGACAGTGTGACAGTATATTCTGTACTCTTTGATCCAGTAATTCCAATTCTAGAAATTTGTCCCAAGGTATATAAAATTTTGTATATACAAAACTGTTCTTTGTAGCTTCATTAATACTAGTGAAAAAATGGGTAAATTTCCAGAAATAAAGATTATGATTCGTGTGTGTGTATATATATATATATATACACACACACACACACACACACATATAGGTATATGTATATAGGTATATGCTATTTCTATATAAATATAAAAGATTATATAGAATAATAGTAGCCATTTAAATTATATATAGATTAATCTTTACATAAAAAGAGATGCATGATATTACTAAGTGGAAAAAGCAGGATATATCTCTTTTGTGTGAACTGGTGTATACCTATCAGTTATAAGCAGCTATTTGTTTACAGTTGCATAGACAGTAGTTATATCCCATGATGAGTGTGTAGAATATGCTGTAAAATAAAAAGTACCAGAACAGAATCAGGGGTCCTGAGTTTTAGTCACTGTTGGGCTATTTTTGACAGATCTCTTTACATCTCAGGGCCTCCTTAAGTGCCCTCATCTCTAAAAATGTGGGAAGGGAGGTGAGCATTGACTTCATTAGCATAGAAATACACCACAGTGGTTGTCACGTCCCCCTCCTGCATCCAGGGCAAGCATTAGTCGTCAGTCCTCGCCCTCTTTCTCTGGGCTTAGCCATGCCTTAGAATTGTTCTCAGCACACACCGTATTAGGCCACCATTTCTAAACAGATTGTCCTTTGCACTTGACGCTTCTTTGCCATCCTTGGATAAGATCTTAGAAGTCCTTTCAGCTAAATGATTTTTCTGATTAAAGAGCTAAGTTATTGTGGTGAGAAATAACAAGGAATATCTTTCAGAAAAATTTTGTACTTTTCTGGCAGCCACATCTTAAAAAAGGTGAACACAAACAGGTAAAATAGGTTTTGATAATATATTTTATTAAGTACAATATATCAACATGTAATTGATATAAAATAACTACTAATGCATTATTTTATGTTGTCTTTTCACATAAGATCTTTGAAATCCAGTGTGTATTTACAGCAATCCCATCTTAGATGATGAATTTTCTTTGGAAATCCTTGATGTATATTTTAATTTCCTGTTTAAAAAGTAGTTTCTCATACCCACATTATTAAATTTTCTAATAAATGAATTGAGTACTAGTTTTTAAATTTAATTAAAATTAAAAATTAAAATGTGGTCACAGTAGCCATATTTCAAGTACCCATTAGCCATAGGTGGCTGGTGTTTACCATATTGGACATCAAAAGTTCAGAGAATACAAAGGAACATACAACTTGATTTTAGCCTTCAAGGAGATTTTCTGGTTGGGAAAGCAAGATATCAAAAATAAGCATACAGGAATGTAATCCAAAACAGAATGTAATTAAGTGTAAGTGTAAGTGTAAAAGTTTGCAATGGACAGACTTAATGCTACTTGGGTAAGAAATTCCAGAAACGCCTACAGCTTGCTACATTCTTCACCACGTTGAAGTCTGAGTGGTGTCGAGGATGTGTTGAGTTTGGGAGAATGAAGTGTCTTCCTTTAGAAAGTGTGTGTGTTCTCCCTGCAGGCACGGGACCCGCTGTGCTGGAGAAGTGGCGGCCGCAGCAAACAACTCTCACTGCACAGTTGGCATTGCTTTCAACGCCAGGATCGGAGGTATGGGAAACAGGCACGAGTGGATGTAGAAACAAGCCAAGAGCTCTCACCCTAACTGGTTTTCAGAACCCTTTTCTGAACTAAAGACAGGCATATGTTTGCATAATAGAGTTCAACTACTGCTGACAGCAAAAAGACCTTGTTAACCTGCATTATTAAGCAGCCCCCTAAAGCGTTGCAAACACAGACATTTCTTTCTTTAAATAGGAATAAGAAAAGGTTGTCCAATAACGAAGATGGGGTCATTACCATCTATACCAAATTGTACAATTGGTACCTGGGTCAGAAAGAACTAAGGATATAAACACCAGGCCGTAATATCTCTATGGAAAGAAGCATTTTGAAATTCTGTCAAAGCAGAAAATATGTTTTTTCTTTCCCATAGGCTTTACAAAAATTCCTTTAAATTGTAATTAAAAGGTAAAGAGTAAAATCTCCTTTTGTAGCCCCAGAGTATAGTAATACTATTACCATTAATAATTGCAGGTTATAGATATACATATATATACATACACAAGCTCAAATATACATACATATACTTACTACAAGGACCAACCAAAGCAGTGTAAATTCAGATATTAATAAAACAAACTCTTACTTTCCCATTTGTAATCATCTTTTTTAGTATAGCCTGGTGACACAGCCACGCACAAATGGGAAGAAAACATTGTAAGAGATGGTATAGATCCTACTGGCTTTGAAGGTGTTCCTCTAAGCATCTCCTGAAGCTTCATTTCATAAGATGAAGCTCCTGGAACCAGGCTGACATCCTTGTTTCCAATATACTATTTGTTTCCAAATGGTAAACAGAGTTGGATCTAAAAAATAGAAATGATAGTCCTTTCTAAGGTTAATGTAGATGTCTTATAACATGAAATAATTGGGGTATACAATGACGGTGCTAAGAAAAGGTTTTTTGAGACTGTCTTTTGCGTCATTCGTCAGTAAATTTGACCTCTTTCTTTCTTTCATTTCACCCGGGATTCCTAGAGTATGGCAGCTTATTAACCAGTAATTAGCAGTACTCTGAGAGCATCTGCTGTGTATCAAGGGCAAGGTTCATGGAGGTGTTATGGAAAGGAGACAGACATCCTCTGAAGAATTGTGAGGGTGCTGGAGGCCCCTGCTCTCCTCAGGATAGTTGGATGACTACAGTGGCTGTCCAGTCAACCCTACTTGCTGTCCAGCACACACACACTCACATACACAGACACACACCCAGGTCCCTATCATTACTATTCAGTACTAACCCAGCACTTCTGACCTTGAGGGAATGAAGGGATTAACTTGTGAAGTTCACAGATAAACTGCTGACCTAGCTAAACAAGACCTCTAAAACAATGAATGAATGGCAATGCCTGACAAATGTTCTTTCATCCTAAAAGCAAGAACATCCTAAATTATAAATTTAACCCCTCAGAGCCAAGGCATGAAGGCTGCATGCAGTTAGTTAAATGAAGAAAACGTAACCTTTCATTTTTAAACCTGAGAAAATAAAATTCTTATCAATTTTTGGTCAGAAAATTAATATTATGCTCTAGATATGATTTTATCAAGCATGTTTTCATGGACGTCACATAAATTTCATGGTGTAGAAACTGAATTCAGGTGCTGTGTAGACACTCCTGTGTTTAGACATACTGATTGGATTATTTCAGGCCTCCCTGTAGTGGTAAAATAGTTCCATTTTATACCTTTAAATAGAAGTAAGAATATGAAATATTTCATCTTTATTTGGTAAAAACCATGCAGATGAGTTTTGAATATTCATGTCAAATCAAAACAAACCAATGGCTGCTGAGGACCCAGTATGTGCAGAGCATCCTGCTGGGTATTTTCCTCCCACAAAATAAACTGCTGAAAAGCTTTCTAAGTATGCTTTACATTCCATAATTTTTAAATGGACTTGTTCAAAACCTTTGTTCTCCACATCACCTGTTTCTATACATCTCCTTTAAAAATACGCAAGTCTAGAAGAAAGGATAGTCAAGAGATACAGCAGCCAAATGCAACGTCTTTAGGGATGCTTTGGGAAATTTAAGGTAGAGTGGGTGTTTGTTTCCCCCTTTTTTTGGAAAAAATATTAAAGGATAGAGTGTCATATCTGTCATGTAATTTAAAATGGTTTAGCCTAATATTTATATTTTTAGATGAAGAAAATATGGCAAAATGTTAACAGTTGTTGAGTCCTGGCTGTATCCGGGTTCATTGTCATTTTTTTCTGTTTTTCTGTGTTTGTGATTTTATAGTTAAAAGTTAAACATTTTTTTAAAAGCACAAAGAAGATATGGTTCCTTCAAGAATATTTTTATATTCCACCAGAATTCCCACCTCAAACCACATAGCCTCTAAAGCTGCCTGATTTAGGGGTTGTTTTTTTTTTGATTTAGGGTTTTATTATTTAATCCTCATTTATTGGTAACCAAAGAAAGTTGAAATCCTACTAGATAACAAGGTTTTCCTAAGGAGTAAATTTGGTCTATAAGGACATAATTTTAAAGTAATACAATATCTCAGTGATGGTATTTAGCTTCAGCTGAAGGAAAGATACGTTTACTTATTAGGTGTTTTGTTGTTATTGCGTGTCTGTAAAATAAAAAGAAAAAAGAAAGCTTTGTATTTGACAATTTTTTTTAGTATCTTAGTGTCTATTTTTGCAAAGTAAGGTTAATAATAAATTCCTATCTGTCTGGTGGGAATACTTACATGGAGATTAATGACTAAACATTGCCCAAACCCTTTGAGAATTATTTGATGTGTAACATGCACAGAGGGCATTCTCACTTATTATTTGACTTATAATAACTTGGCAAAGAAGTCATATATTAAGTTCACATCAGTATTTCAGATTAGGAGATAATATTAAATATGGAGGAAATTGGACCACTCTAACTTGGCGGCTTTCCAAATTTCTAAGACTGCTGGGGTTAGAATGTTTTATACCAATTATGAGCCCAAGGTACCTAATGAAGAGAAGTTTTGGGAAGATGGATTGCTTGAGGCTCCCTTTGTCAAGAGACAAAGATATCCCTTAAGACAGAGATAAAGAGAAGGGAAAGAATGTGGAAACTTAGAAAAAGAGAACAATGGCTAAAAAAAGTTTTTAAAGAAGTTTTGCTCTTCTACATGCAATTTAACTTCCTTTTCCCCCCCAAGAAAGCTTCTGAAAAGTCTTGCACTATCCTTTTCTGAGGAACATAGGCTGACTTAAGTGTTGATTTAAAGGTTATTCTTTCCTTAAAGAAAAAATGCTACAATTGAAATATATCTTGGTCTGTTTGGGTGAAGCTTCTGATAGAGTTACTTCCCCTTTCTGTCTTACAGGAGTTCGAATGCTGGATGGAGATGTCACGGATATGGTTGAAGCAAAATCAGTTAGCTTCAATCCTCAGCATGTGCACATTTACAGTGCGAGCTGGGGCCCGGATGATGATGGCAAGACTGTGGATGGACCAGCTCCACTCACCCGGCAAGCCTTTGAAAACGGTGTTAGAATGGTAGGTGGGTTTTTTTGTTTTTTTATTTTACTGGAGTATAGTTGATTCACAATATTGTGTTAGTTTCAGGTGTACAGCAAAGTGATTCAGTTATACATACACATATATTCATTCTTTTTTAGATTCTTTTCTCATATAGGTTATCCCAGAATATTGAGTAGAGTTCCCTGTGCTATACAGTAGGTCCTTGTTGGTTATCTATCTTGTATATAGTAGTGTGTATGTTTATCCCAAGCTCCTGATTTATCCCTCCCACCCACATTTCCCCTTTGGTAATCAGAAGTTTGTTTTCAGTATCTGTAAGTCTGTTTCTGTTTTGTAAATAAGTTCATTTGTTTCATTTTTTTTAAAAATTAGATTCCATTTTTTTCCATTTCCAATATCATTAGTGATATTTGTCTTTCTCTGTCTGACTTCACTTACTATGATAATCTCTAGGTCTATCCATGTTGCTGAAAATGGCATTTCATTCTTTCTGATGGCTGAGTAATATTCCATTGTATATATGTACCACATCTTCTTTATCCATTCCTTTGTTGGTGGACATTTAGGTTGCTTCCATGTCTTGGCTATTGTGAATAGTGCTGCAATGAACATTGGGGTGCATGTATCCTTTCGGATTATGTTTTTCTCCGGATATATGCCCAGGAGTGGGATTGCTGGATCATATGATAACTATTTTAGTTTTCTGAGGAACCTCCGTATTGTTTTCCCTAGTGGCTGTATCAATTTACATTCCCACCAACAGTGTAGAAGGGTTCCCTTTTCTCCACACCCTCTCCAGCATTTATTATTTGTAGACTTTTTAATAATGGCCATTCTGACTGGTGTGAGGTGATACTTCATTGTAGTTTTGATTTGCATTTCTCTGATAATCAGTGATGTTCAGCATTTTTTCATGTGCTTTTTGGCAATCTGTATGTCTTCTTTGGAAAAATGTCTATTTAGATCTTCTGCCCATTTTTTGATTGGGTTGTTTGTTTTTTCGACATAGAGCTGCATGAGCTATTTGTATATTTTAAAAGCACCTCAGCTCAAACTGTGTTGATTGGTGATGACTTTCATATGAAGCCACCTCTGAAACAGTGAGTTTCCAATCCTCCCCTCTAGAGGAATGCATGGAGCTCTAGGCTGAGTCAGTAGACAGGATTGTGTGTTGTATCTGTCCTGCAAATAAGCTAAGGGCTAGAGAGTTTCCTCTGATGAGAGCAGAGGTATATTTTGATGCTTAGATTTGTTGAAAAGAAATATTTATTAATATGAATATTAACATCATTAATATTCATCAATATGTTAATTTTAGATTTGGAGATATAAATTCTTGAAACTGTGAGACTGAGAATTGGAGATATTGAAACTCTCCAATTGGTGTTGATAGGTCATCCAACAATGCCCTTCTGGGCATCTCCCTTGTGTAGTTCCTTCACTAGTTTCACCTCTGTCCCAGGACAATATTATTTTTCTGTTCCCACATTCCCTAACCAGGCAGCTTAATTCATCATCATTTTCCTTGATTTCACTAAAAAAATTCACTGACCACTCCTCTCCCCCAAATTGACCATATAATCTAATGTAATAAAATATCTGTTTCAAATTACAGATCTTGAGAAATCCTGTCTTATTTAAATTAAATTAAAAAATAAGGGCTCTATAGTTGTAATACTCCACTGGAAGCAACTCCTTTCTCTTTCTTACTCGTGAATGTACCATTGGGTGATTTTAAAGCATACATTTTTTAGATTTATTTTAAAAAAGTTTTTATTGAAGTATAGTTAATATATTATATAAATTACAGGTGTACAATATAGTGATTCACAATTTTTAAAGTTTATAATCATTTATAGTTATTACAAAATATTGGCTATATTCCTTGTGTTGTACAATATATCCTTGTAGCTTATTTTATAACTAAGTTTGTCCCTCTTAATCCCTACCCCTATATTGCCCCTCCCCCTTCCCTCTCCTGACTGGTAACCACTAGTTTGTTCTCTATATCTGTGAGTCTAAAACATACATTTTAATCATGTTCATGTTTGGCCACTGTTGATCTGGGCCTAACCTCTTTTTGTTTCCTCATCTCTTTTTTCTTTTTAGGAATTTAAGTGTACTCCACTCTTTTTTTTTTTAATTGAAGTATAGTTGATTTACAGTATTGTGTTGGTTTCAGATGTACAGTAAAATGATCCAGCTAAGTATATATTTTTCAGATTTTCTATTGTAGGTTATTACAAGATATTGAATATAGCCCCCTGTGCTATGCAGTAAATCCTGTTGCTTATCTATTTTCTGTATAGTAGTTTGTATCTGTTAATCCTCTACTCCTAGTTTATCCCTACATCCTCCCTTTCCCCTTTGGTAGCCACAGGTTTGTTTTCTGTGTCTGTGAAGCATACTCCACTCTTACTACCCATTGGCACATACTGCTTTCTCTACAGTATGTGGTCTTTGACTCTCTCCCATGACCTACTACTATACAGACAAATCCTATTTGACCATCAAACTTCAGTTAAACTGCTACCTCTTCCCAGAAACCTCATTGCCCAAGCTAGAATTTAGTGTATGTGATCCCTACCTTATTTTCCCTATACTTTGTATTCTTCCTGGTATGTATAGTCTTTATCATATTGTGCTCTCTGTCAGAGTTAGTTTTGCATGTATCTTCTTCACTAAATAGTAAGTTCTTGAAGAGCAGAGCTTGTACTCTATGCACCTTTATGGGCTTTGCAAAACCCATAAAGTACATTGAACTCTAGTGAGTACTCAGTGAATGTTTGTTGGATTTAATTTAATTTACTGCGAATTATGCTAACCATAGGGTTGTTATAAATTCAGCCCAGATTTGAAACAGTGGAATGCATGCAGTTGATTAACGTAACATTGCAGCTGGAGTACAAATAATTATGATTCTTCCACCTTTGTGGGATTGGGGTTAGGGTTTTAATCAGAAGTCTGAGCTAAGCCGTCTCCTGATTATTCTGAAAGGGACTGGAGGGAAAGCTTCTGCACTTGTTCTGTATGCACTTTCTAACTATAGTTAGGTTTGGTTCAGACTTTTCTAGCTCTGTCAATTTTCAGCTACATTAGAATCCTTTGAAACTAAGTTGTTGGGTAGAATTTTCCTTTAATCACCAGTAATCTGGTGATTTCATTACCAAAACCTTGGGCTGCACATTACTATTCTTTCTCTCTGTGTCATCAGTACAATGGTTATTCAAGTTAAGTCAGTCATGCTTAGTTCTTATTTAATTTTCAACTGTATGTGTATGACTCTTAACATAATAAAGAGCAATCTGAAATTTCTCATTAAAATGAATCTATTTATGTTAGTAGTACACATAGCCTCATGAGTATATATATAGAGAGAATGTCCTATATTCAGTAGCTGTCATTAAATCAGGTGATATGGACCAATGGTTTTCAAATTTATTATTGCTAGTGAATCTTTCTTTCAATGGAAATCTTAACTGAAAGTCTAATATATAAAACAAATACAAATGTGGTACGTTGGTGGAAGGAAAAATGAGCTAAGATTAGAAACAAGAGGATCTGAGAAAGTTATTCAGACATATAGAAAGATTATATTCAGAAATAATTTTTAAAAACTTATTCTATACTCATCATTAATTATAAAAGTAATCCATGCCTGTTACAGTAGATCATTACTATAATGATGAAATTAAAATAGATTTTCCTGTCCAACTAGATAACCATTGCTAGGAGTATGGACTACATCTTCCCATACTCCTGTGCACATTCATATACCAAATGGGGATCATATGTCTTTGCATGTTGCTGTTTTCACCTAACAGTGTATCGTGCATATCCTTCTGGGGCAATCCATAGGATAGGACTCATTCATTTTACTCTTTCAAAAATTTTGTAGTATGGAGATCCCATAATTTATTCAACTTTCCATTGAGGATCTTTCAAGGTTTTAATCTGGGAAAACAAGGACTTTAGTTTTAAAACAGACCATTTACTTTTAGAGTTAAGGCAGTAAGAAAAGAAGTAACTCTTAAAAAGAACAAATTATTCTGACTCCTAGCATTGTACATCTAATTATGGAAAAGCAGCGGTGACTCATTGAAATGTGTTAAGATCAGCATGAGAGGGTTTTTATGTGTTTAATATACATGGGCTTGCAACTTAGTCTAGAATTGAGTCTAGGATTTGTCATTTTCTGCTCTCTGAGCTGATTTAGATCAAATTACCTCTCTGCTTCCATTTCCTCATCTACAGTAGGGCAATAATAGTATTTACTTACAAAGATGGTATGAGTGCTAAGTGAGATGATAATGCATATAAAGCAATTGACACAATACCTGGAACATAATAGGTGCTCAAGAAATACCATATATATGTTTTTCTTTCTTTGGAAAAGAGATCATGTTCTTCCAGAAAACTTTGTATTTATTCTCAGCCCCCCATTCTTCTCTCCTATACCATTCCACACTGTGGAGTTCTAGATGATTCCATTTAGTTATTTGTAGTGGTAGATTAAAAATAATATGATAAAAGTCAGCATAGACTTTCTGAGTTCTATAATGTCATTTATTTTGTTCTTCCTATGTCTATACTCACCTTCGATTTTACTTGCCTTATAAAAGCTCATCTTCAGTTTCATTGAGATAACCTCTCGGTATACAAATTCATTTCAGTTATCCATGTTTGTGATTTTTGAAGCAGTATATTAGATAGCCTTTTCCAGGAAAAAGAAATCTTTCATTCTTCCATTATCAGGCATCAAATGAGTTGGTAAATTTTATATTCTTTGAGATTATTTTAATTTGTGTTCTTTGTATAATATATACTGTCAAATATTTGGAAAATAATTGGATAATTACTTTATGCAAAGTTAGATTATAGAACACAATAATGAAATAAATAAGTGATTTATTAGCTGAGTGATTTAAGGAATGAGGGAATAAGTGACTAAAAATAATTCCTTCAAGAAACTAGCTGAAAATCTATGTGGCAGTCTAAAGTCACCATGACTTTAGACTGTTGCAGTTTTAACTACATCATCTAGAAACTACAGGAATTGGAATTTCTTCTTTTTATTAAGTTTAGCCAACTTCCGCACAGTAGATAAAAGAGGGAAGAAGACGTCTAAGTTTTGTACTTAATACATAAAAGTTTCCCCATTCTAGCAACAAGACAAAACAAACATAGAAACTATCAAGACTATTTGAGCTAAGGAGAAGTATTATGAATGAAATTAAACTGATGACTGGGGGGAAACAGAGCTGATTTAGTTAGGGAGGACAGGGAATCATCTTTGAGGAGGTGATATGTGAATGGAGACATAAGTGATAAGAAGCCAGTTAGGTGAAGACATGTGGAAGGAATGTTCTGTGCAGAAGGAACAGCAAGAGCTAAAAAGCCCCCTGAGTGGAGAATGATTAGGGTGTATCTCCAGAACAGTGTGCTAATTTGGGTGTTGGGAGCAACAAGGACAGAAAGCGGGCAGTAGTAGATGGCCACAGAAGTAGGCGGGGGGGCTAGCTCAGCAGGGCGTCCTAAATCATGAACGGGGTCTGCCTTTTAATCTGCTACAGAAAGCCAGTGGAGGTTTTCAGCAGAGTAGTGGCCTGATGGAATACACAGGGGTTTGTTTGTTTGTTTGTTTGTTTGTTTTTCGGTACACGGGCCTCTCACTGCTGTGGCCTCTCCCATTGTGGAGCACAGGCTCCGGACGCGCAGGCTCAGCAGCCATGGCTCACGGGCCCAGCCGCTCCGCGGCATGCGGGATCCTCCCGGACCGGGGCACAAACCCATGTCCCCTGCATCGGCAGGTGGACTCTCAACCACTGCACCACCAGGGAAACCCGTGGAATACACAGTTTTAAAAGATCACTGCTGTGTAGAGAAGGGACTGCATGTGGGGCGAGGGATGGGAAGGCAAGAGAGGAAGATTGAAATGGTCCAGGAAAGAGTTGATAATGAGTTGGACTTGGGTGACAGCAATGTCAAGACATCTGGAGAGATCGGTGGCAAGAGGGAGAAGCCTAAGGATCAAGAAAGATTTCACAAAGGAAATAAGTATATTTTGCTCAGGGAGTCCAAGTATTGATTGCATCCATGCCTTCTGCTTGCTAATCAAAAAATGTAGCAAATATTGAATTTCAAAATGCTCCCTATTTGTTTACTATAAGATAAGCATTTGGCCTAGTAAAATGGAACACTATTTTCAAAGACTTTATAACAAAATCAAAATTGATTCCATGTATAGCCCCTTTAGAATTAATGTGCCAAAATTGCATTAGAGAAACTATGTTAAACAAACCATGTCACAATTGACAACTTGCTCTTTCTCTCAAAGATAGCACTATATTTGCTGCTACAGTGCTATAAAATTAAATGCAAGAATTAGAAGTATATCATTTGGGCTGCATGAAAATAATAATAATAATAGTAATACATTTAACATTTGCCAGTCTATTATACTATAGTTACTCTCCTAAGCCCTAAAATAGATAACTTTTAATCTTCACAATAATTTCATAAGATATATACTCTTCTCCCCACTTTTGTAGAAAACAGATATTCAGCATAGCTAAAGAAGTCAGAATGTGGGCCTCAACGAAATCTAATAGATTTTTTTTCAAGTTGTCATTTCTGTTCTGTTTGGCACATCTGTCCTCCTCCCTCCATCTGTGACCACATACTCTAGCTTTTCTCCTGTTACCACGGTGAATTAGTTGCTCTTCTACCTAAGTCCACTGCCTCCAATTCTTCACTTGACCCCATTCCTTCTCACCTCATCAGTGACATGGCTCAATCAGTTAGCTTCTCTTTCATCTTTAAAATTTCCCCCTCAACTGTATTATTGCCATCCACAAACTCTCACACTGCTAATTCTCCTATCTCAAAAGAGAGAGAGGAGAATCCATCTCTGGGCTCCTATCTCCTTCCAATTACTGCCTCATTTTTTTTTTCACTTTGAAACAAAATTCCTTGAAACTGTGGTCCATACTTGCCCTCTACAACCTCATTTGTCCTATCATCTGGGAAGCCACGGCATCAGGACTCTGCCCCATCATTCCACCGAAGCTGTTCTTATCAAGGTCACTGTGAAACCCAGTACTCTTCTCTGAGTTCTTATCTAATTTGTCCTGACAAGGACTCCTGCCTGGTTCTTTCTATCCACAATATAACGTACATGCACTCCAACCCTTCAGAACCCCTTTTTGGCAATTTTTATCCCTTCTTCTATGTATTAGATTTACTTACCTTGTTAATTGATTGTCTCCTCCATGAAGGCCCTGAGTTTGACTGTTTTGTTCTCTACTGTATACCAAGTACCCAAAACAGTAGGTATTTAGTGAATGAATGTATGAATGACTTCCATGCCAATTTGCTGCGTATACTGAGTTAATTTTCTTAAGGCTCACACTTTCATTGTTTTTGTTTAATATTTTGGAAATGAGTTATTAACATACATGGAATAGTCTGGTGATTAGTGTACCCAGACTCTGCATTCAGACTCTTCAGTGGGTTCTAATACCTTGCCTTTTTCAAATTAATTAGCCTCTCTGAGGATCAGTTTGTGCCTCTATACAATGGAGCTAAATGTTAGTAATTAGTTTATAGGACTATTATGAGGATTATATGATTAATGCCTGTTAAATACTCAGCAGAGTTCCTGGAACATAAGAATCTCTCATTATGTTATGAATCTTAATCATTATCATCACTAAAAGGGCAAGAGTAATAAAAGTGAAATACTGATTAATCATGTAAATATTATAAAAAGTTTTTATTCCAAATCTCTGGGTTAAATCAATTTCATATTGCTGAATGGTCCTTGGGGAAGGTAAGTATATAATCTTGAGATTATTATTAAGGAATGGCCAAAATAAATGGGAGAAAATACCCAAGGTTTTCTAAAGCTTTTCCGTAAAACACTAATTAATAAAATGCTAAAAAAAGGGGGGGGATGGAGGGATTTTACTATCAAATACACTTGAGAAACACCACTTATTATATGCTTCCTTTAGACATTTAAAAGCATATTAAAGGCTCTGAGAAGTCCTGCAGTAGAGAGATGTGTTTACGTTTATTTAATCAATGTTCTAAACTTTAACCACACCAAAGCTTTTATTTTCATGACTTTTTTGAATTGCTGTTAAATTTCACTTTAAGTTCTTTGGAATTGCTTAGTGAAAATTCAGCTAAACTTATTAGAGTCAGAATGTTAGAACTGGAAATAATTTTAGTGATTGGGTTGTTTTTACCAACACTAATGTATTTATTTACTTGATGTCACTGCCATTCACCCAATCTCCCTTCTTAAAACTCGTCATTTCCTCTTTTCTTCGATCTAGTCATCTAATAAGTCTTTCTTTCCTGTACTACTTCTGAAAAGTTTGTGGAGTCTGCCCTCTTGTCCTCACAACTAGAACCAACATCTCGCGTATAGACTTTGGCAATAGCATAATTTCAAAACTTCCATCCTCCCAGCTTGAGCTTCAACTTTCAATTCAGCATGAACACCACAGCCAAAGAAGTATTTTTATATGTAAATCTTGTCCTTTGTCTTCTCTTTAAAACTCATCACTGCTCCCTGTGACCAACAAGGAACATTCTGAGCTTCTTAGGAGGGCACATAGGGTCTCTTACAATTTTGGCAGGAGTCTCAGAATCAAAATCTTGAGAAAGGATAGTTTAAAAACAAGTTGCTCTCATTCAAACAGATACGATTTCACTTACCATGGGATCCTTTGGCTTCTTGGTGTGACTGGCAAAGACTTCCCTCAGGGGAGACTCTTGGCTTCATCTGCCCACACAGTTCTAAATAAGAAATGATTTTGTAAAATGAGTGAGTTGATTGACAATGTTTCAGAGATAGGTGACCCAAGGTTTGGTGTCAGAATAAGGAGCTAATTGCCTAAAATTGTCTTTGTTAGACTCCTTATTCATTCATTTATTTCTGATTGCATTCAGGAAACACTCACTGGTGGTTATAATATTCCAGGCACTTTTCTAGGTGCTAGTGAAAGGTGAATAATACTCAGGACTTGTCTTCAGGGAGCTCACCATATAACAATGAATAAAGGTTCTAAACAAAGTGCCAGCAGACTCCCAGATCTGGTAAACAATAAGGACAGACTAAACTACACACAATAACAAAACTTACTGTGTGCCGTCTAGTTGCCTTGCAGTCATCTTTTTTGCCCTAGTTGGGTTATTAAACTTTAATAATGCACTTGATATTCATCAGCAGGCATCTAATGCATTGACAGCATTTCACAGTTTCCTGACAAGTGTGCTTAATAATATCCTTTAGAAAACAAGCAAAAAACATAGAATTGAATCTTTTCTTTTTCCCATAATCAGAAAATCCTGTATTCGGGTTACCAGTACTTCCCTGATTATTTTACTCAAAAAATATTTCTTAAGTATTCACCATATACCAAGCACTGGCTTGACATTTAGCTTAATCTTTTATCTGGAGAAATCATGGGGCTCATTGTAGATATTGTATGATCATGGCTTATAGTGTTTGCCTTGCCATTTTATCTACAAGTATACTTTCAATTTCAGATTCTTTTTATTTGATCATTTTAGGCTTTGGGGTTATCAATTAAGACATTCCAATGAATTCATGACAGAACTAGTGTCAAGGATGGGGAACAAAAGTAGGTGAAATCGGAATCATTGGTCTCTAACTCCCTGTTGGAACAGTGGCCTTCATCCCATCCTCACTCTGCTCTACAATTCAGGGGTCCAGATGGAAACTAGTCTCTTATGAAGCCTGATTAGTATATCTCCTTTCTATCATCAATTTCCTTTTCAATTCACCAGATTTTACAACTGATTGAATATTTAGAATATTTGCTGAAAGCACAAGCATGCTTTATTTTCACACATTGTCTCATTTACACACGTGCACACACACAATTTCTTCACCCTTAAATTAAAGGCACATGTTCACAAGAACAGGAGAGAAGAGGTATAATGAGCTTATATAATAAAGCAGTAGTAATAATCATAATAAAATGAACCAATTCCACTCGGGAAGGATATGTTTTTATCTGATATACACCCAGCTGTAGCAGGCTTGGCACCCGTTTGCATTTTAGTAAATGACAGATTGTTGTTAAATTAGTTGGCAAATGTTGTAAAACTTTGAAATAATATATGGGTAGGCAAAGATAGACAAGGGAGCTTTTTTTATATCGGTTCCACTTCATGAAAATTCACTTTATTTATTTATTTATTTTTGACTGCATTGGGTCTTCGTTGCTACGCGCAGGCTTTCTCTAGTTGAGGCGAGCGGAGGCTACTCTTCGTTGAGGTGCGCGGGCTTCTCATTGCAGTGGCTTCTCTTCTTTCAGAGCACAAGCTCCAGGCATGTGGGCTTCACTAGTTGTGGTTTGTGGGCTCAATAGTTGTGGCTCGTGGGCTCTAGAGCGCAGGCTCAGTAGTTGTGGCTCACGGTCTTAGCTGCTCTGCGGCATGTGGGATCTTCCTGGACCAGGGCTTGAACCCATGTCCCCTGCATTGGCAGGCAGGTTCTTAACCACTGCACCACCAGGGAGATCCCCAAAATTAACTTAAACTGGAGTTTATTTTTAAAATCCTCCCTTAGAATTTAACTATGTACTCATGGAACTCTGTATTTTTAGAACTTTAACAAGGCTAAGAAGTGACTTGCCAAATGGACCCAGTAGAACATTAACCATTTTGGAAACAAAGAAATAGATGTTTTCATAAATACATAGGTGGTTTCACATTCTGTAATTGAAAATTATCTGATATCCAAGTATCAGATTTAGATTACTGTATTATTGTGAATTGTGATTCATTTATATGGAAAGAAGCACAAATTTATCCTAGCCTTGTATAATGCACGTCAAGTATTTATTGTCACCTTGTTTTTAGGTTAGAGATTTGTTATTAACACTGTAAGTGTTTTTTTTTTAACTTTTGCAAATTCCATTCTAATTCCCTTTGTTCTACTCATGGATTAACCAGATATCAGTAACAGTCCTCTTTTCTTTTAGTTTGTTTTGTTCTATTTTTAGTGACTCCTGGGCCACCTGGGGGATAAATGAAGTATCGGCTTTAAAGTCACAAAGACCAGAGTTGAAATCTCACTTTGGTTTCTCTCTAGCATTTTGACCTGGAACAAGTTACTAAGTTATCAGAGCTTCCATTTCCCTGAGACAAGGCTATGATAATACTTTAAGGAGCCATCGTGAAAACTGACTGAGGTCTCACATACGCAGTGCTCAGACCAATTGCTGTTCTCCCCCCCCCCCCGAGAGGAAGGCCAACGTTTGGTGCATCTTTAAGGACCCTAGAGTATCCGCCACAGTCTTGTAAATAATATAAGCGTAATATCAATTGTAATTTTTTCAGAAGTGTGATTTGCTTTAATTTGAATCAGGATTATGTTTATGGGAAGAAACTGTAAGGGGCTGATTTTCTGCCTTTCAGAAATGTTATGAGCTACTCCACAAAAGGTCAAAGTCATTGCTTCATGGAGTAGAGGCCTGGCCTGTGACATTCAAGCCCCAGGATGGGCTTCAGAGAGGGGCAGCTTTGCTCACCCCTTCGGAGCTGAGCTGGGAGTTGGAACCAGCCCACAGGAGGCATTCTCTACCCCAGAGCTAACTTAGAGACGAGTATTAACTTTTCATTATTGCTGGAGTATCCATTCTTCTTTCCAAGTGCCTTTCCAAACATTTACAATAAATTCCTTTCATACCCCTATTGATAATAAATGTTTTTATTCTCTGTGAAAGGAATTTTTCAAATTCTACTCCTTCAATATAATTTAAAGGTGATGGTATCTTTCTGGGCACTTTGAAAATAGGGAATTAATGTGAATATGGAAAATATCCTTCTCCATTTCATAAGTCTGGCTTTCCTGAAAGTCTGAGCATGACATTGCATTTGCTGTGCAATGATCCAACGTGGAGAAACCTTTGGGAGGTATGTCTCTTTTTCCCTCAAAATGGGAGTGCTGGGATAGTGAATGTCCAGAATAGCTGCGTTGGTGCTATTCATTCTTGTGATTATTTCAGAGGGCAGATGACATTCAAACGTACTTTTTCAGTTGCTTGGAATGAGAAATTGACAAACCCAATCTGCATGCTTCTCCCCACGACTGGTGTTAGCCTTCCCCAGGCCCTGGGAAAACTGCTGGAACAGGGCTCAGAGCTTGCAGGACTGTGGGAGTAACCAGAAGTAAATAATAACCTGAGTCTTTCTGAGGCTTCTTTGAGTCAGATGAGGAAGACAAGGGCTGAGAAAAAAAAGGGGGGGGCATTGATCAATATGAATTAACCATAGATAAACATGAAAAGCAGACAGTTACTTGGGGATTGTTGATTTGGCAAATGAGATAAAGCAGGAAGGGAAGGGTTTGGGGGTTTGTTTCTGGTTTTTGTTTTTGTTTTTTCCTCTAATGCACTATTGCTAAGCAATATTTCTCTAAACCATGTTGTCAAGCATTTTTAGGAATACCCAGTGTCAATACTAGTCAGTGGGGATCAGCATTGGTTGAGGTGAGACTGGATTACCTGGTCCTAGCTTTTTTGCCACTGAATGGCTCTGCTCACTTTATTCCCTTAATTTCCTTATGTAGAAATGTAAAATTTTACTGTACGAACCTCTTATGTGTCCAGCTTTAAATAATATCCATAGCACATGCTTCGCCTCCACATTTTTAGTATGTGGAGTTTCTAAATGTACAGCGAATCTGCAGGTTAACAGGAATAAAATTATTTGCTTGAAAGCATATTTTTTCCATTAGTAAACACACCTGGTTTTTATTTACTCCTAGATCTTCTACTATCCTTTCTCCATGAAAGACTGATTTTCTTCTTCTGATTATACTTTAAAAATAAACAAAGTAAACAAAATCTACCCTGATGTAATACTACTCCCAGGAGCCAAGGGTTACACCATCGAGCACTTGGTGATAAAGTGTAAGAAGCTGTATTTTGTGTCCAAGTCAGCTCTTCTGAAGAAAGGGAAGCTCTGATAACAGGACTGATTCTACAAGCCTTCAGTGAGCTGATGCTCTATTGAATTTATATTCTGGCAAATGTGGTGAATAAGCAACTCAATTTGGGTTTTTTTCTTCTTTCTATTCACACAATAAATATAAAAGTAGCTTTTTATCAGGAACCTGACTCTGGGGTAGTTCTGTATTTGCGGTGTTAATTGATTATTCTTTACACTAGTCTTTGGCCATATGACTCCAGGTGTCCTTTTAGAAAACTGAGCTAAAGTCACCTTTGGGTTCCCTGAATTCAGTGCATCATGCTGCTCCTTCACTAGAACACAAAGAATATCATGGAAAGACCCTAAATGTAGATATAAGTGGCGTTTTTAAATGTGGCATTTTACCAGAAATGCTTACAAATGTTGTCACCAGCAGCTGATCCCACAATCATAAATCAGGCTCTCTATTCCTTTAAAAGGGAAGTCGACTGCATTTGGTATGCTCCGGAAACGTATAAAATGGATTTTCATTTGTGACGGATAAAATTAATATCATCACGAATAACTGCATCTAATATTTTTAGTGTGTTACTAAAAAGTCAACAGAACATAAAAAATTGCTTAATATGTATGTATAATATATATATATTATACATATATATGTATGAGTATATATATAATATATATATATATCTTAATATATATATATATATATATATATATATATATATATATATATAGCGACCTACTGTGTACACAGCAAATCAGAATACAGAAAACCTGACATGGGGCAGAAAAGGTGGGTGAGGTTGAGATGGAGAGGAAGAAAGAGGGGGGAATGAAGTCCTATCACTTGAGAAAAGGCAGGGAGACAAAAATGTGGAGAAATAGGTTGCCATTCACAAAAGCCTTCTTTAACTGCATTTGTATTTCCAGTCTTTTTCTTTCATCAACCATCCTTTGATAGGCTAAGTAGCATAAAATGAGATTGGTGAAGACATTCCCACAGAGTGTTTTTTGTAAGTCACTGGACCACTAGGGAAGTCCGACAGTTTGGTTTTAAAATGGTTAGTCATTCCTCTGTTTACCTTAGTAATTCTGAGAGCACAATAACTAAACATTCTGAGAGCAGAGTGGAATCAAGTGAAACCTGTATACTCTGCACATCGGATATTCCGGCTTGTAGAGTAGATCTTAAAAATGAGAGTCAGGTGTGCTTATTTTCCAGGTGAGGATACTTGTGTCTGGCAAAGTTAGCACTTCAGCATGGGATTGTTCCTGATAAAAGCAGCACTTAATCGCTGGATTCCTGACTCTCAGAGGCCACGTCTCCTTCTTTTACTCCTTTAAAAGCGTCTCATATCTGCCTCATTCCATTCCCTTGGGCTTTGGTGGGGAGTGACCCACTTTATTTCCTGGGTCCAATTCCGTCTCACACAATTAATTTCCCTACCCCCATCTCCATCTTGCCCAAATGCACTGGTTGAAGAAATAAGTCTTGGGCTTTAGTCTTTCCCAGAGACTTCTGATTACATGTCTCATGACTGCGTTCTCTTGGTGTCTTCCCAAAGAAGACTTTTTCCCACCAGGTTACACCAGTGTTGTCTCCAAGGCATCGGAAGCTGTGTGCTCCTGATTTGTTTTCAATTGTGGATTATATTTCTTTTCAGATTACTTTTCAGGTCACCTTTAAGGAGCCTTCATTTCCATATGAATCATCTGTCCTACTGATGATCATGATTCAAAGACTTATTAAGTATTTTAAAAGCAATATGTATTTTTAAATTCTGAAACAAACATCTTGGGTGAGCACTACAAAAACCTTTCCAAAGTTTGTTGTTGCTGTTGTTTTGCCTTTACATCATGATTCTGGACCCAGACCTATTTCTTTCAGTGAACCCTGCTCTGTTAAGGAACAGGATTTATTTTGGAAATGCTTGTCAGAATGCTTTTGAGCTTTAAAAGATGAACAATTCTCTCTTCATGTCTCAGCTACCGAATAGTTGTAGGTGTCCTTGTCTTTCTCCAACCTCTTCCAACCTGAAGCCCCTTTATCTGTGAACCACATATGGAAGAGCTTCCATAGAGGGCTGCGCTCTTTCTCTCTCTCCTCTTCTGATATAAGATCAGAAAAAGGCAGGGAGCCAAGCAATGAGGAGCTTTGGCAAACTGGGTATCAGGCTATACTTGGAAGACATCACACTTAAAAGAGAGTTTCTCCTCCTACAGTTGTTTTACTGTGTCTCTTCATGTCGACACATACAGATATGTAGGTTCTGATCAGACTTACTGGTCTCCCTCTCCTGTCTCCACCCCACTCTCCTAACATGATAGTGTGCCCATTACTTAATGTTACTCAGTTTTTTTAATCTGTAAAAATGCACGTCTAATTTGCTTGAAGTTAATTAATAGATGTGAAAGTGCCCAGCACAATGTCCCATCTTTTGTATTTTGCAAGAAGCCGCTGGTCACTTAGTCATGTCCCTTTAAGAATACAGTTGACCCTTGAACAACACAGGTGTGAACTGCACAGGTCCACTTTGAGGCGGATTTTTTTTTTCAGTGGTAAGTACTATAGTACTACACAGTCTGCAGTTGGTTGAGTCCACAGATATGGAGGAACGGTATATACAGAGGGCTGACTCTAAGTTATACATAGATTTTCAACTGTGCGGAGGGTTGGCACCCCTGTCCCCCACCATTGTTTAAGGGTCAACTCTACTTTCTAAGCAATATGGAAAAGAAGTAGTATTAAAATATCAAATACAATCTAGCTGTATTGGCTGAAAATTTATCACACCGTTTTAAAGAAAGAAATTTAGTTCCATTAAAGTCTATACCTCTCTAAACCTGACTTGCAGTGTATGATTTAATTGATAACCCAGCATAAAGTAGCCTTTTCTGACCTGAACCACAAGAAAATCCAGTTTTTTTTCTAGCCTTTAATAATAATGTTTATGGCATATATAAATTAACTTTTCTAGGGCATACATGAGAAGAAACACATACACAATTAGATACACAAAATCTTTAGAGTTCGGTCAAATTGGTCCTGTGTGGATTTCACAGTATATTTCACTGTAAATTTACTAACTTTTAACTTGGCACTCAGTTAAATTGGAGGATTCTTTTCCTTTCCTCCTTCAAAGTTATATTAATATAACCAGTTGTAATCACAGTACTTTACCGAACTATACAATAATGTTATTTCCTACACTTCGGGAAAATACGTGTCTCAAAGTTTCTTTTCTCTTTATAATATTCTGCCCACCTTCCCTTCTCCCTACATCCCACATTAAGATTTAATTCTTAAATTACTCTGAGCTTTAGAGAAATGTCCAGATTTCTTTTTACCACATATGTTTTGGTTTCTGAATATTGCACACTAATGAAAATTCCCTGTGCATCTGTAGTAAATAAACCTTTGAATTGCTAATTGTTTCAGATCAGCCCCCTAGATCTTTAGCAGCTGTCTTTATGGCATTTTCAGCCCACAGATTCAGTCTGTTTGTTTCTGGGATTTTAATCATCAGGCATACACACAGGCACAAAGGTCAGGTTGCCTTGTAGACAGAGTGGTGGCAACATCTGTATGTGCTGTAGCCTCCACAGGGGTGCGCCTCATCCTTTATCTCCTCCTCTAACCTTGTGTTAGTCAGCTCGGGCTGGCTGCCGTCAGAGAATGCCACAGACTGGGTGGCTTAAACAACAACAGTGGATTTTCTCACTGTCTGGAGGCCAGAAGTCTGGAAGTCCATGATCAGGGTGCCAGCAGAGTTAGGTTCTGGTGATGCCTCTCTCCTCAGCTTGCACACAGCTGCCCTCTTACAGTGTTGTCACAAGGCCTTTCCTCTATGCACACACTTTTGTTGTCTCATCTTCTTAAAAGGACGCCAGTCCTGTCTGATGAGGGCCCCACCCTTATGATCTCATTAACCTTAATTACCTCTTGAAGGGCCCTATCTTCAAACACAGTTACACTGGGGATGTGAAGCTACGTCTTCCATTCAACCCTCCAGCTCCCCGTCTCCCCTTCTCCCCTTCTCTCCACAAGCCTCATGCTCTAGGATACTGATCTCTATGGGATCCAGGTCCTCTGGCTTCTGCTGGGGTTCAGCCTTGGGATACACTGGCAAAAAATGGGAGAGAGGGAGGAAGAGACCGGGGTCTTGCTCAGCACACATTCCCCTGGCTCCTTCCCTGCAGGGCCGACATGGGTTGGCGAGTCCCCTGACCAGTTTTCAACTCCTGTTAGCCCCTCTGTCTCCCCTTTCAGTGACTCCTTTCTCCCTGGCTCCCTTTAGGCAGTTACTGACCCCATACCCTCCTTTGGATTTTGCCTTTGCCATGCCCAGTTGAATTTAAGCTTTGGCTCTGGCCTTAGTGAGCATTTCCGATTCCCAGTTTGCTCATCTGTAAAATAATGATATAGACTTGAATTGTGCAGAATAATGTTTGTACAGTGCTTGGTGCATAGTTTCTGTACATGTTAGCCTCTGTGGTTTTTAGTGCACAGTGAACCTTCTATGTATAAAACTCCCCTTGATTATAAAACAAAAATTATCTCTTGGGCTTCCCTGGTGGCACAGTGGTTGAGAGTCCACCTGCCAATGCAGGGGACACAGGTTCGTGCCCCAGTCTGGGAAGATCCCACATGCCGCGGAGCAGCTGGGCCCATGAGCCGTGGCCACTGAGCCTGTGCGTCCGGAGCCTGTGCTCCGCAACGGGAGAGGCCACAACAGTGAAAGGCATGCGTACCGCAAAAAAAAAAAAAAAAGATGTTAAAATAAATAAATAAATAAATATCTCTTAAGAATTAGCCCTAGGTTTTCCCTCTCAATAGAGGAATAAATGTGTTTGTTTCTGTTTATAAAAATCATACATGGTCATGGAAGGAAGGTATAAAAAGAAAATAAAATTCTTTCCTAATCTTACCGAACAGGGTAAGTTCTACTTCATCGTCACTTGATGGTAGCTTTAAGCGTAAAACTGTACTACACGTTAACTTCATTGCGCACACACGCACATACACTTTTTTCTAAACTGAGACTACACTGTATCATTTCGTATCCTACTTTTGTAATGAAAGTACAACATAAAAGTACCTTCCAAACATTGTCTTATTAAATATTCTTTTAAAATGAAACATGTTTTTAGAGATCTTTTCAGTCATAATTTTACATAGATATATAAATGTGATTGTGCCATATGTGCTTTTTCATCATTTTGTGGGTTTTAATCTATTATCTTGTTATGGTTCTGTTTAAACCAGGTAGGTTTTGTCATTATCTCATGTGTTCTGTTGACAGGTCAGGTAAAGCTCTGCTGTGACCGTGCTTTTTCCCAGTGACACAGCCCCTCGGTGTGTGATGGGGAGGGCACATTTTGGTGATGAAATGGAACCTTCTTATTCTTCCCTGGCTGTGGCATTCTGTCTCTGATATATAGACATAAGTCAGTCACCAGAGTTGCTCAATCTGGCCGTCCACACCATAGTGAGGAGTAATTCCCTCTGGAGAATTGGAAGCATTGGACAAAATCCTTAGTTTATGATGGGTTGGTGATTTTTGCATCCTTCTCTATGTTTCGTGAATATTTGGATGGGAAACTGAAGGATGGTAAACCAGGTCCAGCTGTCTAGTGGCAATAACATCCAGAAGTTTCTCCCCCTCTCTCTTCATGAATTTTTCCCATTCCTGTGTAATCATATTGCATTTTTCCACATTGAAGGGCAAAAAGAAATCCATGCTCAGGTCAAGTCAAATCCTGTCATAAATATTCTGTTCCCTGAGGATTCAAGGTCAGGGAGAGTTTATCAAAGATACTCCAGATTATTTGTCATCTCTCTTTCCTTGGCTCTTTTTTCCAGAAATTCCAGGACAACACTCCAAATACTTTTTCCTCCACCTGACACCAGAAGAGTTGGGGCCTGGAAAGAAGAGGTTTAGTCATCACTAGCTTTGTGACTTTGGTTCTCACTTCCGAATTACAAAGTGATAGACTTGACCTACGTGTCCTCCAGCATGCCTTGCAGTTTTAAAATGGTAGAATTTCTGAAGGATTCAGCTATAACTGTTCTGAGAGATGCTCTTCACTTTGGTTTATTTTTCTCTTTTCTTCTGAAGATCTCATCTTACAGAGAAAAATAGTCCATATGCTTCAATACATCTGTGTGCTACTTTGCTTCTTCTCCTTAATTATTTTATGACCTTAGGAAAGTCTTTGAGTTTATGCCAAGTTTTCACATAAAGAATGTAAGAAAAACTTCTTGGATCTGGTTGAAGAAGGTATCCACAGTCAAATATGTTTGGAAATTACTTCAGATTGTGCCCCCCTCTTAGTTTTGCAAGGAACCGTCACTCACTAAAGACTCTTAGAAGTTCTGCAATAAGGGAACCTGTTTAATTTTGCTTAATTCAGAATTTCCCAAACATATTTGATCTTGAAAGCCTTTTATTTCTGGTAGCATCCATAACATCCCTCATGATTAATGTCCCTGCCATGCATAGAGGAAGCACAGCTCTGACAGGAAGGACATCATCCCAAATTCTGCCCTTTATTGATGATGTGATCTCAGAATAAATACATTACCTCTGTGCACCTCACATTGCTCATATATCAAATGAGGGTACATAGTAGCCGCCACTTCATGTGGATGAAGATTTATAGGAATATAATATGACTATGGTCATTGTGACTAATAATATTCCAACTCTGAGGTCTAGCTGTCTGGGTTCAAATTTTGTCTTTCCACTTATTGGCTTGTGACCTTAAAAGCATTACTTCTGTACCTCAATTCTTTATCTGTGTGATGGGGACAAAAATTGTACCATTCTCACAGAGTTGTTGGAGGAATTCAGTCTGATTCATGTAAAACATTTAGAATTGTGCCTGGCCCACGGTAGGTACCTAGTAAAATGTTAGCCCTTATGATTGTCATTGTTTGTGCTCTTGTTACTTCTATGACTATATCCAGTGAAAGGTATTATTTTAGTTTCTTTTTTGACTCGGGATATAATTGACATATTAGTTTCAAGTATACAACATTAATGATTCAATATTTGTATATATTTGTGAAATGATCACCACTGTGAGTGTAGTTAACATCCATCACCATACATAGTTACAGTTTTTTTTCTTGTGATGAGAAATTTTAAGATCTCTCTTAGCAACTTTCAAATGTACAATACAGTAGTATTAACCATAGTCGTCATGCTCTACATTGCATCCAGATTAGTTTTGTCTTTTTTTTTAATAAATTTATTTATTAATTTATTTTTTTGGGTGCGTTGGGTCTTCGTTGCTGCGCGCGGGCTTTCTCTAGTTGCGGCGAGCGGGGGCTACTCTTCACGGTGGCTTCTCTTGTTGCAGAGCACGGGCTGCAGGTGCACGGGCTTCAGTAGTTGTGGCTTGTGGGCTCTAGAAAGCAGGCTCAGTATTTGTGGCACGGGGGCTTAGTTGCTCCGCAGCATGTTGGATCTTCCCGGACCAGCAATCAAACCCGTGTCCCCTGCATTGGCAGGTGGATTTTTTTTTTTTTTTTTTTTTTTTTGCGGTACACGGGCCTCTCACCGTTGTGGCCTCTCCCGTTGTGGAGCACAGGCTCCGGATGCGCAGGCTCAGCGGCCATGGCTCACGGGCCCAGCCGCTCCACGGCATGTGGGATCTTCCCGGACTGGGGCATGAACCCATGTCCCCTGCATTGGCAGGTGGACTCTCAACACTGCGCCACCAGGGAAGCCCCGGCAGGTGGATTCTTAATCACTGTGCCACCAGGGAAGTCCTATTTTAGTTTTTAAAAGCAACTCCTCTTACTTCAGAAAGCAGCTTAGATCCAGCACATTATTAATGTCGCATCGTACTCCTTCTGCAAATGCTTCATTCTGCCATGTTGATATTGATCTTGTCTTCATCTAGAGTCTGTGACCCATGTCTTCCATCATCTGAGTTTTTCTGTTTGTGTGCAGGGGCGGAGAGGCCTCGGCTCTGTTTTTGTCTGGGCATCGGGAAATGGTGGGAGGAGCAAAGACCACTGCTCCTGTGATGGCTACACCAACAGCATCTACACCATCTCCATCAGCAGCACAGCCGAAAGTGGAAAGAAGCCTTGGTACCTGGAAGAGTGTTCGTCCACGCTGGCCACAACCTACAGCAGCGGAGAGTCCTATGATAAGAAAATAGTATGTGACGTTTGCATGTCTGGCATGATTGGTTTATTTATCTTTCACTTTGAAACACAAAGGGAGACCATACGTTTATATGCACAAGTAATATATGGAAATAGAAAGATTAGCTGATTACTCAACACAGGTATTTGTAAATATTACCATTCTGTTACCAAGTCAT
The DNA here is from genome assembly GCF_964165515.1 of Mesoplodon bidens. Lineage (NCBI taxonomy): Eukaryota > Metazoa > Chordata > Mammalia > Artiodactyla > Ziphiidae > Mesoplodon > Mesoplodon bidens. Next base: position 84,877,010 of record NC_138162.1, read on the forward strand.
TGAAAAAGCCTGTCTGGGTCATTACATTCCAGCATTGAATGTGGCCTTAGACATGATTAAGCTTCAGTTTTATTGAAGACAAATGAATGGACTACATTCACCTTTTGAGTTGGTGGCAGAGAAGAGACCGGGTGGGATTCTCAGCCCAGGTCCCTATCACTGTGTCCCCATACTGCCTTTGAACTTCAGCTTGAGTACTTTGGTTTCAAAGTAGGTACAACGAATTCAGTGTGACCTAAACCTATGTAAAAGGTGCTTCTCTAACACTGCAGCACAGAGTTTGTCTGAATGAGAAGCACAGTAGTCCTGTGTGATCTGCTTACCAACATGCTCTGCTCACTATGCAGATGGTAAAATGGTTAAGAGTTCAGGTTTGCAGGACCAGCCTGCATGGGTTTCATTCACTCTGGAACTATTTACTAGCTGGGTAACTTTGGATACATTAATTTTTCTGTCTTAAGATCCTTACCTGTAAAATGAGGGCATTTAGTAATACCTAGTTCATGGAGTTATTTCAGTGATTATGAGGAAGTAGATAGAAAGTGCTTTGCACACTACCTGACCCATTGGTGCTCAAAAAAGGTCTTGACTTTTAGGATGCCCCACACTGTGCGACTGACTCTAAATTTCAGTCACCTTTGCACTTTGCTCTTTTCCTGATCATGGTTTTATAAAATGTCTCAGGGTTTCTTTCTAAAGTGGAGCTAAGCTGCTATACATGACGCTTTTTAGCATTTAGCCAGCACCCTGCTTTCAGATCCTGTGATTCACGCAGGTTTGGTTCACTCTGCAATGCTCCCTCTGGCTTTACACAGCGGTGGAAATAGAGGTGATAAGATACTACCTCCTTCCTGTAATTCTTTTTTTTTTTTTTTTTGCGGTACGCGGGCCTCTCACTGCTGTGGCCTCTCCCGTTGTGGAGCACAGGCTCCGGACGTGCAGGTTCAGCGGCCATGGCTCACGGGCCCAGCCGCTCCGCGGCATGTGGGATCTTCCCGGACCGGGGCACGAACCCGTGTCCTCTGCATCAGCAGGCGGACTCTCAACCACTGCGCCACCAGGGAAGCCCCTTCCTGTAATTCTTCATTCATATCTATTTGGTTCCCCTTGATTCCTGATTACTATAGGATTTTCACGTTTGATTTCTCGGCTACCTTTTACTATCCTCTTTAGTTACATTTTTCAGATTGATTTTTTTTTTTTTTTTTGCGGTATGCGGGCCTCTCACTGTTGTGGCCTCTCCCGTTGCGGAGCACAGGCTCCGGATGCGCAGGCTCAGTGGCCATGGCTCACGGGCCCAGCCGCTCCGCGGCATATGGGATCCTCCCGGACCGGGGCACGAACCCGTATCCCCTGCATCGGCAGGCGGACTCTCAACCACTGCGCCACCAGGGAGGCCCTTTCAGATTGATTTAAATAAAAACTGCCTACCCCTATGCATATCCCATCTGTCCCCATCTTTCTCTAATCCCTTCATAATAACTGGGTTAAAAATATGCACATGAGTAACCCTGGAAGTACCTCCATTATACGTCAGTAAACATATTCCACAATACAAAGTGAAATATAAAAGGAGAAAATACAGAGATGACAAGTTTTGAAGTTCCATGGCTTTCTTCATGGGAAAGTGATGCTCTGTGATATTTTACCATCATTATGGAAATGTTTTAATCTAGGAATGTTCCTCTGGCTTTCAAATTTGCTCATCTATCAGAGCTCCTGGTCAAGGCCCACTAATTCTGAGTGGCATCCATCCGTTCTGCATCATGAATATCCTGATGAAAACTCTCTGGAATAAGAATTGTCTTCCCAAACTTCTAGAGTCTGAAGGCATGTTAATGAAAACTCACCATTGCTTCAAAGTAAATATGCCCATCTAGTGCTATTATTTCCTGTGGGGCAGTTGTTGTGAGAGAGGTGTTTTTAAGTTCCATAAGTGCCTTCCTTAAGAGAAGATTATAATCCAGTGGGCAAAATATCAAGGAAGAAGGAAGTGTTGCCGGGTCCCAGATGGAAGAGCACAGTGCAGATAGAGGGACCTCAAAATCGCTACCCTGAGATTTACTCCTTACACTTGACCTTCCTGGGCTTTTCATCACTATTTACTGTCATGGTGTGGTAGCTGCTGTGACCTCCATTGACTGGGTGGTCATTTAGGATTCTTCCACGGACGGACAAATCAATCATTCTGTGGTGAGGGATAGGGCTTGAGAGGAAAGATGGACACCATGATTTAATGTCAATATCCTTGATTCAGGTCATATTTCACTTTTCCCTAGTTGCTGCTTCTGATATCAAAACCTTTACTGACTCACTCAGTATATAAATTTATCTATTTAACTTTTACTTGGCTCTACCTTTTGTTTAACCTCTCCCATTTTCATGGCAGCATTTTATTACTAATTTTTCTCTAGCCAGTTCTCAGATTCTCTTATTTTGCCTGAATCTCCAGGTTACCCTCAGTTGGAGAGGAATGTGGTAGCTGTTTCAAATTATAATCTCTAGCTACAGACAGACCACTCAGTGGCTAAGTAACCTTTGCCGAGTCTTGGTTTCCTCATCTGTAAAATGGAGGTAAAGCCAGAACCAACCTCATAAATTTTCATGAAGATAGCAATATACTGAGCATAGGTACTTACACAACGCCTGTGGCAACGAGCCACCTAGTAAGTGGCTGGTACCCTTGTTCCCTAAGTCAGTGTAGCTTTCTGTATCGTGGGAGCTTAGGCTGGTCATTTTTCCAGCTGTTGTTAACAGAGGTGCTTGTCGCACCTTCATTTTTTGCAATCTGTAGAATCACGATCTGTTCCACCCACCCCGTAAAGAATGGCACTTTGATGGTAAACACGTTAACAGTTTGAACATGAGTAGAGTTGGCGGCAACATCAGGCTTTTATGGTCCAGCTGCCCCTTTTCCTTCTAGATGTCAGAATGACAAATAATCCTTCTCTGTGCTTGGGACCTTTTCTTCACCACGCTTTGAACCAGATGTCTGTGGTCCCTCAGAGATGCCCGCATCCTGTTAGTGCCATCCGTGATTGAGTGTTACAGGAACAGCAGTGTCTCCCTTTGTTCTGGGGCTCCACTCCCCAGTCCATCCATTTCCTTTTGTCATTTGCAACTTCTTCAGAAGAGCACAGTTGTCATTCTTCATTCATAGAGGACCTTTGTGAGTTGAACTGAGGCAGACGCTGAGGATCCAGGAGAGAGGAAAGATCTCACTGCTTCTGGGAAAGCACTTTGGTTAAATAATTTTTTCTTGTCCTTTTCATGGTGTGCAAATAGGAAAACCTTGCCCTGAGTTTCAGAACGTAGCCAAGTCTCCATCCCTTGGTTTCCTACCATCACTGTTGTACAGTTGTGGACCTTGGTATTCCACACATGCTTTAATAGATTCGGATCAGTGATGGCCTTGAACCTTATTATAGCAAGTGAAGCAACCAAAATATCAAGATTACTATGATAAGAAGCTCCCCTGTAAGGTAAATAGAAATCAGTTGAAGTGACTGGTTATTATGAAATAATGTTTTTATTAACAACACCGTATACATTTTATTCCATGCCAGACATGTAGTACTTTTATAGTTATATTAACATGTCATAAATATAACATTTTTTGCCCTTCTAATGTGTGCCTGGCAGTGTGCTATGCACATTGAATGCATCCTCTCTTTGTATCACCAAAACATTATGCAGGAAGATCAAGTATTGTCCCCACTTTACAGATGAGAAAACTAAAGTTTGAAAGGTTAAAAGAAACACATGTAGTAAGTGGTAGAGTCTGGATTCCAACCAAGGTTGTGTTGAACCCCCAGCCCACCTTGTAACCAGTGTGCTGTCATGCCCCAGATCCTTTCCAGGGACATCCAGCATGGGGCTGTATAAAAGAATGGTGCTTTTCTTGCCTGTTTGGGGTTCTCTTCACAGTGATTAAAAAAAAAAAAAGAAAAGTATGTGGACTATATAGGCATCCACTGTTTTTCACGACTTGGCCCCCTCGTTCTTTTTTAATATGGAAAGTAATTTTAATTTTTAAATGTATTACCTTTACTTTCATTTATATTCTTGATGACAGTGTATTCAAATTTTATACACTCCGAATACAATGAGCAATTTGCTTCATAGTCCTTTAGATCAGCGTTGTCCAGTAGAACTTTCTGCTAGGATGGAAAGGTTCTCCATCTGTACTGCCAAAATGGTAGTCACTAGACACACGTGGCTGTCGAGCATGTTAAATGTGGCCAGTGCAATGGAAGAACTTTTACTTTAATTTTCATTCCAATTAAATTTTAACTGATTTAAATTTAAATATCCACATGGGACTATTGGTGATTATATTGAACAGCACATTTTTATTTTTATGGCTCACTAATTTTGAATTTCATGCCGTTAGACCTCTTCCTAACCCCCTCAGATGATCGATCGGTCTTCTTGCAAAACACCTAAGCCCTTTGCCAGTCTAAGTGGCTAATTCTCGTGGCCTGGCGTTGAACTCCCCAAAGTTACCTTTTGCCTTTTGTGTGATTTCAAACCAGGGCCCTTCTGTGCGACACGTGTCATCTGGCAGGAACACTCTTTTCCCAGAAACGACTTCATTTATGCCTCTTCTCAGATTTCCTATCAGGGAGGCTGTTCTTCTTCACCTTCCCCTGAAAGAGTAACACTCCCCTCCCCCCAAACTCTACTCTTTTATCCTGTTCAGTTTTCTTTCTAGCGTCCTTAGAGCTACTTAACATGATGTTATACATTTTTTTATTGACTGTTTTCCATGCTAGAATGGAAACCACTTGAGGTTGAAGACTTTGTTCTTTCCCAGAGCCTGAGCTTGATAAATGTTCAGGAGTCACTGACATTGAGAAAGATAGAAGCCTCACAGGCGTTTAATCAGTCACAGGAGGCAGGTCTTTCAGAAAATCTCTGTCTTTCAGAAAATCTTCCTCTACTTGTAGGCTGGAGAAAGGCAAAGGGTACTTGACAATACATTTCACATAGGAAATTGCCTGCAGGAATCCTGCTATATAAAGCTGTACATCCAACTATCCTTAGTGTCAAGGAGCCTTAAAGATCCTGTCTTTATGTAACCCTTCACTACCTCCTGAATTTCTCCCAAGTTCTTTGTTAGAGATAAAGCTCCCCTCTCTCCCTAGTCACTCCCATCATCAAATTATCTGTTTCTTTTGGGACTTGTTCAGCCTTTGTCTTTTTTTCCTCTAGTAATTTGTCTCAGTGATTGGAATATGGGGGCCATCGTATTCCTCCTGGGTCTTGTGAGCCCAGGTTTAAATATATGCTCTGCTCAGCCCTCTTCTGATTTCATTTTATTTATTTGTGTTCAAAACAAACTTGCTGCCTGGGGTATCTCAGGGTTGGCCTGAAAGACCAGTTCCATTGGAGGAATTATCTTATTGCTTTTAATATTCCTAAGCAGCTACACATTTCCTTTTGCAGAAAGTACCCTCTCCGCTAACGAATTTGTTATTCAGATGCAGTCATTACTATCCTCTCTCTGTTTCTCCTTTTGATTTGGGAAATGTCATGATTTTTCATGAGTAAAAGACTAGCAAATCCAGATGTGTTTAGTTTGTATAGACGTCTGATCCATATTCTCTTGAGAATGTTAAAAAGAAGGAAGGAAAGTTTATGCCTAAAAAATTCTGATTTTGACTGTGGCCCGAAGGAGAATGGCGATACCCACTGGTTGACGGGGGCTGGATCCCAAGGCCAGTTTCGCCATAATTGCTGGTGATGGTCTGGAACTGCCACCTTTGCTCTCATGGGTGACTATACTCTGTAGCTCAGCTTTTTCTTTTGCTGCCATTTCAGGATTTAATACTTCACCACTTACCAGCTCTTCAGTGGCTGCATGTCATTGGGCTCATGAATCTCTCTGAGCTTCCATTTCCTTAGTTAATAAATAGTATTGATATATCTTCCTTGCAGAGTTCTTGTGGATCAAATATAATTTTATATACAGCTGTGTGCACACATACACACCTATGGCTCATTGCCTTGCTCTTTGCAAGTTGGTGGTGGTGGTTTTAGAAGCAGTGCAGCTAGTGTTAGCAATAGTAGTAGGAAGAGAAATGGCTATACTTTAGCCCCTGGATTGTATATATACACATACACACATAATTTTTGTAGGCTGCTTATAAGTTTAGGTAAGTCTTATTTGGAGAATCGATAAAGAAGTAACCTTGAAGTCTTTCCTAATAAGTGGGAGAGTTTAAAATATAGAACAAAATGAGTATAAAGGAGCTTGACACTAGTAATTCAACTTAACACATAAATACTGTACCTCTGCTCTGTACCCAGCACTGAACTGAACATTATAGAGATTCAAAAAATGATGTAAGATGGGATCCTTCTTCAGTGATAGCAACCTCTCATTTATAAGCAAAACCTTACGTTTGCACTTTACAGTTACAGATTCTCTTTGCAACATGGGAGTGGAATTTTGTGTGGCCTTGTCAGTCATAATTGAATTTTACACCAGTCTTTGTGACTTTGGTGAACACAGAAAGCATTAGTTAGTCTTTGGTTCCTTTATATTTTGCTGTGCTTAATAAATCAGCTTCTCCTATTTTATTCATTAACACATTTAAGATGTAGTTTCTGCCCTTATCCTCCTCCAGAGCTGTGTCTGAAACAGGAGGGTTTTTTTTTGTTTTTTGGGTTTTTTTTTTTTTTGGCACCTTTCTCATCCAAGTACAAATCAACACCAGAAACAAATTCAACCTAACAGACAGAATCATTTCATGCTTTAAAAATATCTGTTCAGTTGCTCTTTTAACAGATATGAGACAATATGGCACCTTCAACATAAAACAGATCACAAGATATCAGGGAGATAGAAACTCCTAACTGTGTAAAGACTTGTCATTTATGGCCAGCCTCAATCTGAACTGAGGTTCCCTGGAGAATTACATCAACAGGCTAGAATAAAAGATCCAATCAGCCCAAGGAATCGAAATGTGAAATACTCAGAAATAAGAGCTTAGGATGAGAAAAAGGGATGGTTCTTTGCAGCAGAAGCATGACTCGACCTGAATACCCACCCCATCTCACCAAATCAAGATGACATCCCCAACTTTGTGGAGTCCAAAAGCCCATCTGCTACCCATGCCGGGAGAGGCTGAAAATCTAATTTGCTGATCAAGACAGCTTTGATCTGGTGTGAGGCCTGGTGTCATCTCCTGTTTCCTTCACTCTAATGGGCAGAAATGATATTTTCTTGAGCAATCTGAGAAGTTCTGTGGAGAAAAATTCTGTTTCTGATTTGGGTAGTGAATTTGGGGAATTTAGAGCATGCAAGATGCGCCAGCGGGACCAAAACCAAATTCTGAGACATTCTAACATGGAATTGAAACTTAATGCGCTTTATTGTTCTGTTGTCACATATCAACTCTCTGAATTCCCAGCCTCATAATGTGGGCCAACCGTTGAATGCAACTTTTTTTTTTTTTTCTTTTTTCTTTTTTTTTTTTCTTTTTGCGGTATGCGGGCCTCTCACTGTTGTGGTCTCTCCCGTTGCAGAGCACAGGCTCCGGATGCGCAGGCCCAGCGGCCATGGCTCACGGGCCCAGCCGCTCCGCGGCATATGGGATCCTCCCAGACCGGGGCACGAACCCGTATCCCCTGCATCGGCAGGCGGACTCTCAACCACTGCGCCACCAGGGAGGCCCGCAACTTTTCCTTTAAATTACACCGTCAGTTCTTGTATGCATGCGTTGTGATTAATGGGGTTACCCCGTGTGGTTCCAGTTTGGGGAGCATCATGTTTCTTTAAAATTGCATGCTCCTTGGTGGTCTTTGCCTTTTCTTTCTAAAGATGGACATAAAAATTTCCTGATGCTGTGTGTTCTCTTAATGATGAAAACCTGCCTTAGATCTTTCTGGTAATTTACACCTCAATATCTGGACCACTGACAGTAACTTCCTCTTGAAATGACCCAGCTGGAGTTTCCACTTAAAGCAGGATGAGAAGGGAGTGAGGATGTTTTTGTTTCTTTTCTCTCCATTCCTTTTAACCTCCCTCCTCTCCAGCACCTTCCTGTTCCACTCCCTTTCTACCCCCTACTCACTACACAAGTTTCATGTAGTTAAAGTGACTGGAAAAAAAAAATAAAAGCACAATGATGATGATGTGGAATTCCACAAACTTGCCTATATTAATAGCATTTAACAGTATATTGGTGTTTATATATAAAAGTACTAAGTGGCTGTTTACTTACGTATATATCATTTGTGTATATACCTGCGGACCCTATTTGGATGGAGCATATTCCTATGGCCAACCCAACATCATAACATTTTTATTGTTCACTGGAGGTGAGGCTGGAGGTAGCTGTTTATTACACTCGCAAATGCTGCACACACTTGGCATCTCTATTCTGGATTTGTTTCTGTACATTGAAAGTGTCTGGTGCGGCTGAAGAATAAGCAAAATGAGCCAAGTGAGAAAACATCATGAAAAATCTTGAATTCAGGCACAAGTCATTGAAAAAAAAAAAAAAAACTTGGCAAAAGACTGTGACCGTGAGGGTGAGGTAAAATGAGAAAAATGCAGGCAAGGCCACCTCTCAACAACAGTGTATCTGGAGACCTGGAAACAGGCTGCTGCTGGGGTGTTTAAACATTGACTTAGGGACCAGGCCTTTGGAAAATAAGGCTTCAAATTCACCCATCATTTCAAATGAAATAGAAATCACTTTTTAACAATCCATCGATCCCACTTCTGAGTACATATCCAAAAGAACTGAAAACAGGATCTGAGGACTTCCCTGGTGGTGCAGTGGTTAAGAGTCCGCCTGCCAATGCAGGGGACACGAGTTTGAGCCCTGGTCCAGGAGGATCCCGCATGCCGCGGAGCGGCTAAGCCCAGTGCACCATGACTGCTGAGCCTGCGCTCTGGAGCCCGGGAGCCATAACTACTGAAGCCCACGTTCCTAGAGCCCATGCTTCACAGCAAGAGAAGCCACCGCAATGAGAAGCCTGCGCACCACAATGAAGAGTAGCCGCCACTCGCCACAACTAGAGAAGGCCCTAGCACAGCAACGAAGACCCAACGCTGCCATAAAGAAGGAAGGAAGGAAGGGAGGAAGGATAGAAAGGAAAAGAAAGAAAGAATTACAAAAAGGCCAGCTGTGGGTCTAAAGGAGTTGGTCTTTAAAAAAAAAAAAGAATTGAAAACAGGATCTGGAAGAGATATTTACACACCTATGTTTATTGCAGCATTTTTCACAATAGCCAAGAGGTAGAAGCATCCCAAGTGCCAGTTGACAGATGAATGAACAAAGAAAATATACTATATAATACAATGGAATATTATGCAGCCTAAAAAGGAAATCCTGCCACATGCTACAACACGGATGAGCCTTGAGGACATTATTCTAAGTGAAATAAGCCAATCACAAAAAAGACAAATGCTGCATAATTCCACTTACATGAGGTACCTAGAGCAGTGACAGTCACAGAAGCAAACAGTAGAATGGTGGTTGCCAGGGGCTGGGGAGGGAGCATGGGGAGTTGTTTAATGGGTAGAGTTTCAGTCAGGCAAGGTGAAAATGTAGAGCTCTAGGATTGCACAGCAAAGTGCATATAATTAGCAATACTGTACTGTACACTTAAAAAGTTGTTAAAAGGGTAAATCTGTGTCATGTGTTTTTTTTTAACCTGGCCCCCTCCAAAAAGAAATACCTTTTTAACGTCAACAACTGAAAAATCTCAGAAGTTTCTTAATGTAGAAGTGGGTAGGGCTCTATTTACCCAGACATCTTGCGAGCATCCACTGTGGAGGCTCAGAGGATGGCTAGCTAATCACGTCTGTGAATCTAGAAACAACTTGCCCTGCTTGCCAAACACGCGGTTGGGCTCTTGCCCAGCTCTCAGTTATTCCAGAAAAGAGTGCAAGGCTCGTCTCCTCTCTCCCACCACCTATCTACATGGTTCTCTATATTTGTACCCTTTCTCCCATTTCTTTTGTATCAGTGCCTCTCTGGTATGGCTAATCTGGTAATATTAGTGGTGTCAAAAGGCATAAAGAACAGACAGTGAGCACTGATGGCCTCGTGTGAAACTAAATCCCGGGATGTCAATCTCGATTCATGACAGATAATTAAAGAGTCCCTTCAGACATCCTCACGTGACACTGAGGAAACTTTTAGGGGGGGACTCATTTCTAAAGAGTTATGCAGTGCTTTCTTTCGGTGATGAGCAAATTTCTTTCCAAATCAGCTAATCTGCGTTCTTCTCTTGAAGGATGCACCTTAGAAAAGCAAGGCTTTGTTTTCGCCACCTCTATCCCCCTACACCTTTCTGCTGACCTTTCACCTCAGTTTTCTTACCTGTAAAATATGGGCAATATACTTGTCTTGATGACTGAGAAAGCTTTACCAATGTCTTCCAATAACTACAATGAGACGCCTAAGTTCATCTCACAAGCCTTGTAGCTTCCCAGCAGGAGGGCTATTAGTCCCAAGGGGGCGAAAAAGGATTCTTATCAGGGAGGGAGGATCTTAGATATTACAGTGGTTTGCAAAATTATATACCATAGTGCTTTATTTCTCTTGTTATGAAGATTCTGCAATTAATTTTTCTTCTTTCATGAAATGATCATGGAACAAAGGTTGAGAAACACTGCCCTTGCTGGTGGGCATGTTATTCAGCCACAGCTGAAGTGAACTAGATTCAAACCAAGGGGAAAAAACGTTCTAGTTCTCACATTTTGATTTTTTAAAAATGGAAAATGGCTAATCTCCTATAATATACAAGCATGGACTTAGAGCTGTTCATTTCACATCAAGTACACTGGCTTCAACCTTGTTTTTAGTATTTGTGTTAAATCTATCAGGAAGTCTTGGTTCATCCAAGTCACATTTCTGTGCATTCTAAAAATGAGTCTGTAAGCAAAGTTCCTTCTAGGGCAGAATAAATCTTTTGCTTGAAACCTGCAGCTTTTCCAATGTAATAGTTTTAGGAGGGCAGGAGCAAGACCCTGTGCTTTTATTCCTTATGCTGGGTGCTTGACTCAGTGTCTGGTTGTTGGCTCAACATGTTTGATTATTTAAAATGTTGGAGTAATGAAAGAACTTTCGTTTTAACTAAAGCTGGGACCAGAGAGAGGCAAGTGAGGTGCCTAGGGTGTAAAATTTAAGGATACACTTGCACAACCCATATGTTTCGGGCCAAAGGCTCACCTTAGTCCTCACCCTGGTTGTAGCACAAGTGGAATCCAATTTCCAAACCCTCCCCTTTTCTGAGTTGATTCACGCAGGCGATTCTCTGGAAGTGATACGGTCACAGGAGTGCAGGAACAAGGAATTTAAAACAACTGTTTCAACACCCCTCCATTCCAGTTTTATGAGTAAATTTCTTTTTACTTGCATGTGACTCACACTGACCCCAGAGCCCTAAATTTTCCACTTCTGTCTTCTAGATCACTACGGATCTGAGGCAGCGTTGCACGGACAACCACACTGGGACATCGGCCTCAGCCCCCATGGCTGCAGGCATCATTGCACTGGCCCTGGAAGCCAAGTAAGCCTTTATCTCCATATGTCTCCACTGGCGACAGCCCCTCAGCTCAAGGACAGTTTACCCCTTTGCTAGTATACAATCTCGAGCACAACAAGCCAGAATATAATCTTCCCAATTCCACCTTTAAAACTGCAAAGATTAGGCCTTAAGAAAAGCTTCCCCTCTGTTAAGGGAAAAGGCAACTTTTTTGGTTTTTATCTTCTTAAAAAATCAAACTGTGTAATTACTTTATTGTGGAGTCATAGTGCAAGCATGCCAGTTGGCTCTAACACTCTTGCCTTGTTGAGTCGCGGAATGTTCTGTGAGTCTCAGAAAGCTTAGGTCTGCCCACTTCTGGTTCCTTTCCCTGCAGGACAGCGATGCAGCTCAGATTCCATGACAATAGAACCGTCACAGACTCACTCTGGGGGACAAAACACGTCAAGGTCATATGACAGGAGCCCAGGAAGAAAGACAACCCACTTAACTTAAATCCTTCTTAATGTAGTCAAATTTGGTGTTTAAAAGATCCCTTTGAAAGGCCCCCTCAGGTTATTTTAGGTTCTTAGGGTAGATTTATATGGTGGTAGGTCTCCTCTCTTCTTTCTCTAAGCACCAATAGATTAGTTTGTCTTAACTCTTTGAAAACCTAATAGAGATCTACACTCCCTTACCCTCAATTTCAAAAGCCAAAATGGCCTGAAAACTGAAAGTTGTTTTTTGCACATTTGATACCAAAACTCATTTGATGGCAAAGCTTGCCCAGAACTGATGTGAAACTATTTTCAGTCTTTATGTATTGTGAAAATTCATACATTTCACTGTAGAAGCATTAATATATTTGATTATGAGGCACTAGCTTGGACCCCACTGGAAGTTTTGTGTACCATATGCTAAGGACACCATATCTGAAAAAATTTTGAATTCCGAACACATCTGGTCCAAGGATTTTATAAAAGGGATTGTGGGCCTGAACTCTGAGGCCATCCCTACAAGAGGATCATAACAAAACGGAATTGAAGTAATGACATAAGTGTTTTTCCAAAAATAGCCTTGCATCTCTGCCCTAGGAAGGAATGGAAAGATTCTTTCATATAAACCTGATGTAGAGCAATAGCAGGTGACAGGGAAAGAATACAAGAATCATGATGAGACTTGGGTATTAATAAGAACAGTACTGTTTCATTCCCCGTACATATTGGCTTCCCAACATTTACAGCTGACTCTCTATAAGGCACACAGCCTCTGTCAAGGCAGTTGGGCCTCAGTGTAATATGGATTCAGTAAATTGCTAAGTCATGTGTAATTCCTTGGACTGAGACAGGCAGAAAAACACAGGATCTGGATATGGTGCTGTCTTAGTCTATTCAAGCTGCTATAACAAAATACCATAAACTGAGTAGCTTATAAACAACAAACACTTATTTCTCACAGCTCTCGAAGCGGGAAAGTCCAAGATCAAGGTGCCAGCAGACTTACTGTCTGGCAAGGACCCACTTCCTAGTTGGCTTTACATGGTAGAAGAAAGGGGCAAGGGAGATCTCTGGATAAATTTCTCTTATAAGGGCACTGATCCCATTAAAGAGGGCTCCAGCCTTGTGACCTAATCACCTCCCAAAGGCCCTACCTCCTAATACTCTCACATTGGGTGTTAAGTTTCAACATATGAATTTTAAGGGGACAGAGATATTCAGACCATAGCAGGTACCATATCTTTTGGTGACCTCCTGCCCCTAAGCATTGACATTGAGAGATGTTCAAGCTCCCATCAATGTTTGGATTTCTTTTGTTTTGGCAGGGTTAAATATTAAATCATTTCAACATATTTTATCTTTTAAAGTGTTAAAAGTTTAGCGAGGAGCTGGCACTTATCCTGTTCTCACTTTATAACTTTTCACTGGACTGTTCTGACAGCAGATTAAGTGTCTGTGTTTTTAATTTGGTGACTGAAAGTTGGATTTTGAAAAATACATCGTCCTCATTTTGAAATTCTGGGTTGTTTCTCTGGAATAGTCTCCTGTCCACAAACTACTAAAAAAAAAAAAAAATCAGGAATTCTTCCTGCACCTCCCCGTTTCCCAAAAAAACGATATAATCTCAAATTTGGCAACCAAGTACCGTAACTGTGGCTATACAGCACATGCTACTGAGTTCCTTGAAATACTACTATAACACTAATATTTTCAACAATAATTCTTTTAACCACTATTTAAGCTCAAATGAAAAATCCTTAATTTTATGCCTCATACAACACACTCAGTTGGATAAGGTTGCTTTGGGACTGGGGAACACACTGGAAAGCTGCCTGTTTTCTTTCCCTTTGCATTTTGAGCATTTTTTTAAGATTGATTTTTGCCAAAACTGTAATGGGTGGAAGGAAGGTCCTAGGCTAGAGTTTATGTAGAAAATCCACTGTATTTTAAGATTTTAAACAGTCTAGTCCGATCATGCGGCCAAAGTATATAGTAAACAACCAGATCAGGTGAGAAAGAATAAACCTTTCCTTGCATCTCTATTGGTTTGTCCTACAGGCCAATCTTTGCCTGTAAGTGAAGCTGAAAGTTGGGAGGAAGAGGTCTGAGTACCTAAAGAGTGGGTCAGGCATGGATGTTAAACTAGCATCAATAAGCAATGGGCCTCCCACAGGAGACAAAAGTATCTACATAGCAAAGAGCTCAAGTAACAGTGTACCAAGGTTGCAGTTGTTCTAAACAAAGCTAAGTTTAACCCTTGGTAAGTGTACCTCACCCAGTTACCCAGCCTCCACCACTAGTACTTCTTAACAACACTTAGACCTTGGTATTTTGAGATTCAGCCTTTGCTATCACATGTTGAAGAGCCTGATAGTAGTTCCCTGTTACCCACGTTCCAAGACCCCCAGTGGATGCCTTTAACCACAGATAGTACCAAGCCCTATATGTACTATGATTTTTCCTATAAGTACATACCTATAATAATGTTTAATTTATAAATTAGGCACAGTAAGAAATGAAGAACAATAACTAAAAATAGAACAATTATAACAATATACTATATTAAAAGTTATGTGAATGTGGTCTCTCTCAAAACATCTTATAGAACCATACTCACTCTTCTTGTGATGATGTGAGATGATAAAATGCCTCCGTGCTGAGATGAAGTGACGTGAATGGCGTAGGCATTGTGACGTAGTGTTAGGCTACTACTGACCTTCTGATGATACGTCAGAAGGAGGGTCATCTTTGGGTAATCTGGATCACCACGCCATGGTTGATGATCCCAGGTAGGACAGGGCTGGACAGTATGAGATTTCATCGCACTACTCAGAACGCTGTACAATTTAAACTTATGAATTGTTTGTTTCTGGAATTTTCCATGTAATATTTTTGGACCATGGTTAACCATGCATAAATGAAACCACAGAAAGAGAAGACAAGGATTGGGGTGGGGAGGTGGACCACTGTACTCCCTTATAAGGAGGGAAGAGAGAAAGCCAGAGCTGGGCAGAATTCTGGCCCAGGACTCTGTCCAGCACTTCAGATATTCACCCCCCGCTCAGGTCAGATGAGTCACTGGATGAGGCTGAGTGTTCAGATGAAAAGCTGCAGGCAGGGACTGCCAGTCCCTGTCCAGCTGCATAGCCCAGGTCTTTCTGCCCGACAAGGAGAAATGCATCGTTTCTCCTAATGTCACTAGGTTACAGTAGTATATACTCAGGGAAAACTGCCACCTCCTAGCTTCTTCACAGCCTGCTTCCCTTACGTCCCCACGTGCTTGCTTGCATCAGCATATTTGCCTGGATCAGTAGGACTGTGGGTCCTACTCTGGATGCTACTCCAACTGTTGACCCCTCTGCATTGTGAGTCTTCTTGCTCTGCTAAGGTTGGAGCTTTCCAAAAAATCTTCTTAGGAAGCTAAGGGAAGAGAAAACAAAAACAAAACATAGAAACAGAGAAGCTTAAAGTGTTCAGATCTCTTATCTGAATGCAACAAAAGTTTGGTCATTAACTCTGCTGTGGCAACTAATAGGACTCCCAGGCCATCCTTATCCTATGGGGTATGTAACAACATGTGTTGTAAGAAACTCCACTGTAACACACCCCCAGATCCTTGGGTAAAAGTGTACCACTCCCAAGACTGGAAGGATTCTCAGTTCTAAAAACCTACCTCCTTTCCTTTTTTTCCTGAGTCTGAGCCTCTTTAAGCTCTATAGCCACCTCTGACAGTCTGATCATAACTTTGCCTTTCTAATTACTAAACAATTTCCTCCTGCTCCTAAAAATGTTACCTGGGTGCAAGAAGCTCTAAATATTTTCCCTTCTAAAAATCAGGAACAATTTCAGAATAAGAGAAAACACTGGCATCTTAAAAGAGAGGCAAGAAAACTGTTTCTGTTTTGGGGTGCCCTCATCACATATGTATTGGTTCAGAGGTTTATAATATTTCTGTTGTTTGGCTTTTGTGGATTTGGGGGGAATTTTCTGGTTTTTCAGTTGAGTGAATAGGGAATATGTAATCAGTGATTACAAGTAAACTAATTATCATTTGGTCCATTGCTACTTAAAATGACATCTTTTTATATAGTGTAACTGAAAAAGTTTAAGTAAAATAAGTGTCCTGGGAGCAGGTTTCTTTATTTATTTTTTATTGAAGTATAGTTGATTTACAATGTTGTGTTAATTTCTGCTGTACAACAAAGTGATTTAGTTATACATATATACACATTCTTTTTTAATATTTTCCATTATGGTTTATCATAGGATACTGAATATAGTTCTCTGCTATACAGTAAGACCTTGTTGTTTATCCATTCCATGTATAACACCTTACATCTGCTAACCTCAACCTCCCACTCCACCCCTCCCCCAAACCCCTCCCCCTTGGCAACCTCTAGTCTGTTCTCTATGTCCATGAATCTGTTTCTGTTTCGTAGATAAGTTCATATATGCCATATTTTACATTCCACACATAAGTGATACCATATACTATTTGTCTTTCTTGTTCTGACTTACTTCACTTAGTATGATAATCTCTAGTTTTATCCATGTTGCTGCAAAAGACATTATTGTGTTCATTTTTATGGCTGAGTAGTATTCCACTGTATATATGTATATGCCACATCTTTTTGATCCATTCATCTGTAGATGGACATTTAGGTTGTTTCCATGTCTTGGCTATTGTGAATAGTGCTGCTGTGGACATAGGGGTGCATGTATCTTTTTGAATTAGAGTTTTCTCTGCATATATGCCCAGGAGTGGGATTGCTGGATCATATGGTAATTCTATTTTCAGTTGTCTGAGGAACCTGGGAGCAGGTTTCTTAAATGAAGAAAGTAGTGAAACGTAACTAATAGTGTTGAGTGAGCAACCTAGAAAAAACATCAAGTCACATTGGTAAGGTGCTTTGTATCTCAATGCTGGTATATATTACCAGTACCCCAGACCTGTAGAAAGAAAAAAATATGTTGCTAGCAAATGATATTTCATATAAAATGGTTTATAAAATACAGTTGAAATAACTGACATTCATATAAACCTAGTATTCAGAATCATAAACTCTGTTTTACTGAAAGTTTTCCTGCCTTGAGTCTGCAACTATTAGCAAAGGAAAGCTATTTTAGTAGTGTTTTATATGTTAAATTATCAGCATTAGCTCAGGAAATTCAGAATTTAAGTTCACCAAAGAAACCTTTTTGCCTTGAATCGCAAATGGTTTTTCACTGGAAATTTGAACAGTATGTACTCGGCAAACAAGAAATGTTGCACAGTGAATGGTAAATAAAAGGGACTGAGTTGGGTAGAAACATCTGAAATTATTTAGCACTGATACAAGGAATCTGCCACAAATTCCTGTTTTAAGTGACCCAAAGCCTTTTCCTCAGATTTCATATCTCAGGGGCCACAAGGATACTATCCTTTGAGAACATTTAATATATCCAGATCTAAATTTAGAAAATAAATAAATTGGGGTGGCAGCTGTTATTCTGTTCTATTCTGTATATTCTATAATGTGTATTCCATTCTATACATATATCTATTCTATATATGCATATATGTATTCTATATATACTAGAAATAGACCTGGTACACATTAAACATTAGCTGCCCTTGGTGTTCTACACATATGCATGCATACATACACACACATTCCTAGGTAGGTTCATCTACTTTCTTCTTATTATCTATCTGTTCTCTTATTTCAATTGTCATATTACCACTGGTTTATAGAATATACCATATAGGTATATGTAGAACAAGATTGTAGAATATATATAGAGAGAATATAGTTCTAGATAGCTTAGACAACTTCTGTTCTTGTACTACAGATGTTTTTGTATGTATTATCTTCCAAACAAGGCTTAAACTCCTTGAGACTAAAGATTGTATCTTACAGTCTTTATTTATGTGTATGTAATCAATGTCTATTGCATACTAAAAATAATTTTTTTAACATCTTTATTGGAGTATATTTGCTTTACAATGTTGTGTTAATTGCTGCAGTATAACAAAGTGAATCAGCTATACGAATACGTATATCCCCATATCCCCTCCCTCTTGAGTCTCCCTCCCACCCTCCCTATCCCACCCCTCTAGGTGGTCACAAAGCACCAAGCTGATCTCCCTCTGCTACGCGGGTGCTTCCCACTAGCTATCTGTTTTACATTTGGTAGTGCATATATGTCCAAGCCACTCTCTCACTTCGTCCCAGCTTACCCTTCCCCCTACCCCTCCCCGTGTCCTCTAGTCCATTCTCTACATCTGTGTCTTTATTCCTGTCCTGCCACTAGGTTCTTCAGAACCATTTTTTTTTAGATTCATATATATATATATATATATATATGTGTGTGTGTGTGTGTGTTAGCATATGGTATTTGTTTTTCTGTTGCTGACTTACTTCACTCTGTATCTAGGTCCATCCACCTCGCTACAAATAACTCAATTTTGTTTCTTATTATGGCTGAGTAGTATTCCATTGTATATATGTGCCACACCTTCTTTATCCATTCATCTGTCGATGGACACTTAGGTGGCTTCCATGTCCTGGCTATTGTAAATAATGCTGCAATGAACATTGTGGTACATTACTCCTTTGAATTATGGTTTTCTCAGGGTATATACCCAGTAGTGAGATTGCTGTGTCATATGGTAGTTCTATTTTTAGTTTTTTAAGGACCCTCCATACTGTTTTCCATTGTGGCTGTATCAATTTGAATTCCCACCAACAGTGCAAGAGGGTTCCCTTTTCTCCACACCCTCTCCAGCATTTATTGTTGGTAGATTTTTTTATGATGGCCATTCTGACTGGTGTGAGGTGATACCTCATTGTAGTTTTGATTTGCATTTCTCTAATGATTAGTGATGTTGAGCATCCTTTCACGTGTTTGTTGGCAATCTGTATATCTTTGGAGAAATGTCCATTTAGGTCTTCTGCCCATTTTTGGATTGGGTTGTTTGTTTTTTTGATACTGAGCTGCATGAGCTGCTTGTATATTTTGGGATTAATCCTTTGTCAGGTGCTTCGTTTGCAAATATTTTCTCCCATTCTGAGGGTTGTCTTTTCGTCTTGTTTATGGTTTCCTTTGCTGTGCAAAAGCTTTGATGTTTCATTAGGTCCCATTTGTTTATTTTTGATTTTATTTCCATTACTCAGGGAGGTGGGTCAAAAAAGATCTTGCTGTGATTTATGTCATAGAGTGTTCTGCCTATGTTTTCCTCTAAGAGTTTTATAGCATCTGGACTTCCATTTAGGTCTTAAATCCATTTTGAGTTTATTTTTATGTATGTTGTTAGGGACTGTTCTAATTTCATTCTTTTACATGTAGCTGTCCAGTTTTCCCAGCACCACTTATTGAAGAGGCTGTCTTTTCTCCACTATATATTCTTGTCTCCTTTATAAAAGATAAGGTGAACATATGTGTGTGGGTTTATCTCTGGGCTTTCTATCCTGTTCCACTGATCTATATTGCTGTTTTTGTGCCACTACCATACTGTCTTGATTACTGTAGCTTTGTAGTATAGTTTGAAGGCAAGGAGCCTAATACCTCCAGCTCTGTTTTTCTTTCTCAAGATTGCTTTTGCTTTTTGGGGTCATTTGTGTTTCCATGCAAATTGTGAATTTTTTGTTCTAGTTTGGTGAAAAATGCCACTGGTAGTTAGATAGGGATTGCACTGAACCTGTAGATTGCTTTGGGTAGTATAGTCATTTTCACAATGTTGATTCTTCCAATCCAAGACCATGGTATATCTCTCCGTCTGTTTGCATCATCTTTAATTTCTTTCATCAGTGTCTTATAGTTTTCTGCATACAGGTCTTTTGTCTCGTTAGGTAGGTTTATTCCTAGGTATTTTATTCTTTTTGTTGCAGTGGTAAATGGGAGTGTTTCCTTAATTTCCCTTTCAGATTTTTCATCATTAGTGTATAGAAGTGCAAGAGATTGCTGTGCATTAATTTTGTATCCTGTGACTTTACCAAATTCATTGATTAGCTCTAGTAGTTTTCTGGTAGCATCTTTAGGATTCTCTCTATATAGTATCATGTTATCTGCAAAGAGTGGCAGCTTTACTTCTTCTTTAACGATTTGGATTCCTTTTATTTCTTTTTCTTCTCTGATTGCTGTGGCTAAAACTTCCAACATTATGTTGAATAATAGTGGTGAGAGCGGATAACCTTGTCTTGTTCCTGATGTTAGAGAAAATGGTTTCAGTTTTTCACCATTGAGAACAATGTTAGCTATGGGTTTGTCATATATGGCCTTTATTATGTTGAGGTAAGTTCCCTCTATGCCTACCTTCTGGGAGGTTTTATTATAAATCGGTGCTGAATTTTGTCGAAAGCTTTTTCTGCATCTATTGAGATGATCATATGGTTTTTCTCCTTCAGTTTGTTAATTTGGTTTATCACATTGATTGATTTGCGTATATTGAAGAATCCTTGCGTTCCTGGGATAAACCCCACTGATCATGGTGTATGATCCTTTGAGTGTACTGTTGGATTCTCTTTGCTAGTATTTTGTTGAGGATTTTTGCATCTATGTTCATCACTGATATTGGCCTATAGTTTTCTTTCTTTGTGACATCCTTGCCTGGTTTTGGTATCAGGGTGATGGTGGCTTTGTTGAATGAGTTTGGGAGTGTTTTTCCCTCTGCTATATTTTGGAAGAGTTTGAGAAGGATAGGTGTTAGCTCTTCTCTAAATGTTTGATAGAATTCACCTGTGAAGCCATCTGGTCCTGGGCTTTTGTTTGTTGGAAGATTTTTAATCACAGTTTCAATTTCATAACTTGTGATTGGTCTCTTCATATTTCCTTTTCTTCCTGGTTCAGTCTTGGAAGGTTATACCTTTCTAAGAATTTGTCCATTTCTTCCAGGTTGTCCCTTTTATTGGCATAGAGTTGCTTGTAGTAGTCTCTTAGGATGTTTTGTATTTCTGCAGTGTGTGTTGTAACTTCTTTTTCATTTCTAATTTTATTGATTTGAGTCCTCTCCCTCTTTTTCTTGATGAGTCTGGCTAATGGTTTATCAATTTTGTTTATCTTCTCAAAGAACCAGCTTTTAGTTTTATTGATCTTTTCTATCATTTCCTTCATTTCTTTTTCATTTATTTCTGATATAATCTTTATGATTTCTTTCCTTCTGCTAACTTTGGGGGTTATTTTTGTTCTTCATTCTCTAATTGCTTTAGGTTTAAGGTTAGGTTGTTTATTTGAGATGTTTCTTGTTTCTTGAGGTAGGATTGTATTGCTATAAACTTCCCTCTTAGAACTGCTTTTGCTGCCTCCCATAGGTTTTGGGTTGTAGTATTTTCATTGTCATTTGTTTCTAGGTATTTTTTGATTTCCTCTTTGATTTCTTCAGTGATCTCTTGGTTATTTAGTAGCATATTGTTTATCCTCCATGTGTTTGTATTTTTTACAGATTTTTTTCATGTAATTGGTATCTAGTCTCATAGTGTTGTGGTCGGAAAAGATACTTGATATGATTTCAATTTTCTTAAATTTACCAAGGCTTAATTTGTGACCCAAGATATGATCTATCCTGGAGAATGTTCCATGAGCACTTGAGAAGAAAGTGTATTCTGTTGTTTTGGGATGGAATGTCCTATGAATATAAATTAAGTCCATCTTGCTTAATGTGTCATTTAATACTTGTGTTTCCTTATTTATTTTCATTTTAGATGATCTTTCCATTGGTGAAAGTGGGGTGTTAAAGTCCCCTGCTATTATCGTGTTACATAGCATTTTCTATGTTCAGTGCATAAGTATTTACAATTGTTATATCTTCTTCTTGGATTGATCCCTTTATCATTATGTAGTGTCCTTCTTTGTCTCTTGTAATAGTCTTTATTTTAAAGTCTATTTTGTCTGATATGAGAATTGCTACTGCAGCTTTCTTTTGATTTCCATTTGCGTGGAATATCTTTTTCCATCCCCTCACTTTCAGTCTGTATGTGTCCCTAGGTCTGAAGTGGATCTCTTGTAGACAGCATATATATGGGTCTTGGTTTTGTATCCATTCAGCCAGTCTACATCTTTTGGCTGGAGCATTTAATCCATTTACATTTAAGGTAATTATCGATATGTATGTTCCTATTACCATTTTTCTTAATTGTTTTGGGTTTGGTATTGTAGGTCTTTTCCTTCTCTTGTGTTTCCTGCCTAGAGATAAAAATAATTTTTAAAGCATCGTGCTAAGAGCTAAGTGAATTAGGCAGGACATCATTCAAGTATATGTAAACTATGTCACTTGCCTTCAAAGGATCTTAAAATATCATTAGGGGGCATATGGACACCTGCATTCATGCACAAATAATTTAAGAAAATCTGTGAAATAGTTTTGGTGGAAAGGTGGTGGGACGTGCAGGATTTGGATGAAAATTGAAACAGTCAGACTCAATGATGATCCAAATTGGAACCTTGGTGCCATAGCATTTGTATAATCTCTATGACACCTTAAACACCATGTTTTGAACAAGTTCAATTCTAAACAAACATTAAATTAATCCATCTATTCCAACCTTCTTATTTTTGGTACAAGGGAAATGAGGTTAACGGAATTGCTCAATATTATATATTATTTTTACCTCTCAGTTCCTCTCATTGCTGTTGCATAGTGACTCCTCTCACACACTGCCACAGCCCATCTCTTACCCAGTTTACTTATCATTCCTTAGAACTGGGCTTAACCTGGGTAAAATAAAGACATGATGGTATTCCCTCTTTTAGCTTCCAGAAGAAGCTAAAATTCCACTGAATTCTTCAGTGGAAGGGTTAACATGAGACATGGAAAGGTCAACGTGTGAAGAATTAAAGACGCGTTGGGCCACAGGAAGATTCACCTCATATGCTGTTTTCAGAAAACTATCCCGAAAATTCTTTCTTAGGAAATTAAACTTATCATCTGCATTTCTGTAAGACCTAAAAAGTCCATCTATATAAATGTTATGCAGTTCCCCTTCATCAAGCACTTTATATCTTTGTTTTACCTTTCATTATAGTCAAGAAAAAATGGGCCACTGCCCAAAATCTTTGGGATGCAATTATTGTGAGAAGTTAATACCTAAGACAGTTGAAAGGAAGTCTGGAGTTTTTAACAAACTGAGTTAAAGTAACTAATTGAGGGGCTTCAAAGTTCTAGAACTGACCATCTTGAAGGGAGGCCACATATGAAAGATATGATAGGCATAAACATTTCTAAATATTGGAGTTAGCATCTTAAGCCTGATATCTTGTAAACTGTTCTTATCTTCTTTGTTTTGTTTTAATTAAAAACACATTTCAGTATAAAATTTTCCATTAAAAATTCTCCCAAGGGCCACATTCAGCTGTATGAAATGTTGCAGTGGGCGGGGAGCACAAATGCATTTGGTGATTAAGGTAAAATAACAGAGGATATACCAACTCTCCTTTTAGGAGAGTTTTATTTATTTCAATTAGAACTTAGCACGTGCACAGATAGTGAGAATACAGGCATAAATGCTCAGGTTCTGTATAATTACAGGTTAAAGAAGGAGTTATTACACATGTCCTCCCTTTCACATACTCTTAGAGTTTCTCCTGTATTGTAATGTTGTAGTTCTGGCTTAGAATTTAGCTGAGATTTCTGGCATAAATGGCTGCCATATACTGTAAGGAGGGTGAAGAAAATTAAAATGTAGTCAGGCAGGAGAGCTGAAAAAGGGGTTTGTGAGGTAGAAACAGCACACATTTCCATGTGAGGCTGAGTGGACAGAGAAAGGATGTACTGTCCTGGATTGTTCCCTATAGTGACATAATTGTAACCAGACTCACAGAGCAGTTACCATGGGCCTTCTGCCAGGACTGTGCATGAAAATAGCTTTGTTATGTCTACACACACACAGACAATACACTGTGTCCTCTAGCACTTTGCAAGTTCAAATTATGTAGAAGCCAATTCTCACTGGACTCAACTTTGTACCTTAACTGATGGTCCATGGCTTAAAACAATGCAGCTTCCAAAGGTATCCTTTATTTCTAGAAAAGCCCTGGTCAACAGGCTTATTCACCTTGTATTATCTGGAGATTTAGCCAGTGTTTTCCATCCCCTTCCTGAGTTGAGGAAACTAAGAAACTTGATGGATGGTTGAGTTGCCCAGAGACTGAACTGAGAACAGAGAATGAGTCTATTAGGTGATTATTCACTGAATGTATTTTGCTCTTATTACTGTAGTAATAAAGATTATTTCTTAAGAAGAGTAATTCTCAGTCTTGTTGCAGTCCCCAGAGTTTTTCCTTGTAGAGCTGGTCAGATATCATTTTCAAGTGTCATATGTCATATATTAGAAATGTCTCATGTTCTAAATATTCAAATTGTGATTTAACCTAAGCAGTAATGCTGAAAGATTGGGGGTGGGAAAGGTCTTTACAGTGTCCTCTGGGATTTGACTGATTTCATAGCAATTATATCATTATCTATGATATGCCATCCTCTCCACCACCTTGACAAGAATCCCATCTGAAAGGACACTATGCCTAGAATTCTATAAAAATGACACCACTCGGAGAAAACACAAAGTAGGAAGCTTCTCCCAATTTAAGTCCACCAAAAAAAGAGTCGGTGTAGAAGAGGGGTGTTTGGAAGGAAACTTCTAATCTCATTTTTCTCATCTCTGAAAGGTATATAAAGAGACTAAGGTTGTTGGTAACATAGACCTTAGATGGAATCATTCATTCATTCAACAGACATGTATTAATGGTCCACTGATTGTCAGTTCCTATGCTAGGTATTGTGAATTGATTGTTGGATTGACAGAGGTGGAACTTTCATCCTATTTGGTGAGGCAGTCTGTAAAAAAGCAAACAATAAGTACTAAGAAAAACAGTAGAATAATGGGGAGTAACGGAGATATTTTTACATACAGTGGTTAAGGAGAGACCTCTGGGAGGAAGTGATATTTTAGCTGAGACCTGAAACATAAGAAGAAGCCTGCCTTGTAAAGAGCTGGCCTGTGCATTCCAGGGAGAGGGAGGAGCCAGCTCGGAAGACCCTGTGGTTGGAACAAGGTTACTGGCTTTGAGGAGTAGGAAGATCTGTATGGCTAAAGTGAGGAGAGGGTTGGAAAAGTCCAGTATACATATGGCGTCATAGTAGGTAAGCATGATAAGAGACCTGTGGCGTCTTTTAAGGAGGGAGATATGACTTGATGAAAATTTTTAAAGATCATTCCAGATTCTCCTTGGAGAAGTCCTGGTGTGGGAGCAAGGCAGGTAAACCATTTTGGAAGTTAGTTCTGTCGATCAGGAGAGGTTGGGATAGCCTGGTCAAGATGATGGTGATGGGGATAGAGAGAAATGGATAGATCTGCTATACATTTTGCATGTACAGCAAACAGGGAGAGAATTAGATCATGGGCTTTGGGGTAAAGGAAAAACTCAAGGCTGAGTTCTAGTTCCTCAGCTGAGCTCTTGGGTGGATTGCATACCATTTATTGAAATAGATACCCTTTTCTTCCCACGGGATTCTGAGAATTAGAAGAAGCATAAATACCCAATGGAACAAGGTCCCTGGGCTTACAGGTCTTGTGACAAGACCTATAGCAAATTTCTCCTACAATTACTGACTGGGCTTCGGTGCATCAGCTTCCTAAATATTTATGAATTACTCCTTAGAAAAGGCTTTTCACTAAGATCATGATTGCTATAAATGTCTGAGACAATTTACATTTTTAAAAAGAGAAAGAAAATAAAGAGAATAGATTTATTTACATTATAAATTGCTCATCTACTGCCACATCCTTTAATTTAAATAAGGTGTTAATAGCAAATTAATTTTTATGCAGTTATCCCATAAAATTGCTTAGACAATCTACTAGTGTATTAGTGAGTTTATAAGAAGTATGTAAAACCTAGTATTTAAATTTAGTCTCTTGAGGATTTGTGGATTATATTCATTGCCAAGAAATTTTTGTTCTTGATAGTGTCTATGGTAACACCCCAAATACTATCAAATATAATTTTTCTTGCTAGGGATAGGAGAAGCTGACTTTTTTTTTTCCAGGGTTCATTATAGTTTCACATCATAATCTGCTGCTTAATCACTTTAATCAAAGCATATTTCAGGGGGCTTCCCTGGTGGCGCAGTGGTTGAGAGTCCGCCTGCCGATGCAGGGGACACGGGTTCGTGCCCCTATCCCGGAAGATCCCACATGCCGCGCAGCGGCTGGGCCCGCGAGCCATGGCCGTGGAGCCTGTGTGTCCGGAGCCTGTGCTCCGCAACGGGAGAGGCCACAGCAGTGAGAGGCCCGCGTACAGCAAAAAAAAAAAAAAAAAAAAAAAAAAAAGCATATTTCAGTACATTTTGCAAAATGACTTATTGTATGGCTTCCTGGAATATCACTATCTTTGTATTTGAAGATTCTCAAATATATTCCTCAGCTCTATATTGAAATGCAGTTAAAATTCAAATCTATTTTTACACCAAGTGTTCTTGGGCTGAGTTTTGAATCAATCTTGCCTGTGCCCACATTTTCTTGACCTATAATTTTTTGCTTCTAGGAGATTTTTGTGTCATTTGTTCAGAAGAGCATAATTGTTCCCAGTGACACTAGCATCTAGTTTTTTGTATTTAGCTGATTCCAGCATTCTTTCTGTCCCTCTTTTTAAAGAATTTTAATCATAATACACTTTACCATTATCAATATGAGAGAAAAATAAATAAGATAAATATACTTGACAGATTGAAAGGCATGTCATTTCACTAGCATATAAGATTTATTCATCCTGACGTCAACAAGTTGTTTATGGCATTTGATGTGTCAAGCTCAAAGCAACAAATTTCTAGTAAAATAAACTATGATACCTGAAATAGAACATGCAAGACAAAAAGAAAGACATTTTGTGCTTAGAAGATGGGCTTATTTCTTACCATCTAGGATTAAGTTTTCATTTCTCTATTCATTCTGATTCTAAATCTTATTGAGTAACCATATGTGCGACTGAGATGAAGTAAAGTTTTATGTTCTTTGCATATGCCAGAAAAACAAGATGCCTGCAAAGCCTGGTAGTGTCATCCTACCCAATAAAAATCATAGCACATCTGACTGTGACATACTGTGTATGAGGCAAAAGATTCTTCTTGCCGTCAGCCCCAACTGAGTGTGGAAATAGTGTGTAAGAGTGCAAGAAGGTAAAATGAAAAGTAAAATGATGAAAAATAAAAGCAGCTGCCAACTTTTATTGAATTCTTACTCTATGCCAAATACTGAACTTAGTGTTGTCATTGGTCATCTCATTTAATCCTCAACGCAGCGCTTATAAAGTAGGCAACATCACCATATTTCGATGTGGAACCGGAGGCTTAGAACTTGCATAGGCAAGAGGTGATAGATCTGGAAATTGAACTCAAGGCAGTGTGACACCGGAGCCCACCATCACACTACATCATGTGTTTTAAGAGCTATAAGGAGACATGGTTAATTATAAATGGCTGCTGTGAAGTATAAGGGCCATGAGTATGGAGAAGGGTGATGAAATTTTGAACAGAGATGATTTAGGAAGACTTTACAAAAGAAGAGGGATTCGAGCTATACTTTGAAGATTCTTTGTTTTTTAATTGAAGTATGGTTGATTTACAATGTTGTGTTAATTTCTGCTGTACAGCAAACTGATTCAGTTATACATATATGTGCCTTCTTTTTCTTATTCTTTTCCATTATGGTTTATCAAAGGATATTGGATATTGTTCCCTGTGCTATACAGTGTGACCTTGTTGTTTATCTGAAGATTCTCTTTTCAGCTTTAATGTGCATATGAGTCTTACTGAATCTTGTTTAAAGATGCAGATTTCAGAGTCCTCAGGATAGTTTGGGTGATTCATTTGCAAGTGGCCCATAGATCAAAAGAACACCCCCATCCCAACTGTAAGCTGTCTTGAAAGTGGGTATGCAGCAGTAGCCCCAGCAATAATAACAATGTTTAGCACATAGTAGGCAATCAAATACTTGTATAATGAAGGAAGGAAGGGAGGGAAGGAACTCTCCCTTTGGTTTTTCAAAAGTATGGATAGAAAAATATTTGCAAATGAAGCAACTGACAAAAGATTAATCTCCAAAATTTACAAGCAGCTCATGCAGCTCAATATCAAAAAAAAAAACCCAATCCAAAAATGGGCAGAAGACCTAAATAGACATTTCTCCAAAGAAGATATACAGATTGCCAACAAACACGTGAAAGGATGCTCAACATCACTAATCATTAGAGAAATGCAAATCAAAACTACAATGAGGTATCACCTCACACCGGTCAGAATGACCACCATCAAAAAGTCTACAAACAATAAATGCTGGAGAGGGTGTGGAGAAAAGGGAACCCTCTTACACTGCTGGTGGGAATGTAAATTGATACAGCCACTATGGAGAACAGTATGGAGGTTCCTTAAAAAACTAAAACTAGGGGCTTCCCTGGTGGCGCAGTGGTTGAGAGTCCACCTGCCGATGCAGGGGACACGGGTTCGTGCCCTGGTCCGGGAAGATCCCACATGCCGCGGAGCGGCTGGGCCCGTGAGCCATGGCCGCTGAGCCTGCGCGTCCGGAGCCTGTGCTCCGCAACGGGAGAGGCCACAACAGTGAGAGGCCCACGTACCGCAAAAAAAAAAAAAAAACCCAAAAAACTAAAACTAGAACTACCATATGACCCAGCAATCCCACTACTGGGCATATACCCTGAGAAAACCATAATTCAAAAAGAGTTATGTACCACAGTGTTCATTGCAGCTCTATTTACAGTAGCCAGGACGTGGAAACAACCTAAGTATCCATCGACAGATGAATGGATAAAGAAGATGTGGTACATATATACAATGGAATATTACTCAGCCATAAAAAGAAATGGAATTGATTTATTTGTAGTGAGGTGGATGGACTTAGAGTCTGTCATACAGAGTGAAGTAAGAAATAGAAAAACAAATACCGTATACTAACACATATATATGGAACCTAAAAAAAGAAAAAATGGTTCTGAAGAGCCTAGGGGCAGGACAGAAATAAAGATGTAGACGTAGAGAATGGACTTGAGGACACAGGGAGGGGGAAGGATAAGCTGGGACGAAGTGAGAGAGTGGCATGGACATATATACACTACCAAATGTAAAATAGATAGCTAGTGGGAAGCAGCCGCATAGCACAGGGAGATCAGCTCGGTGCTTTGTGACCACATAGAGGGGTGGGAGGGAGACTCAAGAAGGAGGGAATATGGGGATATATGTATACGTATAGCTGATTCACTTTGTTATAAAGCAGAAACTAACACACCACTGTAAAGCAATTATACTCCAAAAAAGATGTTAAAAAAAAAAGTATGGATAGATATCTCTTCAAGTAACTGGAGTTAGTGGGGTATAATGCCAACAAGTTTAGTCTTAACTCTAAATATTGATTAATTCATTCAAGAAATATTTATTGAGTCATGCTTCTTACCATCATTTCTTTATTTTGAAATAAACATTTTTTTCACATCTCTGAAACTGTATTACATCTTACAGTCATGGTTGTAATCTTTAGCACCATAGTTGTGATGTGATTCAGTATGTCCCTGGCAGTATGCTTGGAACTAAAATACATCTGAGCAAGACATGCATGTTCCATGCCAGAGATGCCAGGAATGGTAGAGCAGAATGAGTACAAATGTATGTGATGCTTTGGACCTGGCTCTAGTAGAGCATACATTCCATAGATTAAAGATAATAATACTAACATTAATTGCTATGAAAGGGAAAAAAAATAAAACAAAGGATAATATTGTGACAGAAAGTGGAGTAAGAGTAGAAAAGAGTGAAGAATAGCAAATAAGGATAAGGCAAGGCCATCAATGAGATGATACATTTTGACAGGAGTCTTTAAAGTGATCCAACTTATACCTGGGTTTTGTGAGTTTTTACGGAGTTATTGTTTGATTGCAACATGAACCAAGTTTCTCCTTTTTCCATGCATTGGTGATTCAGTCATGGCCAAGTAGGTAACAGAAGGTCAAATGAAAAGGAGAAAACCCTGAATGATCCATAATTTTTAAAAATTCCTACAACAAATTTAGAAACATGCCTGTATATGAAACTCGTTGGACATCACTTCAGAGATTAAAATTGTTCACCCAGTCAGAAAGAATACAGCAAAAACCTTAATTTTCTGTCTTCAGTGGGCACCCGCAGTACATCTGAAAAACTTGGTACACAACTGAGGAATGTTGGGAGGAAGAAAGAGAATTTGAGTGATATTTAAGGTAGGCTCTCAGAGGAGTCCGCTTGGTATTTAGCTGTTGGAAACCTTTACAACCTACTTGAAAGAATGTTGGAGAGAGCTTCTTGGAGTGAGCATGATATGGAAGTGATTGTATTAGTCATGCTGAATTCTTATTCATTGCTCTGAGTTTAGGTGCCATTGGAGTTGACATGTAATAGCCTTGTTTTCCATAGCAGATGTGTTCAATTTTATAATTTTCATTGTGCTAAAACTCTCAATCACATGTGATACCATACCTGGAACATAAAATAATTGTTATCAGTTTGTCTGAGACATCATAACATTGGAAGGTTGCCCAGAGACCATCTGGTCTGTAGAGATGCTATTTAGTGAGAGTGTTCGAGGATCACCAGGCAGAGAAGAATAATAGTAATGCAGTATAGCTTAGTTTAAAAATAAAGGTATTTTTTAATTTAAAAAATTTTAAGTGACTTATTTGGAAATTATATACTATTTTGATATAAAATTTTCTTAATTATGTGAAATGATGTTGTCCTTATTTGGCAAAATTAAAAGTTACTAATCTTCCACTGATGCCCTTTGTCACTAACTTCTTAGAAGCAAATAAATATTTAACACTGAAAGATCCTAGGAAGAGCAATCCCATAGCCACCGATATCATTAGCAGGAGGACCTTTTTTTTTTTTTTAACATCTTTATTGGAGTATAATTGCTTTACAATGGTGTGTTAGTTCCTGCTTTATAACAAAGTGAATTAGCTATACATATACATACAATCCCCATATCTCCTCCCTCTTGAGTCTCCCTCCCACCCTCCCTATCCCACCCCTCTAGGTGGTCACAAAGCACCGAGCTGATCTCCCTGTGCTATGCGGCTGCTTCCCACTAGCTATCTATTTTACATTTGGTTGTGTATATATGTCCATGCCACTCTCTCACTTCGCCCCAGCTTACCCTTACCCTTCCCTGTGTCCTCAAGTCCATTTTCTACAAGGAGGACTATTTTTATAACTAGATTATTATCACTAAAATAATACATGCTCTTTGAAAAGAAGAATATAAATCATGAAGTATATAAACAAAAATCGAAAGTCTCCCCAAAAAATCAACTTTAAGTGACTTTTATGCTTGAATAGTGCAGTAACTCCCAATACTATAATTCTGGGTCCAAATATTCTTAATATATACAATATTTATTGTAAAAATATTTCCTACTCTACTATCTTCAATCTGCATGTCGCTTTCCCTTCAGATTTTGTTGTGCATTTTGTCATTTCTTCCCCATTAACTTTTTTTTTTTTTTTTTTTTTTTTTTTTTTTTGCGGTAGGCGGGCCTCTCACTGTTGTGGCCTCTCCCCTTGCAGAGCACAGGCTCCGGATGCGCAGGCTCAGCAGCCATGGCTCACGGGCCTAGCCGCTCTGCGGCATGTGGGATCTTCCCAGACCGGGGCACGAACCCGTGTCCCCTGCATCGGCAGGCGGACTCTCAACCACTGCGCCACCAGGGAAGCCCCCCATTAACTTTTTTATTACACTTTTTAACCAAAAAATGCTTTATCTAACCTGCAACCGAGGAAAATTAGGTTAAAGAAGGTTTCAGGTTTTTGTGGGTGCTGTCTCTGTTCACTTGTTGGAAATATGGTATTAGAAATTCCCAAACTGTAAGAATTAATATTAAAATTGAATTTCAGAAATGTGTTTCAGAGTCACTCAAGGGTACTAATGCTATGAATTCTTTACAAATCATCTACTAATCTTTCACATTGGTAATATTTTTCTTATCAGTATATAGTCAATATATTACCTCCTGGCCATAGTTATTACAAATATTTTATCAATTTGTCATTTGCTTTCAAGTTTTCTTCATACTGTTTTGACATAGACAGCTAATATCTATTTTTTAGTTATTATTTAGTCAAATATATGTGTCCTCTATAAGTTCTTCAATTAGTCATACCTCATCTTTTGTATATCCTGGAGAATCTTCTGTATGCTGATGAAAGTTATGTATGCTTTCTCCTAAAATAAGCCCAAACATACATAGCAAGGGATTTGCTGTCCCATAGGTTCATCCCTATACCCCAGGTTAAGAACTCTTAGGTTAGAAAGTCCTTTCCTACCTCAAAATCTATTAACTTCCAACTTCCATTTGCATCTAGTGTTTTCTTGTTTCATTTTTCAATATTAATATCTAACCAAATAGAATTTATTTTGGTGTTCAGTGTGAGGATCTAAATTGAATTTTTATAGAGGTCCCATTTGCGCAATGTCATTTGTTAAGTATCCACCCCTTGCCAAAACAATGTTTTTCATTCAAATTGTTGCATTTATGAAGGCCTCTTTTAGAGTTTCCTGTTCTATTATTCTATTAATTCTTTTGACACTATAGTATCACCCCACTTTTTAAACATTTTCTTAAACATTCTTACCTGTTCATTTTTCCAGATAAAATTAAGCACCATATTACTGTGTTCCAAAAACAATCCCAGTGACAATTTATGACAATTGTATGAATCTTGGCCTCTTTATAACAGTTGGTTTTCCAAAGTTTTAGGCGTGTCTTTAGTCCCATACTTTTGGGATTAGATATATTTTTAGAGTAGTAAATATTTGTTTGTTTTGCTATTACCATTATGCCTTTAACTGATTATTGCTTGTTTATAACAGAGCTGTTGTTTTTGTATATTTTTCTTATCTCTTGCCCCTTTAATTCACATGTAACTGATTATCTTGAGGGTTGCTTTTTTTTTTTTGAAGAATACATAGTATCTGACAATAGTAATACTTATCTCTGTTCATTTGAGTATTTTTCATGTTTGTTCTTATTGTACAAATTAGTCATTATACGTTTAGCTCTTGGAATCAGGTTGACTTCAGTTCCAAACCTGTCTGTACACCAGTGCTACCTGCGTAGCCTTGAACAAGTGAAAATTAAGTTTCTTAACCTTCAGTTTCAGTTTCTTCATCTGAAATTAGGGGTAGTAACCCAGAATCACAAGATTGTTGCTAGGATTAAATAAATTTAGGCATATGGAGAGTATTAAAACTATGGAAGCTGATATCACAATTAATATTTCTATTATATTAGCTAACCATTTAAAATGTTAAATGTCAAGAATGACAGTAGGCTTTCATGTATAGGTCTTGATTTTCCCTGGATTTTTTTTACCTTTTTTTTTCACTTTTTGTGGATGTTTGCTTTTGTTTATTGTGTCTATGCAGCATTTTTGGTTTTATAAAGGTTTTGTTAGGAATGGGATTTGGGTGTTTTCTCAGTGTCTGTTGAGATTAATATATAGTGCTCATACTAAAATTGTTGATGTGATTTATTAGAATAACAGATTTCTTAATATATTTTCTGCTTATATTCACAAATTAAATTTAGTTCTTTAATATGCTATTGGTTTGGCTTTAGAATATTTTATTTGTGCTTCTTTTTCTTAGTAGAAATTTATAGTTTCTTTTACTGAATAATGTGTGTATGTGTGTGTGTGTGTGTGTTCTATATTATTGCTACAGCAGCTTGGCAATACTACTTGTGTACTTATGGCAGATAAACAGAATCTTTTAAAGTATTCTTTATGGTTTTTTCATTTGTTCCTCATGTAGAAAGTAGTGCAGGTAATAAATGAAGAGCCAGGCTTCCTAACCCAGATTTGTTTGACCTTGAAACTGGCCTCTCTCTCTGCCAGTTTTTGATATCAAGAGATGTAAAAATTGTGAAATTTTGCAACTTTTTCTTTCTCTGGAGACACTTGGGATTGCTGTCCTTATAAGTTTGAAGGAAACCATCTGGCCTTAAAGCCTTTTTGAAAGGTAATTCTTTGGTAACTTTTCTCGATTTTAATTTTTTTAATTTATATTCTCCAGAACCATGTCCATTTTATAAGATTTTTTTTTAAATGTTTAGCCAATTATATATATAGTTATATATATCTAACTGTAATATAACTGTATGTAATACCATTATGTATACTTTTTTTTTAAGGTGTCACATTTTATTTATTTATTTATTATCTTTGGCTGTGTTGGGTCTTTGTTTCTGTGTGAGGGCTTTCTCTAGTTGTGGCGAGTGGGGTCCACTCTTCATCGCGGTGCGCAGGCCTCTCACTGTTGTGGCCTCTCCTGTTGCAGAGCACAGGCTCCAGACACTCAGGCTCAGTAGTTGTGGCTCACGGGTCCAGTTGCTCCGTGGCATGTGGGATCTTCCCAGACCAGGGCTCAAACCCACGTCCCCTGCATTAGCAGGCAGACTCTCAACCACTGCGCCACCAGGGAAGCCCCCCATTATGTATACTTATATATAGATTATATATTGTCAATTGAAAACAGATGCACAACCTAAAAGTTGAGAGTTAACGTTTTCTTCAGTGGATAAAACTGGGGACTTCAGCGTGGAACATAGCATCTCAGATAACTCTGAAAGATGTTCCAAAGAGGCAAGGTGGGGAGCCAGTATATATAGGAGTTTTTGCAACAAAAACCAGGTAGTTGGAACATCAAAAGATTACTATTAATTAAAGAAAACCAGATATCTCAAGTTAAGGAATTTAGTGCCTTTCTGTATATGGGAAGATACAAGAGTCTGGGCTGACTGAAATCATTCCTTTGATATGCACCTCAGCTATCTGGGGCCAGTGGGGGGGTGTGTGGCAGTGTCTGATGATGATGGGCATTATGTTTCTATCCTGAGTTCCCTCAGGGCTCACCACAGGGATGGCTGTAATGTGATGGCTTGATGGCTGCAACATCCTTTGTTTGGTGATATAGCAGGCAATATTTTTCATTAACAACATTATTATTTAGATTATATATTGTATTACATATAATGTCATTATATTAATGTTATGTGTATAATATATATATTATTTTCTTAGATGTTTTTGTTCTTGTTGTTTTTCAAAAGGCCAGTTCTTTGATTTATTATTTAGTAATGCTGTTTTTCCTTTGTCCTTTTTTACTTTGTTACTCTTTCTTATTTTCCTTAGGATCACTCTGCTCTTTTATGACTCTTATTGGTTGAATCATGGTTCATTTATTTTTCCTTTTACATTAATACAATTTTTAAATGTGGACATTTACCTCGGAACATACTTTTGGCTACATATCATTATTTCCTAATGATGTTTTGGCTTCCTCTTTGATAGAATGACAGTTGAAAATAGTACCGTTAAGTGTTTAAGGAACTGTTTCTATTGAGATTTACTATTTGACTTTTTTTTTCACTGTATTGTGGTCAGATAATAAGGTCAGATAATTAACCGCACTAGTGGTTTGAGAGGTATTATTTTTCCTTAGGGCAATTATTGAGATTTCCTTTTGGACTAGTATACCTTCAATTTTTCTTCCAAAAACTTTTTAGGTGATCCATGAATACTTAAGTGAAAAAGTTGCTCTTTGTAGGACATATATTTTAATATTATTAAATTATATCTATTATGTAAACAAATCCTTTGTATTTTTTCTCCTGAAATAAATTGATTAAATTATCTGAACAATAGTGTGGTTCCATCAGTTACTTCTTTTATCTTAAAGTCTTTGATCCATATATTTTGATGCACAACTTTTATACTGTTAGATATTCATGGTAAGTAGAGCTAAATTATACTTTCTTGTCCTTTTCAGTGTTTCTGTCTAAAATGCTATATTGTTTGCAACTAATTTTGCCATCCATTCGTGTGTGTATGTGTGTGTAATGGAAAAATCTCTGCCCATTCTTTAATGTTTAGTTTTTATATTTTATTTTTTAGGTAGGAATTTCACTTTTTAATAATTTTAAAATGTCATTTTTCAAGTATACAGTAGTGGTATTTTAAAATAAATATTTATCTTATAAGAAAGAAGTTATCTCTTGACTCCTTGCTATATGAACTTGATTTACATTTGCTTTACTTCTCCCATCTATACTCACTTCTCCATCTTTAATCTCATAATTTGGATTTACACAACAAACTATTTTAGTTAATTTACTTCTTATCATTATTTTTCTTTCTTTTCAGAAGAATTGTGTGAAAACAATGATCAACTCTATGTTTAATTTATCTTAGAGCCATCAGTAAGTCTTACTAACAACTACCCATTCTAGGGTTTTTAATTTGGATGTTTTTATTCATCAGCTGAAACAGCTCTTTAAATTATTTGTTTTAGTTTGATTTTCAGAGTGTGTGTTTATAGAAAGGTGGGTTAGTATACTTTCTCAGCCCTGCAGATGTGTGTCTTCTGCATTTACTCACGATGGATAAGGAGCTCAGTATAAAATTCTTGGGTTCATTTCAATAGCTTTTTCTGACCTTTCAATGTCTCCTGAAATGAGCTTTGCCGAGAAAGTCTTAAGAGATAAATCCTATTTTGTTTTGTTTTTTAAATCCTCGAATGGCTTTCTTTTCATTTGTGTTTGTAATGAATATGTGTGTGTGTGTGTGTGTGTGTGTGTGTATACCTATTTATATATTTTAGGATGAGTCTATGGGATGCAGCTCTTAATATTTCCTGAAATATATTGTGTCCTTTCAGCCTCCCTTGGACATCTTAAATCACGCGTGATTTTGATTGTTGATAAAGTCTGCCGTGGGGTTTCAGAGCTTGGGCTTTGTAGTCTAAGAGACCTGGCTTCAAAGTCCCATTCTAGTTCTCACTGTTATATGACTTTGGGAAAGATGTTCAACCTTTTGAAGCCTTAGATTCTACATCTGTAAAAAGGGAGTAATGATGTTGTCTACCTCATGGGATTGTTCTATATACATTAAGTGAAGTAAGGTATACAAAGCACAAAATAGAACATCTGGCGAGTAAAGCCTCAGTACGTATCAGTCCTCAGAGGAAGACAAAGCTAGTATCCTAAAGTAGGTTTCTGTTTTCTGTCTTCCAAATCTATCATTTTGTCTTTCCTTCTCATCTCTTCATTATTTTCCTAAAAAAAAAATTGTGGAAAGTTCTTACATTTGTATTCCACATCATTATTTCAATTCTCTACATCCACTCAATATATCCATATCTGTATCACTTTACTCCCTGCAGTGCAAACTCTGCTTTTGCTAATACCACTTTATACTCCTTGTAACCTTGCTTTCTCTAGGCTTCTATTTTGATATCTCAACTTGCTTGCTTGATTGATTGATTGATTCCTTCTGCACTATCTTCTCCATGGACTCCATATTATTGTTGTTTTTCTTCTACTGCTTTCTTCTCTCTTTTCCTTTGTTTTTCCTGTCCTTTTCACTCTTCTCTCCCCCCACCCCACCTTTTTAAACGTCTTTATTGAGTATGATTGCTTTACATTGTTGTGTTAGTTGCTGCTGTATAACAAAGTGAATCTGCTATACGTATACAAATATCCCCATATCCCCTCCCTCTTGTGTCTCCCTCCCACCCTCCCTATCTTACACCTCTAGGTGGACACAGAGCACCAAACTGATCTCCCTGTGCTATGTGGCTACTTCCCACTAGCTTTCTGCTTTAAACTTGGTAATGTATATATGTCCATACTACTCTTTCACTTTGTCTCAACTTACCCTTCCCCCTTCCCATGCCATCAAGTCCATTCTCTATGTCTGTGTCTTTATTCTTTATTCCTGTTCTACCCCTAGGTTCTTCAGAAACCTTTTTTTTTTAGATTCCATATATGTGTGTTAACATACAGTATTTGTTTTTTGCTTTCTGACTTATTTCACTCTATATGACAGACTCTAGGTCCATCCACCTCACTACAAATAACTCAATTTCGTTTCTTTTTAGGGTTGAGTGATATTCCATTGTATATACATGCCACGTCTTTTTTATCGATTCATGTATCAATGGACACTTAGGTTGCTTCCATGTCCTGGCTGTTGTAAATAGTGCTGCAGTGAACACTGTGGTACATGACTCCTTTTGAATTATTGTTTTCTCAGGATATGTGCCCAGTACTGGGATTGCTGGGTCATATGGTAGTTATATTCTTAGTTTTTTGAGGAACCTCCATACTGTCCTCCATAGTGGCTGTATCAGTTTACATTCCCACCAACAGTGCAAGAGGATTCCCTTTTCTCCACACCCTCTCCAGCATTTATTGTTTGTAGATTTTTTGTTGATGGACATACTGACTGGTGTGAGGTGATACCTCATTGTAGTTTTGATTTCCATTTCTCTAATGATTAATGATGTTGAGCATTCTTTCATGTGTTTGTTGCAATCTGTATATATTCTTTGGAGAAATGTCCATTTAGGTCTTCTGCCCATTTTTGGATTGGGTTGTTTGTTTTTTTGATATTGAGCTGCATGAGCTGCTTGTATATTTTGGAGATTAATCCTTTGTCAGTTGCTTCATTGCAAATATTTTCTGCCATTCTGAGGGTTGTCTATTCGTCTTGTTTATGGTTTCCTTTTCTATGCAAAAGCTTTGAAGTGGTCCCATTTGTTTAATTTTGATTTTATTTCCATTACTCAGGGAGATGGGTCAAAAAACATCTTGCCATGATTTGTGTGATAGAATGTTCTGCCTATGTTTTCCTCTAAGAGTTTTATAGTGTCTGGCCTTGCATTTAGTTCTGAAATCCATTTAGAGTTTATTTTTGTGTATGTTGTTAGGGACTGTTCTAATTTCATTCTTTTACATGTAGCTGTCCAGTTTTCCCAGCACCACGTATTGAAGAGGCTGTCTGTTCTCCATTGTATACTCTTGCCTCCTTTGTCAAAAATAAGGTGACCATATGAGCGTGGGTTTATCTCTGGGCTTTCTGTCCTGTCCCATTTATCTATATTGCTGTTTTTGTGCCAGTACCATGCTGTACCATTACTGTAGCTTTGTGGTATAGATTAAAGTCAGGGAGCCTGATCCTGTACCTCTGTTTTTCTTTCTCAAGATTGCTTTGGCTATTCAGGGTCTTTTGTGTTACCATACAAATTCTTTAATTCTTTGTTCTTGTTCTGTGAAAAATGCCATTGGTAGTTTGATAGGGATTGCACTGAATCTGTAGCTTGCTTTGGGTAATACAGTCATTTTCACAATGTTGATTCTGCCAATCCAAGATGATATATCTCTCCATCTATTTGTATCATCTTTAATTTCTTTCATCAGTGTCTTATAGTTTTCTGCATATGGGTATCTTGTCTCCTTAGGTAGGTTTTTGTTGTTGTTGTTGTTGTTGTTGTTTTATATAAATTGATTTATTTTAATTTTTTTGGCTGCATTGGGTCTTCATTGCTGCACACAGTCTTTCTGTAGTTGCAGCGAGTGATAGCTACTCTTCATTGCGGTGCCCAGGCTTCTCACTGTGGTGGTTTCTCTTGTTGTGGAGCACAGGCTCTAGGTGCACAGGCTTCAGTAGTTGTAACACGCAGGCCAGTAGTTGTGGCTCGCAGGCTCTAGAGCTCAGGCTCAATAGTTGTGGCATACAGGCCTACTTGCTCCATGGCATGTGTGATCTTCCCGGACCAGGGCTCAAACTTTGTCCCCTGCATTGTCACGTAGATTCTCAAACGCTGCACCACCAGGGAAGCCCTTTTAGGTAGGTTTATTCCTAGGTATTTTATTCTTTTTCTTGCAATGGTAAATGGGAATGTTTCCTTAATTTCTCTTCCAGATTTTTCATCATTAGTGTATAGGAATGCAAGAGATTTCTGTCCATTAATTTTCTATCCTGCTACTTTACCAAATTCATTGATTAGCTCTAGTAGTTTTCTGGCAGCATCTTTAGGATTCTCTATGTATAGTATCATGTCATCTGCAAACAGTGACTGTTTTACTTCTTCTTTTCTGATGTGGATTCCTTTTATTTCTTTTTCTTCTCTGATTGCTGTGGCTAAAACTTCCAAAACTATGTTGAATAATAGTGGTGAGAGTAGGCAACCTTGTCTTGTTCCTAATCTTGGTGGAAATGGTTTCAGTTTTTCACCATTCAGAATGATGTTTGCTGTGGGTTTGTCATATATGGCCTTTATTATGTTGAGGTAGGTTCCCTCTATGCCTTTCTGGACAGTTGTTGTGATAAATGGGTGTTGAATTTTTTGAAAGCTTTTTCTGCATCTATTGAGAATATCATATAGTTTTTATTTTTCAGTTTGTTAATATGGTGTATCGCAATGATTGATTTCTGTATGTTGAAGAATCTTTGCATTCTTCAAGGTAAATCCCACTTGTTCATGGTGTATATGATCCTTTTAATTTGTTCTGGATTCTCCTTGCTAGTATTTT
Source organism: Mesoplodon bidens (assembly GCF_964165515.1). Lineage (NCBI taxonomy): Eukaryota > Metazoa > Chordata > Mammalia > Artiodactyla > Ziphiidae > Mesoplodon > Mesoplodon bidens. The sequence continues at coordinate 84,917,383 of NC_138162.1, forward strand.
CTTAAGGATTTTTGCATCTATGTTCATCACTGATATTGGCCTGTAGTTTTCTTTTTTCTGACCTCTCTGTCTGGTTTTGGTATCAGGGTGATGATGGCCTTTTGAATTACTGTGGGAGTGTTCTTCCCTCTGCTATATTTTGGAAGAGTTTGAGAAGGATAGGTGTTAGCTCTTTTCTAAATGTTTGATAGAATTCTCCTGTGAAGCCTTCTGGTCCTGGGCTTTTGTTTGTTGGAAGATTTTTAATTACAGTTTCAATTTCACTGCTTGTGATTGGTATGTTTATATTTTCTATTTCTTCCTGATTCAGTCTCGGAAGGTTGTGCTTTTGTGAGAATTTGTTCATTTCTTCCAGGTTGTCCATTTTATTGGCATAGAGTTGATTGTAGTAATCTCTCTTGATCCTTTGTATTTCTGCAGTGCCAGTTGTTACTTCTCCTTTTTTCATTTCTAATTCTATTGATTTGACTCTTCTCCCTTTTTTTCTTGATGAGACTGGCTAATAGTTTATCAATTTTGTTTATCTTCTGAAAGAACCAGCTTTTAGTTTTATTGATCTTTGCTATCATTTCCTTCATTTCTTTTTTTTTTATGGATTGGAAGACTTAATTTTTTTTATTAGTTTCTGCTTTATAACAAAGTGATTCAGTCATACATATACATCTGTTCCCACATCCCTTCCCTCATGCATCTCCCTCCCTCCCACCCTCCCCATCCCACCCCTCCAGGCGGTCACAAAGCACCAAGCTGATCTCCCTGTGCTCTGCGGCTGCTTCCCACTATCTATCTACCTTACGTTTGGTAGTGTATATATGTCCATGCCTCTCTTTCGCTTTGTCACAGATTACCCTTCCCCCTCCCCATATCCTCAAGTCTATTCTCAAGTAGGTCTGTGTCTTTATTCCCGTTTTACCCCTAGGTTCTTCATGACATTTTTTTTTAAATTCCATATATATGTGTTAGCATACGGTATTTGTCTTTCTCTTTCTGACTTACTTCACTCTGTATGACAGACTCTAGGTCTATCCACCTCATTACAAATAGCTCAGTTTCGTTTCTTTTTATGGCTGAGTAATATTCCATTGTATATATGTGCCACATCTTCTTTATCCATTCATCCGATGATGGACACATAGGTTGTTTCCAGCTCCGGGCTATTGTGAATAGAGCTGCAATGAACATTTTGGTACATGTCTCTTTTTGAATTATGGTTTTCTCAGGGTATATGCCTAGTAGTGGGATTGCTGGGTCATATGGTAGTTCTATTTTTAGTTTTTTAAGGAACCTCCATACTGTTCTCCATAGTGGCTGTACCAATTCACATTCCCACCAGCAGTGCAAGAGTGTTCCCTTTTCTCCACACCCTCTCCAGCATTTATTGTTTCTAGATTTCTTGATGATGGCCATTCTGACTGGTGTGAGATGATATCTCATTGTAGTTTTGATTTGCATTTCTCTAATGATTAATGATGTTGAGCATTCTTTCATGTGTTTGTTGGCAGTCTATATATCTTCTTTGGAGAAATGCCTATTTAAGTCTTCTGCCCATTTTTGGATTGGCTTGTTTGTTTTTTTGCTATTGAGCTGCATGAGCTGCTTATAAATTTTGGAGATTAATCCTTTGACAGTTGCTTCATTTGAAAATATTTTCTCCCATTCTGAGAGTTGTCTTTTGGTCTTGTTTATGGTTTCCTTTGCTGTGCAAAAGCTTTGAAGTTTCATTAGGTCCCATTTGTTTATCTTTGTTTTTATTTCCATTTCTCTAGGAGGTGGGTCCAAAAGGATCTTGCTGTGATTTATGTCATAGAGTGTTCTGCCTATGTCTTCCTCAAAGAGTTTGATAGTTTCTGGCCTTACATTTAGGTCTTTAATCCATTTTGAGCTTATTTTTGTGTATGGTGTTAGGGAATGATCTAATCTCATACTTTTACATGTCCCTGTCCAGTTTTCCCAGCACCACTTATTGAAGAGGCTGTCCTTTCTCCACTGTACATTCCTGCCTCCTTTATCAAAGATAAGTTGACCATATGTGTGTGGGTTTATCTCTGGGCTTTCTATCCTGTTCCATTGATCTATCTTTCTGTTTTTGTGCCAGTACCACACTGTCTTGATTACTGTAGCTTTGTAGTATAGTCTGAAGTCAGGGAGCCTGATTCCTCCAGCTCCGTTTTTTGTTCTCAAGATTGCTTTGGCTATTCGGGGTCTTTTGTTTTTCCAAACAAATTTTGAAATTTTTTATTCTAGTTCTGTGAAAAATGCCAATGGTAGTTTGATAGGGATTGCATTGAATCTGTAGATTGCTTTGGGTAGTAGAGTCATTTTCACAATATTGATTCTTCCAATCCAGGAGCATGGTATATCTCTCCATCTATTTGTATCATCTTTAATTTCTTTCATCAGTGTCTTATAATTTTCTGCATACAGGTCTTTTGTCTCCTTAGGTAGGTTTATTCCTAGATACTTTATTCTTTTTGTTGCAGTGGTCAATGGGAGTGTTTTCTTGATTTCATTTTCAGATTTTTCATCATTAGTGTACAGGAATGCCAGAGATTTCTGTGCATTAATTTTCTATCCTGCTACTTTACCAAATTCATTGATTAGCTCTAGTAGTTTTCTGGCAGCATCTTTAGGATTCTCTATGTATAGTATCATGTCATCTGCAAACAGTGAGAGCTTTACTTCTTCTTTTCCAATTTGGATTCCTTTTATTTCCTTTTCTTCTCTGATTGCTGTGGCTAAAACTTCCAAAACTATGTTGAATAAGAGTGGTGAGAGTGGGCAGCCTTGTCTTGTTCCTGATCTTAGTGGAAATGGTTTCAGTTTTTCACCATTGAGGACAATGTTGGTTGTGGGTTTGTCATATATGGCCTTTATTATGTTGAGGAAAGTTCCCTCTATGCCTACTTTCTGCAGGGTTTTTATCATAAATGGGTGTTGAATTTTGTCGAAAGCTGTCTCTGCATCTATTGAGATGATCATATGGTTTTTCTCCTTCAATTTGTTAATATGGTGTATCACATTGATTGATTTGCGTATATTGAAGAATCCTTGCATTTCTGGAATAAACCCCACTTGATCATGGTGTATGATCCTTTTAATGTGCTGTTGGATTCTGTTTGATAGTATTTTGTTGAGGATTTTTGCATCTATGTTCATCAGTGATATTGGCCTGTAGTTTTCTTTCTTTGTGACATCCTTGCCTGGTTTTGGTATCAAGGTGATGGTTGCCTCCTAGAATGAGTTTGGGAGTGTTCCTTCCTCTGAAATTGTTTGGAAGAGTTTGAGAAGGATGGGTGTTAGCTCTTCTCTAAATGTTTGATAGAATTCGCCTGTGAAGCCATCTGGTCCTGGGCTTTTGTTTGTTGGAAGATTTTTAATCACAGTTTCAATTTCAGTGCTTGTGATTAGTCTATTCATATTTTCTATTTCTTCCAGATTCAGTCTTGGCAGGTTGTGCATTTCTATGAATTTGTCCATTTCTTCCAGGTTGTCCATTTTATTGGCATAGAGTTGCTTGTAGTAATCTCTCGTGATCTTTTGTATTTCTGCAGTGTCAGTTGTTACTTCTCCTTTTTCATTTCTAATTCTATTGATTTGAGTCTTCTCCCTTTTTTTCTTGATGAGTCTGGTTAATGGTTTGTCAATTTTGTTTATCTTCTCAAAGAACCAGCTTTTACTTTTATTGATCTTTGCTATTGTTTCCTACATTTCTTTTTCATTTATTTCTGATCTGATCTTTATGATTTCTTTCCTTCTGCTAACTTTGGGGTTTTTTTGTTCTTCTTTCTCTAATTGCTTTAGGTGCAGGGTCAGGTTGTTTACTCGAGATGTTTCCTGTTTCTTAAGGTGGGATTGTATTGCTATAAACTTCCCCCTTAGAACTGCTTTTGCTGCATCCCATAGGTTTTGGGTCGTCGTGTCTCCATTGTCATTTGTTTCTAGGTATTTTTTTTATTTCCTCTTTGATTTCTCCAGTAATCACTTCGTTATTGAGTAGTGCATTGTTTAGCCTCCATGTGTTTGTATTTTTTACTGATCTTTTCCTGTAATTGATGTCTAGTCTCATAGCATTGTGGTCAGAAAAGATACTTGATACAATTTCAATTTTCTTAAATTTACCAAGGCTTGATTTGTGACCCAAGATATGATCTATCCTGGAGAATGTTCCATGAGCACTTGAGAAAAATGTGTATTCTGTTGTTTTTGGATGGAATGTCCTATAAATATCAATTAAGTCCATCTTGTTTAATGTATCATTTAAAGCTTGTGTTTCCTTATTTATTTTCATTTTGGATGATCTGTCCATTGGTGAAAGTGGGGTGTTAAAGTCCCCTACTATGAGTGTGTTACTGTCGATTTCTCCTTTTATGGCTGTTAGTATTTGCCTTATGTATTGAGGTGCTCCTATGTTGGGTGCATAAATATTTACAATTGTTATATCCTCTTCTTGGATCGATCCCTTGATCATTATGTAGTGTCCTTCTTTGTCTCTTGTAATAGTCTTTATTTTAAAATCTATTTTGTCTGATATAAGAATTGCTACTCCAGCTTTCTTTTGATTTCCATTTGCATGGAATATCTTTTTCCATCCCCTTTCAATCTGTATGTGTCTCTAGGTCTGAAGTGGGTCTCTTGTAGACAGCATATATATGGGTCTTGTTTTTGTATCCATTCAGCCAATCTGTGTCTTTTGGTGGGAGCATTTAATCCATTTACATTTAAGGTAATTATTGACATGTATGTTCCTATTCCCATTTCCTTAATTGCTTTGGGTTCGTTATTGTAGGTATATTCCTTCTGTTGTGCTTCTTGCCTAGAGAAGTTCCTTTAGCATTTGTTGTAAAGCTGGTTTGGTGGTGCTGAACTCTCTCAGCTTTTGCTTGTCTGTAAACGTTTTAATTTCTCCATCAAATCTGAGTGAGATCCTTGCTGGGTAGAGTAATCTTGGTTGCAGGTTTTTCTCCTTCATCACTTTAATTATGTCCTGCCACTCCCTTCTGGCTTGTAGAGTTTCTGCTGAGAGATCAGCTGTTAACCTGCTGGGGATTCCCTTGTGTGTTATTTGTTGTTTTTGCCTTGCTGCTTTTAATATGATTTCTTTGTGTTTAATTTTTGACAGTTTGATTAATATGTGTCTTGGCGTATTTCTCCTTGGATTTATTCTGTATGGGACTCTCTGTGCCTTCTGGACTTGATTAACTATTTCCTTTCCCATATTAGGGAAGTTTTCAACTATAATCTCTTCAAATATTATCTCAGTCCCTTTCTTTTTGTCTTCTTCTTCTGGAACCCCTATAATTCGAATGTTGGTGCGTTTAATGTTGTTCCAGAGGTCTCTGAGACTGTCCTCTGTTCTTTTCATTCTTTTTTCTTTATTTTGCTCTGCAGCAGTTATTTCCACTATTTTATCTTCCACCTCACTTATCCGTTCTTCTGCCTCAGTTATTCTGCTATTGATCCCATCTAGAGTATTTTTCATTTCATTTATTGTGTTTTTAATCAATGCTTGATTCATCTTTAGTTCTTCTAGGTCCTTGTTAACTGTTTCTTGCATTTTGTCTATTCTATTTCCAAGATTTTGGATCTTGGAAATAGAATCTTGGATCATCTTTACTATCATTATTCTGAATTCTTTTTCAGGTAGACTGCCTATTACCTCTTCATTTGTTAGGTCTGGTAGATTTTTATCTTGCTCCTTCACCTGCTGTGTGTTTTTATGTCTTCTCATTTTGCTTATCTTACTGTGTTTGGGGTCTCCTTTTTGCAGGCTGCAGATTCGTAGTTCCCGTTGTTTTTGGTGTGTGTCCCCAGTGGCTAAGGTTGTTTCAGTAGGTTGTGTAGGCTTCCTGGTGGGGGGGACTAGTGCCTGTGTTCTGGTGGTTGAGGCTCGGTCTTGTCTTTCTAGTGGACAGGTCCACGTCTGGTGGTGTGTTTTGGGGTTCCTGTGGCCTTATTATGTTTTTAGGCAGCCTCTCTGCTAATGGGTGGGGTTGTGTTCCTGCCTTGCTAGTTGCTTGGCATAGGGTGACCAGCACTGTAGCTTGCTGGTCGTTGACTGAAGCTGGGTGCTGGTGTTGAGATGGAGATCTCTGGGAGATTTTCGCTGCTTGATATTATGCGGAGCTGGGAGGTCTCTTGTGGACCCGTGTCCTGAAGTTGTCTCTCCCACTTCAGAGGCACAGCACTGACTCCTGGCTGCAGCAGCAAGAGCCTTTCATCTACCCGGCTCAGAATAAAAGGGAGAAAAAGTAGAAAGAAAGAATTAGTAGAAGAAAGAAAGAGAGAGAGAAAGAAAGGAAGAAGGAAAGAAAGGAAGGAAGAAAGAAAGGAGGGAGGGAGGGAGGAAGGACGGAAAGAAAGAAAGGAGGGAGGGAGGGATGAAGGAAATAAAAAGAAAGAGTGAAAGGAAGAAGGGAGGGAGGGAGGAAGGAAAGAAAGAGAAGGAAAGGGGCGGAGGGAGGAAGGGAAGGTAGGAAAAAAAGAAAGAGCAGGTAAAGTAAAATAGAATAAAATATGAAATATAGTAGCGTTATTAAAATTAAAAAGTAATTATTGAAAAAAAAACGTACAGATAGAACCCTGGGACATATGGTGGAAGCAAAGCTATACAGAGAGAATCTTACACAGAAGAATACACATACACATTCACAAAAAGAGAGCAGGGGGAAAAATCAAAAATCTTGCTCTCCAAGTCCACCTCCTCAATTTGGGATAATTCGTTGTAAAAAGAGGAAAAGGGCGAGAAGTCTGAAATCTTGCTCTCTAAGTCCACCTCCTTAATTTGGGATAGTTCGTTGTAAAAAGAGGAAAAAGGGGGAAAGTCTTAAATCTTGTCCTCAAAGTCCACTTCCTCAATTTAGGATGATTCGCTGTCCATTCATGCACTCCACAAACGCAGGGCACATCAAGTGGACCGTGGAGCTTTAATCCGCTGCCTCTGAGGCTGCACAGAGTGATTTCCCTGTCTCTTCTCTGCTCTCACAGCTCCCGGGTCTCAGCCTTGGACCTGGCCCCGCCTCTGCGCGTAGGTCGCCGGAGGGCGTCCGTTCTTCGCTCGGACAGGACGGGTTTAAAGGAGCCGCTGATTCGGGGGCTCTGGCTCACTCAGGCAGAGGGGAGGGAGGGGCGCGCAGTGTGGGGCGGGCCTGCGGCGGCAGAGGCCGGCGTGACGTTGCAGCAGCCCGGGGCGCACCGTGCGCTTTCCCGGGAAAGCCGTCCCCGGGTCCCGGGATCCCGGCAGTGGCGAGGTGCACAGGCCCCCCGGAAGGCGTGGCGGACAGTGACCCGCGCTCGCACCCAGGCCCCGCGGCGGCGGCAGCAGCAGCCCCAGCGTCCCACGCCCGTCTCCGGGGTCCGCGCCTTTAGCCGCGGCTCACGCCCGTCTCCGGCGCTTCCCCAAGCAGCCCTCTTAATGCCCTCTCCTCACGCACCCAGAAACAAAAGGGAAGAAAACGTCTCTTGCCTCTTCGGCAGCTCCAGACTTTTTCCCCGGACTCCCTCCGGGCTAGCCGTGGTGCACTAACCCCTTCAGGCTCTCTTCCTGCCGCCAGCCCCAGTCCTCTCCCTGCGCTCCGACTGAAACCCGATAACCGAGCCTCAGCTCCCAGCCCCGCCCGCCCCGCTGCCAAGCAGACAAGCCTCTCGGGCTGGTGTGTGCCTGAGGGCACCGATCCTCTGTGCCGGAATCTCTCCGCTTTGCCCTCCACACCCCTGTTGCTGTGCTCTCCTCCGCTACTCCGAAGCTTTCCCCCTCCGCCACCTGCAGTCTCTGCCCGCGAAGGGGCTTGTAGTGTGTGGAAACCTTTCCTCCTTCACGGCTCCCTCCCACTGGTGCAGGTCCCGTCCCTATCCTTTTGTCTCTGTTGTTTCTTTTTTCTTTTGCCCTACCCAGGTACGTGGGGAGTTTCTTGCCTTTTGGGAGGTCTGAGGTCTTCTGCCAGCGTTCAGTAGGTGTTCTGTAGGAGTTGTTCCACGTGTAGATGAATTTCTGATGTATCTGTGGGGAGGAAGGTGATCTCCGTATCTCACTCTTCCGCCATCCTCCTCCGGGGCTCACTACTCTCTTCTGGAAGACTGTCTCGAGTTTGGACAGTGTCGAGTCGTCGGAGGCCGGCGACGACTTTTCCTTCTGGACGAATACTCCGGCTGTCTCCGAGTAGTCAGAGGCTTGCCCGAGGAGTATCGATCACCAAGGCGTGCCTCCTTCCTTCATTTCTTTTTCATTTATTTCTGATCTTGTCTTTATGATTTATTTCCTTATGCTAACTTTGGAGATTTTTTTGTTCTTCTTTCTCTAATTGCTTTAGGTGTAAGGTTAGGTTGTTTATTTGAGATTTTTCTTGTTTCTTGAGGAAGGATTGTATTGCTATAAACTTCTGTCTTAGAACTGCTTTTGCTGCATCACATAGGTTTGGGGCCATCATGTTTTCATTGTCATTTGTTTCTAGGTTTTGTTTTGTTTTGTTTTTGTGGTACGTGGGCCTCTCACTGTTGTGGCTGCTCCCGTTGTGGAGCACAGGCTCCATACGTGCAGGCTCAGCGGCCATGGCTCACAGGCCTAGCCGCTCCGCAACATGTGGGATCTTCCCGGACCGGGGCACGAACCCGGGTCCCCTGCATCGGCAGGCAGACTCTCAACCAGTGCGCCACCAGGGAAGCCCTCTAGGTGTTTTTTGATTTCCTCTTTGATTTCTTCAAGGGTCTCGGTTATTTAGTAGCATTTTGTTTAGCCTCCATATGTTTGTATTTTTTACAGTTTTTTTCCTGTAATTGATATCTAGTCTCATTGCGTTGTGGTCGGAAAAGATACCTGATATGATTTCAATTTTCTTAAATTTACCGAAGGTTGATTTGTGACTCAAGATATGATCTATCCTGGAGAATGTTCCATGAGCACTTGAGAAGAAGGTGTGTTCTGTTGTTTTTGGATGGAATGTCCTATAAATATCCATTAAGTCCATCTTGTTTAATGTATCATTTAAAGCTTGTGTTTCCTTATTTATTTGCATTTTGATTGTTCTGTCCATTCGTGAAAGTGGGGTGTTAAAGTCCCCTACTATTATTGTGTTACTGTCGATTTCCCCTTTTATGGCTGTTAGCATTTCCCTTATGTATTGAGGTGCTCCTATGTAGGGTGCGTAAAATTTTACAATTGTTATATCTTCTTCTTGGAATGATCCCTTGATCATTATGTAGTGTCCTTCTTTGTCTCTTGTAAGAGTCTTTATTTTAAATTCTATTTTTTCTGGTATGAGTAATGCTACTCCAGCTTTCTTTTGAATTCCATTTGCATGGAATATCTTTTTCCATCCCCTCACTTTCGGTCTCTCTGTGTCCCTAGGTCTGAAGTGGGTCTCTTGTAGACAGCGTATATACGGGTCTTGTTTTTGTATCCATTCAGCCAGTCTGTATCTTTTGGTTGGAGCATTTAATCCATTTACATTTAAGGTTAATTATCGATGTGCATGTTTGTATTACCATTTTCTTAATTGTTTTGGGTTTGGTATTGTAGGTCTTTTCCTTCTCTTGTGTTTCCTGCCTAGAGAAGTTCTTTAGCATTTGTTGTAAAGTTGGTTTGATGGTGCTGAATTCTCTTAGCTTTTGCTTGTCTATAAATGTTTTAATTTCCTCGTCAAATCTGAATGAGGTCCTTGCTGAGTACAGTAATCTTTGTTGTAGGTTTTTCCTTTTCATCACTTTCAATATGTCCTGCCACACCATTCTGGCTTGCAGAGTGTCTGCTGAGAAACCAGCTCTTAACCTTATGGGATTCCTTTGTGTGTTATTTGTTGCTTTTCCCTTGCTGCTTTTAATATTTTTTCTTTGTATTTAATTTTTGATAGTTTGATTAATATGTGTCTTGGTGTGTTTCTCCTTGGATTTATCCTGTATGGGACTCTCTGTACTTCCTGGACTTCATTATTTCCTTTCCCATATTGGGGAAGTTTTCAACTATAATCTCTTCAAATATTTTCTCAATCCCTTTCTTTTTCCCTTCTTCTTCTGGGACCCCTGTAATTTGAATGTTGGTGTGTTTAATGTTTTCCCAGAGGTCTCTGAGACTGTCCTTAATTCTTTTCATTCTTTTTTCTTTATTCTGTTCTGCAGTACTTATTTCCACTATTTTAACTTCCAGGTCCCTTATCCGTTCTGCCTCAGTTATTCTGCTATTGATTCCTTCTAGAGAATTTTTAATTTCATTTATTGTGTTGTTCATCATTGTTTGTTTGCTCTTTAGTTCTTCTAGGTCCTTGTTAAACGTTTCTTGTATTTTCTCCATTCTATTTCCCAGATTTTGGATCCTCTTTACTATCATTACTCTGAATTCTTTTTCAGGTAGACTGCCTATTTCCTCTTCATTTGTTTGGTCTGATGGGTTTTTACCTTGCTCCTTCATCTGTGCATATTTCTCTGTCTTCTCATTTTGCTTAACTTACGGTGTTTGGGGTCTCCTTTTTGCAGGCTGCAGGTTCGTAGTTCCCATTTTTTTGGTGTCTGCCCCCAGTGGGTAAGGTTGGTTCAGTGGGTTGTGTAGGCTTGCTGGTGGAGGGGACTGGTGCCTGTGTTCTGGTGGATGAGGCTGGATCTTGTCTTTCTGGTGGGCAGGACCACGTCCAGTGGTGTGTTTTGGGGTGTCTGTGACATTATGATTTTAGGCAGCCTCTCTGCTAATGGGTGGGGGTGGGTTCCTGTCTTGCTAGTTGTTTGACATAGGGTGTCTAGCACTGCAGCTTGCTGGTCGTTGAGTGGTGCTGGGTCTTAGCGTTCAGATGGATGTCTCTGGGAGAGCTCTCGCCAATTGATATGACATGGGGCCAGGAGGTCTCTGGTGGTCCAGTGTCCTAGACTTGGCTCTCCCACCTCAGAGGCTCAGTCCTGACACCCAGCTGGAGCCCCAAGGCCCTGTCAGCCACATGGCTCAGAAGAACAGGGTGAGAAAAAAGAAAGAAAGAAAGGAAAAAATAAATTAAATAAAGTTATTTTAAAATTTTTTAATATTAATAAAAAAGTTTTAATAAAAAAAAAGAGGAGAGCACCGAACCAATAAACAAATCCAACAATGATAATAAGTAGTAAAAACATTGTCCATTCCGGTATTCCACAGATGCAGGGAATATCAAGTTGATTGTGGAGATTTAATCTGCTGTTCCTGAGGCTGCTGGGAGAGGTTTCCCTTTCTCTTCTTTGTTCACACAGCTCCTGGGGTTCAGCTTTCGATTTGTCCCTGCTTCTGCATGTAGGTCACCCTCTGGCATCTGTTCTTCACCCAGACAGAAGGAAGTTAAAGGAGCAGCTGATTAGGGGGCTCTGGCTCACTCAGGCTGAGGGGAGGAAGGGGTACAGAATGCGGGGCGAGCCTGCAACGGCAGAGGCCAGTGTGACATTGCAACAGCCTGAGGTTCGCCATGTGTTCTCCCAGGGATGGTGTCCCTGGATCACGGGACCCTGGCAGTGGCAGGCTGCACAGGCTCCCAGGAGGGGAGGTATGGATAGTGACCTGTGCTTGCAGACAGGCTTCTTGGTGCTGCAGCAGCAGCCGCCTTAGCGTTTCTGGGGTCCACACTGATAGCTGCAGCTCACGCCCATCTCTGGGCTCGTTTAGGCGACCCTCTGAATTCCCTCTTCTCACGCACCCCGAAACAATGGTCTCTTGCCTCTTAGGCAGTTCCAGACTTTTTCCCAGGCTCCCTCCCTGCTAGCTGTGGCACACAAGCCCCCTTCAGGCTGTGTCCAGGCAGCCAACCCCAGTCCTTTCCCTGGGATCTGACCTCCAAAGCCTGAGCCTCAGCTCCCAGCCCCCACCCGTCCTGGCGGGTGAGCAAACAAGCCTCTCAGGCTGGTGAGTGCTGGTCCACACCAATTCTTTGTGCAGGAATCTCTCTGGTTTGTCCTCTGCACCCCTGTTGCTGTGCTCTCCCTCTGGGCTCCGAAGCTTCCCCTCACCACCCCACCCCCTGTCTCTGCCCCTGAAGGGGCTTCCTAGTGTGTGGAAACTTTTCCTCCTTCACAGCTCCCTCCCACTGGTGCAGGTACCGTCCCTATTCTTTTGTCTCTGTTTTTCTTTTTTCTTTTGCCCTGCCCAGGTACGGGGGGTAGTTTCTTGCCTTTTGGGAAGTCTGAGGTCTTCTGCCAGCATTCAGTAGGTGTTCTGTAGGAGTTGTTCTGCATGTAGAAGTATTTCTGATGTATTTGTGGGGAGGAAGGCGATCTCCACCTCTTCTCCACCATCTTGAAGGACCATCCTGCACTCTTCTGCTTCTTTTACCTTAAAAATTGTTTTCCTTCCTTTCTTTTTCTTTGTTTCTATTCTGTGTTTTTTTTTTTTTAATTCTCAATGAGAAACTCTGGCTTCAAAAAGAGTGTGATGATGAACTGCTCTAACTAGCATCCAGGCACAGACCTACTCAAATCTGCCATTGAATTGTGGGATGAGGGACAAAACCCCAGTCAACTCTGAGATGCTGGTAGAGATCCATCCAAAGTGAGGATGCTGAGTGAGGACAGGATCATTTCCTACCCCTACTATAAAAATTGGAGGTTTGCTGGCCAGTCCCTACAATGATTGTTACCCTGACTTTTCCCCTTTTGGCGCCTTCTCCAGTACAGGACAATATGGTGATGGAATAGGTCAGACCTAGGGCTCTGACGTCAGACTGCCTATAGCCAATTTCAGCTTTTGCTAATCATGTGACCCTAACAGGGTCATTAAACTTTCCCTGCTTTGATTTCCTTATTTTAGTAATAAAAAAAATAATAGTACCTGTCTCATAGGATTGTTGTGAGAAATAAATGAAATATTGAGTACTTTTCACAAGGTGCCTGGCACACAGTGAGTACTCAAGAAATGCTATCTAATACTCTGTACTTTTGGAGATACATATTTTAGGAATTGTATTTAATAGCTAAGTGTGGCTGGTACAACAGGAAATCCGCAAGTGAAGATGTTGGTTCAGAAGCTCAAGGCTACCAAGGCCAAAGTCTGTGTTATCTCTTGACTTTTTCTTAATGGCTGCTGCAGTGCCAGCCATCACATCCACATTCAGGTAAAAAGAGGAAGGCAAGAGTGAAGGAGGATTAGGCAGTGCCTGCGGTAGGAAAGCAGAGACTTTCTCAGAAATGCTCAGTAGACTCCCACTTATGTTTTTTTTTTTTTTTTTTTTTTTGCGGTACTAGGGCCTCTCACTATTGTGGCCTCTCCCGTTGCGGAGCACAGGCTCCGGACGCGCAGGCTCAGCAGCCATGGCTCACGGGCCCAGCCGCTCCGCGGCATGTGGGGTCCTCCCAGACCGGGGCACGAACCCGTGTCCCCTGCATCGGCAGGCGGACTCTCAACCACTGCGCCACCAGGGAAGCCCCCACTTATGTTTTATTAGTCACAACTCTGTCTCTTGTGCACCCCTCACTGGAAAGACATGATTTTGGCATCCCAACATATAGAGTAGGGGAGGCAATAGAAAAGAAAGTTGGAATTTATCCTCTATTTTCTGCCACAGTTTCTGGGAATTGAGACACTGATAATAGGAACAGGAGAGATATCGGAGTTAATACGTGGGCTGCCTTGAAAATGAAAAAGGAGTTCTTGTCCGGTAGGGAATTATGTACCTGCATTTTTAGCCCGTTAATGTCTTGGGTCTTTAATTTGGGAGACAGGGAAACAGGGCTGAGGTTTGAGGGGTTTTGTTACTTTTATTCCCTCTACTTTCCTTTAGGTGACAAGCCAGCTTTGTTTTCTTAATGTGAAGTATGGGAAAGTTAAACATTATTTTTTTCAGTCCAGTCACATCAGCCATAGGGTGATTTAAAATACCTCCAAAATTGTTGTAATAGATTTCTATTCATCTCAGTTGATCTTTTCCTCGGAGTGTGGGTGTGTGTGTGTGTGTAGCATGAAATTTTTGAAAAATATTTTTCATTATTATTGAAGTCTAATAATTAAAAAGATTGCTAGGAGTTTACATAATGAACCAGGAGTGTCTAAAATAGAATAACATTTACTTAAAATTCTAGAATCCAAAATGCTTAGACATTTTCATTTAAGTTTAAAATTAAAGCTGAACTTTGAAAACCTTTGTTTAAAAACATAAGCATGTAGAAAAGGATCATTTTAATTCTTTGTACTTAATAGGAAAAAAATAATGAGAGAAAAATGCTGTAAAGTAATTTAAAATAATAGTGATAACAGAGATGCAACCAAATATTTTTTGTTGCCTGTCCAAGGGTTCACCTGCTGGCTTTTGAGGTGAGAACTCTGCAGATCCTCGAACTATGTAGAAAAAGTTTCAAAACACTTCAGTCTGGTAGTTCAGTTAAGCAAATAAGTACATTCAAAGTCTTCATCCTAACATTTGGTACTTGAAAAGCACTAGGATATCAAACCAAAGAACAATTCACCATCCTTTGCAACATCACATCAATGGCCAACCATCAAAAGGGAAGATCTTCCCACAAATAGAGAGGGTTTGTTACAATCTCAGCGGGTGCAAACAGTTCTTTCCCAACCAGTTGCTGCTTCCACCATCAGGTTTTAAAACCAGAGCTTTTTGACACATCTTAGTAGCATTATTATTTCACTAAGCAGAAATATACCAAGGTGTTGAAGATGCTATTTTGTTCATCTATTACAGAAACTAAAAAACATACTATTAAAATTTAGGAGCATAGAGGAAAACTTAGCTTAATTAAATGACAATTCATCAGATGCTAGTATAAATTCAGAAAGTGGTTCTTCTGAATTTTTCTGGGATGATAGGTTGTTCATCTCAAGTAATCATAATGACTGCTGTCTTTGAGAGCCTTTCATGTGCCAGGCACTTTATATTCATTACCTCAAATTCTTGCAACCAAGAATTTGAGCTAATGAATTTGTCTCCACATTTCAGGTGAGAAACTGAGTCCAGAGAATTTTAGTAAATAGTCTACTAGGGTGACAGACCTATTAAGTAGCAGGTCATAATTTACCCCAAGTCTTCCTGACTCTAAAGCCCAATCTATACCATTCTCATGTGATTAGAAACTATGTTTATTATTATTTTGAGAACAAATTTAAATTAGAGGGCTTCCTTGGTGGCGCAGTGGTTAAGAATCCGCCTGCCAATGCAGGGGACAAGGTTCAAGCCCTGGTCCGGGAAGATCCCACATGCTGTGGAGCATCTAAGCCCATGAGCCACAACTAGTCAGCCCACGTGCTGCATCTGCTGAAGCCTGTGCACTCTACAGCCTGTGCTCCACAACAAGAGAAGCCACCACAATGTGAAGCCCACGCACTGCAACGAAGAGTAGCCCCCTGCTCGCTGCAACTAGAGAAAGCCCGTGCACAGCAACAAAGACCCAACACAGCCAAAAATAATAAATAAATTTATTTTTTTAATTTAATTAGAAATAAATAATGGGGGCCACAGTGTCCTTCTGCAGGACAAGGTCAGTTAGCTTAGAATTATGTATTTATTCATGCCCAGTGTTAGGTAGCCTACAAAATTAGCAGAAAAGGGGGAGTGAGCTGTGTCCTCCAGTTTCTTTCCCAGACTTGAGTTTCTCCCAGCTTGACCAGGATAAACTTAGGGAGGAAGCTCTCATACCAACACATTTGGTCTGCTTCAAACAATTTCAAAGATTTGGGACAAAAATAAGAGTCGGATTTAGATTCCAGGTTATGGTTGCATAAAGACAGAGGCCTATTTTTTAATTAATTTTTATTTTTTATTGAAATATAGTTGATTTACACTGTTGTGTTAGTTTCAGGTGTACAGCAAAGTGATTCAGTTATATATACATATATATATATGTGTGTGTGTGTGTGTGTGTGTGTATATATGCATTTCAGATTCTTTTCCCTTATAGGTTATTACAAAATATTGAGTATAGTTCCCTGTGCTATATAGTAGGTCCTTGTTGGTTATCTATTTTATATATGTGTGTATATGTTAATCCCAAACTCCTAATTTATCCCTCCCCCACCCCAACCTTTCCCCTTTGGTAACCATAAGTTTGTTTTCTATGTCTGTGGATCTATTTCTGTTTTGTAATTAAGTTCATTTGTATCATTTTTTTAGATTCCACATATAAGTGATATCATATGATATTTGTCTTTCTCTGTCTGTCTTCACTTAGTATGATAATCTCTAGGTCCATCCATGTTGTTGCAAATAGCATTATTTCATTCTTTTTTATGGCTGTGTAACAACATTCCGTTGTATATATATATACCACATCTTCTTTGGTCGATGGACACTTAGGTGCTTCCATGTCTTGGCTATTGTAAATAGTGCTGCTATGAACATTGGGGTGCATGTATCTTTTCGAATTTGAGTTTTCTCCAGATATATGCCCAGGAGTGGGATTGCTGGATCATATGGCAACTCTATTTCTAGTTTTTTGAGGAACCTCCATACTGTTTTCCATAGTAAATTGGCTGCACACCAATTTACATTCCCCCCAACAGTGTAAGAGGGTTCCTTTTAGGGGAGAGGGCTTTAGAATGGCCAGAATTTATAGTCTCAGGATAGTATTCTCAGAGGGAATTGCGTGTACCATAAGAGCAGGTGGAAAGAAAGTTCCATGATCATGAATTGATTTCAATGCTTGTGATCTCAACTTAGTGTACCTCTGGCTGACCACTCATCAGGTTTTATTCCATAACCATTTACATAATGAAGTATTTCAAGGAAATGATTATTGAGCTTACAAACAAAATAATCATTTTTAAGGCTGCAGAAAACTTAATTGATGTCTTTCAGGTATAATGACAAATCCTACAGATAAGCTGGGATTTATAATGGAAAGAAAGCACTTCAGTTTAAATGACAGAATTTTTCTTTGTAAATTGGGGCCTATCTTAAGTGTGTTTATAAACCAAATTTCCACACCTTTGGTTTAGACTAAATTCAGGGAATCAGTGAGTGGTTTCACAAAAGAGTAAAATAAAAATTTGACTTAGGTGATCTCAAACCAGTTTTTTCTTTTATCTTTTCTGCTTTCATTCAGGTGTGGATGGATCATAAGCAGGGATCCTGGTGACACCAATACAAATCATATTTCTAAATCTGGAGGTATTATTAACTGTGTTTTCTGTTACTGCAACCCAGCTTTAGACCCGGGACTTTTGAATTAATATAGAACACAGAACAAACGCACTCCCATTAGGGATACACTCCTGCTCGTGGTGGGACTCACCACCTGGCGATCCCTTTGGGCTCTTCATTACCTGACAAAAGAAGGTTGGTTTCCTTTGTTGAAAGGTCTGTATTTTATTCTTGAATCATCGTTGGCACACACTGGCTGCAGTCAGAGTAATGTTTTTCCTCAATTTCTGCAGGCTTTAAACACTTCTGCCTCATCTTGGTTTGTCCAGCTCACAATGAATCCTTTCCCATAATTGCTGACTTATTTAGCATCTGTACAATGGCATTCATTTTCTGGCTACTGATTCCCATTTTTCTTTTACACAATCTTAAGAAACAAAAGGAGACTGCTTTGGCCTTGGATTTTTGGTTGACTAGTAAGTTGGATATTTGATGATTGCTGATTGCTCATGCTGTTTCCCTATAGGTCTGGTTCACGTAATCTCTCATCCTTGCTTTAGATGGAATCACTCTTGTA
This sequence comes from Mesoplodon bidens, assembly GCF_964165515.1. NCBI lineage: Eukaryota > Metazoa > Chordata > Mammalia > Artiodactyla > Ziphiidae > Mesoplodon > Mesoplodon bidens. The sequence goes on from NC_138162.1 coordinate 84,934,978, forward strand.
TTTAAAGATGATTGTCCTGTTTAGGAAACGGTTTTCATTATCGGGATTCGCTATTGCTCCTCTTATTGATCTATTCTTTTTCTATAAAAAGATGTGTATTCGTTTTTCCTTTCATCAGTTGTCCTTAAACTGCCTATGATGATAGATCCATCTGGGGGCTTGGGGGGGAAGGTGAGTTCTTTTTTCTCTTTAATAAATGCAGGTGAATCAGTCACTCAGGATTTAAAATTGGTCCTTGTTTTTAAGGACCACCAAGTACAGGTTTATTCACAAGTGTGCAGAATTATCTGGGAAAACTCTTTGGGAGGGATTTTTTTTTTAAGTGCTAGCAGTTGCACTTAGACGTCCAACAAGAAGCACTAGACAGAATGTCTCCCCCGGGATATGTCCTGCTTCTTCTAAAACCTGTTGTTGGGCCCATGAATACTTTGAACTGCTCAGAACAAAAATGTAATACAAACACCAGGTCGTGATTGTGTCGTTCATGATCCTATTTTTGCAGCTGGAGACTAGAAGTATTTGAGATGAGGTTCAGCTGAGGTTCCCTTACTGGAGAAGAGTTACCTAATCAGGCTTTAAACCACATCCAAGTGTGAGCGTGTCAAGCAAGTTCATAGCAAATGTTAAGAAAAGATACAATGTTATGACATCTAGTATAAAATATTATTTTATAAAAAGAGTATGGGGCTTCCCTGGTGGCACAGTGGTTGGGAGTCCACCTGCCGATGCAGGGGACACGGGTTCGTACCCCAGTCCAGGAAGATCCCACATGCCGCGGAGCGGCTGGGCCCGTGAGCCATGGCCACTGATCCTGCGCGTCTGGAGCCTGTGCTCCGCGATGGGAGAGGCCACAACAGTGAGAGGCCCGCGTACTGCCAAAAAAAAAAAAAAAAGAGTATGATTTTTCCTAGTTCAGTATCTTTCTGTTTACCTTCTTGATAGAATGTGCCAAAGTTAGGCCTTTGGAACCTGAAAATCAAATTAGGACTCAAGAATCTCCTGAATTCTGTGGCAAACAAAACTCAGCCAACTGAGTTGAGAGAGAGAGAGTATGGGCACAAAAATTGTATGAACATGAGGACAGAACATGCCACACTTGGCTTCCTGATCCAGCTGTTAGAGAACCACCTGACAAGCCACTGTGTGTACATTCATTTCACCTTTATGGGTCCATGTGGAGATGGTATTAAATAGTGATTGATAGCATACCATCATAGCCAAGTGCAGCTGGTTTGAATTGTAGCTCTACCACGACCTACCTATAGGTCCCTGAGTTACTGTGTGGAACTCAAAGCCTCACTTTTGTCATCTATGAAATGGGAATAAAAATTTTACCTCTATCATGTGATTTTTTTAGATTACACAATCATAGTGCATATACAACCTACAGTACCTCTCCCTTACCAAGTGTTCACTAAATGTTGGTTATTATTTTGTGGTCATCAAAGGATGCAAAACTTCCTTACGAGAAAAGATGATATATACAGGAGTCCCCAGAAAATCATGTATGTTGTATTGCCTTGAAAGGTCATTGTTAACTAGCCACGTTTTGCAGGCATTTGTAAATGTGACCTTTTAGTGTATATTGTTATTCAGGGGTAACTGTCAATAATTCCAGGAAGAAACCTGAGGGGTATGTGGCATGACTCCTGGTGGCTTATTATGAGACTGGTGGTCACCGGGCTCAGAGTTGAGAGAAACTGCTCTTTTTTTCTAGGTTGGTTAGACTTTTGGCCTTTTTCATTATTATTTGCCCCAAATCTTTTGGTGCTTTGGCGGTGAAAGGGGTATTGGTTTTCAGAGGCCACTGGAGTGTGGGTCCAGGGTAACTGGCAGGAGGGGGTAAGTTTTAGGAGGTCCTATGTTACCATCGTGGACTGTGGTGTTCACGGCACAGGGCACTCTTCTTTCACTCTGTATGTGGTTTACCCCACGTTTGATGACTTCTTCATTCCGACATCATCCCTGTGAGCATAAATACAAATAGGTCATAAAGTGTGAATCAGACTTTCCCATAAATAAAAGTCCTCTCAGGATACTAGCCATTTAACCTATGGCTGTTTCCTGAGCTATAATTAATTACCCTCCCACAGGTAGGAACACCACTGATTCAAAAATCCATTGGTTTCCCATATTATCTTTCTCCCTTTATTTTGGTGAAATTCAGGAAATTTTGAAATTAAATCATTTCTGAAGTTGTACATTATCAAATGTCACAGTAAAATTATCTGAATGCCCCCTTTCCATGTGTAGTTTCAATTTCCTGAAGGTAATTTCTCCCTTTTAATTACAAGCACTCCAAGAAGAATTAGTTTGTGCAACTCAGCATGAGAGCAAGTAACTCTCATTTCTTCAGACTGAGTTGAATGCAGGAGGCTTCCTGAATCTGCCTGAATACAACTGCTTAAGCTACAAGATAAGTGTTTCCTGTTCTGTTATTATTATTCTATTTTTAGAGCTAAGGGTCACTAGGGAAATGGTTTCCCAATGGTCAGAACCTTGTGCTTGATATTTCTAAAGGAATTTTGCCCTGGTGATAGGCAACAGGGAAACTTGTGTTGTTTCTTTTCTTTTCTTTTTTTTTTTTCCCTGAAGGATAACATTTAAAATGTGAAAGTTTTAACTGTGTGTTAAATGTTATTTTAAAATTACAAGGTTGAGTTAGACATATTTATCACATCCAAGTGTACTTTTAGGGGTCTTGCTGTTTGCTCATGAAAAAATAAAAACATACATGTTCACTTGAGAGGATTTTGCTTTCCCATAAATAAGGGGCTGGAATGTCTTTCCAGACTGAGCTTTTCTGTTGTTGTTTTCACCCCTCACCCAAGTAACTACACTGGAAAAGGGAATGGAGATTAGCATCGCATTTCAGGCAGAGCTAGAATGTCTTATGTTGAGAGTAGCATTCAGAATTTTCCCTGGACTCATTCTCCTAATTTTCCTGACTGTAGTGCATGGACTCTGTTAAATTTTGTTGTGGATTCATTGTTAGCCAGCTAAGGGCCAAATCATGCCAACTGTTTTAGAAGCAAAACTTCTGTGCCTCCTGGGATCCATCACACAACCTCCCTCCCTTTATTCAGAGTTTTGTGCCTTGTCAGGTCCTAAAGTTGGCTCCTAACAAGTGTTGTATCAAAACAAAAATAATTCTGCTTCCATTCTTCTCATATCTTTCAAACTCATGTGGATGGGTTTTAATCCCTTCGTATAAGTTCTTCTATTAATGCAACCTTACAAAACAGTCGAGATCCTATCTTGTCCCTTATGGAAACTTTGAAAATGGCAGTAATATTTCTCTTTTATTTGGAATCTGAGAACATAACAAAAAGGTATAAGAACTCTGTAGTACTTTTCTCTCCCCATCTCCTTCATTTTCAAACCACTAAATAGGAGCTGTGGCTCTTACTTTAGCAAAATGATGTACTGTCTACCACTTACAATGGTTTATTATGCACCGGGAACAAGGTTAAGTACTTGGCATGGCAGTTGACTCTTGAACAACATAGGTTTGAACTGCACAGGTCCGCTTATATGCAGATTATTTTCACTAAATACATAGTACATGATCCACTGTTGGTTGAATATATGGATGCAGAACCGTGGCTACGGAGGGCCAACTATAAATTATACTCAGACTTTTGACTGCTCAGGGGTTGGCGCCCCTAACCTCCGCATTGTTCAAGGGACAACTATACTTTGATTCAGTTGGTTCAACGAAGTAAAGTAGATATTAACATCCAGGTTCTAAGTGGGGAAACTGACACTTTGGGAAGTCAATTTCACATACCTAGAAAATGAAGGAACCATAATCTGATCACTGGGCCCCCTCTCATTAGGAGGCCACCCTCAAAAACACGTATATGCTGAGTGTGATAGGAAAATGTAGTATCAAGTGAAGCAGTGTGCAGCTTCATCATTGAAAATTAGCTATAAAGATACCACGTTCTCCCTCTGCCTGGGAGATACCAGTGTGCATACATGCCCATACGAGGGGGTACAGAGATTACCACATGCCCCTGTCACACTTCTAGGAAGGTAGCATGTCATTGTCTCTCCTCCTCCAAATGTTCCGACCCATCATTTGCAAATATCCTTCTAAAATGAAGGTGGCAGATGAGAAGCAAAGAAAATAACTACACAAGATGCATGATAAGTTGCCGTATTTCCTAGTTAAGTAAAAAAATTGTCACACCTCACATTCAAGACTGAATTGAATAAGTATCCTGATTAGAGAATTTCATGCATGCACCCAAATGCCTTTAGTAAATAACATGTTCTTTGAAAGAGAACAAAAAACTGTGTATATGTACTTGGATTTGTTTTCTGTGTGTTTATTAGTATTGCAGTTCCTTGATGAAAGTATCTCCCATTCAGTAGTGTCTTTGTGATCTTCAGTGCCAACAGCCATAAGAAATAGGTATCCAATAATTTAATAACTATTTATTGCAAATTAAGACACTCCCATAGTTTTCTGTGCCTGGGTACCCAGTTCTGGGCTCTGTACCACATCCTCTTCCTTTGAGAACACTAAAAATGAAGACTTGGTTTCAGTTGAGACTTTTTCTGTATCCCACACATCCATCCAAAATGGTTAACATTGCTAAGTTCTTTGTTAAATTAAAATCAAGTGCCTGGCTAAACAACTGAACAAGGAATGTTCAAGAGCCCTTCAGTTTTGATTTTAGCTTGTTGTAATTTTCTTATGATGATGCAAGAGTCTACACGAAGGATGACAGGGCCAGAATTGGGAGCCATTTTGCTGAGGAAACTGGAAATCTTCACCCTTTTAAAAACTTACACTGACTAATATCACATTATTTCTCAAATTAAAGGTTACATTTTCTGCCTCCCTGAGACTAATGTCACTTCTCCAAGTTGAGAACAAGAGCGGCATTTGGCATTTGTTTATCCCAAACCCAAATCGCTGACCCTTTGTTTTTAGTACTTTGCCCTTCTGCTTTTGCTTTTTTAATTTGCTTGTGACTCTCTGCTTCCCCCATCTTTTTTTTTTTTTTGGTACAATGATTCTTACCTTGTCTTTCCCCAGTCCGTTTCTGACCTGGAGAGACGTGCAGCATGTTATTGTAAGGACTTCCCGTGCAGGACATTTGAACGCTAATGACTGGAAAACCAATGCTGCTGGTTTTAAGGGTGAGAACTTCTTTCATATTTTGTCACAGGCAAAATATTTTTATTTTTCCCCCATTTTAAATGGAGAGCAGGAAATAGAACCCATCCAAAGAAACTTTAAATTTTGTACTGACACAGGAAGAGCTTGACCTCTTCGTAGGAAAAAAAAAGGCAGGTTCCTTTTCTTTTTTCTTTTTAAATTAAAACAACACATTTAAGGCAGATTTCCTTGGCTTCCCACATCATAGGTCAGTTTCTTTAAAGGTAACCAACTTCCAAGTATTGTCGACCTATGGGGCTCCTCATTAGTTTATTCTTTGCTGTCATTGATTATCTGAGTGGTATTTGTAACAATGTATTTAAAACTTCCTTACCTTCTGGAGTGATTACTTCCAGTGAATAATAGCTGGTATCTTTTGTTCGTTTGAGGGTAGCACTGTTAGTTGCTAGGCTATGCTTTTCTACATACTTTGTTTTTGTTGGTTTTTTTTCAAACCTTCCACAAACAGAAAAACAGGCATAATTCTAAGACATTACTTTACATAAACTAAAAGTTCTTATGAAGCTTTATAATGTGCAGTCTTAGGCAAGTGTGCACAGGATATAATAAGTGCTGACTATTTTTCCCATGGCTGATAGGGATTCTGGTTCCCTCAAACTATCTTACTAATGGTAGCCATTTTGTTTATTGTCATCCATAACATATGCTATAGTCAAAAGAAAATAATTATATAAAGCAGATGTCCTATAGTGTAGTATCTTTACTCAGGTTTCAGATAATCTAAATTTTAATCCATTAATTTAAGTTACAACAAAGATTACTTTTTGTTGTATCTGCAGACTTAAATTTACTCACAAATAATCTTTGTATATATCCCTATGGATGAAAAACAGTATTCTGTAACATAAGGAATATCTACTTAAAAATTATGGTTCTGGTCCTCAGGTCATTGGTAATAAGCTGAATAATCCTGGGCAAGTCATTTAATTTTTCTGGGCCCTAACTTCCCCAACTTAAACAATTTAGAAGCTGAATAATATTATCTACATAGGCTATCTTACATATGATTTTAATATATCCTTAGTGTATTATACCCAATGTATATAAATATTCATGCTGAAAATGTAAAGTGTAATTTTAAAAATTATTTGCAAGCAGCTTACTAATCATGCTTTGCCAAAACCTGTCAATATGCCAGGGAACCAGTGCCATATAAAAGAGTTCTTTGATTAACATCTTCACTGAAGACTTCACTTTTAGAAAAAAAGAATGTCCCTCTGCTTTCGAGTATTATCAAATACCTTTCTGTGCTTGTAAACTATATAATGCAGCAGTGTTCAAAGAGCTTTTAATCTAAAGCATTGTAAATACCTATTGGGATCACATTTTCTGAAGCCCAAATCAAGACACTTAGTTCCAGAATAGCAAATGTTATGTGCAGCATCAAAAATATTTGAAATTTCAATTGTTCTAGAAAATCCAGGATGTAATTTGCCATATGTATGTTTCCTTTTGATTAGCTTCCCCATGCTTCCAGCCCCGACTATATAAATCCAGGCAGCCAAGGGGTTGGGTTTGGGGAGGAGGGAAGAAGGGATCAAAACACTGGCTGGTTCAATACTGCAATGAACTTCTTAGTAGAAGGTTCACAGACTAAGTACATTGACCTCAATGAAGCTGAGGAATCAACTTTAACCCAAATAAAAGTCTTAGTTTTACTTACTTCTTTTTGGCAACTTAAAAAGAGCAAATGGTTCTAATAAAAAATGCAACTCTTTTGAAAACCTCTGTTGGTTTTGGAGAGGGGGAAGCCGAGGATTTAAACTAAATCACCAGATCCAAACCTGAGTCTGAAGGGGGCCATACACTGCTTCTGGCAGGGAGGAAAGAGCATTTTACTATTGCACGTGGCAATATTTAGTATAATATTTCACTCTTCTCTTAGATTGCTGCCAAGAGTAACAATTAAAGTTCACTTTTTCATAGATGAATTACCCTGAACCGTCTGGACTCCCAGTGGAATTGTTTTGTAATTTTGTTGATGGCAAGCCCCATATTTCATCTAAACATGATCATAACAAGAAGGATTTTTTAAGAGTTATTTTCTTCCCTACTCAAAGCATTCCCATCCCCTCCCTAGCGTCCCACAAATAAAAGTGATTAAGGCAGAGGCTAGCAGGAGAAGTGACATGCTTCCGGGAAGGAGAGAATGCAGGTCACTAGGACTGGAAAAAGATGGGCTGACTTTTTATGGAATAAGATCTGAACGAACAAAAAATAGTGAAGGCTTGGAACAGGTTCATGCAATGAGAGCTCATATTTTAAATTAGGTCAGCCAGCTTTTGCAGGCCTTGCTTAGCGGGAACACATGGCCAAATGTTTCTCCTTAGGAGAAAACGGAAGTTGCCTGCAAGCAGAAGCCTGCAGCCCTGGGTGCACTCCCTCTTACCACTTGGTTTAGTCCTAACGCTGAGTGAGATGTAGGTATGAAACAAATCTGAAAACACCTGTGCTTCCCTGGGCTTGCTGTTGTGACCTCATGTTGAGCGATTTAACTTGTCTGAAGAGTGAGTTTTTGTTTTTTTTTTGAAACCACCAGAATTTCATAAATTGCTTGGCAGGTACTCTTCTGCAGTGGGGCCGTCAGTATGAATATGTGAATTTCCTTCTCATCAGGTAAAGCAGAAGCAGCTCAGAGTAGCAACCAGTTAGGTTTTGGGGTCTTGCCATCAATAGACTTGGTAGTCTTAGTTCTCACTGATAACTTTGGAGAAGCCAACACCCTACAGATCAGTCTTTCCCCAAACCCTGCCAAGTGCATTTCACACAATGTCCTTACATTGCTTCAGACCTACCCATGTGTGGTCCATCCGAAGCAGAGGACAGAGCCAGATGTTATAGGAACTAGACTGGTGTGGGTCTCCTCTCAAGACAGACTTGAACCACTCTTACCCACATGTGTTATGGGCCTGGATTCCTGGCTCCTGGAAGGGGATTCCCTCCAGAAGCAGCTGCTAGCTTCTCGTTGACTGCATGGACAGATTGCATTCAGGCGAGGAAGTTGCCCTTGAAGGACTGGCTCCTCTGTGTGTTCCTCTGAGAGCGGAGTTGCATACTGATGAGCTGGGTGCAGAGAACTTTCTTCCCCTTTCTCTGTGCTCTCCTTGTGGTCACACTCTATAAATGATCCTATATTGAGATCAGTTCACAGTAAAGCCAGCCCCAAAGCTGGAAGCCACTCATCAACATTTTTATGCTAATGGTACCTTCATTTTTAACAATTTTAATTGAACTAAGATGATTCTGTCTTGATGCTTCTTCAATAATAATAATAATCTCTTAGAGTTAAAATATCTTGCAGAAGATTTGTTTTTCAAAATAAACATAATCCAATGAATGCACACCTATGGAAACGAACTAGATGTTATTTAGATTTGTTCATCCTGTGAATAATCCTAGCTAAATTTCAGACACCTTTTGACTTTAAACCTCCTCCAGAGATAGTTTCTTTAATAATAAATATCATGCATCTAGCAAAGAATCTGAGATTATGCATGAGAATAGGAAAGTATTTGTATGAGACCACATGAACAGATGTGGTATTTGCCACTACAGAACTAAAATCCAAATTCCAGTATTTTGCTACTGAGCAACATTTGCAGTGCCTGGAGACGACTTTGGCATTAAATTGTTTGTTTGGGGGTTTCTTCAATATTACTTCTTTCTCCTTTTTTTTTCCCTTTGCTCTTACGATAAGTCTTTCCTATTTTTTTCTTTTCTACTGTTTTTAATAACCCCCTCGTGCTCCTTAAAATGTACAAATCAGCTGTAGAATTGAGGGTTTTCCCCATCAGGGTGGTTCTCTTCAAGGAATTTAAGTTATGCAGTCTCTTCATTCATTTATTCACAAATATTTCCTGCGCACCTTCAGCAGGCCAGCCCAACACATGCTGAATGAAGTGCAACCAAAGAGGAGAATTAGAAGGAAATGTCTGGACCCCATGACTTTGCCTGCTCTGATCTGCTATGATTTACCCACAGAACAGAAATTTACACTGCAGTTTTTTATCCCTTCACTCAAGCCCAGCCCATCTGCCAGGTTCATGTTTATAAAAGTATCAATGATCCTTCTCTCATCATCTAAAATGCAGCCCAGCCTGAGCAGCAGAAGGCATCTAATGAGAGAATCTCTCTTGTGGAGTGCCATTTACATTTTGACCAGCTCTGTTTGTACCTATAGAGTATATGGATCCTAGAGCCATGCAGAGGACTTGAATTCTGCATTCTTCTAGAATCCATGGCTCACAGCCTTTCAGGAAGAACGTGACTCTTTGTTATGAGCCCCTCCCTCCTACTGCTTTAATCTGAAGACCCTGCAGATTTCCCCTTTCTCCCCCAGCCTCCTGGGCTGTGCTCGCTGAATCTTTCCCCCATGTCCTTATCTCTGGTTTGCGGATGCAGTTATGAGAAGTATAATTGAATGCATGCAACATCGGTGCTGTAGTTTTTTCAAAGTGTCTGTATTTGGATATGATGACTTGATATTTTACAGTTAAACTCTCTTAAATCTAGGAACAGGAATAGACGTCAGATAATAAATTAGGAACTTCTGTCATCTTTACTAGGCGAAAGAATGAAAAAAATGTCATTGAAAATCAAAAATGACAACTAAGTGAGCGAGGTTACCACGCCTTCCATTTCACTGCCCTCCCAGACTATGTAAGTCTCTTTTTTTCTACCAGCATGTTGCTGAAACCTCCCCATCCTCCACTGACTCTTTCTTTGACCACAACTAAACTACTAGATTTTTTTTTAATTTCTAACTGATTTCCCACCATGGGGAAAACAATTGACAGTCTAACATGACTTCTTAGCCTCAAAGGCCCTTAACTTTTAATAACCTTTATTACTTTTAATCGCCGTCATTTTATTTCCACTGTTAGGGCTGGTAATTTTAAGATGTTCCAATATATTTTTAATACCTACCTGTCTTGCTTTCAGTTTTAACACTTATTAAAAAGCATTAGATGTGCTGAAACCATTAAGCATGCCATGTGTTGAACTGAAACTAAAGGTTTTGAAATGTGGTGTTTTTATTTTTTATTTTTGAGTATATAAAGTGATATCTGATGTGTTACCATTTAAAAGGGTAAAGCTATATTGTATTTTATTATGTCACTGTACAAATAATATCTTATCTTTGCCACCTAGCATGCTGATGTGATGTTGGTAGCTATGATTAAAGCTACTTAATGTACCTTAATTGGAAATCTGCACATCATGTTCTCAAAGAAAGGTCAAAGTGAAACATTATTCATCTGGTCAGTGTCAGAGGGGGTATTTGAATCAGATGCCTGACTTCAGTCCTGATCCTATTTTCAGAAATAAGGCATTTAGTTCTTCTCTTAAAATGCAGAGAGGGATGTAAGTACATTTGATCCTACCTAATAAAATTTGCTCCCTAGAAACACCACCTGATTTTCTTTCAAGATTCTATGTTTATTCCATTGTATTCTATGAACTCCTATTCATTTATTAACTTAAAATCTTTCATTTTTGCATTCATTGATCACTGAATATATGAGCTTACCTTCTTGCTCATTTATAAAAAAAAGATATGAATCACACTTAATTTAGGGATTTTACATTTATTCTTTTGTCTGGTGGATGATTTACCTAAATATCTACCTGGGAACAGCAATATAGAAGCCCTGACAGCAGTCTGCTTGGTCATTGCTTAATCTGGAGTCTTGTATCCAAAATGTCTACTTGCCCCATAAGAGTGTTCTATTCATACCTACTAAATATGTGAGATTTTAAAATATTTTCTGCAAATGAAAAATGTTATTTTCTCTGCACTGGTCTTTGAATGGTAGTGTTAGGTTTGTTAGACTTTGGGGGTGTTTTGTTCTGTATTTTCATCCCTAAATACAAAAGTTTTAAATGCATGTGGTTTCACACTTAAAATCCATCTTCAAAATAGAATTAAAACAATGGTTGTACTGTACGACTATTGTCTCTTTACAAAACATAATTAGTTAATGGAGGGAATTATGTTTGGAGTAGTTTTGTGGCTTTGCCACAATCTTAAGAACTTTATTCTAGTAGAATCTGTTATTGATATTTTCTTTGGCCTTTGAGGAAACCAATTAAAATTTTTGTATCTTGGGTTTTTAGAATGTGGGTAACAAATACCAAACATAATGAGAAGTCTGAGTTGAAAGAAAAGTGCTTTGAAATTGCAAAATACCAAACTTAAAAAGAGCCTTGACAAAGAAAAGAGTCTTTTTTTTTTTTTTGCGGTACGTGGGCCTCTCACTGTTGTGGCCTCTCCCGTTGCGGAGCACAGGCTCCAGATGCGCAGGCTCAGTGGCCATGGCTCACGGGCCCAGCCGCTCTGCGGCATGTGGAATCTTCCCGGACCGGGGCACGAACCCACGTCCCCTGCTTTGGCAGGCAGACTCTCAACCACTGCGCCACCAGGAAAGCCCAGAAAAGAGTCTTAAAAGTGTATTTTCATATGTCACAGCTTTCTACTGTGAAATGAGGATAAAGATATGAAACTATGTTGTGAATTAGAGTGCTATTTTGCGATTGAAATTAATTAAATTACCTGAGTGGGCAAGAGAAAATGTATTACTTTGTAGTGAAGTTATCACAATATGTCTTCATACCTTTTATCCCATAATCGCATATCAATGACTATACTATAATCATATATAAACCAACTAAAATTCTGTTTTGCAAATTAATATTAATGTTTAAATATCAACTTGACTTCAACCTGCTAAATTTTGAAAGTTGTAATTAATTATTTCAACATAGAACTAATGACAAAAATCTGAACTGGGGCTTCCCTGGTGGCGCAGTGGTTGAGAGTCCGCCTGCCGATGCAGGGGACGCGGGTTCGTGCCCTGGTCCGGGAAGATCCCACATGCCACGGAGCGGCTGGGCCCGTGAGCCATGGCCACTGAGCCTGCGCGTCCGGAGCCGCAACGGGAGAGGCCACAGCAGTGAGAGGCCCGCGTACCGAAAAAAAAAAAAAAAAACTGAACTGACTGCAGCTATCAATGTCCTATCAACTCTTTAATCATTAATATACAGTATAAAAGCTATAAGCTTAAAATATGATTTTTAACAATATGCAAAATTTGTATACTTAAGAGACAGTTGATGTCTCTGTGTAATCACCTGATGAAACTCGATTTTGCTAATTCTAATGAGGCTGGACTTCCTTAGGTATTTTTTAAACTCTTCTTTCAGCAAATGAGTTTGGCTATCCTTCGTGATAGCAAAGCTTGATACTTTGTGGTTACAATTGATATTTCAGGCAAAGATAAAAATCATCAAGCCCTAAACCCCATAATTACAAAGGGTGGTCAACAAGGCCAATGTTGTTTGTTTTCAGGCCAAAAGTGTATTGGAACTATAAATAACGAAAAGGAGTTCTTTGAGTCACTAATAATTGGATTCTGAATGCAGTTCCAAAATAAGATGCCCCCAAAAGATTTAAGACAAGACAGTCTTATCAGAATATACATACAAGGAGATTGGTTCAAGATGGCAGAGTGGAAGGACGTGTGCTCACTCCCTCTTGTGAGAGCACTAGAATCACAACTAACTGCTGAACAATCATCGACAGGAAGATACTGGAACTCACCAAAAAAGATATCCCACATCTAATGACAAAGGAGAAGCCAAAGTGAGATGGTAGGAGGGGCTTAATCACAATAAAATCAAATCCCATAACCACTGGGTGGGTGACTCACAAACTGGAGAACAATTATTCCACAGAAGTCCACCCACTGGAGTGATGGTTCTGAGCCCCACGTCAGGCTCCCCAACCTGGGGGACCAGCAACGGGAGGAGGAATTCCCAGAGAATCAAACTTTGAAGGCTAGTTGGGTTTGATTGCAGGACTTCGACAGGATTGGGGGAAACAGAGACTGAACTCTTGGAGGGCACACACAAAGTAGGTGCATCAGGACCCAGGGGAAGGAGCAGTGACCCCATAGGAGACTGAACCAGACCTACCTGCTAATGTTGGTGGGTCTCCTGCAGAGATGGGGGGTGGTTGTGGCTCACCGTGGGGACAAGGACAATGGCAGCACAAGTCCTGGGAAGTACGCCTTGGCATCAGCCCTCCCGGAGCCCGCCATCAGCCCCACCTAAGAGCCTGCAGCCTCCAGTGCAGGGTTGCCTCAGGCCAAACAACCAACAGGGAGGGAACTCAGCCCCACCCATAAGCAGACAAGTGGATTAAAGTTTTACTGAGCTCTGCGCACAGGAGCAACACCCAGCTCTACCCACCACTGGTGCCTCCCATCAGGAAGCTTGCACAAGCCTCTTAGATAGCCTCATCCACCAGAGGTCAGACAGCAGAAGCAAGAAGAGCTATAATCCTGCAGCCTGTGGAACGAAAACCACATTCACAGAAAGATAGACAAGATGAAAAGGCAGAGGGCTATGTACCAGATGAAGGAACAATATAAAACCCCAGAAAAACAACTAAATAAAGTGGAGAGGCAACCTTCCAGAAAAAGAATTCAGAATAATGATAGTGAAGATGATCCAGGACCTTGGAAAAAGATTGGAGGCAAAGATCAAGAAGATGCAAGAAATGTTTAACAAAGACCTAGAAGAATTAAAGAACAAACACCTAGATGAATTAAAGAACAGACAGAGATGAGCAATACAATAAATTAAATGAAAAATACACTAGAAGGAATCAATAACAGAATGACTGAGGCAGAAGCACGAATAAGTGACCTGGAAGACAGAATGGTGGAATTCATTGCCGTGGAACAGAATAAAGAAAAAAGAATGAAAAGAAATGAAGACAGCCTAAGAGTTCTGGGACAACATTAAACACACCAACATTCGCATTACACGGGTCCCAGAAGGAGAAGAGAGAGAGAAAGGAACGAAGAAAATATTTGAAGAGATTATAGTTGAAAACTTCCCTATCATAGGAAACGAAATAGCTACCCAAGTCCAGGAAGCACAGAGAGTCCTAGGCAGGATAAACCCAAGGAGAAACACGCTGAGACATATACTAATCAAACTGACAAAAATTACAGATAAGGAAAAATTATTACAAGCAACAAAGGAAAAACAACAAATAACATACAAGGGAATGCCCCTAAGGTTAACAGCTGATTTCTCAGCAGAAACTCTACAAGTCAGAAGGGAGTGGCATGACATATTTGAAGTGGTGGAAGGGAAGAACCTACAACCAAGATTACTCTACCTGGCAAGGATCTCATTCAGATTTGATGGAGAAATCAAAAAGCTTTACAGACAAGCAAAAGCTAAGAGGATTCAGCACCACCAAACCAGTTTTACAGCAAATGCTACAGGAACTTCCCTAAGTGGGAAACACAAGAGAAGAAAAGGACCTACAAAAACAAACTCAGAATAATTAAAAATGGTCATAGGAACATACATATCAATAATTACCTTAAATGTGAATGGATTAAATGTTCCAACCAAAAGACACAGACTCGCTGAATGAATACAAAACAAGACACGGATATATGCTGTCTACAAGTGACCCACTTCAGACCTGAGGACACATACAGACTGAAAGTGAGGGGATGGAAAAAGATAGTCCATGCAAATGGAAATCAAAAGAAAGCTGGAGTAGCAATACTCATGTCAGATAAAATAGACTTTAAAATAAAGAATGTTACAAGAGACAAGGAAGGACACTGCATAATGATCAAGGGATCAATCCAAGAAGAAGCTATAACAATTATAAATATATATGCACCCAACATAGGAGCACCTCAATACATAAGGCAACTGCTAACAGCTATAAAAGAGGAAATCAACAGTAACATAATAATAGTGGGGGACTTTAACACCTCACTTACACCAATGGACAGATCATCCAAACAGAAAATTAATAAGGAAACACAAGCTTTAAATGACACAATAGACCAGATAGATTTAATTGATATTTATAGGACATTCCATGTAAAAACAGCAAATTACACTATCTTCTCAAGGGCACATGGAACATTCTCCAGGATAGATCACATCTTGGTTCACAAATCAAGCCTCGGTAAATTTAAGAAAATTGAAATCATATCAAGCATCTTTTCCTACCACAACACTATGAGACTAGATATCAATTACAGGGAAAAAATGTAAAAACACAAACACATGGAGGCTAAACAATATGTTACTAAATAACCAAGAGATCACTGAAGAAATCAAAGAGGAAATCAAAAAATACCTAGAGACAAATGACAATGAAAACACGACGATGCACAACCTATGGGATGCAGCAAAAGCAGTTCTAAGAGGGTAGTTTATAGCAATACAATCCTACCTCAAGAAACAAGAAAAATCTCAAACAATCTAGCCTTACACCTAAAAGAACTAGAGAAAGAAAAACAAACCCAAAGTTAGTAGAAGGAAAAAAATCATAAAGATAAGAGCAGAAATAAATGAAATAGAAACAAAGAAAACTGTAGCAAAGATCAATAAAACTAAAAGCTAGTTCTTTGAGAATATAAACAAAATTGATAAACCTTTAGCCAGACAGAAAAAGAGGGAGAGGACTCAAATCAATAAAATTAGAAATGAAAAAGGAGCAGATAAAACAGACACTGCAGAAATACAAAGCATCATAAGAGACTACTACAAGCAACACTATACCAATAAAATAGACAACCTGGAAGAAGTGGACAAATTCTTAGAATTTGGTTATTCTTACGCAGGTATAACCTTCCAAGACTGAACCACGAAGAAATAGAAAATATCAACAGACCAATCACAAGTAATGAAATTGAAACTGTGATTAAAAATCTTTCAACAAACAAAAGTCCAGGAACAGATGGCTTCACAGGTGAATTCTATCAAACATTTAGAGAAGAGCTAACACCCATCCTTCTGAAACTCTTCCAAAAAATTGCAGAGGAAGGAGCACTCCCAAACTCATTCTACGAGGCCACCATCACCCTGATGCCAAAACCAGACAAAGACACTACAAAAAAAAAATTACAGACCAATATCACTGATGAATATAGATGCAAAAATCCTCAACAAAATACTAGGAAACAGAATCCAACAGCACAGTAAAAGGATCATGCACCATGATCAAGTGGGATTTATCCCAGGAATGCAAGGATTCTTCAATATATGCAAATCCATCAATGTGATACACTATATTAACAAATTGATGAATAAAAACCATATGATCATCTCATTAGATTCAGAAGAAGCTTTTGACAAAATTCAACACCCATTTATGATAAAAACTCTCCAGAAAGTGGGCATAGAGGGAACCTACCTCAACATAATAAAGGCCATACACAACAAACCCACAGCAAACATCATTCTCAATGGTGAAAAACTGAAAGCATTTCCTCTAAGATCAGGAAAAAGACAAGGATGTCCACTCCTGCCACTGTCATTCAACATAGTTTTGGAAGTCCTAGCCATGACAATCAGAGAAAAAAAGAAATAAAAGGAATACAAATTGGAAAAGAAGAAGTAAAACTGTCACTATTTGCAGATGACATGATACGATATATAGAGAATCCTGAAGATGCTACCAGAAAACTACCAGAGCTAATCAATGAATTTGGTAAAGTTGCAGGATACAAAATTAATGCACAGAAATCTCTTGCATTCCTATATACTAAGAATGAAAAATCAGAAAGAGAAATTAAGGAAACAATCACATTCACCATTGCAACAAAAAGAATAAAATACCTAGGAATAAACCTACCTAAGGAGGTAAAAGCCCTGTACTCAGAAAACTATAAGACACTGATGAAAGAAATCAAAGGTGACACAAACAGATGGAGAGATATACCATGTTCACGGATTGGAAGAATCAGTATTGTGAAAATGACTATACTACCTAAAGCAATCTACAGATTCAATGCAATCCCTATCAAATTACTAACGACATTTTTTTTACAGATCTAGAAGAAAAAATCTTAAAATTTGTGTGGAGACACAAAAGACCCTGAATAGTCAAAGCAATCTTGAGGGAAAAAAACAGAGCTGGAGGAATCAGACTCCCTCACCTCAGACTATACTACAAAGTGTAGTAATCAAGATAGTATGGTACTGGCACAAAAACAGAAATATAGATCAATGGAACAGGATAGAAAGCCCAGAGATAAACCCATGCACCTATGGTCAACTCATCTATGACAAAGGAGGGAAGGATATACAATGGAGAAAAGACAGTCTCTTCAATAAGTGGTGCTTGGAAAACTGGACAGCTACATGTAAAAGAATGGAATTAGAACACTTCCTAACACCATACACAAAAATAAACTCAAAATGGATTAAAGACCTAAATGTAAGAATGGACACTATAACACTCTTAGAGGAAAACATAGTAAGAACACTCTGTGACTTAAATCACAGCAAGACCTTTTTTGACCCACCTGCTAGAGTAATGGAAATAAAAACAAAAATAAACAAATGGGACCTAATGATACTTAAAAGCTTTTGCACAGCAAAGGAAACTACAAACAAGCTGAAAAGACAACCCTCAGAATGGGCGAAAATATTTGCAAGTGAATCAACAGACAAAGGATAATCTCCAAAATATATAAACAGCTCATGCAGCTCAATATTAAAAAAAAAAAACAATCAAAAAATGGGCAGAAGACCTAAACAGACATTTCTCCAAAGAAGACATACAGATGGCCAAGAGGCACATGAAAAGATGCTCAACATCACTAATTATTAGAGAAATGCGAATCAAAACCACAGTGAGGTATCACCTCACACCACTCAGAATGGCCATAATTAAAAAGTCTACAAGTAACAAATGCTGGAGAGGGTGTGGAGAAAAGGGAACCCTGCTACACTGTTGGTGGGAATGTAAATTGATACAGCCACTATGGAGAACAGTATGGAGGTTCCTTAAAAAACTAAAATAGAATTTCTGTGTGAATCAGCAATCCCACTACTGGGCATATACCCAGACAAAACCATAATTCAAAGACATATGCACCCCAATATTCATTGCAGCACTATTTACAATAGCCAGGTTAGGAAGCAACCTAAATGCCCATCAGCAAACGAATGGTTAAAGAAGTTGTGGTACATATATACAATGGAATATTACTCAACCACAAAAAGGCACGAAATTGGGTCATCTGTAGAGAAGTGGATGGATTTAGATACTGTCATACAGAATGAAGTAAGTCAGAAAGAGAAAAACAGTTATCGTATATTAATGCATATATGTGGAATCTAGGAAAATGGTACAGATGAACTGGTTTGCAAGGCAGAAATAGAGACACAGATGTAGAGAACAAACGTATGGACACCAAGGGGGAAAAGCCAGGGGAAGAGTGGGGTGGGGATGAATTAGGAGATTGGGATTGACATATATACATTAATATGTATAAAAGAGATAACTAATAAGAACCTGCTGTATAAAAAGACAAAATTAAATTAAATTTTAAAAAAGAAAAAACATGCAGAGTCTAGCAGAGAACCTAAAATATATATATATATATATATATACATACATACACATACAGACACATTTTCTTACAGAAGCCTTTTTGTTTTTTGTTTTAAATAAACAAAACCTCTTGTTTGAGGTTTTGTTTATTTAAAACAAAAATCTCACTTTGCCTAGTGGTTTGGGGCATGGACCCCAAAGTCAAATAACTCGGGATTGAATCCCAGCTTTGTAAACAAATAAATAGTACATCTGGGAATTCACATGCATTCTTAACTTCATTGGACTGAGTTTACATATAATAAAAAGCACCATTTTAAGTGTACAAATGTATACGTCTGTGTAAACATCACCGCAATCAAGGTACAGAACATTTCCATCACCCCACAAAGTTCTTTTGTGCTCTTTTTCATCCCTTATCCCACCCCGCAACCCCGCCCTTTGCAACCAGTTGATTTTCTGTCACTATAGATTAGGTTGTCTTTTGTAGACTTTCATGTGAATAGAATTATTTGAAACTGGCTTCTTTCCCTCCATATATTTTTTGAGGTTCATCCATGTCACTAAGTATATGAGGAGTTTATTCCATTTTATTACTAAGTAGTATTCCACTATATATATAGGAATGTACCACAATTTGTATCATCATTCACTTTTTCATGGATAATTTTATTTTTATTTTTTATTGAGGTATAGTCGATGTACAATATTATATAAGTTACAGGTGTACAACATAGTGATTCACGATTTTTAAAAGCTATACTCCATTTATAATTATTATAAAATATTGGCTACATTCCCTGTGTTGTACAATACATCCTTGTAGCTTATTTATTTCATACATAGTAGTTTGTACCTCTTAATTCCCTACCCCTATCTTACCTCTCCCTCTTTCTCTCCTCCCACTGGTAACTTCTACTTTGTTCTCTATATCTGTGAAACTGTGCTTTTTTGTTATATCCACTAGTTTGTTTTAATTTTTAGGTTCCACATGTAAGTTATACAGTATTTGTCTTTTCTCTGACTTATTTCACTTAGCGTAATACCCTCCTGGTCCGTCCATGTTGTTGCAAATGACAAAATTTTATTCTTTTTATGGCTGAGTAGTATTCTACTGTATATATGTACCACATATTCTTAATCCATTCATCTATTGCTGGACACTTAGGTTACTTCCATATCTTGACAATTGTAATACTGCTGCTATGAACATTAGGGTGCATGTATCTTTTTGAATTAGTGGTTTGGTTTTTTTGGATATGTACTCAAGAGTGGAATTACTCATATGATAGTTCTATTTTTAGTGTTTTGAGGAACCTCCATACTGTTTTCCACAGTGGCTGCACCAATTTACATTCCCACCAACAGTGTACGAAGGTTCCCCTTCCCCTGGACTATTTTATTGTTTCCAGTTTGGTTGTTATGAGTAAAGCTGGTATGAATATTCATGGATAAGTCTCTGTGTGGACAAATTACAACTTTTTAAACATTACACAGTCCGAAAGACCTAATTTAAACAGAGGCTTTGAGGAGTAAGGGAATGGTCCAAATGCTAGCCAGATATAGAGCATTTCAGGCCAGGCATACAGCAGATACAAAGACTCAGTCAAGGAAAAGCTAGGAGGCCATCCATCCTAGCTGGAGTGTGTGGCAAAGGGAAGAATGAGGAAAACAGTATCATATACAGAATTGAGCACAGTTCTTCCTTCATAGCAGACACTCAGGGAACACGATCATCTACATGTTATGCATCATTCTCATACAACATTTAATGTTGAGTTAATAAACAGTTAATATTCTGTTAGAATTTTTGTATGATAAAAATGAAGCACATATATGTATATATACACACATATATATATATATGCATAGATTTGTGGCCATTAAAATGCTGTGTGTAGCTTAGGAATGAAATGAGCTCCACTCTCCCTTGCAAATATGACTCTCCTTTATATTCACGTATTTCTTGTAATACTTCTGTCCCCCTCTCTGTAGTTTACTTTATCTAATTTGGGTTCTTATTTCCATTTGCCAGTGATTTTAGTTGATGATTCTGGATAAAGGGTTAACTTCCTTATTTGTTATTTCTCTGCTTTTCTAGAAGACTACTTGGATTTCAAGAAACAATAGATGGGCTGGAATGTTTTGAAAAAAGCATAATCTGCTGATCATGAATGATTTGTTAATGTCATGTACATAACATAGATGAGAAGCATAGATAAATATAATGAGAGTGGAAGGTGTTTGAGAACCTTAGAGTTACTCCTGGGAACCAAAACTTGTCTGAAATAGTTTTTAGAGTAGTTAGTCTAAACAGATGTATTATTTTTTCTTTGCATCTCTTGGAGGATTGGGGATTAAAACTGGATGAGACAGCTGTCGTGAAAGCAATGGTCAGGGTAAGGGAGAAGACAGAGGGCCCAGTGTGCAAAAAGGATGGGTATGATGTGATGAGGGAAGTAATTCAGAAGAAACTGAGAGTAATGCTGCCTGATTCCTAGAGTTAAGAGTTCTTATTTGATCTGAAAAACATGTTGGGGCTACTGCATTGATTTGAGAAAGTGAGTTGGAAAATAGTAATGACTATCAAGCAAGTCGATTCCAGTTGCTTTGATGTTAGAGTTTTCTTTTTTAAGCTGATGATATAAGTCCATGGGTCCTGTGATATGTGCTACAAAATGACACGCACAGTAGAAACTGACTTGCTAAAATGGGTGAAAATGCTCTTGCAGTGATCATTTTCTATCATCTTAGCATGCAATGTATATTCCTGACCTCAAGGGCTGTGACATTCAGTGAAATTTTTTATCATCTCTCGGTCGCCTTCTAAATGAGGAGAGTTATAGCGCTGGTGTTATATAATCATCTTTGCTAAATTCTTTTTCTTAAAAAAAGAAGACAAAGAAATGCTTTTTGAAATGGGTCTTTAATAAATCCAGGACAAAGGGTGTGGTGATGAGATCGCTTCTTGAAAAGTGTCAAGCCAGAAATTGTACTTTGAGAAGACTTCACAAATTTCCTTTGACCCAAGTCTTTTTGTTGCTTATTATTGTTCACCATGACCTTCAGAAAGCCACTTAACTTCCAATATTTGAATTATTTTCATGTATAGGTGTGGTCTTTGTATTTGCCGTGTCAATTTTCAGAGACTTAAAGAAAGCGAGTGACATAATTCTGGTTAGCTTCTTGAGTCGCTGTGAGACTCTTGCAGGTAGAGTGACAGAGGCATTTACAGTTTACAAATGCCTTTTTCCCTTTCTTAAGTTTTATGTTAATATTCTTTTTCTTGGCTGTGAAGCAAACTTAGAATCATCTATCATCCTAGGAAGCTTCATGACTTTTTTGAACCTGCCAGAGGCTGCAGCGTCTATGTTTTCTTAATATACTGTGTGGGATGGTTTTGTCTGGAAATTTTTTGCTTTTCTTTATATGTTTTGCCTTCAGAAGTGCCTTTAGAGCCAAGGTAAAAGATACATGTCCAGCTTCGTTCCAGAGTTCAATATTGTGCATCTTAGAATCCTAAAACTCGCACTAAATTCCGGCCATATATGACTAAAGAATCAGAGGAGATACCTGAAAATGCAAGAAATGTCTATGATTGTATGCTAGGGCTGCCACGGTTCGTTGCACAGGTTATTAACTGCACAGGGGAATCAAACGAGAATTGCATGGAGACTGAAATCTGGCCTTTGATTTATTCACCAAGCCAAGTGCCCCAGAGTGGGATGATGTCCACCTAAAGAAAGAGGCAGCTGTCTCTAATACACATAATTCTCACATAGACAGCCCTGTTGCGTAGAATTCTGTTGTAATTTCTCCCACAATTGTCAAAGGCACAGGTATCTTTTAAAAGGCATCTCTCCAGAGACGGTTTTGGTCATTTTAACCTTCCTCTATTGCTTCAACCTTGACATTCACAGAACCTTCATTAGCAAAGTTACTGCAGTCAAATAGAGTTTTCCAATATCTTTTTCATCACTATCTTTATCACCAACTCTCTAGACACAGTTTGACATAAAATCTTAGAATTTTGAGTGAGCGTGTAAAGCACAAATCTGTTTCTCTCTTCATATTCTTTCTACATTCTGCCTTATTTTGTGACCAAAAATGATTGAAGCTTCATTAGTTCAAATGTATAATTATTTCATGTCGAGCCAGTAGGAGAAGATTCTTATTTGGGGTGATGAGTCCTTATAAACATTGATATATGCAGGATACATGAACACAGGCAAGAGGCAGTGGTGAAAAGGACTTTATGTGATGTTTCCATGATTATCATCAAGCTGGCTTGTGAAGGTGCTCCCAACAGACCATCTTTTCTACCGAGGAATAGAGCTTTAAATGTGAAAGGGGGAAATGTGATTGAGGTGCATAGGAGGAATTCTGTCATTGAAATCAGTACATGCCTATCAGTTTGGACTCTGGCATCAGCATTCTGAGCACAGAGACTGCAGCACTAATTCCCTGTCATCCATCAGGGACAGGGGGCTCTAAGTTGCTGTGACCATAGTGAGACCATGCCAAATGGGCACTGTTCCAGCTGTGAAAACTGGTTCAGGATCAATAAGATAACCCAAATGAACAAGAGAAAAAAGGAGCCTTATTACATCTTTTTAAATTTTCATAAAGATGGCTTAGCCCATCCTTTGTTTCTATCCAGAGAGATCTTTATATTCATACCAGTGTCTACAAGAAAAACCAGACCCAAAGATTCAGAAAGAAATCCTGAAAATTAATCCCACCCTAGTTCTACGCGTAACTTCCTAAGGCCACTGTGTCTAGGAAGGTACAGTTATACACACCAGGTGATCACTTTGCAGAATCCATCTGGATACATCTTCTGTGACATAAATAGATCCAGGCTTTTTTTTTTCTTAGAATCTCAATTCAAGCTCTTTACACATGTTCACATCTTGCTAGCCTTAGGCATTTCAAAGCAATTAAATATCTATCACACATCCCAGTAATAGTTTCAACAGGCTTCATTTTATGGTGTTCTACCAGAAGACACGGTACACCCTGAAGTTTCCAGAGTCATCTTTGAAAGAGCCCAAAAGGAGGGTATTGTGATCACTGCTGGATGTTAACAAATGGGAAGCTGCTCTTTGCCACTCAATGCCGTTCTTCCATCTGTGCATGACTGGTTAGCTGTAATAAAACAATGGCCTCAGCATGAATATAAAATAAAGTATCTTTACCATATTAACAATAACTTCTCACTCAGGGAAAACCCCTGATAGAAATGACTGAAGAAGGTCATTTCTCAGCAAGAATAGGGGAAAGGGTTATGGGCCAGATGTTGACTTTCCTTCCAAACTCCACATATTTCTTTCTCTGCACATGATATTTTAATGAGTTTTGAAGAAGAGAGCAGTTTTTAATGCAGCTGATTTGCAAAAGGAAGAGAGGATAAAAATGTTCCAGTGTTCATTTGTGATATGTAGACAAATTCCCAAAATGTTCCCCCTGCACCTTTACTACCTTGTTATTCCAAGGATTTATGATTGATTTGAGTACCGTAGTTGAAAGAAATACTGTGTGTCTTACAGACAGTGGTAATCACTGAGTACATATATGATACATCAAGATTTTGAACACTTGGGCTCAAGTCCCAGTGACTTTAGAGTTGTTGTTTTTTTAATATTCATGAGACAGTTTTTTCAGCTGTAAAATGTGAATAATACTATCTTGCTAGCATTGTTCTACAGATTTCATTAGCTAATATGTAAAAAAATGCGTATGTAAAATATTTTTACCTCCCATACAAAATTTCTTCTAGGCATCTTATTTTGGGAAGCATGCTTGATAAATGCACTTCAATTGTAGACGCGGTAAGATTAGGAAATACATATCTCAGTGCATTTACTTTTTTCAGCATTGTAATTGAGCATGATTTTGTATCTCAATCAAACACTGATTCTATCCTATCAATGCATAGAATTTAACTCTTTAAGTGATGTGTATCCAAAGAAGGAAATACCTAGACCAACCTGTGCTTGAAAAATGAGGGATGTGCATTTATAGATTAATTGGGAGAATTTTATCATCTTAAAATATTTTTTTAAGAGAAGCAAAAATGTCTTTGGTAGCCCACATGAAAAGATATTGGCATGATCTTCTGAATAACCAACTTACTTCTTGCGCTTCTGGCATGAGGGACAGGTATTTGTGAATCATGCCTACAGAAACTCAGGCCCTATGTTGGAGATACTAGCCTAATTAACCAGGCTTTACCAACTGGGCTTCCAGGAAAGATGCTAGCCTGTATACCCTTAGGAAGTGGTTCTCAAAGTGGTGTCCCTGGACCCACAATATTGGCATCACCTGGGAACTTGTTAGAAATGCAAATTCTGGGCCTTACCTCAAAACTACTAATCAGTGGGGCTACACAATGTGTGCCCTAACAGGTCCCCTGGCTGATGCACATGCAAGTTTGGGAACCACCGACCCAAGTTATCCACTGTATGCAATGAATTAACTTCTCTTCCAGTGAAATTTGAATGTTGCTAATTGAAATACCATCCTTAGAAGAAATGAAAAACTTGTCTCTCAAATGATTTTTTTTTTTTTTTTTTGTGGTTTGGATAAGGAATCCCATGTGTGAAAGGTGCTCTTAAAGAATCTCATCTCTTGTCTCTTAGCCATTTGCTCCCAGCTTCATGCATTTGCGTTTCTGTTAATTGGACCATACCCTGTGTTTTCGAACTTTGTATCCCCCATTTTGGAGGGAAAAAACCTTTTCCATTATCCTCCTGCCTTAGTTCTGTCCTTCCAAACACAACTAAAAGTCCCCAACAAGTAGTCTGATTTAGCTGCTTCCGTTTCCTTACTGTTTAATCCCTCTGTAATTTTCTTCAATCTAGTTTCCACTTCCACCTTTGAAGTGCAATTACTCTTTGAGATTTTCAACCATTTTCTGCTTGCCAAACCAGAAGCCTCCTTGTTTTTCTCTAGGATGTCATGCTTTTGATCTACCCAGTCCAGATCTGTCTTTCCTTGCCTTTTGTGATGCAAAGATATAGCCCCATTCTTTTTTTTTTTTTTTTTTTTTGGCGGTACGTGGGCCTCTCACTGTTGTGGCCTCTCCCGCCACGGAGCACAGGCTCTGGACGCGCAGGCTCAGCGGCCATGGCTCACGGACCCAGGCGCTCCGCGGCATGCGGGATCCTCCCGGACCGGGGCACGAACCCGCGTCCCCTGCATCGGCAGGTGGACTCCCAACCACTGCGCCACCAGGGAAGCCCGCCCTGTTCTTCATTGACACTCTCCTGAGTCCTTTCTCTCCCTTCCTTTCACCTGGGCCATTCCTTAAGTTCTGTTGTTTAGAGCTCTCTGGCTCTCTCTCCTTCTCCCCTCCTCTCTCCCCATCGCCTCCCTCCCTTCCTCCCTCCCTCCCTCTTACATTCTCTTAATTCCACCTTCACATCCCCACCTTCCTTTAAATGACAAGTACCACCTCCTGACTAATGATTTTCAGTTCTACCATCTTCAGCATTGACTTCATCCATTACCCACCTAGAATCTCTGCCCAAGGCTCATCTGTGTCATTTAAAACTCAAAACTGCCAAACGGAACTGTCAATTGTCTTTTACAAAACAACTTCTCCCCCAAAGTTACCTCTATCATCAGGGCGTATCCTTCTCTAGATCACCCCATTTACTCTGACTCAGTATGTATCCTACGTAGTGCAAGATGTGAAATTTCATTGCTCTTTTTCTTATCTGATCTCGTATTTCATTTCACCCCTTCCATAACCTTCTTTATGGTCTTCCATGCCTGCATCATTGAAGGAACTAGTTCCCTGCCTCAATCCGTCTGCCATTTCATATCCCATACACCAATGCCAGATCAGTCTTTCTAAAATATTACTTAAATGATGTCATTTCCTTGAATGTTGGCTACTCCATTACCTCCAGATTAAATCCATCCATGGGATTCCAGGCCCACACAGGTTTCTTGAGGAAGCCACCATTCCAAATATCTCATTCCTTTCCCCATGAATTATACCTCCATGAATCCAAATCTTAGTCCAGGATATAAGAACCATCTCAACTATTATTTCTTCTAAGAGAATATGCAGCCTTCATTAGTGGCCTATTTTTCTGAGATTTTACAGAAATTTCCTTATTATTGTCCCTTATTTGAGTTTTATGTAAATGAAAAGGAATGTTCATAAGAAGCCTTATATAATACCTGAAACTTAGAAAGGTAAGTGTTAGCTTTCTTCCCAATCAGAAGATGACATTCCCTGCAAGGAATAATTTCTTCTGTGTGTCACTCTTTGTAGTTTGCCAACCATCATATCAGCAGTGGGTAATGGCTTTGTATCAGGTGAGCCATGGATGTTTGGTGTAGTTAGATGAAATAACCATATCTTTGCAACCTCTGTTAACTGCAGAGTATGAAAATACACTCACTTGAAATAAATATCAACCAGATTTTCTATTCCATTCTTTTATGAGAATTTAAGGAAAAAAGCAAAAGTAAATGAAAATTAAATGAAGAGTTATCTAAAAATAATATGAATAATTCACAAATAAGAATTTTTGACTGCTGGCTCATCAAGATCGCATTCTGGTAATTGTCTATCCAAGTTATATACCAAGAAAATCTAGGCTGGGGAGCTATATGGTCAGTCTAATCTTCAATTAGCTTTTACCCAAAGGCCCTTGTAGTACATTTTTTATTTTGTTCTCATCTCTGTCCAAACAATCTTAGTTTCCTAAAAGCAAGCACAGTATCTATGCTTGTATGCCCAGGAATACATGGCTAAGTTTCCCCAAGGTGGTAAAATAGTTTTCCTACCTCCATTCAAGAAATACTAGTCAATTACCTTAAGCAAATTACTTGCCTATTATGACCACCGCGTTGGAAGCAAACAAAAGAATGGCCAGGGAAAAGGAGAAAATAATGTGACATGTTTATCTTTTCTTAAATGCCCTTAAGAGAAGGCAGGCATATCTCCTTATCTTAGCTCTGTAAATTTTAAAGGATTAGAATAAATATGTATCTTATATATGCATATATAATAAATTGTGTGCATATAAATCATGTATAATGAAGTACATTGTACATGGAGGAGAAGAACTCAGCAGTGGTTTCCTAAACTCTTTTTACTTCGTCTCTGTAATGATGAGCCTGTCTGACTACCTATAGCTGCTAACCAAACACATCCTGAGGGGCGCTTTGAAGTGCAGACCCCGCAGACAGCCAAGTATCAGTGTCTGGAAACTTTCCACATGCAAGCCCCCGGTAGTGCTGGTGATGGCTGGCATCTTTGGATCTGGCTGGAGTTGTTAGTAGAGCCTGTGATTTTAAGAAAAACAAAGGAAAACTGGAAACAAACCATGCAAAGTAAGGCAATAAGGCAGGTGCTGGCTGCAGGGTTTTCCTGCCCCCAGCGAGAATGCATTTTGTAGGAAGAGGCAGAAGAAGGCACTGCAACTAGAGTTCTGATTCTCTAAGAAGCTTATGTGCCTTTCACACTGAAATTTAAAGGGTATGTCATGAAGAGATAGATGTCTGAGTAAGGAAAGAGAAGAAAAGGCTAATTCTGCAAGCATCCTGGCTTTCATCTATCGAGATGTTTAAGTGTAGAAGTGCTGACATAGAAGACGGAAGAGTATTACTTTCTGCTTCTTCATGTTTATAAATCTTACATTTTATGTTTTCACATTTAGCTGTTTATTTCTACTTTAAAAGAAGCAGTACTGAAGCACTTACATTATGCATGTGCAATGGGGTGCGTTGCACACCCTCTGCTTATTCTGCACATTTGGTCTGGCTTGATTAGTAGGTGCAGGAAGCACAGGGTCCCTGGTGGGAGCAGTTATTTCAGAACAGGTGGTTCAGCACATTGAGCATCAAAGAACCCAAAGGTGCGAGGACTCTGACGGCTGCATGAGCCCTCTGATCTCAGTCGGAGTCTCAACCCCACCCTGCAGATCAAGCAGCCCCCCTCAAGACAGGAATTTGCATTTTGCATAACGACCTCTCAGTCTGGTGGTTTACCCTTAGGTATCAATAGAATAGCAACAGCCTGACTGATGGCAGAAGACAGCCCACTGTCACGGTTGGCATCCAGTTCTCTCGCCATCCACTCTCTTCCCCTTATTTCCTACCAAGTAGACTGCTAATGCCCATCCCCTGCTGACCACTCACCCCACACGCCAGGGCTGCTGGTTTCCACACGGCGTCAAAGAACCACACACAGACCTGATGATTATTTAACTGGGAGGTTCCATCCTGGCGCCTGGTTGTCCTCCCTGCATCTCCACCTCACTGAATCTGACGTGGGCACCAAAGCCCAGTCCAAATATCACCTTCCTTTCTTGGGTCATCTTACCTGACTCCAAATTTCAGCTAACATTTATTGAGTACTTTGTGTAGAGCAGGCTCTAGTAGTTGCTTTACATCCATTGTCTTTTTTTTTACTGATTTCTTACTCTTTTTTTTTTTTTTTTTTTTTTTGGCGGTACGCGGGCCTCTCACTGTTGTGGCCTCTCCCGTTGCAGAGCACAGGCTCTGGACGCGCAGGCTCAGCAGCCATGGCTCACGGGCCCAGCCACTCCGTGGCATGTGGGATCTTCCCGGACCGGGACACGAACCCGCGTCCCCTGCATTGGCAGGCGGACTCTTAACCACTGCGCCACCAGGGAAGCCCTGATTTCTTACTCTTTTGAAGTCTTTTTACACTTACACAGTGACTACACAGTTATCGCTTTTAATTGTTTCTTAGTGAAATCATAGAGTTATTCTTGTCTCATCTCCTGCTGGCCTGAGAACACACAGCAGTTTCTGTTTCTTTTGGAAGCTCATTGTGTTGAATCCATAGTAGGTGCTCCAAACCCCATGAGTGATATCATAATTAATGGTATAAATTCTTAGCTTATATTGATGAAGTGTATTGAAATTGACTCTTTCTAAGAACTGAATGATTAAACCTAATTTATCAACCATGTTTTATATTTTGATGATCACGTGCATCTCAACAAATACAAATATAAGTTCAGGATGCCCATACATCTTCTAGTTACTGGATTATTGATATTAAAACATGTGAGACGGGCTTCCCTGGTGGTGCAGTGGTTGAGAGTCCGCCTGCCGATGCAGAGGACGCGGGTTCGTACCCCGGTCCGGGAAGATCCCACATGCCACGGAGCGGCTGGGCCCGTGAGCCATGGCCACTGAGCCTGCGCATCCAGAGCCTGTGCTCCGCAGTGGGAGAGGCCACAAGAGTGAGAGGCCCACGTACCGCAAAAAAAAAAAGATGTGAGAGCTCTGTGCCACTCCATAAGAGCATCATCTTACTCCCTTGGTTCCCCATGGGGTAGCCACTCTCCTGGTTTGTCCATGAATGAAGGCTTTCCCCGGGACACAGGATTTCAGTGCTAAAACCAGGACACCTCTGGGTAAACCTAGGCATTTAGTTGTGTTAGTCATAAGAAATGATTTCCCCAATGGAAGAAATTGGCTGTACTTTTATATTAAATGCTCAGGAATGGATAGCTGTCACTTAGTTGTATTTTTTTCAGTCACAGGCAAAATTTTTAATCTCTCATAGGCAACTTGGATGGTTTTTGTTGTTGTTTGCCCTACTTTACCCTGGATGCTACATAGCATTGTCTGTACATCTGACAGCTGGTAGCAGAAAGCCTTACTTCAGGAAGCTCAAAAACTTAAAAAAAAAATCACACACACAACTTTTTCCAACCAATTACATTAGTATATAGAGAGTGCTTTACTAATAGCCATTTTAGAGTTATGAAATATCTATTCAGTATGGTATTTTTCTAAAAAAGATTTAAAATAGGTGGCATCAGCAAGGATAGTCCACTAAGATATAGAAGTACACCAAATTTCCCTGGTTATAGCTTCCTGTGCCCGAAACTTCTAATTTTTCTTTTCCTGCTGAGCTTTCTAACTTTTCTTTAGAACTGACTTTTTTAGGTCTCATAGCTAGCACTGTTGTCTAAATTAACTGTATCTGCTTTTGAACTATGCAATTGTTTACTTGTATATTTAATGATTAGCTCCTCTGGCACTTCTGGTCTCATCCGAAAATGGAAATATACCTGCTGGAGAACATTATCTATTTTCCTGCCTTCTCTCGGCCATCTGACTAGTCCAAGCAGGGAAGCTTTTGGATTACTTGGCATAAAAGCCAGTTCCACTTTTCGGAACTTATCTGCATAAACAGTCATGCAGCCTAATGGAACAAATATAATGCTAAGCAAGATTTTCAGATTCCCTTTATTAAGCTTGTTCAGCATCATTCTATCAAGAGATAAATGTACTTTCTGAAATACATTTCTTAACTGCTTCGAGATCTTTAGTTAATCTGTATACATGCTTTGTTCCCTCAATGTCTTTCTAAATATTGAATTCAAAGAATTTTGCATTTGGCACAGTGCTTGCACAGAGAGGTCTCACTTGATCATCATGAAGTTACTTCCAGGCTCAGGATTTGCTCTGATCTTGGCATGAGAAACGTGCATAGGTAAAACTATTTTAGTTATGGAATGGCCATATCACAACCAGTTGTTTGCATGGTGTATTTGCTATACAGGTAATCATAAATTTTTAAAATAGGAGTATTGGCTCTATACTTGAATACATTTTGAGTATGAATGATGACTTTATAGTAGTCAGTAACAAAAAGAAGAGAGCTCCTAATTCCACCTTACAATTTTCCTAAAAGCACTTTATGCCCCTTGGTGAATTAAAGAAAATTTCTCTAATCAGTTACATTCATTCACTTCACAAATACATATGGAACCTCATCTCTAAGCCAGGTGTTCTGCAGCCACTGTATGAAATCATACTCCATGGGGCATGGTAACAGTGGTAACAGTGTGATGGGCAAGACTTGACTCAAATGGTTGACTCAAACAAAACAGTGTTTCTGAATTTATAGCTAATTTTAGAATGTGAAACTTTATATTATATAAAAAATTATTACATGTCAGTTATATCTCAGAAAAATTACTAGTGCTCCCATACCATTTAATGGCTTGTTTCCCTGCTGACACCATGTTTTGAAGGAGTTTATCTGCCTGACACATTCATTGTGTAATTATCTTCTCATTAGTATTTGCCAAAAACCAAACAAATAACTGCCAATCAGAATACACAGAGTTGATATATTGTCAGCACTGCCCCCCCCACCCAAAAAAAGAAGAAATAAATTTATTTCATTTTTTTCTTAGACTGTGTATCATGATTGTGGGCAGATACACAATTTTAAGTATCTTAAAATAATCTAAAATACTGAAAATCTCTGTTACTGATTCAGTGGACTTCAGTGATCTATTCTGATTCCCTCATTTATTAATATTTTATTAATATACACTTTTTTTTCTGTTGACCTGCCAGTCTGTAGTTTTACTGCAGCTACTCAGCCTCTGTTCTGAACACCTCCTTTGAGTGTTGCATGAACAGACCTTGTCTCTGGAGGGTAGGAACTGAATGGGAAACCAAAACAAATTTACGGCCTTCATAAAGACTCAAGGTGCTTTTCTACTTAACTTGAGTGGTTGTTTAACAGTCATGAAGTGTTTGTTGTATTTGATGACTCTGTGTGTTAATTTATGTCCTGAAGGTTGTTAAGTTGACAGTTATTGGGGGTGGGGGGTGGGGAGGTGGGGAACAGCAGCGTGCACAGCTGAGCTGGGGCCCAGGCACCCATTCTGTAGACAATTCAAAGCCCTTACCCTCCCCCTCTTCCCTACTCCCCTCATATCAATCAAATCTCTTATCTCATTTCCCTAAACTGAGACTAAATGATAAATTGTATGGGTTTAAAACCGCTTGACACTAGTATGGGGATATTTGTGCACCATGCAGAGTTAGCCTAGTATTGTATCTTTGGCAATAATTTCAATTCCTCCAGGGAAAGAAAATACCTTAGAGTATTCATGATGAAATGATATAGCCTATGGTTAAGTGATAAGTGACAACATAGGATTTATATGAACTTTAACAAAAGATCTCCACAATTTCGTTTCCTTAAGCCCAAATTTGACATTTCTCCTCTATTATGTGGGTTACTCTGTATCTTTTTTAATTAAGGTGGCAAGCTTACCTCACATAATACTATATAAATAAAACTAAATAGAATTGTTAGTAGCATTTACCGATTTGTGATGAGGTTATTGATGAGTTTTATTTTATTCTTTTCTGGATGTATTTACAAGTTTTTACAATGAACATACATTACTTTTTAATCAAGAAAAAAATCACTTATAATAAAAGTTACAAAAGTACATGTATAAAAATCCTAAATATATCCTTGCCATAGCAAAGTACTTTTATTCTGTTTTATTCAGTATGTCCTGTCTGGCTGAGTATCTGATATAATAATGAGCCCTTTCATTTGTATAGTTCTTTACACAGATTTTCTCATGTAGGATATATAATAATAATCAATTTAGTAATGGTGATGGGATAGATAATAATATCCCCAAACAAGGAAATTGTGGGTTAGACATTTTATCTTGTTTGCCAGAAGTTATATGATTAGCAAATAGCAGAAATGGAGCAGTATTTCTGAATCCTAGCACAATTTTCCTTTTTATATGCTATAATTTCCTCCCATGTGTATAAAGTTCTGCTAACTTCCATGAAACATATAAAGAAATGTAAGTCCTAGGTCCCACCATCAAGCAGTTTATAATACATTTGGGGTAAAAAAGACATGCTGACAGAAAGTTAGTTAGCAATTCAATAGATGACACAGGTAAAAATTGCAGTGCATAATACAGTGCCTGGCACATAGAAGGCACTCAAGCAATGTTGGATAGGTGGATGGATGCACGATAAATAGATGGATGCATGGACGGATGGATGAATGGATCACTGGCTAGATGGGCAGAAGGGCAGATGGATTGACAAATTAATTAAAGTTATAGGTCTAGAAAGGAGAAAATTCACTCATCACAGATGGTTGAAATTCAGTAAATGTCTATTGACTTTTATTGGTCAGAGACTACTTCAAGAAGGAGAAGACAGACTAGCTAGGCTTTCAGGAACTTGGAAGAGTAGAGTGTGACTCTGCAGAGAGGATGAGTGAGGGAACTGCAGGCCGAGGGCTCAGCATGAGCAGAGGCAGTGAGGCAGAAAGAGCAAGATATGACTGGGACTGCAGAGGAGTGACTGACCTTGCTAACGCAAAAGGTTTGGTGAGGAGGTTGTTTTGATAGTAGAATGGGACTGTATCATAGAATATCTTGAATTTCAAGCTGAAGTATTTAAATAATCCATAAGCATGGGCATCTCTAGACATTTTTGCATAAAGTAATTCATGTCATAAGGAAATGTTTTAGGCAATAAATCTGGTCGATGACTTTGTGTTAAATATAAAGATATGAGAGAGTTTAATGCAAGGTGGAGATTTTAAGCATTCAACTGGGATTTTAAAGTATTTTTAGAAAGAGCTGCAAATGTAGATCTCACTGTATCATCATTAAAATATTCCTATATGTAACTGAAACTTCTGAGACAGTTATGTCAAATTTAGCTTTAGATCAATAGGTATTTCTCATTGAGAACTAAAAGTTTATAACATTCGAGGATAAGAAGCTGGCATAAAAGTCTAGAGGCCTCCAAATATTTCATGCATGAAGTTTAATAAATTTTTCATATGCCAGAGGAAAGATAATAATTTATGTCTTCCAGGATTTTCAACCAAACTACTAGATAGGTCAGAAAATTTGTATTTTTGAAGTTGTATACACTTCTCTTTAAACCTACTGATTATTTTATCTTACAAAATTGGTGATGTTATCACTTGAATACAAGTGGTTAACAGTGAGGCCTGGGAGCAAATCTATGTGGGTTAGAATTTGGCTCAACCACTGAATTGCTGGTCAATCTTAGCCAAGTTTCTCTCTTTCCTCAGTTTTCTCATCCATGAATGATAATAATAATAGCACTAACATCTTAAGGTTGTTGGGAGGATTAAACGTAAAAATATGGACTAGTGCCTGCCATGTAGTAACAATTCATAAATGGTAGTCATGTTACTAGTTATAGAACATACTCAATGAATAATATGCATTCATCTTATTTTCTTATGATTGTTTACTTCTTTGATTGTTTACTTCTTTTATTTGTTTTTTTAATCATTGCTAGAAAGAAAGCTTGGCTCCCGTTAGGGTTGTGTCTGGGTTTGCTACTGTGTGAAAGTATAACTCAACATATAAGGCATAGGTTGCTGCTAACTACGGTAAAGCTGACCAACTTCTTGCCTTCTGTAGTGAGCCATCTCTATGGATTTGGACTGATGGATGCGGAAGCCATGGTGATGGAGGCGGAAAAGTGGACCACTGTTCCCCAGCAGCACGTGTGTGTGGAGAGCACAGACCGACAAATCAAGTAATGTTTGCTGCAAGCAGACAGCATGACAGTGCCCTAAAAGAGATTAGCCCAGTGCAGATATCTTGAGACAGCCCTGTGTTACACATGGAAACTAGAAATTTGTGTAGTCTTTTTCTAATGTAATTATAAAATTCTAATAGAATGTCTAAGACCCTAAGCCATTAAATACACACTAGGATAACCCAAGGATCCTTAAAAGAAAAACGTATCTTACAAGGGGGTGGGGGGACCCTTACAGATGGGCATTCTTCAAGTTTCTACTCTGTCAATATTTCTATTTGATGGTAGAAGTATTCCCCATATTTTATGGTAGGAGTATTCCCCATAAGTTGGTATACTCCCAAAACTAAACCTTATGTTCTGGAAACTTAACTACATACCATGTAGTTCTCTGAAGAGTGATGCAGGATGCACAGGAAAAGAGATTGCAGTTTACTCAGATTCCAGGGCCTAGTCCCCTGTTTCAGCCTCACAAACTTGGAGGCTGTGCTGATTGGATTCATCAAGTGATAGTGAAGTCTCTCCTAGGCGCTGAATCCAAAGAATAGGATTTATTTTCGTGATTTTATTAGTAATTTGCTTTCAGCTTTCTTTTTAGAGAGTTAGCTTGGAAAAATACGTAAGAACTTTGGTTTTTAATAAAACTAGAGCCATTATAATTCTTGAGGAAATTGTTAGGAAGCAGAAATAAGTGGACTACGTTTTTTTTCCCCATTCTACCCATTTGTGGCAAAGAATAAGAGAAAAAAAAAATAAAGAAGTAAAAAGTTAACCAGTATTTATTGAGCTCTTACTATAGGTCAAGCCAAGTGCTAGGAACAATGTGTGTTTTCTTCTTAAATCTTTATAACAACTTGGGTATTATTCCCTTTTGACAAAGGAGGAAATGGGATCAAATAGAATAATTGTTTATTCATTCACAAATTCATTTACCAATTCAGCAACAATTTTTCTTGCTATCAAGCACTTACTGGCTATCAAGCACTGGGCTAGATAATTAGGGATAGAAACAGGAATAAGAAATGCTTCCTGCCCTTGTGGAGCTTACAGTCTAGCGGGGGAGTCAAACCAAAATAATATAATAAGTAGATCATTACAAATGACAATGAGTGAATGCTGGAAATAAAAAGGGTAGAAAATAAAAGGTGGGGAACATGTTTTTCCTATGGTTCAGTGACCATCTTAGAGAGTGAAATTTAAGCTTTGACTATGAAAGAAGAGTCAGCCATAGGAACAGCAGCAAAAAAAGCACTAGAGGCAGAGTAGTGTACGCAAAGTAGCTGAGGTCAACTTGAATTATCCCAGAACTTGAACCAATGCTAGTGTGGCTGGAACCCAGTGTTCAAGGGGTACAGTGGCACAGGAGGAAGCTAGTGAAGAAGACAGGAGCCTGTAGGCAAGTGGAAGAGTGTGCGCTTGGCTTATAGAGAAAGGAAATGGTAGACCAGGGATTTGAATCAAGGTCATAGTCATCCCCAAGCCTCCACTGTACCACAGTACCCTATACTGGTGGTTCACAAAGTGGATTCCTCAGATCAGCAACATCCCTATCGCCCAGGAACTTGTTGGAAAGGCACATTCTTGTGACCCACCTCAGCCTTACTGAATCAGACACTCCAGCACCAGGGCCCAGCGATCTATCTGAACAAGATTGATATCCACTACCTGCATGAAGATAAAAGAACCTTCATTCCTCCTTTCCTCTCACTTGCACCTTTCCCACCCTAACCGGGGTTACTCCCTTAAACAACCTAATCATTTGGGTAATGACACTGTGTCCCTTAGTCTCCAGCGACCATGGCTTGCATTGCATCATGCGGTCCTTCCAGGCCTGCAGGCTCACGCAGTCGAGCTCTGCCTCGTGCTCTGCTCAAACCCCCTTCTCTCTGTTGCAGGACAGTTCGGCCCAACAGTGCAGTGCGCTCCGTCTACAAAGCATCAGGCTGCTCCGACAATCCCAACCACCACGTCAGCTACCTGGAGCACGTAGTTGTGCGCATCACCATCACCCACCCCAGGAGGGGAGACCTGGCCATCTACCTGACCTCGCCCTCAGGAACCAGGTCCCAGCTTTTGGCCAACAGGTACAGTCATGGCCCCTGACCGCCAGTGTGCGGGGGTCACAATGATGCCCAGCGACTCTTTCAGCTCGAAAAAGTCTGCTGTGCTTTATTTTTTATTTTTTCAGAAGTCGAGGATTGTGCATGTACATATATTGTAGGATCATGATTTTCTATACAATTTTTTTTTTTTTTTTTTTTTTTTTGTGGTACGCGGGCCTCTCACTGCTGTGGCCTCTCCCGTTGCGGAGCACAGGCTCCTGACACGCAGGCTCAGCGGCCATGGCTCACGGGCCCAGCCACTCCGCGGCATGTGGGATCATCCCGGACCGGGACACGAACCTGCGTCCCCTGCATCGGCAGGCGGACTCTCAACCACTGTGCCACCAGGGAAGCACTATACAATTTTTTTTAATTAATGAATTAATTTATTTTTGGCTGTGTTGGGTCTTCGTTTCTGTGCGAGGATTTTCTCTAGTTGCAGCGAGCAGGGGCCACTCTTCATCGCAGTGTACGGGCCTCTCACTATTGCGGCCTCTCTTGTTGCAGAGCACAGGCTCCAGACACGCAGGCTCAGTAGTTGTGGCACACGGGCTCTAGTTGCTCCGCGGCATGTGGGATCTTCCCAGACCAGGGCTGGAACCCGTGTCTCCTGCATTGGCAGGCAGATTCTCAACCACTGCACCATCAGGGAAGCCCACTCTATACAATTTTTAAAGGTTACTTTCCATTTACAGTTATTACAAAATATTGGCTATAGTCCCTGTGTTGTACAGATAATCCGTGAGCCTATCATATACCCAATAATTTGTACCTCCCACTCCCCAACCCATATATTACCTCTCCCCACCCCGTCCACTAGTTTGTTCTCTAAATCTGTGAGTCTGCTTCTTTTTTTGTTATATTCACTAGTTTATTGTGGTTTTAGATTCCACATGTAAGTTATATCATACAGTATTTGTCTTTCTCTGACTTATTTCACTTAGTGTAATGCTCTCCAAGTTCAACCATGTTGCTGCAAATGGCAAAAATTTCATTCTTTTTTATGGCTGAGTAGTAGTCCATTGTGTGTGTATGTGTGTGTGTGTGTCTGTCTGTGTGTGTGTATACCACAGCTTCTTTATCCATTCATCTGTTGATGGACACTTAAGTTGCTTCCATATCTTGGCTATTGTGAATAGTGCTACTATGAACATTGGGGTGCATATATCTTTTCAAATAACAACCTGATTAAAAGATAGGCAGGTGGGCTTCCCTGGTGGCGCGGTGGTTGAGAGTCCGCCTGCCGATGTGGAGGATGCGGGTTCGTGCCCCAGTCTGGGAGGATCCCGCATGCCGCGGAGCGGCTGGGTCCGTGAGCCATGGCCGCTGAGCCTGCGCGTCCGGAGCCTGTGCTCCTCAACGGGAGAGGCCACAACAGTGAGAGGCCCGCATACTAAAAAAAAAAAAGATAGGCAGAAGAACTGAACAGACATTTTTCAGGCAGAAGAACCGAATAGACATTTTTCCAAAAAGGAAATGCAGATGGCCAACAGGTACATGAAAAGGTGCTCAACACTGCTAATCATCAGAGGAAATGCAAATCAAAAGCACAATGAGATATCTCCTCACACCTGTCAAAATGGCCACCATCAAAAAGAACATAAGTAACATGTTGGTGAGGGTGTGGAGAAAAGGGAATCCTTGTATACTGTTGGTGGGAATGTCAATTGGTGCAGCCACTGTGGAAAACAGTATGTAGGTTTCTCAAAAAAACTAAAAACAGAACTACCGTATGACCCAGCAATTCCACTCCTGGGTATAAATCAAAAACAACCCAAAAATATTAATTCAAAAATGTACAGCTATTCTTTAATTTCTTACTACCCTAAAAACTGAGTGGGGCCAGGGGGAATGCCACTTACACATCATGATGGGATGGTCATAGCTCTCACTGCCCACACATAAACAGAGAGTGCAAAGCCGCCTAGAATCTGTAGGCACGGAACAGTATAACATTTAAGAGTTGGGTAATATTAAAAGGATGCTGCAGAAAAATTGAGGGCCACCTGTTGTTCTTTATCCTATAAAAGAAGTGCAGAACACTAATTCCTTAGGCCTCTGAGATGCCCTCCCCTGCCCTTAAGTGTCTGCTGGCATTTGTTACAGATTAACTGAATGCTCCTGCCGGAGCACTTTCCAAAGTTAAAGGAAATTCTATTTGTTTTAAAACAGGTTTTGGCAGATTTTTTTCTACAAAGATTCAGTTAGTAAATGTTTTGAGCTTTGCAGGCCATGTGTTTATTGCCACTACTCAAGTCTGCCGTTAGAGTGCAAAAGCCACTGTAAACAATATAAATGAATGTGTATGGCTGTGTTCCAATAACAACTTTATTTACACAAACAGCCCAAGGGCTGGATTTGGTTTGAGGACTGACTGTAGTTTGCTAACCACTGTTTTAAAGGTTGGCCCTTTATTCTTTATGGGCCAAGAGGGCACTTACTTTTTCTTAGTAGCCTCTTCCTTTCTCCATACTTCCTCCAAACATTTCTCCAGCAGGTAATTGTATTGCCAGGATCCTGCTGAAAAGCCAGAATGTTCTAGCACAAGTTTTCTTTTGCTCCACTGGCTTTTCAAGTGGTTGAGAGCATGGGTGGGGGATACTTGTCAACAGGTGGGACCAGATGGGGAAATGTCAGATTGCCTTATACACCCCATTCCCACTATGGTTCTAAAATACAAGCCACAGCCAAAAGCCTGTAAGTTTCATTTGATGTTTCTCTCCAAGAGGAACATTTAATAGGGGCAAAAACCTTATTGTCAAAGGCCTATGCAGTCCAAATGAAAGCCAACCTCTTACGTTGACACAGCCGCCTGTCCACATGCCAGGTGTCCACGGCAGTGGTGATCTCTGTTAGGACAATGACAACATGCCAGACGAGTTGAGAGGCCAAGGCCAGTGCAAGCCTGCAGAGCTGAAAGTGAGACTGAGGAATTACCAGTTGCTTTTGAAAATCTCCAACTTCATCTGCTGTAGGACAGTGAGAAAAACAGAGAGCAGTAGCACTTCTTGGTGATAGTGACTAGGAGTACAGATTCCAGAGTCTTTCACTGCATTTTATTTCTGTGTTCAGAAGTCTTCTTGTGTTTGTCTTTAAAACCTAATGTCTTCCGTTAGGGCATAAGGAAACCTGGGCTTCGTACTTTATGAAGCGCAGTTTGCCAGGTTAAGGGTATGCAGGTGCAAGGAACTGAAGGATGCTTTGGTATCTCAGTCGCTGGGCACGCCCTCCTCCCTCCACAGACAGGGGCCTCAGCTGCCGCCAGGTCATTGCTGCTACCTCCCTGAGGCTTCTCTCCAGCGAGCAAGGCCTGCAGATGCCCAATTCTATGATTAATGGAGGTCACACCAGCTGTTGTTACCAAAACCAGGGAAGACCTTTTTCTTGATGTTTTTCTTTTTTTCTTTACTGCTGTGCATTTGCATTGAACTTGAAGTGTCCAGGTGATCCCTGGTGAAGTACAAAAGTTAGCTTCACACATGTGCAGCTCTTCTCCCTGGAGCCCACTCCGTTGTAGAAAAACAGTCCCTCCACAGTTGCTGTTTGCTTGGAAAACTCAGTCCCTTCAGCCTTTCTGGGCTCTTCCTGCATATTTCAGTATTTCTTGTTGGCTTCCCTGGAAATGACTTCAGTGAGGAAACTTGTGAGCTGGGGAGCTGTGGGTTGCATCACAGGCATTTGGTGGATTACAGTGTTGCTGGCTTCAGTCTTGCATGCATTCTTCAACAGCAGACATCCGCTTCGCTCTTTGCAAAGTGCTGATACCCAAAGTGCTGCATGACTTGTGTCAGAGAAAAGAAACAGGCATTTTAGATGCTCGGTGACCGATCTTGATGGTTTACTTTAGCCTCTCCCATCATTACCTCCTGGGAATAAGATCTGCACTCAGAGTGCATCTTCTTGGTCTGGAGCATTTCTTAAGGTACTCTTCTTTTGTCTGTCTTCCATCTCAGTGCTGAAAATAAGTAGCCACCCCAGAAAAGGTAGACAAATTTGAGTGGAGGGAGGGGACTGGAGACACCGAGAGATGTAAACGGGTGTTATGAATTCATTTGTCCATAGCTCCCCAAAAACACTGCTTTCAGCATCTGACCCTTTAATTATAAAGCAGCTACACCTGGTCCCAAAACCACGTCTGCCCATCTTCCAGGGCCTGGCTCCCCTGTCCTTGTTGTACTTGAAGCTAGTAGCATCCCTCCTACTGAGGCAGCTAAGGGAAGACCGTTTCCTTTGGCATTTTTCTCCTTCTGGCATATTCCAAAGCTTTAATTTTATGAGAGGAAATCTCTACTCAGAACTTCCCAGTCTCTGACCTCATGGCAAGGAATCCTCATGTCCTCTCACCTTGGCCCTGTTTCAAAGCACATTCCTAGGATTGGGAACTGAAGGCAAGAAGCATCGAC
The DNA here is from genome assembly GCF_964165515.1 of Mesoplodon bidens. Classification (NCBI taxonomy): domain Eukaryota; kingdom Metazoa; phylum Chordata; class Mammalia; order Artiodactyla; family Ziphiidae; genus Mesoplodon; species Mesoplodon bidens. Next base: position 84,976,441 of record NC_138162.1, read on the forward strand.
AAGGGGGTGGGCAGGCTGTGAAGGGAAGGTCTGCTTTGCTCCTGGTGGCCTTCATGTTGACCTGCAGGGCAGTAATACCTTTCCTCAAGGAAAAGGTGATGAAGTCAGGGTTTAGAAGGGATTTATATGGCAGAGATTTTTTTTTAATTTTTTTTATTGAAGTATAGTTGATTCACAGTGTGTTAATTTCTGCTGTACAGCAAAGTGATTCATTTATACATATACATATATTCTTTTTCATATTCTTTTCCATTATGTTTTATCACAGGATATTGAATGTAGTTCCCTGTGCTATTACAGTAGGAACTCGTTGTTTATCAGTTCTATATGTAATAGTTTGCATCTGCTAACCCCAAACTCCCAGTCCTAATCCATCCCTCCCCCACCCCCTCCCCCCTTGGCAATCAAAAGTCTGCTATGTCTGTGAGTCTGTTTCTGTTTCATAGGTAGGTTCATTTGTGTCATATTTTAGATTCCACATGTAAGTGATATCATATGGTATTTGTCTTTCTCTTTCTGACTTACTTCACTTAGTATGATACTCTCTAGTTGCATCCATGTTGCTGCAAATGGCACAATTTTGTTCTTTTTTATGGCTGAGTAGTATTCCGTTGTATACATGTACCACATCTTCTTGATCCATTCATCTGTGGATGGACATTTAGGTTGCTTCCTTGACTTGGCTATTGTGAATAGTGCTGCTCTGAACATAGGGGTGCATGTATCTTTTCGAATTATAGTATTGTCCAGATATATGCCCAGGAGTGGGATTGCTGGATCATATGGTAGCTCTGTTTTTAGTTTTTTGAGGAAGCTCCCTATTGTTTTCCATAGTGGCTGCACCAATTTACATTCCCATCAACAGTGTAGCAGGGTTCCCTTTTCTCCACACCCTCTCCAGCATTTGTTACTTGTAGACTTTTTAATTATGGCCATTCTGAGTTGTGTGAGGTGGTACCTCCTTGTAGTTTTGATTTGCATTTCTCTAATAATTTGCTATGTTGAGCATCTTTGCACGTGCCTATTGGCCATCTGTATGTCTTCTTTGGAGACATGTGTATTTAAGGTCTTCTGCCCATTTTTCGATTGGGTTATTTATTATTTGTTATTGAGTTGTATGAGCTGTTGGTATATTTTGGAAATTAAGCCCTTGTCGGTCACATCATTTGCAAATATTTTCTCCCATTCCATATGCTGTCTTTTCATTTTGTTTATGGTTTCCTTTACTATGCAAAAGCTTGTAAGTTTGATTAGGTCCCATTTGTGTTTTTTTTTGTTTGTTTGTTTTTATTTCTATTGCCTTGGGAGACTGACCTAAGAAAACACTGGTATTATGATTTATGTCGGAGAATGTTTTGCCTATGATCTCTTCTGGGAGTTTTATGGTTTCATGTCTTATGTTTAAGTCTTTAAGCCATTCTGAGTTTATTTTTGTGTATGGTGTGAGGGTGTGTTGTAACTTCATTGATTTACATGCAGCTGTCTGACTTTCCCAACACCACTTACTGAAGAGATTCTTTTTCCCATCATATATTCTTGCCTCTTTTGTCGAAGATTAATTGACCGTAGATGTGTGGGTTTATTTCTGGGCTCTCTGTTCTGTTCCATTGATCTATATGTCTGTTTTTGTGCCTGTACCACACTGTGTTGATTACTGTAGCTTTGTAGTATTGTCTGAAGTCTGGGAGGGTTATACCTCCAGCTTTGTTCTTTTTCCTCAGGATTGCTCTGGCAATTCTGGGTCTTTTATGGTTCCATATAAATTTTAGGATTATTCTAGTTCTGTGAAAAATGTCATGGGTAATTTGACACTGTATTAAATCAGTAATGTATTTAATACAGGTGTATTAAATCTGTAGATTGCTTTGGATAGCATGGCCATTTTAACAGTATTAATTCTTCCAATCCAAAAGCATGGGATATCTTTACATTTCTTTGAATCTTTAATTTCCTTTATTAATGTTTTATAGTTCTCAGCATATCTTTCACCTCCTTGGTCAACTTTATTCCTAAGTATTTTATTTGTGTGTCAGAGATTATTAATGAGGGCAATAAATAGTTCCCCTGTTGGACACTTATCTTTCTTTCAAAGAAGTCAAGATTTCTGAGGAGGACCACGTAAAGCAAAGAACACTGTGCAGTTAAAAGATAGGAATTCTGAAAGGTTTAAAACACACAGTTTTCCTAGTGGGGTCATTTGAGATGAAGAGGTAGAGCTGTGGTGGCAAAGAGTTGTCCCCATTTGATCTCTCCTGTTTCTCCATGAGGCAGAACTCTTCACAGTGGCCTGTGCACTGGCTGCTGTGAGAAGGAAGGATGCTGAGATTCAGCTCAGACTCAGAATCCGAGGCTCACTCGGCATCATCTCCCCTTAATGATGCAAAAACTAGACATACAGACAAGGAGAATAAACTAGGAAGGAAGCTGAGAGGACAGCAACTCCCCTCCATTATTATCTTCATTTCAGTATTGACAAAATCTGTGTCCTGGTCTTGGGACCAGAAAATGCTATCCATAACAGTAAATTCCCAAAAGAAAGGGGTCATGGTCAGCTTTCCAGAAGTCCTCATTTTCCTAGACATTTCAGTAAGGAGTGTCTTCAACATTGCTTACGCCCTCACCATGACAATTCCTAGGGAACTGGTTTTCAGCGAGGTCGCTGAAGACGTTGTCAGTGTGGGCCGTCTGGAGCCCCTCAGTGCTTCCCTGTCCTGGCTGCCGGGCACTGGCTGGAACTCCTGTGGAGAACAGCTGTTCCAGGAAGCACGGTTTACCCGAGCATCTGCAGGTGCTGAGCCCTGGAAGGCACTCAGCAGCATTCACAGCTAGTCGAGCTCGAGCTGCATGCCCCGTTAGCCCAGCAGGCAACTCCCCCCCGCCGCCCCCGTTGCAGGCCAGGTTGATGGTTTAGTGGGTGGGAGCCCCGAGTAAACAGAGGCATCCTGGAATGGACAGTTAGTGCTTTCTCTTCCCTTTGTTTTCTCCGGTCTTCCCACCCTTCCGCTCCTCCTTCTGGCCTGTCCACCCTACCTAACAAAAAACCAAACTGAATAATCAGCACAAATGTTTTCCTTCTAGGGGGACTGTGGGGATCTGGCATGGGTAGGGGGAATCAGGTGGGCTTGGGTCCCTTTAAAACAGATACAAGAGCAACTCTAGATGTAAGCCTTTATACGACCACATGTTCATATTCTGCCTGCTTACATATTTTCCAACAAAAAGCTTATCCCATCAGATTCTTCCTTCAACTGCATTTGGTAGAATTATGAAAACCTGGCTTGTTTTTTCTTCCCCTAAATACACCCCCTTTCCCCAATTCACTGAGTTGTAGATTTAGTTTAGCTGTATTGGCTCTCTGTTCCAAATTTTGGCCTCTGACTGAAAGCTGAAACTTTGCCTCCCTTTCTAAATTTGATTACAGATGAGTATCTCTGCTTCTAATTATGGTCTTAAGTAGAAAGAAGGTACACTTTCTCGTCTGCACAACCTATAGGGTTCTATAATTAACTGTGTTTAACTGGTGTTGCTATTTGAATATTTTTGTCCCTGCCCAAATGTTCAATGACAGACTACTGACATTTTGTAAAGTGTCCTGCTGTATAAATGTATGTGTGACTTGCAGAATTACACTTTTGCGGTGGAAGTTTTACATTCCAGTAAGGCCTCACCATAAGAATAATCCTCTTCCTTTATTCAAAAGAAGGTACAGCCTTTGGAGCTTAGAGCTGGGATTGTCTTGATTTCACCCATTTTTACGTTCGACTTTGGAAAAGTGATTCTTTCATCTAGAAAACAGACGTAGTAGTATCTGCCTCACAAGCTTGTTACAAGTAGTGATTAACATAACATACAGCAAGCTCCTAGCATAGTAAGCACTTATAAGTGCTAACCCTTCTTTATGCAGTGCTTTTCAAAGCACCTGGTGAATGACTATCACACACAGATGGCCAGGTCTCTCCCAGAGAGGCTGATTCTAAAGGTCTGGGTGAGGCCCATGAATTTGCATTTCTAATAAGCTCCCAGGTGATGCTGAAGCTGCCCATCCACAGACCAGACTTTTAAATGGCACCGATTTAAAAGATCACCCAGCTTTTTCAAACACATTCTTCTTCTTTTCATGTCATCAAAAAACTTCTGAGCAGTATGCTGTTGGGTGCTGTGAAAGTCATTTTACAAAGGAGTTTATAATGTAAAATAGATATTTAGATAAAAGCCATCTACTATTAAAGAATATATCTTCAAGACGATTAAGCACTTACATCATGTACCCACAAGAAGGAATGCATGTCGGGGTTGGTAAGTTAGTAATAATGTGCACGTTGAAAGTTTTTTAGAAAACTCACCTTTTTAGGTATTCCAAACCTCTAGAACCAGTACCTTTCTCTCAACCTTTCTTAAAGCAGCAGTTTAGATTAGAAGAGAGAGAAAAACTTAATAGTGTGTTTTAAGTACCGTTTCAGAAGCAAATTATGTAAAACTTACAAAAGCCAAACATCTAAAGAAAATCAGAAGCTCAGTTACAACTGAGCCAAATGAGTGCTTTAAGCATTCTATCAGCTTTATGTTAAATTGTGGTGAAGCACTAAAAATATTAAAAATCAAAAACGAGAACCAAAAGAAAAAAGACAACTTCCAAAATATTGGTTTAATGTCTAATTCTGTAGTGAACACAAATACTGTCTGGGTAGTCGTGGAGGATTCTGAAATTAAGATCCATTTACAATTTGAGAAATAATTATATGATAACACATAGCTGTCAGTACTTACAAAATGTCTTGTTATTTAGTTGCCATAACATCAGAGATGCATGTTGTAGCCTTGACACATTGTCTAGACTCTTTAAGTGAAAGGGGGAAAGAAGGCTTACAGTAATTATATGAGTTATTTCCTGAGTTAATTCCTCAAAAGGACGTATTATACTTAATGGCAGTCCTTCCTACCAAGCTTCATCCAAAGTAATTTATTTGAAAACCGCTCACAGGGGTAGGGCTGTGGGCACCGTTTTAATAACTGGATACATGATTTGTGCCACTGCATGCATATATCATTTCACTGAGCACATGATTATGAAGTCAAGTTGACAGAACAGGGTTTCACTGCAATAGGAGATGTGGACACGGGCATGGAGTTAATCTGCTCCAGCTTTCAGCACACTGGCCCTGCTTTATTGACATTTGATCCACACTAATAACATTGGCATGTGTCTCTTTTCTTCGCTGTTGGCACAGCACAGACGTTCAGACAGGGCACTGGACTTTTTAGTTGATAAACGAAGACCACACAATTAGAATCTCTTTAGCGGTGTCCAGTGGTTTGACACTTGGTTTGAGCAACTATGTTCTTTGCAACACAAATCTCGTCTACTACCTACATTACCTTTTGTTATATGCAGATGATGCAGGGTTTTTAAATAGTACAATATGAAAAAGAGCGAATAGTTTTAAGTACTGAATCAGAGTAAAAATAAAAGGGTGGGGATTAGAAAAGTCAATGCCCAGCTAGTTGAAACAACAATAGCAATCAGTGTCTATTTCTCTCCCTGTCAACTCTTTTAGCAAAATGCAGTGATCGTGTTTGGCTGCATTTTAATTCCTCTCCTCAACTTTTATGTCCACATGAAACTAATGAGCGTTCCAGCTCTGCATAAAGTGAAGAGACCAGGCTGGGAACCACTCAGCCAGATAGACAAAACCTGTTTACATTCGGGCTTTGAAACACTTATTTGAATGGTGATTATGCATAGTTCTTCTGGGTACCTAGTTTATATTTAATTTTTGTTCCAAATGTGATTTTAAAATGATTGATAGCAATGGAGTGATTTTCAAAGGTGGAGAGGAAAGGGTGTAAGGGAAGAAACATAGGGTCTGTTAATCCAGCACTCAAATAACTGACCCATGAGTAATTAAAAGTTGGCTGAGGTTGTGGAAACAAGACTGCCCCTCATGTGATGGCAGCCTCAAGTCTCCTTTGTAGTTTTTGGACATGAGGCCATGAGCCAAATGTTCTGTCTAAACTGTTTGGGAATTGCTTTTAAGTTCGACACTCTTGGAAAGGTATTACGTGACAAGTTGTTGCTTCAGTGCCCTCAAATGGCACAATAGCCTCAACGAATTCGAACTGAAATTAGAACTGTTGGGCTAAGGAGTGGTTGTAGACCAATTTTCTGCCTCCATCCATTTCTATGTCACAATATTCACTTCAGTAACATCTCTCTGGCAGGAAGTGCCATTTGAAAAGGTTCCTCCTTCCCTACCTCTGTGTCTCGTTTTCACCCAACACACACTTTCTGGGTTTTACATGAAGGTAGGTAAGTCAATTGTGTTTATAATGACCCAACAATTTCTTCCTGGTCAAGTCCAGTTTCAAGCCACAGACTTGTGAAACAAGCCCTATTGTGGTAGTGCGTGGATTGTAAGATCTCCTGGATGTATGTGCCATCCATAATCTATCAAAGATCATTTTCAGTGGGAAGACATTCATGTAAGGAGCCCGTTTCCATCCCCGTTATCATGAGGGAAAGTTGCCAGATCCAATATGGTCCTCGTTGAAATGTCGCACCCTTTGGTTCAGAAGTAAACTGTTACAGGTATTCTAAAAAATATACAGATATTCTAAAAAAAGAAAAAGGCCTTCCTGTCCATATAAGGTTTGAAAATCACTGCCTCCCATTAACCCCATATGGAGATTAACAAAACATATTTGAATATTCCAAAGATCTGCAGTGTTCTCCAGTAAAGAGATCTGTTCAACTTTGACTCAGCCTTTTCTCAATTTTCTGACCATGGGACACTTTGAGAATGTTGCTAAATACTTTTTATTTTTCTTCTTTCAAGACCTCAGGCGTATGCAACAGGTGATTTTCCTGTTTATTGCTTTTCTCCAGGGAAAGCTGCCTAGTGTCAGCCATTTACCTAACACAGTCCCTAGTTACGCCACCTAACCCTCCAGCTTTAGAATCCAGCTGGCATTTTAGAGGGAGCCTCAAACACATTGATAGAACACTTTAAAAAATCAGAATTGTAATGTATTAAGTTATAATGAGATTAAACTGGTTATTTTTGGTTTTAGAAGGGTGCATTTTCTCCCAATGGGAAGATCCACATGGAAGTTCAAATGATAACCACCAGTTTCCTTGGTGAACATGAAAGTAAAGCAAGGAGAGGTGACTGTATGTCTTAAATAGCTGTCAACATCCACTTGTCATGACCTTAGTATTTGTCTGCACTGAAGGACAGATATGTCCCAGTAACTGGACATGGTTGTTCCTATGACAATGCTAGAGATGCTTTTCCCTCTCTGTTTGCCCCAACAAAAATAATAGATGTACATAATTTTTTTAAAGTACTTAAAATTTTTTTTTCTCTTGCCCCACCTTTCATTTTCTACTTTCTGGGTCCCATCTCTATAGAAATCTTTTGGATATTTCTTCAGATAGTCAAATCTACATCACATGCCTATGTAAATAATATGCCTGTTTCTTCATATGCTAGCCTTATACATATCTATTTTATACATATCTATTATACATATCTATTGACATCTCTTGATTCTTGATGAGGATTCTTTTTATTTTCCTTTATATTTTGTATCCCTCAGGATTACTTCACAGAAAACAGAAGTAATTCCAGTGATTTCAAGCAGGAAGAGATTTCATATAGGGAGTTAGGAACTTAGAAAATTATTAGAAGGGCTGGAAGGGCAGAATTTAGGCTGCAGTTCCAGGCATGACTCCCTGAACTGGTTAAGATTAATGGGCATGGTTTTTCATTGAGGAGTAATTTACATACAATTCACTTTTTAATGTGAATAATACGTTGTGACAGATATATATAGTTGCATAACCATCCATTATTTTCAAGGTATAAAACAGTTCCTTCATTCCCAAAACTTCCACCATGCCCCTGCCTCCTACCTCCTAACCCCTGACAGCCACTAATCTGTTTCTGTTTTAAGTAGTATTTTCTAGAATGTCATATAAATTGAATCAGATAGTGCCTGATCTTTTGTGTCTGACTTTTTCCACTTAGCTTAATGCCTTCAAAATTCATTCATGTTGTTTCAGTTATTAGCAGTTCAACAGTTTTTATTACTAGGTAGTATTTCATTCTGTGAATATACCATAATTTGTTTACGCATTCACCAGTTGATGGACATCTGAATTGCTAACAGTTTTTGATGATTATGAATAAAGCTGCTGTGAGCCTTCATGTGGAGTTCTTTGTATGGACGTATGTCTTCACTTCTCTTGGGTAAATATCTGGCGGGGCGGGGGGGTATTGTTTAGTCATATGGTAAGAATTGTCAAACTGTTGTTCAAAGCAGCTGCACCATTTTGCATTTCCATCAGCAGTGTAAGAGAGCTTCAGTTGCTCCACATCTTCAACTCTTGGTACTACCAGGCTTGTGAGTAGAGTCTTAGCCTTGGTTCCCTGATACCCACATCATTATCCCTCCCAGATTTGTTACTGTACAGCCAGCCCCATGTCTGTTTCCCTCTGGTAGAACAATGATATACATATATTTGGATCTACTAATCGGTGATGCCCAGGATGAAGACAACCTCCAGTGTTGAGCTGAACATGCTGATAGATACAGAGAGATCACTGATCATGGTCTTGACTTGACACTCACTAGATTTTAAATAACATACAAAAACAATGTTTTATGGTTCTCTCTCAGGCTTTTCGATCATTCCATGGAAGGATTTAAAAATTGGGAGTTCATGACCATTCACTGCTGGGGAGAACGAGCTGCTGGTGACTGGATCCTGGAAGTGTATGATACTCCCTCTCAGCTGAGGAACTTCAAGACTCCAGGTAGAAACTCCCTTTCTATAATTTGATTCATTGTACAGAAAAATGATGGAGTATATTCTGGCCAAGGAATGTGTTTCACATTCATATACCAATTTTATCCTTTATCATATGATCCTGTGCTTTGAGTTGTCTCCCTGTACTCCAATTCTCAAGATCACCATTAGAAAAGTAGGAATTGGGGCTTCCCTGGTGGCGCAGTGGTTGAGAATCTGCCTGCTAATGCAGGGGACACGGGTTCGAGCCCTGGTCTGGGAGAATCCCACATGCCGCGGAGCAACTAGGCCCGTGAGCCACAACTACTGAGCCTGTGCGTCTGAAGCCTGTGCTCCGCAACGAGAGAGGCTGCGATAGTGAGAGGCCCGCGCACCGTGATGAAGAGTGGCCCCACTTGCCACAACTAGAGAAAGCCCTGGCACAGAAACGAAGACCCAACACAGCAAAAATAAATAAATAAGTTAATAAACTCCTACCCCCAACATCTTCTAAAAAAATAAAATAAAATAAAAATAAATAAATTAATTTAAAAAAAAGAAAAGTAGGAATTTAAGGATACGAATTCAAGTATAAATAAATAAATAAATAAATAAATTCAAGTATTTAGATATAAGTACAAGATGAAACATGACAGCTATTCATTGATATTTAAGAATATATGGTCCATATCTCTAACCAGCTTCCCTTACTTTCTTTGTCAGTAAACAAGACAGCCTTGTCCACCTACAATGGGTAAATTGCATGGTCATAAGAGGAGACAAGTTCCCTTGACTATCTTTTTTCTGAGTTTACTTTAAATTTAATTTTCAGTGCAGACAAGACATTGAGCCTGGCCTTTCAGTTCGGAATTAGACACAACTTTGAAAAGGGACTTTTACTTTTCTCTGTGTGTTTGTGTGTTTCTCTTATTGTTCCTATGGTGTACAGTCCTCTAATTAAATAAGGGGTTTCTTTAGTAAGCTACTCGAAATTCAGTTGGAGACACAGAATCTTCTAGCCCAATTAAATGGTAGAATCATTCCCAAGTATGGAGGTTCTTGGCTCTAAACTGAGTTTATATTTGTATATTATTTCTTCCCATTTGCTTATTATTAAAACACATACTAAGGATTTTTGGAGGCCTTTTTGTTGTTGTTTTTGTTTCATTGCATATTAAATCTATCTTGGGTTTTCTATCTTGGGCAGATTGCATCTAAGTGTTAGCCAGTAGAATGGATTTTTTCTCATTCTGCATTTACACTGCTATTTTTCACAAGATGTTGCAGTATCTATTGCAAAGTCTGCTGTAGAATTTAGCAAATGGAAAAGTGATAGGGGAGGGAAAAACTGACGGCCCAAATATGGCAGCATTTGATGTGAATTGTGGCAGAGATCCTAAGGAAATAAAATTACATAATAAGTGAAAAATAAAGAGAGAAACTGCCCAGCGGGCTTATGATGTACTTCAGAAACGGCACCAAGGGAAATAATAAGTTATGAGTCAGCACTCTTTAAACATCTACAAGGGTAAACTTTTAGATAAAATCATCTTACGTTAAATGGACCGGGTTTTAGAGTAACTGACATAGTGTCCTTGTATTAAGTGTTCCATTTGTGCGCTTGAGAGATGCCATAAGGAAAATAGGTTCTCTTTTGCATTGCTACCTAAAGGCAGTCAGATTGGTCATTAATTTCAGGTAGTCATTCATTTCTTGACACTACTTGAAATTCTGAGACCGAACAACACCCTAATTATGAATAGGATAGTCATTAACAAGTGAGTCCAAAGAAAACCTGGCAGAGGGCAAACCAAATATAAACCAGCGTGCTGGCCCAATGCAGATGTCAAAAAACAGTGAGTGTGGCCCAGAATATGTTCAGTTTTAAACTTCAAGTTCCTAAACTCCTAGACATGACAAGGAAGGGCAGAATTATATAATAGTTTAAGAATGCAAGATTTGGATACATAATTTTTTTTAATTGAAGGAAAATTGAAATATTAGTTTCAGGTGTACAAACTGTATGATTTGATATTTGTATATATTGTGAAATGATCACCACACTAAGTCTAGTTAACATCCATCACCTCACATAGTTACAAAATTTTTTTCTTGTGATGAGAATTTTTAAGATACACTGTTTTAACAACTTTGAAATATACAATACACTACTATTAACTATACTCACCATGCTGTACATTACATCCCCAGGACTTATATGTTTTTTAACTGGAACTTTGTATCTTTTGATCCCCTTCACCTATTTCACCCACCCCTACCTACCCCCTGCCTTTGGCAACCACGAATCTGTTCTGTGTATCTATGATTTCTTTTACTTTTTGTATTTTATTTTTTTAAGACTTCACATGTAAGTGAGATCATACAGTATTTGTCTTTTTCTGTCTGACCGACTTCACTTAGGAAGGTCCATCCATGTTTTCACACAAGGCAAGATTCCCCCTTTTTGTGGCCCAGTAATATTGTGTGTGTATGTGTGTATATATACACATATATACACACATATATTTTCTTTACCCATTCATCCATCAGTCGACATTTGGGTTGCTTCCTTGTTTTGGCTATTGTAAATAATGCTGCAGTGAACATGTGGGTACATGTAACTTTAAGAGTTAGTGTTTTTCTTTTGTTTTTCACATAGATACCCAGAAGTGGAATTGCTGGATCATATGGTAGTTCTATTTTTAATTTTTTGAGGAAACTCCATAATGTTTTCCAGAGAGGCTGTACCAATTTACATTCCCACCAACAGTGCACAAGTGTTCCCTTTTCTCCACATCCTCACCAATATTTGTTTTTTTGATAATAGTCATTCTAACAGGTGTAAGGTAATAGCTCATTGTGGTTTTGATTTGCATTTCCCTGATGATTAGTGATGCTGAGTGCCTTTTCATGTTAGCCATCTGTATGTATTCTTTTGAAAAATGTTTATTTAGATTCTCTGCCCATGTTTTAATCAGATTATTTTTCTGCTATTGAGTTGTATGAGATCTTTACATATTTTGGATATTAACCCCTTACCAGATATATGATTTGCAAAGAGTTTCCATAGGTTACCTTTTCATTTAGTTGATGGCTTCCTTTGCTGTGCAGAAACTCTATAGTTTGATGTAGTCCCACTTATTTATTTTTGCATTTGTTCCCTTTGCTTTTGTTGTCAAATACAAAAAATCATTCCTAAGATCAGTGTCAAGGAGTTTACCACCTAGGTTTTCTTCTAGAAGTTTTATGGTTTCAGGTCTTATATTCAAATCTTTAAGCCATTACAAGTTAGTTTTTGTGCATGGTGTTAGATAGTGGTCCAGTTTTTCTAACACCATTTATTGAAGACTGCCTTTTCCCCATTGTATATTCTTGGCTCCTTTGTCATAAATCAATTGATCCTATATGTGTGGGTTTATTTCTGGGTTTGCTATTCTGTTTAATTCATTTATGTGTCTGTTTTTATGTCAATACCATACTGTTTTGATTTGTAGTATCGTTTGAAATCACGGCATTTGATACCTCCAGCTTTGTTCTTCCTCAATATTGCTTTGGCTATTTGGGGTGTTTTGCGGGTCCATAAAAATTTTAGGTTTGTTCTATTTCTGTGAAAAATGCCTTTGGAATTTTCCTACGGATTACATTGAATCTGTAGATTGCTTTGGGTAGAATGGACATCTTTACAATATTCTTCTAATTTATAAGCATGGAATATCTTTCCATTTATTTGTGTCTTCAATTTATTTCATCAATTTCTTATAGTTTTCAGTGCACAGATCTCTCACTTTCTTGGTTAAATTTATTCCTAGGTATTTTATTCTTTTGATGCAGTTGTAAATAGGATTGCTTTCTTAATTTCTCTGATAGTTCATCATTAGTGTAAAGAAATGCAACAGATTTTTGTATACTGATTTTGTATCTTGAAACTTTTCTGAATTTGTTGCTTAGTTCTAAGTTTTTTGGTGGAGTCTATATATAATAGTGACAGTTTTACCTCTTCCTTTCTAACTTGGATGCCTTTTATTTCTTTTTCCTGCCTACATCCTTGTTCCTGATTTATTATGTTGATATATGTTCCCTCTATAACCACTTTGTTGAGAGTCTTTATCATAAATGGACATTGGATTTTGTCAATGCGTTTTTGCATCTATTGAGATAATTATATGAGTTTTATCCTTCATTTTGTTACTGTGTCAAATCACATTGATTTACAGATGTTGAAACATCCTTTTATCCCTGGAATAAATCCCATTTGATCATCATGTATGATCCTTTTAATGTATTGTTGTATTCGGTTTGCTAGTATTTTGTCAAGGATTTCTGCATCTATGTTTATCAGGGATTTTCTTTTCTTGTGGCATCCTTGTCTGGTTTTGATATCAGGGTAATACTGGCCTCATAAAATGAGTTTGGAAGTATTCCTTCCTATTCTATTTTTTGGAAGAGCTTGAGAAGGATTGGTATTAATTCTTCTTTAACTGTTTGGTAGAATTCACCAGTGAAGGTGTCTAATCCTGGACATTCCTTTGTTGGGAAGTTTTTGATTATTGATCCTTATAGTAATTGGTCTGTTCAAATCTTCAATTTCTTCATGATTCAGTCTTGGTAGAGTGTATGTTTCTAGGAATTTATCCATTTCTTATAGGTCCTCCAATTTGTTGGGTATAATTGCTGATAGTAGTCTTTTATGATCCTTTGTAATTCTCTGGTATCAGTTAAAATGTCTCCTATTTCTGATTTTGAGTCTTCTTGGTGAGGCTACCTAAAGGTTTGTCAATTTTGTTCAGAGTCCTAGGGGACCCGTGAGCCTAAGCCACACTGGCCACCAGAGCCAGCAACCTAGAGGTGTCCCCTAGGTGCCAGCTGAGAGTACAAGCTCCTTTCTTGTTGGTACCAGCAAGCTGGAGCAGGCCAAGGGAGAACATACAGATGGCTCCAGTGAGCCTCCATGTTTGGACAGTATTCAGTAGGCCCTTTTCTATATGTTAAATTAGATGCCTGACCCTCGGCCAGTGCTTTAAGTAAGATAAGCAAATAAGCCTTTTTCACGGAAAGTCTGGGTGCTTTTCAGCCGACTGCCTCTGCACAGCACCCTGGAGTGAGAGTCCACGCAGGTGAGCTCTTTAAGAGCTGCTCAGTTCACTATGGTCTTATAGGTCTTGTGGACCCAAGCCCCTTTGGGTTTCAAAGCTACATGGTTTGGGGGCTCATCTCTCAGGTGCAGGTCTTAAAAGTTGTGGTACCCAATGTGGTGCTCAAACTTTTCACTCCTCGGGGAGAAGCTGGGGGCTTTTGAGTCCCCTCTCGATTGTGGGTTGCAGCACTGGGGGGTGGGGTTTATGGTAAGATGCATCTAAGCCTCTCCTACCCATTTTGATCTGGGGTTTTCTTGTTTGCCTGATGTGTAGGAGCCACTCAGTTTGGGGGTTTTTTTCCCAGAGGAAATTGTTCCATATGTGGCTATAGATTCAGCAAGTTTATGGAAAGCAGTGAATTCAGGATCTTCCTATATTACCATCTTAAATCAGAACCCCCAAATAGATTTTGATATCAGTCTGTCCTCTTACTGCCCTTGGGAAAGTTACCAACCTCTGTGCCTCAGTTTCCTCATCTATATATAGGGAATACAAGTACCTATCTCCCAGTTGTTGAGACCACTGAATGGAATAAAACTTACTTAGCATATAGTAAGCACTTATAGAAAATAAGCATCAATTTGATGGTGATTATAGTTGCTAACAGATGAATTAGCAGACACCTGAAATTCATCACTCTGGGCTGTGACAGAGCCCAACCCTAACCTTGCCTGGATTCTCTGTATTAGGCCAAGGCGAGGAGGAGATCTAAGGTCGGGGGAGGGGTATCCTACCTTCCTGCCAGCATATTTCCACGTTTTTAATGGTTTTGTCTTAATAACTTTTATTTAAGATTCATATAAAAAAAGAACCAAATTAAGCTTAATGGCCAGGAGACAGCTGTTTTCTGTTTGTTTACTTTTTGCATTAAAGACTTTAGTTTTATAAAGCTAAGAAATAAATGTATAAATAAGGACTAAACTAAAGCAAATGTTCCTTGAAAGCCTACCATCCAAAGGAGATAAAACACTTCCCTCACATCTCCAAGCACCCTTGACCAGAAAATGCTCTATGACAGCACTGCCTAGTAGAACATTCTGCCAGTGGTAGAAATGTTTCCTGTAACTGTGCTGTTCATCGTAGTGGCCATTAGCCACATATGGCTACTGAGCACTTGAAATGTGGTCTAACTGAGGAACTGAAGTTTTAAATTTTAGTTAATTTAAACGGAAATATCCAAATGGATCTAGTGGCTATCACTGGACAGCACGTGTCTACAGGATAATGTAGTGATGTATTTTTAACATTTCAGGTGGAACAAAGTAGTTTTCAGCTTTTTTTGATAAACAAGTCAGATAATGCCAACAGTTTTTTAAAATTTATGTAAGACCTTTATACCTAGAAAAAGAAGGCCTTCTGTAAAATTCTGGGATTCTCTGAAATATCCATAATTTGAAACTCAGCCCTTGATCCAGAAATCTGAGATGTGTCTGTTTCTCACACACACACAAAATGCTGATTCAGTTAAGGTGTATCCTATGTTTGGTGCTCAGTAAATATGTGGTATGTGAATTATTAAATAGTTAACTCTGCAAGCATTGGAAAATGCATTTCTAGCCCTGTATCTGATGCAACGATTCATATGAAGCTGTTTTCCACAATTCTACTCTTGCTTTTTCCTCAGTGAGAAGGAATTAAAGAAATTATAAAGCTAAAGAGGGAATGTTTGGTCATGATATGCTTTCATTATTTCCCAAGGTAAATTGAAAGAATGGTCTTTGGTCCTCTATGGCACCTCCGTGCAGCCATACTCACCCACCAATGAGTTTCCTAAAGTGGAACGTGTCCGGTACAGCCGCGTTGAAGACCCCACTGATGACTATGGGACAGAGGATTATGCAGGTGAGCTGGCTTCCAATGGGGAGGCAGGCTAAGGAAAGAAAGCTCATGCATCATTCCCCCAAAGAGATAAACTTCTACTCATATTCTGATATATTTTATTCCATCTTCCTTTCTATCCCTTAAATATTGGTATGTGTACATTCAAGTATTCAAATATTCATGGTTTTTTTCTTCAAAGCTAAAATCACACTGTATATAGTTCATATTCTTTTTTTTTCCATTAAAGGTATCATTAAGAGCATATTTCCCTGTTGTCAAGTATCCGTAGAACACATATTTAAAAGGCAGCATAGTAGTCCATCCTGTGATTGTACTATAATATATTTAATCTATAACCTGGGATGTGTAGTTTGCTTAGAGTTTTATACTATTTTAAATAAGGTTTCAATGAATACCATTATCAGTTTTTGACTATATCTTTGACTATGTCTTTAAAATAGAGTTCTAAGAATTACTGCATCAAAGGGAATCATCAGTTTTAGGGCTTCGATATGGTTTGTCATGTTGCTTTCCAGACAAGATATACCAGTCTGCACTGTGACCACTGTGTGAGTGTTTACTACACTCATTCCTGCCAGTGTTAAGTGGAAAGAAAAAAAGTAAAAAAAGAAAGAAAAGAAAATGTTTAAATTTTTATAGCTTTGATTTCTAGTAAATCTAAACATTTTTTCCTTTGTGTTCTCTGAATGAAATATGTCTTTTACTCACTTTTCTATTCAAAGTGGCAATTTTTCTTATTTATAAAAACTCCTTGTATGTTATTGACTCTCATATTGTCTCATATTTGCTGAAAACGTTTTCTCTGTTATCACTTGCTTCTGAAATGTACTTTTTGTTTTGTGTTGTTTTGAGAGAAAAAGAAAATTGGAGAGCAGAGTTTATAGTTTCAGATAACATTTGTAGTTTCCTTTTTACAGAATGTTTATTCCTTAAAATCTGCTAAATATTCACATGGATTAATTTTTTGTAATCTTTGATTTTTAATATATATTGTGAAGTGAAGTTCTTATTTTCCAAACAGACTAACATCAATAAGTGAGTTGCCATCCTTTATTAGTTTAGGATGTTTCCTTTATAACAGTATGGTAAGTTCTTATACCAGGTCTCTTCTGGTGCCATCTTTTCTGATTTACCAATCTAATAATTTTTGATCCAGTAGCACCCACACTGTATTTTAATATCTGTTGAATGTCTACTTCTTGTTCTCATAGCAATTCTTAAATCCCCCTTTAAGTTTGAATTTATATGCAATCTCATGGGAAGAACTGTTTTTACAATATACAGTCTTTCCATCCAAAACATAGACTGTGTTCCATTTTACTGAAATCTTTTAATTTTATGTAGTGTTATTCTTGTTAGTGTTATTTCTAAGTATTTTGGGTCTTGTTGCTACTGTAGTGGAAAATATTCCATATTTTCTAATTATTATATGCTGATATCAGGGATATCTGTTAGCTATTGTGTGTTTATCTTACATCTGGCCATTTTGCTTAACTTTATTAATTTGTATGTTTTAGAGTTGATTTTCTGGGGCAGTTAGGTACTGTAGCCATATCATCTGAAAATTATTTTTTCTCTTTCCCAGTGTATTTCTGATTCCTGTCTTGTTGCATTGGCTACCACTTCCAGCAGCATTCAGTCCTTCTGGAATATCATATATAACACTTAATGCACAAAGCTTCTCCTAAAGGAGAACTGTTTGTAAATAGCAGTTTAACATACCTTTAGACAGGAACTATTTTTTTTCTTGCAGCTCAGCTCTCTAAGATTCTTTTTCATTAATCACTTTAACAGAGCATTTTAAATAAATATGCATTTGGTTCCTTTTATTCTAAATAGGTGGTACCCCTGTGTCAATAATAAGCTTAGAGAATTCAGACCAAATGAGCTAACCAGAACTAGATTGTGTTCAATTTTTGTCTTATTTTGCTTTGAGCTTATAACATTACTACTGATGTTATAACCGCAAACCATTTTGTCTTCTCTGATAGGAGAAAGTATATCTAAAAACATAGAGTGTGCCTTACAGTATGTTTCCAATTCAAATTTTGGTAATGTTAAAATTCTGAACAGTTATACATCTTTGTGGTTTTTCTCACTACATCTCCAAAATGTCCACATTGGCGCTTGTGAGAGAACAAAGAATTATTTCATTATTACCCAGCAACCTAAAATGCTAAATTGCATCTGGGACAGTTTAAGATTATGAAAGAAACAGCACAGCATGTGAACTTGCCATACAGAGCTCTTTGGCACATAGCAAGAATAAGTGGTTTGGGTTGTTTTAATTGTAGAAATCATCCAGTGAAAATTTAGGGCCACCCATGATTCCTTTTCTTTGGAGCTGTGATTTTCACCTTCATTAAGAAGTCAGCCCCTCTAGAGGCACAGATGGCATTATCATAACCGGATCCCTGTACTGTTTCATCAAGTTCCAGGGACTGTGGGACCCACAGCCGGGTGCACTTCAACCCTTACCCAGCAGAGACACTCTCTCCTCCTGTACCACAGCAGTCAGCTAAAATGTTCCAAGTTGCACTAGCTGTGAAATTTAAAGATCAATTTTAAGGCTTTTGGGAAAATAGAGATAAACAGTGCTATCAAATGACTCATGATTAATCAGAAATATACTTCAAGTCTGCAGCATTTTGAAATAACTCATTTCCATTCAGATCCAAAGGTCATGATTTACTACCCGTAAGTAGGAGACCCGGACTAAGAATAAGAAGCAGGACCTCTGTTGATCCCAACTCTCCTAGCCATATGATACTGGACAAGCCACTGTAACTCTTGGAAAATCGTTTTTATCTGACTACTAGATTTTTCTCTAAGTCATTCCTCCCCACTTCTACCATTTTATGTTTCAATTCAGTAACTGTAGAACATAGTCCTACAATGACTAAAGGAGACCAAGTTTCAACAAAAAGTAAGTCCTTTTTATTAAAATAAGTATGGCTCAAGACATTTCTGGTACCCTTGACTTACTTTTTGTGCATTTCATGCACCACGTTTATTGCTAGTTAAAATCATATGAGTTTTCAGTGGGAAAGAGCTTCAAGATTATATGAGACCAAATCTCTCAAAATATGGAAAACAAGAAAAAAGGGAGTCAAGCAGGCAAAATATCTATAACTAGCCCATGTCATTAGAAAACTTTTCATCAATCACAAAATAGCTCCATCTTTCTGGCATTTTTTCTTTTTTTTTCTGCCTATACAAAGAATACACAGCAAGAGAGATTAGGAACCTTCATCCCAGGTTTGGAATTCTTTAAGCTTGCTTGCATCTTTAAAATGTGTGTGTAGTTTTCTTTTGTTGAGCTGCCCATTGGCCTATGGGTAGGATGCAATTTTAAATCTATTATCTGTGCCTGAAGTACCTGCTTTGTAATCCAAAATGAGATGCGGATAAAATTGTGCCAGATGCCATAATGATGTTTCTTGCTGGGTCCAGTATCTCAGAGGTACTCAGTGGCTTTAATGACCTTGGATGAGAGAGACAATCTGGTCAGGGCATTGAATAATAACCCTTTTTTCCTTTCTGTCAACAGCTTAAGTTCTCATTTTTCTATCTGACATTTTTATCGTTATGCATATTTAATTGCAATCAGTTTTTTTTCTAGTTGCTGCAATGGCATTGTTCTTTTTAATTTGAATTAATTGTCTTCTCCCACAAGGCAACCATATGTGTGCTTCGAAGATCAGGCCCTGACTAGGATTTACATGCTTGATACTTAGGTAATTCAGGTTTTCCCCAAAAAAGTCAAGAGTTCACTCTGGGCTTACAGCCACATTGAACATTACTCCACCTCACTGCATTAGAAACTCTTAAAGAAAATTCTCACTGCCTAAGGGAGAAAAACACCTATTTATAATTCAAGGTAAAGCTTACCTGCTTTAAAATCATTTTTTCCAAGTGTTGTTCTGATTTCTTTTGGAAGGTCCCTGTGACCCTGAGTGCAGTGAGGTAGGCTGTGATGGGCCAGGACCGGACCACTGCAATGACTGCTTGCACTACTACTACAAGCTGAAAAACAACACCAGGTAAGAGAGAAGCCACATCAGACCCCCTGAAGCACGCCCCCTGGTGTTCCTGGGAGCTCCCACAGGGTCACCACAGGCAGTGTGTTCCATGTTCTCCCACCAGGACCAAAGCCCAGAAGAGATGCTCCTGCCCCCCGACCCCGTCCCATCATTCAGAACGGTGAAACTGATACTGAATTACAAAACATCAAATGGACCTGTAGGCTAGGAAACTGCAAACGTCTTTTCTCACATTTCAAAGGATGATGGAGAGGGACTAGCTATGCACATGCCTGGTCTTCCCCTCTAGACCTTTCTATCCCGTTGATGTTTGATGCCACAGCTGCGTTTGCCCTTCATGAAAATGCCAGTACAAAGCCAAATGGATGCTTTCCTGAATTCCCCAAAGTGTAAGCCCTCCATGTGGCAAAGCTGCTGGACCCTGCACGTTCTCACTACTCTACTCTGGGCACTGAGGCGGGCCTGCTTGGACCCTGTGCTTCTGAGCCCCTGGCTTCTGACTCAAGCAGATAGGTACCCACTGGGAGGGCCACAGAACAGTGACTGACCATCAGAGGCCGTGCTCTTCCAGGCGTGTCTCTCACATCCCTACCACCTGCCCCTCCTCTTTCAGGAGGAAACTCATAGGAAGCCAACTTGCAGTGCATCCACACTCCAGTCACCCAGGCGTGGTCCTGTTCCTCTCACATCCATGCTGGAATTTCAATTCCTTAAAGGGAATATAAAATTAAATTTTTTAAATGTCTAAAAAAAGTTTTTTAATTAAAAAGAATAAATTCCTTAAAGGGAAAGCCCCTTGGCTACCTCAGCCCCTCTCATTAGCTCCTAGACTTAGCAAATGCCTGATGTTTAATTGGTACTAAGTACTTGTTAAATGAATACATAAAGCCCAGACCTTCAGTTATGGGCAAGCAAGGTAGTCATTTTTTTGTTTATCATAAACAACATAAATTTAATTTTTTTTTTTTTTTTTTTGCCACACCGCACAGCTTGCAGGATCTCAGTTCCCCCACCAGGGACTGAACCCAGGCCACAGCAGTGAAAGCCCGGAATCCTAACCACTAGGGAACTCCCTAAATATATTCATATTAATTTAGACAGTAGCATACAACCACCATCACCCTCACCACCCATACACACAGGATTCATATGACAAACACAACAATAGAAGTAACCCCTTATTAGGGCCTTTTTGCATAAAATCATGGTTTGCACATGTTTTCCCTTCAACCCAACAGCACAGCCTTCTTGCTGAGACTCAGTTTCTAACCATCATCCCCTTTAAAGAGCAAGACCTGAACTGGAAGATGGTTTGGATCAAGACATGCCTTACTTGGTGGACTTGGTATTATGTAACTGCAGTGCTACGTCAGCACCCTACATAGGAGAAGGCTTTAACCAACAGAATTTGGCCCTTTGGATGTGGTGTTACCATCATGGTTAAAAGGATTTTGAGAGTGAGGACAGCCATGTGCTCAGCACCTCACTCACTCAGGACTGAATCTCTGGTGACACTGCCCTTCTTTCTTATCTTTCCACAACGCAGGATCTGTGTCTCCAGCTGCCCCTCTGGCCACTACCACGCTGACAAGAAGCGATGCAGAAAGTGTGCCCCCAACTGCGAGTCCTGCTTTGGGAGCCACGGGGACCAGTGCCTGTCCTGTAAATATGGATACTTCCTGAATGAGGAAACGAACAGTTGTGTCACTCACTGCCCTGATGGATCGTATCAGGACACCAGTGAGTTGATTCCAAAATTTGGTTTTTTGAGAGGAAATGTAAGGTTTTCACTTGATTGACCTTGGGAGGGATAGTCCTCCTCCATGAAATCTGGGCCTTGCTTAACATCAAACAGGATCTAGCCAGTTTTTAAGAGAACACTTTACAATTGTTTTGTGAAAATGAATTTGTAGAAGACTTTGCAAAAACATAATTTATGTAAAAATGCCTATAACTAACTGAATCTGGGGATGAGCCCGAGGACCCCTTGAAGCAGTGACTTGCTAGGAGGACCCACAAGACTCAGTATAGCATTGTACTCATGAACTCACAATTATGACTTATTACAGTAAAAGGATACAGAGTAAAATCAGCAAAGGGAAAAGGCACATGGGACAAAGTCTGGAGGAAACCAGGTGCAAGTTTTCAAGAGTTTTCATCCAATGGAGTGACACAGGATACATTTCATTCCCCCAGCAACAATCTGTGACAACATGTATGAAATGTCATCTACCAGGGAACCTCCCTAGAGTATCAGGACCCAGGGATGAGACCCAGAGTCTGGTTATGAAGGCACCCTGTGCCTGGCACATACTAAAATTCCAGACTCCTAGAAGGAAAGCTGGTATTCAATGCAAACCACATTGTTTGTACAAACTGTTTAGGCTCCATGAGCCACTCTTATCAGGGCGGCGGGAAACTTCATAAAATCCAACTTCCCAGATGTCAGCCATGGGCCAACCTTATAAGGATAGCAGCCAGGCCTGCTCTTTTCTGTGCACTAAGCAAAGGAAGCAGGCCCCTATATGATATCAACAAGGTTAAAAACAGGACTTTCATGTAAATAGAGAATGGAAATATGTCAATGACTTACCTAACCCATTAATGAGGAAAACTACAAGCTGATAAGTGGGTTCAAAGACTATCAGGTATCTTAGTCCACCAGGAAAGGCAAAATGAAGTCCATTTGCTGAGTTAGAGACAAAACTGAATAATATCTTGCATTGAAATACAATTAGAATTTTGGGGGGTTATTTTTTCAAATGGACAGAAATCATTTGGAACTTTATCAAACAAAAATCTGTAAATTAACATGTGGCTTCACAGAATGTGGGCCCTAATCAAATGTCATTAGTGAACAGACAAAGGTACATTGCCTAGAGAATTCCATAATCCTTGGGTACACCTCTTTTTGACAGTGTTCTGGTATGGCCCTGACAAGGGCTGCAGGTATCTTTTGCTGTATTTCTGAGCTCTGGATAATTTGTCTGAACAAGAGTTTTTTTTAAAAAAAAAAAAAAAAACAGGAAAGAATTTTGAAGTGGATACTTTTGCTACTTAACAAGTCAAACTCCCTCTTGATTCAAAGGCAGGCTTTTCTCTATGAGGGAGATGGGGCTCTTGGCTTACCCTTTAGAGCAATGGGGACGGGTTCCCCAGTAGTTTTTATTTTCCCCAAAATTTGGAACATAAGCTGCAATGTGACGAAGAAAGGGAAAAATGAGAATGGGGAGGGGACATAAGGGATCAGAAATAAGTAGTATTCCTTGAAGAAAAAATTCAAAATTCAATCAGGAAGGCTGAGCCTTGGAAAAGATGCCAGGAGAGGTCACAAGCCACCACCACCGCCGCCCTCCCGGACCCCAGGAGTGGTCATGAGCTGCCTAAGCCACCATGATGTACTCCGGGGGCGTACCTGAGCTGTCATCGCCACCAAGAACCCCAGGAATGGCACCAGCCATCACATCTGCACACCCCATAGTAAGGGGCTAATGATCAGCACATGCTGAGGAAAGAGGCAACAGGCATCTCTACTAAAAACAGCCCTCGCACCAAATAGATTAAACCCACACAAGCTACACAGGGATGCCCTCACATATAAATAGCCCTCCAAGACCACGGTAGATAATTATTTCTCCTAAACTCACAGAGTAAGAGAAATATAAATAAAGTAGGGGAGGAACCATTCCCAGTTAAAAGACCAAGAGAATTCCCCTGAAAGAACAAACAATGAAACAGACCTCTTCAGTCTAATAGACACCAGTTTCAAAAAGGAGATAATGAAAATACTGAAGGAATTAAGAAAGGCTATCAGCAGGAATGCAGAGTACTGTAAAAAATGAATTAGAAACTATAAATAGGAACAAAGAAAAATTAGAAAACTCGTTTGAAGAGACAAAACTGAGCTAAAGGCATGAATAGCAGAATGAATAATGCAGAAGAATGAGTAAGTGACCTGGAAGATAGAATAATGGAAATCACCCAATCAGGACAGCAGACAGAAAGCCAAATGAAGAAAAAAAAAATGAAGGCAATATAAGAGACCTATGGGATAATATACAGCATGCCAATCTATGCATAATAGGGATTCCAGAAGGGGAAGAAAGAGAAAAGGGGATCAAAAATGTAATTGAAGGAATTATGGCTGAAAACTTCCCAAAACTAAAAAAGGAAACAGATATCTAGGTACAGGAAGCACAGAGGGTCCAAAACAAGATAAGCCCAAACAGACCTACACCAAGACATATTATAATAAAAATGGCAAAAGTTAAAGAGAGGATTATAAAGGCAGCAAGAGAAAAACAAGGAGTTAATTACAAGGGAACCCCCATAAGGCTATCAGCTGATTTCTCTAAAGAAACATTGCAGGCCAGAAGGGAGTGGCAAGATACATTCAAAGTCCTGAAAGGGAAAAATCTGCAACCTAGGATACTCTACCCAGCAAGATTATCATTTAGAAAAGAAGGAGAGAGAATTTCTCAGACAAGCAAAAACTAAGGAATACAGCAGTACTAAACTGATCCCAAAAGAAATACTGAAAGGTCTTCTCTAAATAGAAAAGAACTAAAACTCTATAGGAAAGAGAAAATCACAACTGGAAAGTAAATCACTTAAATAAGCCAGACACAGATTTTTTTAAAAATCAAAAAACTTCTGTGAAAGTGATGATAATAACTATAATGAACAGCAAAAGGATGAAGATGTAAACTAAGACATCAAAATCATAAAATGAGGGGAAGGAGAGTAAAAAATGTAGATTTTTCCCTCCTATAATGTGTTTCAGCCTATATGACTCCCAGTCTAAGGCAAGTAGATATAGGAAGGGGTTAACATACTTGAAAAACAGGCTAAGCACAAATCAAAAATGTACAGTAGATTCACAAAAGCCAAAAAGAAGAGAACATAAATATAATACAAAAGAAAGTTATCAAACCACAAAAGGAAAAACAAAAAGAAAGGGACAAAAAAGAAATATAATGGGACAATGGGAAAACAAGGTTTAAAATGGCAATGAATACATATCTATCAATAATTACCTTAAACGTCAATGGACTAAATGCTCCAATCAAAAGACAGAGTGGCAGATTGGATAAAAAAACAAGAGCCTACAATATGCCACCTACAAGAGATCCACTTTAGGGCAAAGGGTACACATAAATAGAAAGTGAGGAGATAGGAAAAGATATTTAATGCAAATGGAAATGACAAGAAAACGGGTCACAACACTCATATCAGACAAAATAGACTTTAAAACAAAGGCCATAAAGAAAGATAAAGAAGGACACTATATAATGATAAAAGGACCAATACAAGTAGAGGATGGAACACTTGTCAACATATATGCATCTAATATAGGAGTACACAAATACATAAAACAAATACTAACACACATAAAAGGAGAAACTGACAGGAATACAATAATAGTAGGAGACTTTAACATCCCACTCACATCAATGGACAGATCTGCTAGACAGAGAATCAATAAGGCAACCGATTTCCTAAATGATACAATAGAACAGTTAGACTTAATTGATATTTTCAGGACATTACATTCAAAAAAAACAGAATACACATTATTTTCAAGTACACATAGAACATTCTCTAGGATTGACTACATCCTAGGGCACAAAACAAGCCCCAACAAATTTAACAGTATAGAAATTATCTCAAGCATCTTTTCTGACCACAATGGCATGAAATTAACCACAGGAAAAGAAATTAGAGAAAAATGATGAAATGGAGACTAAACAACATGCTACTAAAAAACTAATGGGTCGGGACTTCCCTGGTGGCGCAGTGGTTAAGAATCCGCCTGCCAATGCAGGGGACATGGGTTCGAGCCCTGGTCCAGGAAGATCCGACATGCTGCAGAGCAACTGAGCCCATACACCACAACTACTGAGCCTGCGCTCTAGAACCCGTGAGCCACAACTACTGAGCAAGTGTGCTACACCTACTAAAGCCTGCACGCCTAGAGCCTGGGCTCCACAACAAGAGAAACCACCACAATGAGAAGCCTGCACACTGCAATGAAGAGTAGCCTCCACTCGCAGCAACTAGAGAAAGCCCACATGCAGTAATGAAGACCCAACGCAGCCAAAAATAAATAATTAAAAAAAAACAACTAATGGGTCAACAATGAAATCAAAGAGGAAATTTAAAAATACCTTGAAACAAATGACAATAAAAACAACCATACAAAATCTATGGGATGCAACAAAAGCAGTTCTTAAAATTCATAATGACACAGACCTTCCTCAAAAAACAAGAAAAATCTCAAATAAACAACCTAACCTACCACTTAAAAGAATCAGGAAAAGAAGAACAAATAAAACCTAAAGTCAGCAGAAGGAAGTAAATAACAAAGATCAGAGAGGAAATAAATAAAATAGAAATTAAAAAATAATAGAAAAAAATCAATAAAACCAAGAGCTGGTTCTTTGAAAGGATAAACAAGACAGGGCTTCCCTGGTGGCACAGTGGTTGGGGGTCCGCCTGCCGATGCAGGGGACACGGGTTCGTGTCCCGGTCCGGGAGGATCCCACATGCCGCGGAGCGGCTGGGCCCATGAGCCATGGCCACTGAGCCTGCGTGTCCAGAGCCTGTGCTCTGCAGTGGGAGAGGCCACAGCAGTGAGAGGCCCGCGTACTGCAAAAAAAAAAAAAAAAAAAAAAAAAAGACTGACAAACTTCTGGCCAGGCTCATGAAGGACAAAAGAGAGAGAACCCAAATAAACAAAATAAGAAATGAAAAACGAAACACAACAACTGATGTTGCAAAAATACAAAAAATCATAAGGCAATACTATGAACAATTGTATGCCAACAAGTTCTACAACCTAGAAGAAATGGACAACTTTCTAGAAACACAGAGCTCACCAAAATTGAATCAAGAAGTAGATAATTTAAACAGACTGATCACCAGAAGTGCAATAGAATCTGTAATCTAAAAACTGCCTACAAACAAAAGTCCAGGACAGATGGCTTCACAGCTGAATTCTACCAGACATACAAAGAAGAATTCAATACGGATCCTTCTCAAACTCTTCCAAAAAAATTGAAGAGGAGGGAACACTCCCAGAGATATTCTATGAAGTCATCATTACCATGATACCAATAAAAGACAAAGTCACGGCCAAAAAAGAAAATTACAGGCCGATATCTTTGATTAATATAGATGCAAAAATTTTCAACAAAATATTAGCAAAACAAATCCAGTAACACATAAAAAAGATCATACACCATGACCAAGTGGGATTCATCCCAAGTTCACAAGGATGGTTCAACATACACAAATCAATGTGATGCACCACATAAACAAAAGAAAAGACAAAAAACACAAGATCATCTCAGTACATGCAGAAAAGGCTTTTGACAAAATTCAACACCCATTTCTGATAAAAACTCTCCAGAGAGTAGGCACAAAGGGAACCTACCTCAACGTAATAAAGCCCATGTATGACAAATGTACAGCTAACATCATACTCAATGGTGAAAAGCTGAAAGCATTTCCTCTAAAATCAGGAACAATTCAAGGATGACCACTCTCATCACTTTTATTCAACCCAGTTTTGGACGTCCTAGCCATGGTAATCATAGAAGAAAAAAATAAATAAAAGGAATCCAAATTGGAGAAGTAAAACTGTCACTGTTTGCAGATGACATGATACCATACCTAGAAAATCCTAAAGATGCTACCAGAAAACTACTAGAGCAGCTCATCAGTGAATTCGGTAAAGTTGCAGGATACAAAATTAATACACAGAAATCTGTTGCATTTCTATACACTAACAATGAAAGATAAGAAAAATAAAGGAACAATCCCATTTACCATCACATCAAAAAGAATAAAATATTTAGGAATAAAACTACCTAAGGAGGCAAAAGACCCTGTACTCAGAAAACTATAAGACACTGATGAAAGAAATCGAAGATGACCCAAACAGATGGAAAGATATACCGTGTTCTTGGATTGGAAGAATCAATATTGCCAAAATGACTACACTACCCAAGGCAATCTACAGATTCAATGCAATCCCTATCAAATTATCAATGACATTTTTCACAGAACTAGAACAGAAAATTTTACAATTTGTATTGAAACACAAAAGACCCCAAATAGCCAAAGCAATCTTGAGAACGAAAAACGGAGCAGGAGGAATCAGAATTTCTGACTTCAGACTACAGCAAGGCTACAGTAATCAAGACAGTATGGTACTGGCACAAAAACAGAAATATAGACCAATGGAACAGGATAGAAAGCCCAGAGATAAACCCATGCACCTATGGTCACCTTATCTTTGACAAAGGAGGCAAGAATATACAACGGAGAAAAGACAGGCTTTTCAATAAGTGGTGCTGGGAAAACTGGACAGCTACATGTAAAAGAATGAAATTAGAACACTTGCTAACACCGTACACGAAAATAAACTCCAAATGGACTAAAGACCTGAATGTAAGGCCAGACATTATAAAACACTTAGAGGAAAATAAAGGCAGAACACTCTTTGACATAAATCTTAGCAATATCTTTTTGGATCCATCTCCTAGAGTAACAGAAATAAAAACAAACACAAACAAATTGGACCTAATTAAACTCAAAAGCTTTTGTGCAGCAAAGGAAACCATAAACAAAATGAAAAGACAACCCATAGAATGGGAGAAATATCTGTAAATGATGTGACCAATAAGGGAATGGTCTCCAAAATTTACAGTTCATGGAGCTCAATATCAAAAAAACAAACAACCCAATCAAAAAATGGGCAGAAGACCTAAATAGACATTTCTCCAAAGAAGACATACAGATGGCCAAGAGGCACATGAAAAGATGCTCAACATCATTAGTAATTAGAAGAATGCAAATCAAAACCACCATGAGATATCACCCCACACCCGTCAGAATGGCCATCATCAAAAAGTCTACAGACAATAAATGCTGGAGAGAGGGTGTGGAGAAAAGGGAACCCTCCTGCACTGTTGGTAGGAATGTAACTTGGTACAGCCACTATGGAGAACAGTATGGAAGTTCCTTAAGAAACTAGAAATAGAGCTACCATATGATACAGCAATCCCACTCCTGCATATATACCGAGAAAACCATACTTGGAAAAGATACATGCACCCCAATGTTCACTGCAGCACTATTTACAATAGCCAAGACATGGATGCAACCTAAATGTCCGTCAACAGATGAATGGATAAAGAAGATGTGGTACATACATACAGTAGAATATTATTCAGCCATAAAAAAGAATGAAATAATGCCATTTTCAGCAACATGGATGGACCTGGAGATTGTCATACTGAGTGAAGTAAGTCAGACAGAGAAAGACAAATATCATAGGATATCACTTACATGCAGAATCTTTAAAAAAAAGATACAAATGAACCTTTTTACAGAACAGAAACAGACTCACAGACTTAGAGAACGAACTTATGGTTACCAGGGGAAGGGTGGGTGGGGGTAGGGATAGAGTGTGAGTTTGGGATTGACATGCACACAGTGCTATATTTAAGATAGATAACCAGCAAAGACCTACCGTACAGCACAGGGAACTCTGCTCAATATTCTGTAATAACCTAAATGGGAAAAGAATTTGAAAAAGAATAGATACATGTATATGTATAACTGAATCACTTTGCTGTACACCGGAGACTAACACAACATTGTTAATCAACTATACTCCAATATAAAATAAAAATTTTAAGGGGGGGAATATAATAAAAGGTATTTATGACAAACCCAAAGCCAAGATAATACTCAGTTTTGAAAAGCTGAAAGCCTCCCCGCTAAAATCTGGAGAAGGACACGGATGCCCACTCTCACCTCTTCTATTCAGCATAGTACTGGAAGTCCTAGCCACAGCAATCATACAAGAAAAAGAAATAAAAGTAATTCAAATTGGAAGGGAAGAGGTAAAGTTGTCATTATATGCTGATGACATGATTACATATATAGAAAGCCCTAAAGACTCCACAAAAAACTACTAGAACTGATAAACGAATTCAGCAAGGTAGCAGGATACAAGATTAACATACAGAAACCAGTTGCATTTCTTTACACCAACAATGAATATCAGGAAGGGGAGTGTAAAAAAACAATACCTTTCAAAATGGCACCCCCAAAAATAAAAGTCTTAGGAATAAACCTGACCAAGGAGGTGAAAAACTTATATGCTGAGAACTATAAAACATGTAATAAAGGAAAGTGAAGGTGATTCAAAGAAATGTAAAGATATTCCATGCTCTTGGATTGGAAGAATTAGTATTGTTAAAATGGCCATACTACCCAAAGCAATCTACAGATTTAATGTGATCCCTATCAAATTACCCATGAATTTTTTCACAGAACTAAAACAAATAATCCTAAAATTCATAAGAAACCATAAAAGACCCAGAATTGCCAAAGCAATCCTGAAGAAAAGAACAAAGCAGGAGTCATAACCCTCCCAGACTTCAGACAATACTACAAAGCTACAGTAATCAAAACAGCATGATATTGGCACAAAACAGACATATGGATCAATGGAACAGAATAGAGAGCCCAGAAATAAAGCCACACATCTACAGTAAATTAATCTTCGACAAAGGAGACACAAATATACAATGGGAAAAAGGTGGTCTCTTTAGTAAGTGGTGTTGGGAGTGTTAGACAGCTGCATGTAAATCAATGAAGTTAGAACACACTCTCACACCATACACAAAGATACTCAAAATGGCTTAAAAACTTAAACATAAGATGTGACACCATAAAACTCCTAGAAGACATCATAAGCAAAACATTCTCTAACATAAATCATATCACTGTTTTCTTTGGTCAGTCTCAAGGCAGTAGAAATAAAAACAAAAATAAACAAATGAGGGGCTTCCCTGGTGGCGCAGTGGTTGAGAGTCCGCCTGCCGATGCAGGGGATGCGGGTTCGTGCCCCGGTCCAGGAAGATCCCACATGCCGTGGAGCGGCTGGGCCCGTGAGCCATGGCCGCTGAGCCTGCGCGTCCGGAGCCTGTGCTCCGCAATGGGAGAGGCCACAACAGTGAGAGGCCCGCATACGGCAAAAATAAATAAATAAATAAATAAATAAAAATAAAAAATAAACAAATGAGACCTATCAAACTTACAACCTTTTGCACAGCAAAGGAAACCATAAACAAAATGAAAAGACGACGTACAGAATGAGAAAAAATATTTGCAAATCATGCAACGGACAAGGGCTTAATTTCCAAAATATAAGAACAGCTTATATAACTCAACAACAAGAAAAACAGATAACCCAATCAAAAAATGTGCAGAAGACCTAAATAGACATTTCTCCAAGGAAGACATACAGATAGCCAATAGGAAAATGAAAAGATGCTCAACCATTGCTAGTTACTAGAGAAATGCAAATCAAAACTACAATGAGGTACCACCTCAAATCGATCAGAATGGCCATCATTAAAAAAGTCTACAAATAACAAATGCTGGAGAGGGTGTGGAGAAAAGGGAACCCTCTTACACTGTTAATGGGAATATAAGTTGGTGCAGCCACTGTGGAAGACAGTATGGTGGTTCCTTGGAAAACTGAAAATAAAACAACTATATGATCCAGCAGTCTCACTCCTGTGCACATATCCAGACAAAACTATAATTCAAAAAGATACAGGCACCCCTATGTTCATAGCAGCCCTATTCACAGCCAAGAAGACATAATGTTCATAAATAGATGAATGGATCAAGAAGATGTGTGTGTGTGTATATATATATATATATATATATATATATATATATATATATATATATATATACATACACACACACACACACACACACACACACATAATGGAATACTACTCAGAGCCATAAAAAAGAATAATGCCATTTGCAGCAACATGGATGCAAGCAGAGAACATCATGCTAACTGAAGTAAGTCAGAAAGAGAAAGACAAATACCATATGATATCACTTATATGTAGAATCTAAAATAAGACACAAATGAACCTGAACCTATCTATGAAACAGAAACAGAAATCGGGAACATAGAGAACAGACTGGTGCTTGCCAAGGGGGAGTGATGGAGTGGGAGGTTGGGGTTAGCAGATTTAAGCTTTTCTACATAGAATGGATAAACAACAAGGTCCTACTGTATAGCACAGGGAACTATATTCAATATCCTATGATAAACCATATGGAAAAGAATATATAAAAAAGAATGTGTATTGGAAAAGAATATATAAAAAAGAATGTGTATATATGTATAACTGAATCACTTTGCTATACAGCAGTAATTAACACAACATTGTAAATCAACTATACTTCAATAAAAATTTTTAGAAAAGGGATCAGAAATAAGTAGGATTCCCTGAAGAAAAAATTCAAAATTCTTTCAAGAAGGCTGAGCCTTGGAAAAGGAATTTGGTTCTAGATGGTATATGATAGGATAAAAATAATTGAGAGAACCAGTTCTTTTGCCAGAGCCTGGAAGGTAGATAATTAAAGAAGGCTATTTAAACAATTACTTTGCTGATACAAGTGGTCTGTGTATCTGTCTCCTTCTATGAATTGCCTTTTGTTTTAATTTCCTTCTTTAATGAATCCATTTACATATAACATAGTGGTTATGTATGATCGTGAGTAGCAGTAATTACCACCAACATATTTACAGTTCCCTTGAATAATGTCATTAACTCCTCAAGACAAGCTGAGAGGTAGGCATTATTGTAATATTTAGTTAACAAATGGGAGAACAGAGACTGTGAACTTGCCCACTGGAAATGCTAAAAGCATAACACAAATCTAGGTCCTCTGGCTTCAGAGCCTATGCCATGTCCAGTAATCTCAATGACACTATGAGGGGGAGATCATAGATTGTAAAGGACTTCATATTTCAGGCCAAAGGGCTCAGAATTGAGAAAGGAAATGGACTTCCAGGAGGTTCTTAGAGGGATCCATTAAAGCAGTGCTTCTCTGTGGAACCCTGAAGAACACCAGCTAAATAAAGAGCAGATAGAGAAGCCTATAGACAAAGCTTCATTCAAGTCTACATACACATGAGGTTTGAATCCACTTGCATCAAAGGTATCAAGTCTCCAGCTGCTATAAAGTTTAAGACACTAAACAACCCAAGAAATAATCAACCCTTACCTTGCAATCTTAAAAGCAAGTTCTCTTTTCTAGTGTAGTTCGTCCGAGTAGTCCTTAAAGCTGTGAGCACGGGGTCTACCATTCCATCCCTCAGCTGCTAGTGTTGCTTCTCAACACTTGCTAGTGACATTGCCCCAGCTTCATGAGTGAGATTTTCATTGTAGGAAGTTAGGAAACCCTGCTTTGGAAAGAGAATGGGAAGAAGAAAAAAACCAATAAACTATTTAAGAATTAAGTGGGCTGTAGTTCTCTTGTCTATAAAATGGTAGATACCACTAAGGTGTTACCCCATGCTATATAGTTCCTACCTGTATTTGGTTTGCTGAGAAGTGGTAGCAAATGCTGAGTCTGGGGCTTTTCCTACAGTTTCCAACTCAAGGCCATGTGTACTATAGCATACATTAGCAAACATCAGAACATATGCTTTGATGGAATCCAGTTGACCAAAATTGATTTATAACCTGTTACTTTTTCTTTTTTAACAGAGAAAAATCTTTGCCGGAAATGCAGTGAAAACTGCAAGACGTGTACTGAATCCGACAACTGTACAGAATGTAGGGAGGGGTCAAGGTAAGAGAGTGAAGGATTTCATCAAGTAACACAGCCCAAGGACTTCTCAGTATAAATTAAAAAAAAAAAAAAGTAAATAGATAACCCTTTTATAAGTCACCCTTGGTTTGACTCCCATTCAAACACTTGATAGCTATTTGCATTATCTCTACCATTTTATGTGAAAAAATGGATACCATCTTGGCTAAGGAAGGTTTATAAACCAAATAAAATTCCCTTTAGAAAAGATGGCTCAAATACAAGTAAATAAACGGCCATTTGAGAGGCCTGCTTCAGGCTTTTTGACCGGTAGTACATCAGTCAAGGATTACTGTGTAGGTAACACCAATGAATTATATTTAATCCCCATGATTCATTCCTCTGATGGTCGAAACTATTCTCTTATCTTTATTATTTCTCTCAGTATAGCCAATCATTCTCTTATCTTCAGCACCTCAGGCTGATTCCATTATGCTATGGTATGCACATAGATTTAATACCAAGGGATATTTTCCTTGAATGGATGAGATTTGCACATTGCTAAAGCCAGATAGTTGATAGATCCTTTGAGAGAATAACATGCAGCTCAAATGAACTAGGTATTCTCTTGATATCCTTAGAGAAGGTCAGATCATTCCACACTGAGTGAGGAGTTGGACTCTGGGTTTATTACGTAGAGCTAGAATTGTGCTCCATTGCTTCCCTTTCAAGAATCAACAGTACCTCTATTTTCACCTTTGACCAGAGGTGAAATATGCAGGGTCCAGGCAGTTTTTAGGCAGGTAATTCTTTGCATTAATTAATAGTGGAACATCATTTTTATTTAGATTAATTGATTATCCATGGCTTTCTTTTTTTCCCCATAAATGCATTCAGTGTCAGTTTGCTTAGCACCTTTTACCTCAGGACTTCAGTTTTGTTAAATATCAGTCTGGTCGGCCTCCTACTGCTTTTTGTAGAAGGAGCAGATTGGCATAATGAAAAGAAGGAAGATAAATGTGAGCTCAAATCTTTCTCTGCCATTTATCAGCTGTGTGATTTTGGCCAAGTCACTTTGCCCCTCTTGAGCTCCGGTTTTCTCATCTATAAAATGGTGATAGGGGGGCTTCCCGGGTGGCGCAGTGGTTGAGAGTCCGCTTGCCGATGCAGGGGACACGGGTTCGTGCTCCAGTCCGGGAAGATCCCACATACCGCGGAGCGGCTGGGCCCGTGAGCCATGGCCGCTGAGCCGCTGAGCCTGCGCATCCCGAGCCTGTGCTCCGCAACGGGAGAGGCCACAACAGTGAGAGGCCCGTGTACCACACACACACACAAAAAAAAGCGATAATAACCCCGATGTTGCTGGATTATAATAAGGATTAACTGTTAACATTTACAAAGCACTTATTCCAATATCTGATACTGAATTGGTCCATGAGAAATAAAAGATTAAGATTATTCTCTATATTTCTTAGGGAACATTTGATAGAGTAAGTTAACCAGTGCTCTCCAACAGAAGTATGAGAACCATATGTTATTTTAAATATGTTAGTAGCCACATTAAAAGGAGTAAAAAGATACGGGTGAAATTTATTTTAATAAAATATTTAATCAAATATATCCAAAATATTTCAACATGTAATCAATGTAAGACAATATAAAAGATAATTAGTGAGATCTTTTATATTTTCTTTGTTTGTAGTACCTAGCCTTCGAAATCTGATATGTATTTCACCCCTAAAGCGCATCTCAATTCAGACAATAATTTTTTATGAGAAATACTTGATCTGTATTTAGATTTTATAAAATTTAGTTGAAGTAGATCTTTATATAGCCAAGTAGCTCCACACTTACTCAACAATTTGCCAATAACCGAATCAAGTGCCAATTTGTAAAATTTTAGAATGAAATTAACAAAAATAAAATAAAATGTTAAATTCTGTTCCTTGGCCACACTAGCCACATTTCAAGTGCTCCCGAACCATGGGTGCTAGAGCGTGTGGGACGGCACAGGTCTAACCTGGCTGGCTTATCCCAGAAAGAACCCAGGAGTTCACGGTACCAGGTTTGTTAGGCTTGCCACCCCTGTATTTTGGAACCAGCAGAAAGCATCATGGTTCACAGAGACTGCTCTGCTGCACGTCCCACTTAGTGCATTCCCTCCTCACACAGTGCAGCCTCTGTCTCCTGCTGAATAAGTGCCAACCTCAGAAGTAATGTCCTTTATTAGAAAAACGAGGCAGCTTTTTAAAAAGTTTGATAAGTTTTTTGGTAGTCCTGTTTCCTCCCACAAAAGGATTCATTTGATGCACTGTTGCCTTTTTACAGCTCTACAAAAAGGAAAGGGATTTTCTTTTACTGGCTTTTTAAATGACAGCTCTCTGGCCAGTAGAAGATCTATGAATGAAATACAGTTTCTGTCTCCTTGAGGCTCCCTGCGTTTTCCTTAGGGGCTTCTAGGGTTGGCCATTTGGCCTCAAGAGACCTGTAAAATTTTAAATACTGGCTAAAAACAAACAAAAATATCTATGCATAAAATACTAGAAGGAAATGGATTAAAATGTGAACAGGACTGTTTGGGATTCTTTTTCAACTACTTTGGTTTTTGGCCTTTCCAAATTTCTTTAAAGAGCATAGGGAAAAATAAATGTTACTTTTTTTAATAGTATGATCCATATTCAAAACAGTCAAGTAAGATGTGAATTGGAACAATATAGAGAAATATATTTTTTATAAGAAAATAGAAAGCATTTGACCCTGTTGCTTAGATACCCATTTTCTAGTATTGTCTATTGGGTGACATAGGATTATGGTAACAGTCTCACTATTGAGTTATTCCATGAGTAAAATATGTATATTAAATGTTGTAAATTTTATGTTTTGTTTTTTTTTTTGCGGTACACGGGCCTCTCACTGTTGTGGCCTCTCCCGTTGCGGAGCACAGGCTCTGGACACACAGGCTCAGCGGCCATGGCTCACGGGCCCAGCCGCTCCGCGGCATGTGGGATCTTCCCAGACCGGGGCACGAACCCGTGTCCCCTGCATCGGCAGGCGGACTCTCAACCACTGCACCACCAGGGAAGCCCTGTTTTTAATTTTAAGCATCAGTCTGTAGACTATGAAAAAGCTCATAGCTGATAAAAATTAGAAGAAAAAAATACACATTCCTCATTTGACATTCTAGCAACTCATTAGGTAATGCCTAAGAGTGCTATTTAGAGAAAATATGACACAGATAACACCTAAAAAGACTAAATAATAGTATAACTAAGGAAAATCGAGATGTTTGGAGAAGCAGTAGTATAAGTAGATAATTTTGCCAAATTTTTCATTAGAGTTAAAATTAATAAATCAAGCAATAAAGGCAAAAGTATATTAGAATTCTGTTGTTTTGACAGGAACCAATAGAAGAACTAAAATCAGAAACACTTAAAATCAAAAAAAAGGCTATTCCTGGGAGTTTGAGCTGGGGGTTGGGCAAGGATAGTTGTGCGCTTTTATTCAGCTGTAATTCATTTTACCATGTGTTCCTACTACATTTATAGTTACAAAACTACTTTTAAGTTTATTGTGTAGTACAGGGGTCCCCAACCCCCGGGCTGCAGACCACAGTTCCTGTTAGGAACTGGGCCGCACAGCAGGAGGTGAGCGGCAGGCAAACGAGCGAAGCTTCATCTGCCGCTCCCCATTGCTCGCATTACTGCCCCCCCTCCCCCATCTCATGGAAAAATTGCCTTCCACGAAACTGGTCCCTGGTGCCAAAAAGGTTGGGGACCACTGGCATAGTAGGTCTAGGAGGTCTGGATATCAGGGACTTGGTAGGCATATTGTTAGCTAAGGTGATTGTTTGAGTCAATGAAATACTTTTTAAAACCTCCATGTCGTAAAATGTTAAGAAGAAATGTGTCAGCCAGTCTAATAATTAAGAGGAATGTCCCCAAAGCTTGCAGCTACAGACATAATTTTAGGCACAGAGAAGCATTATACGCATTGGGATGAGGAAAAATAAAGACTGCAGGGGCTATTTCCTATGCTTCGAAGCTTTGCCAAAGCCACTGGTCTCTGGGGGGAACTATATTTGTTACATATGGCATTGGGGAGTCATGACTTCTTTGCCTGATCACAGCAGTCTGTGTCTGTGTCTTCAGCCTGCAGGGATCCCGGTGTGCTGTTGCCTGTGAGGATGGACGGTACTTCAACGGCCAAGACTGCCAACCCTGCCACCGCTTCTGTGCCACCTGTGCTGGTACCTTCTCTCCCAGTCCTCTTGTTTATTCTTCTGGCTCTGGTTTGGCTTTTGTTTACCTGTCTTTATCCATCACTCCTGCAAACCCATATGATATTTTTAAAATAAATGCTGGAGAAGCATGGGTCTCTTCTGATAACCATGCATGTATTCTCAGAAGTCAGTCATCAGTAGCCCATGCTCATTGAAAACTTAAATTTCCCAGTGATACCTCCTTTGCTTTCCAAAGAGATTTGATGTTTTTGGCAAATGGGTTCAAGGTAAAACTGGAGCATTATTTTTTGCAAAGAACATAAGGAAAAGCACAAATGTCATAATTATTAAAATTACAACCTATTAATGCCATTTTAACCAACTATGCAAGAAGCAGCCCATCATGCAACCTCTTCTGAGGTTTTGTTTCTGTCTTTGGCATCTGTCTTGCTTTTAAGGAGCAGGTGCTGGTGGGTGTATTAACTGCACAGAGGGCTACTTCATGGAGGATGGGAGGTGCGTGCAGAGCTGTAGTATCAGCCATTACTTCGACCACTCTTCAGAAAATGGATACAAATCCTGCAAAAAGTAAGTGGATCCACCCCTTAAGCCCTAGTGTTTGGCTACCGGGTTCCTTATTTGACTGCCTTCATAAATAATATGAAACAGAATTATTAATGAAAAATAAGGTTCAAACATTTACCTGTGGACACTGTGCTGAACCTTTAACCCAACTGATTTTTTTTTTTTTTTGCACCTCGGAAGAACTTTAAAACCTCTAAAGTAATATTTCTGTTTCAAGTGCATGCTCTCTCCCCTTTAAAATCATAGTCTAGGGCTTCCCTGGTGGCACAGTGGTTGAGAGTCCGCCTGCCGATGCAGGGGACGTGGGTTCGTGCTCCGGTCCGGGAAGATCCCACATGCCGTGGAGCGGCTGGGCCTGTGAGCCATGGCCACTGAGCCTGTGGTCCGCAACGGGAGAGGCCACAACAGTGAGAGGCCCGCGTACTGCAAAAATAAATAAATAAATAAATAAAAATAAAATCATAGTCTACCTGCTAGGCTTTCTTTAATGTTGTCAAACCTAGCAGTTATTGTAAGAAAAGATTTTTGTGGCATCTTCAAAGGGAGAAGATTAAGTTTAAGACATTAAGAGGTTGGTAGCAAACACATCTTCTTCTGTGCCTGACGTGCAAAAGGATGATAAATTGTACATTCTCCCCTTAGATGTGACACCAGCTGTTTGACATGCAACGGTCCAGGGTTCAAGAACTGTACGAGCTGCCCCAGTGGGTATC
The DNA here is from genome assembly GCF_964165515.1 of Mesoplodon bidens. Taxonomy (NCBI): domain Eukaryota; kingdom Metazoa; phylum Chordata; class Mammalia; order Artiodactyla; family Ziphiidae; genus Mesoplodon; species Mesoplodon bidens. Next base: position 85,015,413 of record NC_138162.1, read on the forward strand.
TCTTAGACTTAGGAATGTGTCAACTGGGAGCCATCTGCAAGGATGGTGAGTACAACTGCTCATTTTGATCTTCTGAGCAAAGTGTGATCTTTCTACGTTAAGGTCTAATATATTTCCACTTGAAAAAGAAACTATCAAGCGTGCCCCAGATAGGACACACCCAATATCTTGTTGGCGTTCATTCATCTCGAACTCCTACCCTCAATGGGTTTGGTTTTTTGGTTGTTTTAATTGCGGGAAGAACTAAAGCATCCACTAACCAAGTTGGCACTAGTCAATTTTTTTTTACGTAGTAAACTTGGTTCTTTACAACTTTAGAGTTTTGGGTTCACAGCAAAATTGAGCAGAAAATGCAGAGAGTTTTCATATAGCCCCTGACTACCCTACGCACATACACAAACACACACACAAACACTCCCATTATCCGTGTCCCTCACCAGAATGATATGGATACCTACATTGACACATCATTATCACCGAAGTCTATAGTTTACATTAGGGTCCACTCTTGGTGTTCTATGAGTTTGGACAAATGTATAAAGATAAGTATCCACCATTGTACTATCATACAGAACACCTTCACTGCCCTGAAAATCCTCTGTGCTCTGCCTGTTCCTCCCTCCTTCCCTCCCCCTGCCCAACCCCTGGAAACCACTAATTTTTTTACTGTCTTCATAGATTGGCCTTTTCCAGAATGTCATATAGTTGGAATCATATATCAAACACTAACTAGAAAAGGCTACCTACTGTATTTTTTCCAGTCTTTTGGCATATGTACTTTTCATCGGATTTTTAAAATACCCTCTACATGGAGTTTTGTATCTTGCTTTCTGCACTAAGCATTAGATAAACATTATCCTATGTTTTCACGAAGTCTTCAGAAACTTCATTTTTAATAACAGCTTAATATTCTATCATGTGGAGATGCCACAGTTTATTGCCACTCTCCTCGTATTTGGATTGTTTATAATTTTGATATGTAAATAACAATCAAATGGTATCTGAATCTTTCATTAAGGTGTGATAGACAGGCATCTATCTAATGACAGAACCAACTACAGATTGGTTCTAATGTTAATGTTGGTCTATTTTTCTTTGCATTGCACCAGTGGTTCTCAATCAAAATGCCAGGACCCCAGACCTTCCCCAAAGGTTCATTTAAATTGGTCTTGGGGTACAGTTTGAGCACTGATAGCTTTAGAATCTTCTCAGGTATTTGTAATGTGCTGCCATGCCCCCTGACAATTTGGGAAATACCAAGTTCTATCACTTTTCTAGCCTCAGTTTCCTCATCTATAAAATGAATGAATTTAAATTATTCCAACTCCAGCCTTTTGTGAACTTTGACTCTCGATATAATTCATGCAGAGAGGGCCCTAAAATTTGTGCCTAAATTTTATGCAGACGTGCATCTCAATGATTTAGAAAGAAATTGTTTTGAACCATCGTTGTTCTAAACATCTTTGGACTGTTAGGAAAATAAAAAACTATGCATTTGGAACAGTTTTCCCCGATAAAATCATTTCCCTGGGTTTAATCTTTGTCTTCTTTTGAATGGTTCCTCTTCTGGAAATTTCACAAGAGGCAGAAGAGTGCTGTGGTTGGGAGAATGTGGATTCAGGAGTCAGAATACTGTCATTCATATCTAGCCTCCAGACCTTGGGCAGGTTATGAGCTTTTCTGGGCCTCACTTCCCTCATCTGTAAAAATGAGAAGGATAATGCCGTCGACCTCATATGGTTATTCTACAACTTCCCGTTAGGAATCTGAAACATCAAAAAGATCTGAGCGTGCAATGGCATGCATAGGAACATTATTTATGGTCTCATATCCACAGAGCATCACAGATGACTTTGCATCTTCATAGCTTTTCTAATGTATGATTGATCTGGCAGGGACAGGCAGACCTGCTCAGGCTCTGTGTTCAAACTTTTCATGGCCAGGGCTAATTCTCACCACACAACATGGAGGTGAGAAGATTGAGGGATGGCACCCCAGGTACTATGTAAGTATCACCTTTTAGTTACCAGCCAGTGCTCCTTACCCTTACTTGAAAAGATGGTTCCCCTATATCTGAATATGATCAGAAGTTTTGTAAGTTAGTAACTGAAAACCTAAGGAAGATTTTTAAGTGATTGACACAAACGATCCACTATGACTTGAAATTTTCACCCATAGCACTTGGTACCAGGCATTTCAAGGTTTGTGATGCTTTAACGGCTTTCCCTAAACCACAGTAAGCATGGAATAATTTATGCCAATGGCACTTTGGTAGAAGTGGAGTGTCAGGATTGCAGGCAAAAGTGGAAAGTGAAGAACCATGATTTGTGATGAGTCCATTTTCAGGTCGGTTAAAGAATGAGATCATTGATGGCTCACCAGGCTTTTCAAATCACGTGGCAGTTGCATTCAGGGATGTGCTATTTATTTTCTTTCAACTGTCATATTTCAGTGATTCTAAGACATACTTTTTTAATATATTTTAACAGCTCTGGAGTCAGATGCATCTTATAATTCATGGCAGCTTACAACTGCTTTTGATCCACAGGTTGATGTGACATAGTTGTCATCGCCTGAGACTTAGTCACAGATATGTCTAGTCAACTGAGTTAGGCACATGATCACTCCTACTTGTGTTGCATTTAATTGCACTTCATAATAGCTTGAAAAAGTTAAACTATTTCTCAATATTCAAAGGAAGAATTATTACATAAGCCCAGAAACAAAACAGCATGTTATATAAATTTAACTAATACTTTCAATAAGCATAAAACTAATATTCTGATAAGAGGCTATTGTGTCACCATTTAATATGAATTTTTTTCTTGGTAGTACTTAAAGTAGTGGTGCATCTGAAATCCAGTGTCTTGGATTCAGTGAAATATAGTATAAATGACTGTATACACTCTGCTCTAGGTAACTCTGAAAAGAAAAATTCCTTGCCTATATTATTATTGATTTCTAATTTATTCTTTTTCTAATCTTTTTTTTTTCCTTTCATAAATGGATACCAATCACATTTACCATTGGACTGCAATATCTCTCCTTGAAAACAATGCTGTTGACTGAAATCACTTCGGGTGGACCAAATTTCTTCCTGTTGACTGCTCCTGAATGATCTCTTCCAATCCCCTCAATCTGCCTCTCTGGCCAATCACAACCTTCTTCCGTGTGTGTCCATCATGCTGCTCTCGTCCTCAACTTCCCCTCTCTCTTGCTGACTTCCTGGAAAAGCAACGGAAGAGTCCTGGGCGGAAGGAGGCTTCTGTATGCTAGTGAAAAAGAACAATCTGTGCCAACGGAAGGTTCTTCAACAACTTTGCTGCAAAACCTGTACATTCCAAGGCTGAGCTGCCATCTAGATTTCTTTGTTCCTGTAGACTTATAGATTACTCCATATTATTATTAAAAAGAAAAAAGCAAGCAAAAAAAAAAAAAAGCAAGCCACCTCTCTCTTTCTTGCTCTCTTTTTCTCTCTCTCTCAAATTTGTGCAGGGAGATGGTGAACTGTTTTGTCAGAACTTAAATGGAAAAAAAAAATAAACCTACAACAAGCCTACCTTTTATAACTGGGTGTTTAGTGCTAAACAGCCAGAACCACAGAGACAGTATTGTATGACCAAAGCATTTGATGCCAAAATTTGACGTTAAAGTAATGATTTGATTTCCTGCCCTGTTTTTGAAGGTCCATTTTTTTTCCTTTTGCATTTACTTGCTTGTTTCCCCTTTGAGATGCCTAAAAATATACCTTTCAAAAACATCACAAGAGCAGACATAGATCAAAATGAAACAGAAAGCTCCTGCATCCATCATTTTTCATGCTTGAGTCCACTGTTGGGGGAAATGGCAGAAAACTGGACCTAAGGGCATTAAGAACATCCCGCAGAGTTGTGTTCAGTGTCATTTGTCTTGGTTTTTCACAGTTGACCATTGATACTTTCCACACATAATTTACTTCATGCATTATGTGCTGGTTTTGGCATTATGCCCACTTGATAAGTCTGCTCCACTGGTTTCATCAGATAGACTTGCTGCTACTGGCTTTTCCATGGTAGATTCGGTTATTTCACATACAGCTGGTCAAATGGGATTGCTCTGCATAGTCAAAGTGGTGATGGACAGAATGCAAAGATTCACAAAATAGCTGAGACTGATCCAGCTCCCCCCAAATCCAGAGTGTTCACTTGTAAACCCTGCACAATCTCTCGGTGCTATTCAGCCATTATCCCCATAGCATTTTTTTTTTTTTAAGGCCATCAGAAATTCCATGTGTTGTAGTGGGAAGCATTTTGGATATGATGAAGAAAATTTCTTCCTGGAGTCAAAAGTTTCTAAAAGGTCCTGTATTTTTAAGAAATGGAATTTATTTAAATAATATTTAAGCTCGTGCCCAAGTTGGCCGGGCAACATTTTTCAATGGTGCTTATTAGAAGTTTTTTTCATCTTGTCATTTTAAGAAAATAAAACTGGAAATGGAATATGGGCAGCATGATTGTACCCTCCTGGTTCTGTTCTTTTCCCACTCTGTCCCTCTATAACCATGCTATGATACACCTGTCCACTGAATGTCACTGAGATCATCTGTTTTCTTGGAAATATCTTCACTGGTTTTCTATGACTCCCCAAACACATCCTGGAATCTAGCAGACTGAATTATGTGAAGACTGTTTGGATCAGTGGTCAAAAATGAGGAAACCTGATAGATCTTTTTATAACTCTGAGTTTCTCTGTTTAGGAGAGGATAGACTGATACCAAGTTTCTTCATGTTTCATATCAAAGCTCCATTGGTGACCTCATTTACTTTGAGAATGACCAGCCATCTTGCAAGCTTTAGGCTTCTGACAGCCTCACTTCCAAGATGTCACTGGCCTCACAGATGAGAAGAGGAATGATATCAATATAGGTTATCCTGGGAAGTGGATGCTAACTAAGGTCCCCATCCAAGCAGCAAGGTAGTAAAAAGCCTACCTTGAAAATATGCATTCCTAGACATCAAAGTTAACATTGAACCCTAGGTAAATAATGAGTATAAAGTCTAATGACCCTCTTAAGAGCATTGTAGTGATACTGAGTCACGTAATGATTCATATGTAACTAGGGAATCAACTGATTTTGTTGAGTAATTTTCCTCTTCATAACACTTCAGGCCCTTCTGACCCGAAGAAAGCAAGTTAGTCCCAGGTATGGCATGTAAAGTCTTACATTTAAAGGCACAGTCTCTAAGTGGACAAAAGCAAGTGAGAGCCTAAAGCAAGGTCAAGCAGATGGTGAAACCAGATTTGCCTGCAAAGAAATCCATTTAACTGAACCCACCCGTAATATATGAGGCACAAAGTTACTATGAAGGGAAAAATAAAAATGATGTCTGTGTTCTTAGACAAATAACTATCAATCTGACAGTCAAAATCATTGGGGTCTACGAACACGTGTTCCATTTCTCACTGACCATGCAGGCACACGTTGTGGAAATACTGGTTTAACTACTAGTGGTTATTGCCTCGTTTATCTACAGAATATTATTAACTAGAACATAATGCTTTCAAAGTTTAAGTTAATGTTATATATTATGTATAAATATATATATTCATAATGAGATATATGTAATGGATAGTACAAAGTTTGGAGACTTAACAAATGCTCTAACCTCTAGAGACAAAAGTCCTATCTTCTGTTTTCTTTTGTCTTTTGATTTTTCATTAGTGATCCATTGTTAAATCCAAATCCACTTTTACTGAAAAATACTGTACATGTGTAAAATGTTCAGTTGTTTTTTTGTAAAATATAGTAGAATGGTTGTAATTGATACTGGCCAAAATCAATGTTATTCCATATTTTATTTTTTCTATTAAATTAACCTAAGTTCCTGTTTATTTGATCTGTTCGTACCCATGTGCAAACATCTCTGAAAGGGCGAGGTCATGAGAAATTTCTCTGTTTCCACATAGATGCTGAATATGGAGGAAAGGGTGAGGTGAATGAACGATCTAAATAAAGTTGGGAAAAAGGGTGAGCAGAGGTGGGAACTGAAAAAAAAAGGAGAAAGTAACAGCAATAGAAGAAAGGATCAGTTTAGGTTTGGTCATGAATGTATGTTAAATCCCATTTTTAGTAAGCAGATTGTGAAAAAAATCTACAAAAGTTTGGTGCAGTTGCTATTGCATTGTACAGATGCCATGTCCAGTGAAAGGGCCACCTGGACCTGCTCTTTCCCTGGTTTCCCCCAGGGCATGGACTACTGCATACCTGCCAGTGGGTGTATGGAAGGGTGGGGACCAAGGGGTTGGGCACAAAGAGGTCAGGTAGCAGGGGCAGGTGTGAAAGCTGTTATAGAAGATGACCTTGTTCAATTGGCTAATATCCTGTGTATCATTGTTAGTTGGCTGTATCCCTGGATGCCTAGAAGATGACTTTTCTAAAATCAATGTCCAGTACATGCCACAGGGTAGGACTGTATAATTAGCAAAAAACAACCATGGATTATAGATCTTTGTGAACCCTGCTTGAGATGGTCACTAGCCTTGAAAGTTCAATGCCCTGTCTTTTGCAAAAAGAAATGAGAAATCAACAGAAGTGACACACATATTGCGCTCCAATTAGGTTTAAAGATCTGGGGATACAAAAAGGTATAAGAGAGAGCTACTGCCATGAAGTCCCATTACAGAAATGGAGAGACACTAATTTTATTGACCACTTACTATGTGCTGTACAATATGGGAATATAGAGTATATATATACTGATATAAATATATCCTCTTTTAAGTTTCACACAAACTCTAGAGCAGAGACATGTATTATCCTCTGTTTATAAATGAGAAAGCTGAGGCGTATGGACTGAAATAAATTGATTGGGATTACATAACCAGACTCAGAATAATAAAAATAAAATTCAGTATTAAGACCATTAATACTAAGTAGTGAATTCTAAATCTCAGATGAATGAGACACTAAGTTGTTATGTTCAGACAGGCAGAAATTCCTTTGAATTGGATTGGTCAGGCCGAGTTTCCTAGAGCTGTCTGGACTAGCATTGGTTCTTGGAGGATGGCTAAGGCTTAACTAAGCAGATGGGACTAAAGCAGGAGGAGCATTACCAGTAAACTTGCTGCACAAGAGGTGTTCAGGGAAGCAAGTCAATTGTTTTAATGCTTTTTAGTCTAATTAGCCTATTGCTACAAAGGATAGTGATTCAACATTTGATGGATCAGTCAAGAAGAATAGACATTTTTACACTTTCCAAAAGATGGATAGTGTGCCCATTCTTTTCAATTCCCACACCCATGGAAGACCTTGCTAATCAATATCCATCTGTGGACTAATCAGCGTTTTCTCACCTTTCACCCCAGTATTAGGGCCTTATCATCATGCTAGTGATCTATCAGACTCATGGTTTTCCACCCAACAGTCTACTCTTCATTTTGAGGAACTTGCACAGAGTGCTTCGTAGAGAAGGGCAGGTAGTTGTTGTAGTAACTACTAAATTAAAATTTCTCCATCGAGTGATCAACACTGTAGGCACGTCTGAGTATGGAAATATTAAACACGCCATCCCCCTCATGTAGAAAGAATATCATGCAGCTAAAATGTAAGTGGACATGCATTCTCAACTGCTTTCATATGGTCATTCAGATTCACACAAAGGGCAATGACAGACAGCAGCTTGACGATTATGGAGAAAACTGGAGGCAACTTCCGCCGTGGCCTGGCCAGCTCAACACTGCCGCCTTCCATCTGCTGATACAAAATGGCAGCGGGAGCACAAAGGCCAGCTGCAGCCCGACCTCACCTGGCCCAGGCTGGGCCCTGGGCCCCAAACTCAGTATGTGTCAATGACAAAGTATGAACCTGCTTCTCCTCCCTGGTTGACAACCATTTCCAAAGTTATTTTTGTTGCAAACCTATAAAATCTGAAATTCTCAGCAGAATACTTTGGAGCCATTGACAAATTTAGCAGGGCATAGCCAAGATGGACTTAATTTCACTGTGGCTCATTGGAGCAGCTTGGCAGTAGAGATGGGGCTGTAATCCATACAATCATGTCTCCTCTTCATCGTGAGAGGTGAAGATCTGGCCCAGAGTCAATTCCTGGGCAAGAAGGATGCAGTTGTGCAGCATCACTGAGTCTCAGAGGGCAAGTCTGGGACCTGGGAATGCCAGCAGTTCCTTCCTACCTTCTACCTGCAAGGGACTTAGAAGGATGTTTGACTGTCTTATTACTGAAAGATTTTCTTGCAAGATTTCTTCTCTAAAGGGCCACTGTTGGGTCCCCTGCCCCCAATAATTGCTGCAACTGTTGCTTTTTCAGGGCCAGGCATCAGGCAACAAAAGACATTTTGCATCCCCACTGCTAGAAGTTTCCAGAAACATTCCCTGAGGGATTGTAACACCCTTTTTCATTTTATAAAAGAATACATTATTTTAAGAATAGAGTGTTTTGAAGCTGGCAGAGTTCTACTAAAATGGCTTTACTTAATTTTGCACCCACAAAAGTCAGAGCGACCTATAGAAACTAACTTTCTGTTGCAAGATTCACAACAAGTCAAGGGTGTGGCTGAAACTCAAGCCCACAGCATCAACCTTCTACACAACACTGCCTCCTTTTTATGAGTACCATAGAGAAAACAAGCCCATATGTGTTGCAAGGCAGGGGGTAAGAGCCTTTTCCCAAGTGCGGATAGAAAGCACACTGTACCCCTGGACTTGGCTTTTTCTCCTTATGAGCCCAAATGAATTGCTTCCGTAAATAAACTTTGAGTCCCTGTCATATACCAAGCTCTGAGGTCCTTCATGCCCTCTTCAGGCTAATGGTCTAGTGGGAAACACAGATACAAAAATGCATGGTTATAATATGAAGCTATCCAATAGAGGGCTAAAAGTCCCTTGCCGTGCACGATAAGCTTTCCAAGGGCATCCAAAAATAACGTGAAACATTCAAAATAGAGCTGCCTTTAAAATGTGCAAAATCAAATGATATTTTAATTAAATATCTACAAAATGCAAAATGTCAAACTAGTCAACTGCAGCTCAAAACTTAAGGAATCACATATAATTAAACTTAATGTGGGATAAAGCTGAATTTTAATATGTTTGATATGATGTGGGACCCACAGAGGTAGGAGAACTTAGGATCTGCTGGGTTCCTAATTTAACCCTGCAAAGGAGGGAGAAATTCACTATTCATGGGGGGGAGGAATGTATTTATATATATTTCTGATCTCTTCCCTCAAGATTCCCACCTGTAGATCCAAATAGCTACTTGCCATTTCCCTTCAGATATCTAATAGACATCTCAAAATTAACACGTCCAAAATAGACTTCAGACTCACCAATCCCCTAAACATTATTATCACCAAGTGTCTCCCATCTCAGCAAATGGCATTAAAATACATCCACCTAAAAACCCATCCATCCACCATTTGCTCAAACCTGAAACCTAGAATTCCTCTTTTTTTTTTTTTTTTTTGTGGTACGCGGGCCTCTCACTGTTGCGGCCTCTCCCGTTGCGGAGCACAGGCTCCAGACGCGCAGGGTCAGCGGCCATGGCTCACGGGCCCAGCCGCTCCGCGGCATGTGGGATCTTCCCAGACCGGGGCACGAACCCGTGTCCCCTGCATCGGCAGGCGGACTCTCAACCACTGCGCCACCAGGGAAGCCCTAGAATTCCTCTTTTTCCGCCCCCAAATCCAATCCATGAGCGAGGTCCCATTAACCATACCTCCATGATATATCTCGAAGTGGTCTACTTCTCCCCATTCCATAGCTATAATCCTGGATCACACCACCATCCTCTCCACCCTAAACTACTGCCAGAATCTCCTAACCAGGCTCCCCACTTCTCTCCGCCTCCTTTCCTCTTTTTTCTCTCCTCCCCCATCATTCTCCACACAGATAGCAGAGTTATTCTCCACACAGATAGCAGAGATAGCTATTACAACTACAAAATCTGATTTCACCTCTCCTCATTCACTCAGAATAAAATCTGAACTCCTTACCTGAGATCTGTCTGATCTCTTCTCATGCTTCCCTGCTCATCATATTCTAGTCATACTAACTTTCTTTTTGTTCTTCAAACAAAACTAGCTTATTTGTGCATCCAGACCCCTGCTCTTCACATGGCTGGTTTTTTCTCACCCTACAGGTCTTAGTTCAAAAATAGCTTCCTCGGGAAGCAGCTCCACACCTGCCCACTTTTTTGGTCTTTTCACAGCACGTACCACAAACATGACATTCTATCGTTCATTGACTTGTTTATTGTCAGTCTCTCCCTCAGCACTGCGACAGCTGGGGTTTTGCCCACCTTGTTCACAGCTGTATCTTACAGGTCTAGCACAGTGCCTTGCTTAGTAAATATTTGTGGAATGAATGCATAAAAAGGCGTCAGAGAGAAATGGCATGAGACATAAGCCTTGAAGGATAAGTAGGAATTTGTCAGTCAAAGAAGGTGAGGATGTTGGAGTAGGACTTGAGAGAGAGAGAGAACCGGTACAAAGGCACAAAACCATCAAAGGGCTTGTGGACTGAGAGGCAGGGAGTGGGTAGGGTGGGCAACTGAAGGGAGGGAATGGGAAGACCCCGGAGGTCAAGTTGCAAAGGGCTAGGAGGGGCTATTGCCCTTCCTCCACCTCCTTGTCCTCGAAGTCATCAACCCTCTTTTCAGAGAGGCTAATTGACTTGCTCAAGGACCACATCAAGTCAACTAGTGACTTCCTGCCAACAAATTCGGGAGGCATTCAGTGAGACAGAATGCTGAGGAGGCTGTAATTTGCTTCAGTCCCCAGGGGACTGATGGCTGCACTGAGCCAGCTAAATGAAAGGACAGGGTACTAAGCGGAGCTCAGCTGTCAGATTAGCTCACATGAGAGAAGGCAGCCCTTGGCTTCTCTTCCCTGGGATGTCCATGGCCAGAGCAACAAATTTGGTAAGGCCTGTTTGCAAGGCCTGTTTGGGGACAAGGGCTGGCTCAGAATCTTCTTTTCCTTCTAAGAGAAAACCCCTTGCCCTCTAAACTGTCATTACCAGAGATGAGTAAAAGGAAAGAAAGTAATATGTGAGCAACTCCCTTTCATAACAACAGAAACAGTAACTCCTATATATGGAGTACTTTCCTATGTGCTAAGCACTGTGCTCAATTCTTTATATGAGTTATTTCATTCGATATTCCCAATAGCCTGACTTTATTGTCTTTTCACAAATGAGAAAGGAGATGAGGTAAATGCCTAAGGCACCCCAGTGGTTAAACGGAAGATCTGGGATTAATTTAAATCCATACGATCTGATATCAGAGTCTCCAAGAGAAATATAAGAGCCAAGGAAGATGTCAAAACAAACTTCAGGCCGTGACCGTGGAGCTTGCATCAGGATTGTATATGTCACCTGACAACGTCAGGTCCAGGGTCCACACTGTCTCTTGTGAATTGAGCAATGTCCACCCAGGACTACTCAGCACACTATGGCCACATAGTGCTTTGTGTGACCAAGCTAGGAGTGAGTGAATTTCAATATCATCGTGAGAATTAGTAGCAACCAATGGGCCATCTGGGCAAAAGAAATCAGAAAGGACCTAAAGGAAATGAGGCAGTGGCTATTAAGAAATGAGGATGTGGGGGCTTCCCTGGTGGCGCAGTGGTTGGGGGTCCGCCTGCCGATGCAGGGGGCGCGGGTTCGTGCCCCGGTCCGGGAGGATCCCACGTGCCGCGGAGCGGCTGGGCCCGTGAGCCATGGCCGTTGGGCCTGTGCGTCCGGAGCCTGTGCTCCGCAACGGGGGAGACCACAGCAGTGAGAGGCCCACGTACCGCAAAAAAAAAAAAAAAAAAAAAAAAAAAAAAAAAAAGAAATGAGGATGTGATGTTCCCTTTCATGCTAATTTTTCTTTGTCTTGGAAGCCATCATTTGCATACTCTAGCCTCAGATGAAATGAAGATGAAATAGAATGGAGATATGGGGAACACATAGAAACATTACAATACTCAAAATCATAACATAATACAAATTCCATGAGCTCCTTTGACAAATCTAGTGAAACATAAATTCTTCTCAGGTGATATTAAACAGGATTTTCTTGACACTCATATCCATAACTGTTACAATACAATAAAAGCTAAACTATCAAGAAAATGTAAGGCTTTTAATCATGTATAGGAATGTGATTTTTAATTGACTTGTATCATTAGAAGAGCCACAGATATGACAGGAACCATGAGTCATCTTGACCATCTTCCCATGATCATTCCCATATCTGATCCATCAGCAAATCAAGACAGTTCTACCTCCAACATATGTCTTTGATCCATTTTCTGTCCTTCACCTGTACTGCCACCATCCTTGTCTACACCAACTTGGGTCAAGCTACTTCCCACCTGGGCTGTTGCAACACCTCCTAACTAGCCTCACTGAATGCACCCCTTGTGTCCACACTCCAACATGTCCTCATCTACTTCCTAGAATCTATTCTACATAACAGCCAGAGTGCTCTTTCTAAAAAGTCAAAGCTCACATGAGACTCTGCTGTTTAAATCCCTCCCATGGCTTCCCATTTCACCCAGGAAAAAGTTGAAATTCCTTTCCCTGGTCATGAAGGCCATGGTCAGTCTGACCACCCACCTCTCGAAAACTCATCTCGTGCCATTCTCTCCCTTCCTTTATATTTTCTAGCAACACTGACTTTTCCTGACTCCTCTATTCTGCTTTGTAGGCTAGAACTTCCCCACATGCCATTCTCTGTACTTTAATGCTATTCCATCCCTAATCACCTATATCTGGCTAGCACATTTATTATCTGGGTCTCAGTTTAAATGTCATTCTTCATTTCCTGATCCTTCTAGACAAGGTTAGATCTCCTTATTATAAGCTCTCATCCATGCCTCTACTTTACTTTCATATCAATTATATTACAAACATCTAGTTAGTTGTAGCAGTATCTGTTTGCTGTATGTGATTCTCAGTACAAGGTTTGTTCCATGGGGACAAAGTCTGTAAATGTCTTACATCTCATGAATCTAGCAAAATGTCTTTCATAGAGTAGGTACTTGATAACTCTTTGATCAGTAGTAGATGAATAAGTCAATAAATGAATAATTGAGTAAATAACCATTTACTCAGGAAATTGCCCTGGACCAGTTATTGGTATAACTAAGTTCTAATCTTGATTCTGTATAACTTCAGTATAGCCCTCTATGTGTCCACCTCAGTTTCCCCATCTTCAGCATCATCCCTGTAAACCATTCCAGCCCTTCTGCTCAATGAAAAGGGAAAATCCCAGGAGATTTCATGGAGATTCTATCACCAGCCCTAAAACACATACAAAGCCTTTGTCACACACTCAGTAAAGCTAAAGCTAGGACCTTGGCACTAAAAGCGTGCAGCTGGGAGTTGGTTGGTGTGGTGACAGAGTTCTAAAGTGTACCGCCCAGATTCCCATCCATTCATTGCTGTGAAGGGACTTTGCAGATGGAATGAAAGGTTACTATCAACTGACTTTAAAATAAGGAGATTATTCCTGAATTATCCATGCGAGCCCAAGGTAGGTCAGAGGGACGTAGTAGAAGGAGACAGAGAAGGCATGAGTCAGAGGAGGGGATCAGAGAGATCCGAGATGAGAAAAGGATTTGACTCAGAGTTGCTGACTTTGAAGAGGCAAGAAGGAAGCCATGAGCCAAGAAATGCATGCAGTCTCTAGAAACTGAGAACAATCCCCAGCCAACAGGTGACAAGGAAACAGGGACCTCAGTCCTGAACTCTGCCATCAATCTGACTGAACGTGGGGCAGATTCATGCCCAGAGCCTCCAGAAAGGATGCAGCCTGAGACACATTAATTCCAACCTTTTAAAACCAGGAGCAGAGAAGCAGCTGAGCCACACTGAGCCCGGACGACTGACCTACAGAATGGCGAGAAAATAAATGGGTGTTTTGGTAAGCCATAAAAGTTGTGGTTACTTGTTGCAGCAGCAATAGAAAACTAACACATATTAGCTTATTTTCATAGCTGCGACCTAAAGGGCAGGCTTCTAATTAAACACATATGTAAGGGCCCCCTCTAATCTTCTCCAGATATCTTAGAGGGTAGGTGCTATCTTTTTACTCTCCCTTTGCCATGCTACAGAGCACACGTACCTCCCCAGGGGAGCTTTTACACATGGCTAGTGCCCCAGTTTTTGTGGCTCAAGTCCAGGGGCCAGGAGGGCTTGCATTCCTGGGTCCCACAGGACTATAACAAACAGTTCGTGGCTGGCTACCATCCCCAGGGCACCTGTGCATAGAGAAGACTGAAATATACCCCCAATCTCTTTGTGAAAGAAGCCTATATGCTTGCTTGGAGCTCTGGCCTGAGAGCAGACTTCTGATTTGGCACACGGTAGGGTCCTATGAAAATGTGCTCCTGGGACAGAAGCCAGTGGCTGCCATCTTTGCACTCTCCCTCTGCCTCACTCCAGGTGGCTGGTATCTCCCAGAAAGGAACTTGTACAATTTGTCTGGCACCCTGATTTTGTGACTACCACACAGGGGGTACATCTACATCACCTGGTTCTGGTGGCCAGTGGGGCTTACCCTTGCAGTCCCATAGAACTCCATGTGTTTGCATACTTTAAAAGCTACTGCCCGAGGGTCTGGTTTCCAATCAGCCTGAATATAGGTGCTGACTGAGATCCTCCCATTTGGGACACTGACAGCTCTTGGCACTCTCCAGCTACTGGGACCCACCAAAAATAAAAATAGGCTGCTTGGACAATCACAGAGATTTGAGAAACAACCAAGATCTAGGGCAGGACTGAATGACAAGCTTCATACCCTACATAAGGTCACTCCTTCAAGACTGGGAGAAGTGGCTGTTTTATTTTATGCATAGAAACCAACACAGAGAGTCAAGAAAAACTGAAAAAACAGAGGAATATGTTCCAAATGGAAGAACAAGATAAAACCTCAGGAAAAGTCCTTAATGAAATGGCGGTAAATGATTTACCTGATAAAGAGTCCAAAGCAATGGTCATAAATATGCTCACTGAACTTGAGAGGAGAACGGATGAACACAGTGAAAACTATTAGACATGGAAAAGAAACTGAGGAAAAAAAAAGAAATTGAGGAAGACTCTAGTAAATGGAAAGATATTCAGTGCTCATGGAAGAATTAATATTGTAAAAATGCCATACTACCCAAAGCAGTCTGAAGATTCAGTGCAATCCCTAGCAAAAGCCCAATGGCAATTTTCACAGAAATAGAACAAACAATCCTAAAATTTGTATGGAACCACAAAAGACACCAAATAGCCAAAGTAATCTTCAGAAAGAGCAACAAAGCTAGCAGCATATTGCTTCCTCATTTCAAATTATATTACAAAACTATAATGATCAAAACAGTATGGTGGTATTGGCATAAAAACAGACACATAGATCAATGGAACAGGATAGAGAACGCAGACATAAACCCATGCGTGTATGGTCATTTATATTCTGACAAAGGAGCCAAGAATATACAATATGTAAAGGATAGTCTTTTCAATAAATGGCTTTGGGAAAGCTGGATAGCACAAAAGAATGAAACTGGACCACTATGTAACACAATACACAATACTAACTTAACATGTATAAAGGATTTGAACATAAGACATAAAACTACCAGAAGAAAACATAGGTGGTAAGCTCCTTGTCATCTGTCTTGGCAATAATTTTTTGAATCAGACAACAAATGCAAAACATAAGTGGAATTACATCAAACTAAAAAGGTCTGCATAGCAAAGAAAACCATTAGTAAAATAAAAAGGCAACGTTTTGCAAATCATATATCTGATAAGGGGTTAATATCCAAAACACATAAAGATCTCAACAGCAATAAAAACACACAATCTGATTAAAAATGGGAAGAATATCTGAAAAGACATTTTCCCAAAGAAGACATCCAGATAGCCAACAGGTCCATGAAAAGGTGCTTAATATCAATAGTCGTCAGGGAAATGCAAATCAAAACCACAATGAGATATCACTTCACCCATTAGAAAGGCCATTACCAAAAAGACAAGAAATTACAAGTCTTGGCAAGAATATGGGTAAAGGGAACACTTGTGCACTGTTGGTGAGAATGTAAATGAATGCAGCCACTATGAAAAGAAGTTTTTTCAAAAAATTAAAAATAGAATTACCGTATGATCCAGCAATTCCACTTCTGGGCATATAACTGAAGGAAATGAAATCATTATCTCAAAAAGATATCTGCATGCCCATATTCATTGCAGTATTATTTATAAGAGCAAAGATGTGGAAGCAACCTAAGTGTCCACTGATGGACTAATGGATAAAAGAAATATGATACACACACACACACACACACACACACAACTGAATATTATTCAGCCATAAAAAAGAAAGAAATCTTGCCATTTGCAACAACATGAATGGACCCTGCGGGCATTATGCTAAGTGAAATAAGTCAGACAGAGAAAGACAAAAATGTATGATCCCACTTATATGTGGAATCTTAAAAAAAAAAAAGTATCTCATAGATACAGAGAACTGATTGGTGGTTGCCAGAGGCGGGGGTGGGACAGTGGGTGAAATGGGTAAATGGGGTCAAAAGGTACAAGATATACGTCATGGCGATGTAATGTACAACATGGTGACTACCGTTAATAATATTGTATTGCACATTTGAAAGTTGCTAAAAAAATACTTCTTAAAAGTTCTCACCGCAAGAAAAAAATTTTTGTAACTATGTATCATGACAGATGTTAACTAGATTTATTGTGGTCACCATTTTGCAATATATATAAATATCAAATTATTATGCTGTATACCTGAAATTAATATGTTATATGTCAATTATACCTCAAAAAATAGAATTTTAATTAGAAAAAAAGGAAAACTAGTACAATTAGAACAGACCCATTCAATCAGAATATGTATTTTTGCAATATCTCAAGATGATCTGTGAACACATGAAAGTTTGAGATGCACTGCCATGGATGAGCACTTCTTTCCAGAGTGTGAGAAGCCTACCCTTGATTTATTGAGAGTCACTGCTGCAAACTTCATGTTGCTGAAGGATGCACACTGAGGAATTAGGCAAGCTGGTCCTTGGCTGGCTATTAACCAGGCAGAACCGATGCAAGTTAGCAGCACTTTGGGTCAAAGAAACAACAAGTGAACAGCTAGAGTGTTCTGATCCCCAGCCTGATCAGGGAGCCTGACAGACCCAGCTATTTGACTGAAGGTGTGAATTGGGAATTTATTTACAGGCTCCCAACACTGGCTCTCAGCAGTTAATGGGGCAAAAAATTCTGCCTGTAGCTACTTTAACAACCCAGCCAGCTCAGCAGTAAGCTCTGCCTTGACACCATTTGTACTCATTGAGATTAAGGGCTCTGTCCTTGTGACAATTTTCCATGTCTGCTCTTTTCAATGAGCTGCATGATCGGCCACATTTTTGACAGATGGACGAGTGTGAGCCTTATCCTTCTCTACTTCCCTTAGTACAGATTCAAATTTATCATTGGCTTACTGATGACCTACTTTAGGTCAGGCACAGCACTAGTGCCTTCTGTGTTCATTATTTGGCAACTCAGTGTGGCTGTCCCCATTTCAAAGTGAGGAATCAGAGGATTCAAGTGGTTGATTGCTCTCTCAAGGCCCTGTAATTAGCCAGGTTTCCCGCTCCTAGTTTAGTTGTTTTCCTCCAACAGCAAAGCTGGCCCTGTCTGTTACGCTTCTATCCACATTCCAGCCTTCCAAAGTCCTCCTAGCCAGGTGGCATATCTTCCACCACCTCTACCCATTTATGTAGTTTTGAGCAGAGACTAAGTTGAACCCTAGTATATTATACTAAATAAGTCTCCATCCATCTCTACCTAAATGAGTCTCAATCCATCCATTCCAGAAGATCGTTCAATGTCACAGTTACGTTCACAGAATATGAAGGGAGATTGCTGGATTCATGCCTTGGCTCTGTCACTTACTAGCTGTGAGATCTTAGGAAGTATGCTTATCCTCTCTGCATCTCTGCTTCCCCATTTGTAAACTAACGATGATAATCATCTCTCCCTCCTTGGGATGCTGTGAGGATTAAATGACTTAAAATGATTAAAGCACTTAGGACAGCGCTTATACGTATTAGACACAATATATGTTGGTTATTATTATTCCTAAGCCAAAAACTTTGGATTTATCCTTGATGCCTCTTGCCCTACATCTGACCTATCACTAAATCGAGTTAACTTACCTCTTGAGTGGGTCCTCTTCCCTCCATGCCACCGCTACCACATGAGGTTAGCTACCAATATCACTTGCCAAAAGAAATCTGCAAACTATTCTCCTGGACCCTCTCCAGTTGCTGCTTTACAAAGAAGCCAAAGTGGCATCTTAAAAATGCAAATCTGATCACATACTCTCGCTGAAACCTGCTGCTTTTTAGGTATATCTGGGAACTTTTAAGATTTGCAAGACCCTGCAAGTTCTGCCTCCCCCACCCCAATTTCTTCTCTCTCTCCCTGTCTTCCCTCCATCCAGTCTGGCCTCCTTTCAGTCCCTCACACTAGCCAAGCCTCCTCCTGTGTGGAACCTTTGCAGACGTGTCTCCCACTCCCACCCCGTGTCCGATTATCTCCTCCCTCAGCACTGCTGGAGTCACAATTTCACATTTGCTTTTGTGATTATTTGACTGATAGCTGTCTACCATTCCAGACTGTAAGCTGTATGAGGGCAGGAATTGCATTTGCTTTTTCTCACCATTGTATCCACCATACTTAGCACAGTTACTGGCATATAATATTTGCTCAGTAATTTGTGTTTTAATGACTAAAAGAATGAATGAATGAATGAAAATACTGTGGCACAATTTTAGAGGCAGGACAAGTAAGGACTGGTGCTTCCGATGGTTTGAGTCCTGCTTGGGGGGAGGGAGGGTGAGGATTAAGTTATGTTAGATCCAAAACTTCAAGTCATTGGCTGGATAACTGTTGATCTGATGCAAACTTCGCCCGCGTGTCGCAAACTATTTGGAAGCAGCTGATCCACACAAGAGGAACAACCGGAAGTTGGTTCGGCAAAGGTATCATCTCAAAATACAGAGGTCTTAAGGGTTATATAAAAACCAGAAGCTGAAAAATCGACTTTACACATTCTCACTACTTAACATCTATTATTTCTTTAGGGAATACTGCCTAGAAAGACCTTATCCCCACCAAAATATATACCCCTTAGTTTGCTACTATCCCACTACTAGGTTAGATCTTATTCCCTCCTCCAGCTCTGTGGCAGTAAAACTCCATGATCCAGACCTCGAGAATGAAGACCCACCTATGCTATTCCTACAGAATACAGTGTGAGGAAGTGGCCAGACATTTGAAGACCGTGGAGGGCTTCTTAGGGTTGACTGGAGCAACTTTGCCTTTGATATCTATGCTAGAAAGGAAGCCGACTAACAGATATATCATCTGGGAATATTCAAGCTCACTAAATCCTTCATGAGACTGGGAGAACATGAGGTCAGGCCTCCTCCAGAATTGATTTCAGGCCCTGCCCCATCCTGTGATATGTGCTCTCTGGGCTTCTGTTCACTGTAGTTTGGGCTCTCTGTCTTGTAAGCTCCAAGAACACGGGGGTCACATCTAGTACTGAGAATTCCAGATACACGTAGGTGCTTTAAAAATGTTGATAATGATGTCAACAGAAACTACATCAGTCTCCTTTTGTTGTCTCAGGCTAATTATCAGATAACTAAAATAGAATAGAGATGATGTTTATCCGTATCTAAGGGTTTCATAGCAAATACTCTCCAGACAGCAAGCAGGATTTCTGACTCTGTGTTGGATTCCTCCTCTTCTCTCCTATATCCACCACTGAAAGACCTTATACCATAGTCACCAATCACTACGGAAAATCTGGAATATCCTTGCACCATGCACATTGGCCACTTCCTACTGCCTGTGCTAAACACTAACTCAGAGTAGCAAGCAGCCTGAGCCTGGGCCAAGATGGTGACTGTCCTTCCCAAAGACTCTAAGAAGAATAGCATACAGCAGTGGTTCTCAAACTTAAGCAGAGAGCAGAGTCTGGAAAGCTTGTTCAAACACAGATTCCTGCCACCCCACCCCAGAGTCTCTGATTCAGTACGTTCAAGGTGGAAGCTGAGAATTAACATTTCTAATAATGTAATAATTACATTTCTAGTAATGTAATAACCAGGTGATGCTGACGCTGCTGGTCCCACCTTGAGACCCAGCTTGGCCATTTACCATGTAACCTTGGATAAATTACTTAATCCCTCTAATCCCTGCTTTCTTCATCTATAAAAAAGCAGTAATAAAAGCACCATGGCTGAGAATTAACCAAGATGATGCATGGTGATGTACATGGGTGCATACAAACTACCCCCTCCCTCGGCAAGAGAAGGAACCCCTTTCCCAGTCCCATGCTCTGCCCTGACTCTCTCAGGTCTGCAGGATGCTTTTTGTGACTCTCCCTGGCAGGGCTGCTGTGGAACATTTGGGTGGTGGGCAGGGCACATTGAATTCAGTCTCTGGCTGCCTCTCTCCAGAAGTGTCCTGCCTACAAGGGCTCCTCAGCCCACCTCACAGAGAGAGAACAAGGCTATTGCATGACACTTCTGCAAGAACAGTATTCCACGTGGCCTGCTGCCCTGAGACTGAGAGATTAAATGACTCATCCCAAATGCATAGCTCTTAATGGGGAGCTCCAGAGTTAGGACAACACATCATCTGACTCTTATACTACGATTTGCCCTTAGAATCTTGGTCTATCAGTTTCCCACAGCTGCTGTAACAAATGACCACAACTTGGTGGCTTAAAACAATACACATTCATTCTCTTACTGTTCTGAGGTCAGAAGTAGGTAGTGGGTCCCACAGGGTAGAAATCAAGGTGTTGGTAGGACCACCCTCCCCTCTTCTCTCTAGGGGAGGATATGTTTTCTGGTTTCCCTGTGTCTAGCACTGTATACCTTGCACTCCTTGGCTTGTGGCCCCTTCCTCCATCTTCAGAGTCAGCAGTAGCATCTTTAAATCTCTCTCTCTGCTGAGGTCATGATGTCATGAGGTCACCTTCTTCTATTAGTAAAATCTCCCTCTACCTCCTTCTTATAAGGATACTTGGGCCCACTCTGATAATCAAGATAATCTCCCAAATCAAGATCTTTAATCACACCTGCAAAATCCCTTTTACCATATAATGTAACATGCACAGGTTCCAGGGATGAGGACCTGAATGCCTCTGGGAGCCATCACTCAGCCTACCACACTTGGAGAGATCATCTAACTCTCTGAGCCACTACTTTTTCATCAGTAAAACAGAAATAATAATATAGCCTCATGAGAATGTTGCTGTGAGACATTTCAAATCACTAAAGAAACGTTTACTGGGTTGTTAAGCACAAAAGAGAAGCAGGCAGCATTTATCTAACATTAATTCATTAACTCTATTCATTTACGCACCTTTTACTAAACACTATGTGTCAAGTACCGTGCTGGACACAGGAGATGTAATAGAATGAGGAACCCCACCTTTATGGGTTTTATACTGTAATAGAAACAGATGAATGCTAGAGAGAAAGTGACCTGATGTGTCAACAGGGGCTATGAAATCAGAGAGGAAATGCTCTACAGGGATATAATAGTAGCTGTTGTCAGTCCTCTGGGCAGGAAAAAGGAGTGGAAGGATAGAGTTGGAGAAAGGGGCTGGGAAGTGCCAGGAGTTTCTCCCACTTGGAGTCTTGGGTTGGAGACACTGGGGTGCAGCGTGAGAGATGAGCTAACAGTGCAGACCGGGGTCCAGTTGTGAATGGTCCTACCTGCCCTATAAGTGATCTGGATTGCATCACGTGCTCCAGGGAGCCACTGAAAAGTTTAAGCAGCACTTCCTCAATATCCCATCCCCTACAGTGATCCAGGGCTCCAAGCAGGAAATCCTAAAAGCTCTGGCCTCCTTATTCATATTTAAACATCAAACTTAGCAGAGTTCTCTGTGAAGTGGTACTGGTTTCTTATTTTTTTTTTAACTTTTTAAAATAGTTTTCTTGACATATAACTGATATACAAAAAACCTACACATATTTAATGTACACAATTTGGTGAGTTTGGGCATATACATACACCCATGACACCGTCACCATATTCAAGGTAATAAACATATCCATCACCTTCAAGGTACTGGTTTCTTTAAGTGCCTCCTGCCTTTCATTGAGGCCCTTTGTGATTTATACTTTCAGAATTTTACTTGTAGAGCCTCCTGATATAGTGAGTCATCATCTCCCTTAGACTCCCTGTCAATCTCATTTTTAAAGCACTTGCTTTTAAACATATTCGTATACCCCCTGGATCCCATTTAACCCCCTACTCTTTTTTTTTTTTTTTTTTGTGGTACGCAGGCCTCTCACTGTTGTGGCCTCTCCCGTTGCGGAGCACAGGCTCCTGACGCACAGGCTCAGCAGCCATGGCTCATGAGCCCAGCCGCTCCGCGGCATGTGGGATCTTCCTGGACCGGGGCACGAACCCGTGTCCCCTGAATCGGCAGGCGGACTCTCAACCACTGCGCCACCAGGGAAGCCCATAACCCCCTACTCTTTATGGTTCTTTTTATGAGAATGTCCAAAAGGTAGATTTTCTATATTAACTATTAGTACCTTAGGTAGACCACAGTAATTCTGATTGCTCATGCAATTTTTTTTTCTAACCTGGGTGGTTTTTCTGAAAAGTGAGTTGATAAAAATTGTGACGTGAATTTAGTTGAGAACGCCTGCTCTCCTGGATGCGTGGTCCCCAGTCTGCTCCATCCCTCCACTTTACCGCCTGAAACGCCTGAAACGTAACACCCCTCCCTAATATGCTTTTGTCAACCACTATCATTCTCTCTGTGAACTTCAATAAACTGGCAGTACATTTCTGTGCTGGAAAGACATTTTGCATTAAAAAATTGGACGCACAGCGGGCATTCTGCCTGGGGACCACATGTCTAGGAAAGCAGTCATTTTTAACTAAGGATATTACAAGCCTAGATAGAATAGGGCTGGGGTACTCTGAAGCACAAATGTCTAGCCTACTGGAAGCAAAATTACCGTACTGCATGTTGGTAATTAACCTTGTCAACTAGCTTTCAGAACAACTCCAGCCTAATGCACACACTCACTTCTCAGGTTCTATAGCTGTTGTTTCTGGATCTCATTACATTCTATTTGCAACCTGCATCTCTACCACTGCCTCTCGCCAGCATGCTCTGACTTGCTTGCCCTCTTTGCCTTGTTCTTCCCATAGAGTTGATTAGCTCCTTTTTTTAAATTAATTTTTATTGGAGTATAGTTGCTTTACAATGTTGTTAGTTTCTACTGTACAGCAAAGTGAATCAACCATACGTATATCAATACATATATCCCCTCCCTTTTGGACTTCCTTCACAGTCAGGTCACCACAGTGCATCAAGTAGAGTTCCCTGTGCTATACCGTATGTTCTCATTAGTTATCTATTTTATACACAGTAGCAATAGTGTATACGTGTCAATCACAACCTCCCAATTCCTCCCCCCCCACCACCCTTTCCCCCTTGGTATCCATACATTTGTTCTCTACGTCTGTGTCTCTATTTCTGCTTTGCAAATAGGGTCATCTATACCATTTTTCCAGATTCCACATACATGCGTTAATATACGATATTTGTTTTTCTCTTTCTGACTTACTTCACTCTGTATGACAGTCTCTAGGTCCATCCACGTGTCTACAAATGACCCAATTTCGTTCCTTTTTATGGTCCATAGCATTGATTAGCTTCTAACCATACAAAATTTACTAGTTTGTTGTATTTGTGATGTACACTCTACCTCCTGTGCTTCACCAGGGAAGAGACTTGTGTCTTGCCTACCGTTGTACCCCAAATTCCTGGAAGTGTACCTGGCGTGTAGCAGTTGCTTAATAATTATTTTAAATGAATGAATGCATACATTTCCGTGGAGCTATCAGCTACCAGGTGACTCTTTTTTGCATTCCTAATTCCAAACACGTCAATTTATTTACCAAAATGTTTTGACCACTTTATCACTTGGCAAATAGCGATCCAGGAGAGAGGCTGAAGCTCAGTCCTGTGGGAAAACTCTGGAAAATGGTATAGATCACAGGCCTCAGAGTTATCTCACTGGAGGGACAATGGAGTCATGATCTTTACGCACCAAATCCCTGGCATTGGTTGAGGAAAACTCCGGGGTCAGTTGCCTGGTTCTCCTGGCCTGCCATGTGCACTGGACAGAGCAGCCTTCCTACACTGGAGAAAGCCTCACACTGATACAAGCAGATACTCTCCCCTGTAAGTTGGTTTCCACACATTGATGTGGCCACAGGATGTGTGCAGGGCACCAAAAAAAGTCTGCTACAGTTCACAGGGAAAGCAGCAGGTGATGAGGCCAGCAGTGGAGGCAAGGGTCAAAATTTGAAGGCTCATGGTTTTCCTTCTTTGGAGCTTTATTCTGTATTGAGGGAACAGCACTGGAAGACTTCAGGCAGAAGAGCAAGTATCAAATTCACATCTGAGGAAGACCATTCTGGTTAGAGTAGACAGAACAGGCGTGAGGTGGGTAGAGCAGATCATGAGTCCCAGGGACCAATGAGGAAGTTAAATCTATTACATGGGATAGGAAAGACTGGGTGAGAAGTCCTGTGGTGGTGCTGGAGAAGGAGCTGAGAGATTGTGAGAGATCAAATGTGGGGAAGGGTCGGGTTGAGCTTCAGTTCCCCATACTGGCTTTCCCAATCGGATGGTGGCGGCACTCACCTACATAGTGCATATAGGAAGGATGTAGGTACGGGGGTGAGATGCTAAGTCTTGTTGGACATTTTGGGTTGGAAATACCTGTGAAGTGTCCAGGTGTAGAGTCTGTGGGCAAATGGATGTAGGATTATTGAACTCAGGAGACAGATCTAGACTAGGAAAAGCTATTTAGGAATCTCCACTTTATAGAAGATGTTTGAAGACAAGGAAGCAGAAGAAATCCCAAGAAAAATAATTAGAAGTTTACCACGTGAGATAAGTTGAATGTTACCGTCAACAACCTTCTGGTATCAAGTCCTTTGCCAACCTAGAGAAAGCATGGCTTCTATCATCTCTGAGTGTTGCTTTGCCTTTATTTCTCTCTACAATTTCCCTAAATGATTATCTTTCCCCCTCCACATAGTTAAATATGGAGAGGGGACAAACTGTGTGATTTGGGGAGAGCTGGGTAAACTCTCACTGTCAGCTTTTTCCTCTGTAAAAAAGGCATCTCCTGGGTGGACATCAGCTTTCCTGACAGTCAACTGAAGAAACTTTCTTGAGATGTAGGCTTTACGAAGTGCTCTCTCCCCTGAACACAAATAATATCAAACTCATGTTCTTACCTTACCAGGCACTTAGCCTGGTTGGTACGAGGACACTCCTCACTGCACCTTCCACAAGCATTGCCTCTGCTATAATGATGAGCCTTTAACCTGCTAATGCTAGTTCATCATTTACCTGAGACTTGTTACTCATTGAAAAGCATCTTTTCGGATGGGCACAAAATCCAAGTAAGCAGCTGCAATCATTGTGATCGGAGCCCTTGTAACAAATGACCTTCCTTCTGCGTGGGTTTGTACATTAGAGTGTCTACAGATGCTTGACTTTTCCGCCAAACAGCCATCCTGGCCAAGAACAGGACAGCCCCTCCACTGGAATGTGTAGGTGATGACATTTCTTTCACCACCCTGGCATCTAAACCTGACACTCTATCTGGTAACAATGCACTGAACTCCTGATTGTTTATGGCATGGAACTCGGCAGAATGGGCTGTGAACTCCTGCACTATATTTTACTCCATCAACTCTTGTTATACTTGTGTCAGAGAGAGAACACAGCCGCTCGATGTTGAGCAGACCCAAAAAACAGCCACTGTCAAAATCCTGCCCGAGGCATCTGTATAAACACACAGAGCCATGCCAGGAGTCGTGCATTTTCAAAACATCTGCCAGTTCATCCCAACCAGCTTCCCTCACATTCTCAGGCCTTGTCAATGCTACCCATCATTTCTTTAATCCCTCAAGTTCAAGTCCATGGATTTGACTCCTTGTTCTCGACCCATCTCCTGTATGCAGGAGTCATCATTTATCAATAATAACAGTAACTGTATTTATTTGTTGCTTATTATATGTCAAGCAGACTCTGTGCTAAGTCCTTTATCAAATTTAGTTGTTACCACAACTTTCTAAAGTTGACTATTTTTATTCCATTTTGCGGCTATGGAAATGAGGGTTAGAGATGGAGCCCCAAATCACACAGCTAGAAAGTGGTAGAGTTAGAATTTGGATCCAGCTTTCTCTGTCACTAAACTGTACTATATTCCCTCCTGTGGAGCATTAATCATCTTATCTTCCCCTCCTTTATAAGGCATTTTGAAATTTCCAAAACATTGTCACAAGGCATATCATTTGGTCCTCCAAATAGACCAGAGAACCAGGCAGGATGTGTTTCATCCCCACTGTCACAGAAGTAAATAAAACTCAGCATTTACCCGACTTGCTCAAAGCCACGCATGCCTGAGCCTTGGACTCAAATCTTGACTCTTTTCACTATTCTCATAAATATCATGCTTTTCTTTTTTTCATAACAGCTATTTCTTCTTTCGAAATGACCAATGTATAAAATTTACTCAGAGGCCATTTTGGCCTACTAACTACAAAGACATTTCTACAGGGCTTTCCAAAATTGGAAGAGGAGATAATGAGTTCTCCATCCCTTTTAGTTTTTACTCAAATACTGGGCAGTCACTGAGCTAGAAACCATTGAGACAATTAAGCCTGATCCCTAGATAAGTTCCAAAATCCCCCTCTCCCTGAGATCCTGTGACTCTGTTTTCTCGATGATTTGGTTTGCAATAGCTCCAATTCCCTCACTCCTGGCTTTCTGAAGCCATCTGCTAGCTGACTTTTCAGACTGTCCCCCCAATTCAGCCAGTCTCCCCTGACCAGGGTGATCATCCACCAAAGTTGTTCTCATCAGTGACATTGTTCCTAAATCTTCCTTGGCTCGCTTTAGCCAACCACACCCATTCGATACACCTCTGCCTGATGTTCCATGATCTATATCCTCTATCCAAACTCAGTTTCTGCTTCAATCAATCCAAACATTTGCCTGAGTCACAGAGACATCATGCTTAGTCCAGCTCCCCAGTCCTTTGCTTTCTGTGTTCCCCTCCTGAAATATGCTCCACTTTCCCCCCAACCCTCCCCACCTAGCCACATCCATTTTTTTTGAGGCCCAAGTGAAGCTTATTTCAGTACACCAAACAAATATTTAATGAATATCTCCCCCAAAAACACAAAACAAGTCTAGGAACAATCTTCTACTCATGCAGTGAAGCCATGAGGACCTCAAACTGAACAAGAAATGGTCCTGTCCTCAGGGAGGGGTACAACAGGAACAAGCTGCACTGGGCAACCATTAGGTTTTGAACACTTATTCTACATTGGCTGATGTTCTTGGTATTTTATGTGAGCTGATTCTGCCTGTCTCATGAAGGGTAGACATTAAGCCTTCTTCCCAAATAGCCTCCAGAAAATGTTAGGCAAGCAGTAGTAAAGGATGCATGATTGAGATGTCTACGGCTGCATATTTTGAACTCATCCCCATACACATTCACACGCACACACAGCTCACCAATTATTTGAATTTCCAGTGTAGTAGAAGGGGCACACGACATCTGAAGTCAACCGGGCCTGGGATCAATCCCATCTCCAGTATCTTCTGGGAAAATGAGTGCTACAAAACCAGGGTTAAAGCAGCAGAGTTCGGAATCTGACCTCCTGGGTTTAAGTCCCAGCTGGGTGACTGTAATAGGTCGCTTCATATCTCACTGCCTCAACTTTCTCAACAGAAAAACGAGGATGATTTAAAAAAAAAAAACAGCTGTACACAGAGCCCTCTTTCCCCATGGGGTTATTACTGTAAGGATTGACCTAATACACACAAAGCACTCAGGACAATTCCTAGCACACGCCATCAGTGAATAAGTGTTAGCTATTTGGATTATCACTAAGTCAGTGAAATTGGACAGATTACTTAAATTTCCTGAGCCTCAGTTTCCTCTTTAAAATGAGAGCAGCGCTCACCTCCATAAGCTGGCTCTGAGAATTAAATGTGGAAGCATTGCGAAAGCACCCAGCTATCCCAGTAAAGGTCCCCTTATCTCCAGTCCAGGGCCCGGACTTCTAATCCCCAAACTACACACAACATTTTGCTCCTGCCTCTGCTCGTTTTAGCAGTTTTGCCTGCCCATCATTTGTGCTACTGTAGTTAAGTGCTTGTTTTTATCCCACAGAAAATGTTGGCTTCTTACAAATTCATCTTCAGGAAATTACAACCTAAATCAAGCTCAACGACTGCATAAGCAAAAAACCATTCAAGTTCCCCGAGCCCACGGGCAGCTTTTCCACAGCCCATCCCTGCCCATTTTGGCAAACTGTGAACAGCAGAGAGAGGAACCAGCCCTCTCCCTCTTCAGGAGGGCTTGGGGCCTCAGGCACATCACACCGTGTAAAATCTGCTTAAGACGAATATCAAGAGCAGCCTTGAAAGCAAAAAGGAGTCAAAGCAGGTCAGACAGCCGCCAGAGGGAGTTTGGGAAGGGTGAGGGGGGGAAGAGCCTGACTCACCAGCTCTGCCTGTTGGCATCACAGCGAGTTTCCAGGGAGCGTCAGGCTTCCCGAGTCCTGGACACCGAGCCCTACCTCACCGCCTGGTGGCTGCAAGCTTAAGCTGTAGGCTAGTCTCTAAAGGTCCAGGACCCCTGAACGTGGGGTCTGTTCCCTAGAAATGATGCTGGAGGGCCCCTCCCCTCCTCCAGGACAGTGATGTAACTAGAGCAGGAAGATGCAGTGGCCCCTGGGGAGGCCCTGAGGGTCGGCCTGAGGTGGGCTCAGCTATGAAGGGTGGAGGTCAGGCCCAGGGGAGGAGAGGTTACATCACGTGTGCAAGTTTACACAGGTAGCCCAAGAGAACCCTGGGATTCACATCTAAGACAGCCAGTTCCAGACACAAGCACCTCACCTGTTCCTGCCTCTCCCCTCTCTGAGAGGGGAGAGGACAACACAAGCTCATCCAACGGCTCAGTGGGAAAGAGAGGAATCCTGAAGGGGGGGTGGGAGGCGCAGGCACTGTATGGTGGGGCCAGATGAGGTCCTAGTCCCGGATCTCACGCTCTGGACAGAGTCTTAAAGGTCTTATCGGACACAAACCACGCGGAAGGAGGCTGGTAGGCAGGGAAACACTTGGGACTCCCCGTCTCCGACGCCCAGGGCTTCTGAGGCCTCTCCCCTCTCAACACAAACTCCCCCGACCGTACACAGAACACACCCACACTCACGACATACAGCCCTGCACCCACTTCCACTGTCATCTGCTTACGTGTGCCACCGTCACTGAGACAGAGAGGAAACTCTGCAATTTATCCTGATACCAGCCAAGGAAGGAAGCTAAGCCCGTTCGGGGCCCCTCACCTAAAGGAGAAGCCGGTCGTCCAAGCGTAGCGCCTACGCCGCCGCGGCGCCCAGAATCCCATGCTCTGCACCTGAGCGGGTGAAACGCTGCTTCTCGGGAGAAGCCTGTGTGCCTTCCCAAACTTCTACTTCAGCAGCCTGAGAAGGGCACAGCCATAGCTCTGGAATTTTCCGCAGCTACGCGCAGGGAAAGCTGCCTTTGCTCTGGTAGAGGGAGGCTGGCTCCCAGGGGCTGCTAATTACGTATGGAAATGACCTCGTGTGCGTGGGTTGCGTCTCGCAGCTGAATTGCTTTGAGAGGTCATAGTTCTCCATCTCCAGGGTCATTAATTTCAGTTGCCTCATTGCCACCGACCTGTGCAGCCAGTACATTCTTCGAGTCCCCTCGGCGGGGGGGGGTGGGGGGGTGGGGGGGGTTGTGGAAAAGGCACAATTTGGGATCCAATGAGCCCAGGGTTTGGGTGATGTTCAGAGAGAGATTTTGACGCTTGACTTCCTTATGTGGTCAAATGAAGATGATAGCCCCTACCCTACCTTATTAATCTGAGGTTTAATGAGATAACATATTCAGAGCACCTGATAATTACAACTACCATTCTGTCATCCACTGTGAGAGGTGCTTTCAGGTCTGTTTTCTCACTTGATCCCCACCACATTCTGTGGGAAAGAAACTATTATCCACAGTACACAGAAGAGGAATGTCAGGGAAATATGTGACTTGATTAATGTCAAGCAGCTGGCGAAGGAAGCCAAAATCAAACCCAGGTGGGGATGACTCCAAAATTTGTGCATTTATCCAAAACAATGCTTCCTACCACGCTGGCACTCCACTGTAGGCACACAGCAAACTTTGGTTCCCTGCTTTATTATACTTGAGTCTTTCCAAAAGCACAATTTGGTCACTCTCAACAAAACATATGGCAGCCTAGCCCTATGAATTGGGAGATTGGGATTGATGTATATACACTGATATGTATAAAACAGATAACTAATAAGAACCTTCTGTATAAAAAATAAATAAAATAAAATTCAAGACAGCAAACACACACAAAGAACATATGGCAGCCTGACTCATCAATGCTTCCCCAGTCACTAAGGGACTGAGGTGTTCTGGGTGCCATGCTCCATTCAAACTTGTCACTAGACAAACCAAACCACCTCTTAGAAGGCAGCATCCCCTGCCCGAGGATGGGGAGCATTAATGATGACCCAATGAAAGACTAAATTGCCAGTTACCAGCTCAGGTGCAGGTGGAGCCCTAGGCCTTGGAAGGCAACTTCTTTCTCTTTCCAGGAGATTCTCTTTCTCTTAATTAGCAGTTAGGCTGCAACTTAGCACCAGCAGGCAGGGCTTGAGGAAAGACTAAGGAAGGGCGAGGAAAGGCAAAGACAGCACTTTGGATGGGTTGATGCAGAGCAAGAGAAGGAGGGTAATTTGAGGATGTTCCCTCCCATGGGCACTGGAGTTGGGGAAGGGACAGCAGTGGTGCCTTGAAGGGTTTAAGAGCAAGAGTTGTTTTTGTTTTGTTTCACATTTGTTAACTTAATTTTTTAATTTTAATTTTTTAAAATTTTTATACAATTTTTGAAGGTTACTTTCCATTTACAGTTACTACAAACTATTGGCTATATTCCCCATGTTGTGCAATACATCCTGGAGCCTATCTTACACCCAACAGTTTGTACCTCCCACTCCCCCACCCCTATATTGCCCCTCCTCCCACCACTGGTAACCACTAGTTTGTTCTCTGTATCTGTGAATCTGTTTCTTTTTTTGTTATATTCACTAGTTTGTTATATTTTTTTAGATTCCACATATAAGAGACATCACACAGTATGTGTCTTTTTGTCCGACTTATTTCACTTAGCATAATGCCCTCCAAGTCCATCCATGTTACTGCAAATGGCAAAATTTCATTCTTTTTTATGCTGAGTAGTATTCCATTGTATATATTGGTGTGTGTGAGTGTATGTGTGTGTGTGTGTGTGTGTGTATATATATCTCACACCTTCTTCATCCATTGATCTGTTGATAGACACTTAGGCTACTTTCTTATCTTGGCAATTGTAAATAACACTGCTATGAACATTGGGGTGCATATATCTATTTGTATCAGTGTTTGGGGTTTTTTTTGGATATGTACCTAGGAGTGGAATTGCTGGGTCATATGGTAGCTCTAGTTTTAGTTTTTTGAGAAACTTCCATGATGTTTTCCACAGCAGCTGCACCAATTTACGTTAAAAAAAAAAAAAAAAAGAGCAAGTTTTAAAAGCGGTTATTTAGGGAGGCTCTTTGGGTAACCATAGCAATGAAAGTACATGACAACAAGTCTTATCTCTGTGCCTGTGTTCAGGACTTCCACCATCACAGAAAACATTTAGATCATATTAAGCTCCTTGAGAAGGACTTTGGGTTTTAACCAATTCACATGCTAGGACCCTTGTTTAGTTCAAAAGTGTCAGGAAGGCTCAGTGGGCCACACCCCTGACAGTTTCCCCTGCCATCTTCATCACCCCCAAAGTGAAGGGGAAGGACGCAACCCTCATGGCCTGATAGCTCCCCTGCTCACTCACTGGCTTACGGGAAGCTCTAGTCAACAACCTGTTCTTTCAAGTCACTTACTTTCTCAGTAATTGTCTCCCAAGCATGACCTGCCGCAGGTAATGAGCCATGTTTTCCAAAAGGTAAACAAGTTATTTTCTCAAATTATGATCACTTACTTCCAGCACTGGGTATTGAACCCCACATATCCCCCTACCATGAACACATCACATTCTGTACAGTTTCCCCATGAGTAGCGCCTCTGCAGGCACAAATGGTGGGAACACTGGGGGATAAAATCTTACCTCTGAGGAGGAGAGGGATGGAGTGCCCAAAAGAACCTGGAGCGAGTCTAGGCTCACTTACAGGGAGAGCAGACAGCCCACTAATTAGAGAGACCGTCAAGACACTTTGCACACCTCTGATGGGCAAGAAATGGATTCCTACCCACCGTACGCTGCTTACAGGAAAGTGCTCATGGCTTCCCTCACCCACACATTCAACAATAGGCTTTGTAAATTTATTTTGTTTAAATGCAGATAATAATCACTCTCATGCCTCTTGTCTTCTCTTGTGTCTGATCTTGGAACTAACTGTTCAGTGCCTTTTTAATTTTAGCATCCCTAACTAGGAAAAGAGTGACTTTTCACTAACATAAAGACAGTGCAGGGCTTCCCTGGTGGTGCAGTGGTTGGGAGTCCACCTGCTGATGCAGGGGACATGGGTTTGTGCCCTGGTCCGGGAGGATCCCACGTGCCGCAGAGCGGCTGGGCCCGTGAGCCATGGCCACTGAGCCTGCACGTCTGGAGCCTGTGTTCTGCAACGGGAGAGGCCACAACAGTGAGAGGGCCGCGTACCACAAAAAAAAAAAAGACAGTGCAAAATTCTCTTAATTGAGGAGAAGATATACAGAAAACAATCCATCTATACTAGAGTTTCATATAAATTGAGGGACCAGAGAGAGGCTACTATAATTCTGGTTGTAAGCTATTTCTGAGGAGGCAGTTTATTTTGGTTTTGGACAGCAGTTAAGAAGTGTAGAAAATCCCTTTGCAGAGTTCCAACCAATTATTTTATTCATTCAGAAAGAATTGGGGGAGTCCTCTTAAAAGCTTCTAGCCTAGTGGACAAAATAAGCTGCTTGTAAAATATCAATTCGATAAGCAGAATTGCCTTTTAATAAATGGTGGCCATTTTATCTGAGAAAACAAATTTGGAAGGTATATTCAATCATTGAGTAAATCTGCTTAGTGCAGTATGCCAGCTCAAAGTTCATTTGTTTACACAGTGAATTCCTTTTTGATACCCTTACCTCAGCAAGTGGTTTAGAGGAGGCATGTACTCAGTTCTTTCTTTTTATAAATAGCAAAGCTACTTGGAACTCCAAAAGGGGAAATGAATTGGTACCAGGGAAATATTGCAGAAAGAGCATGGCTCAGATTCAGACAAACCTGGGTCACAACCCAACTCTGTCACTCACCTAGTTGAGTGAATTTATGCAACATTTTTCATCTCTCTGAGCCTTGGTTTCTCATTCACAAAAGGGGCTGTTGTCTGGCTTAAACATTACATATTACAAATACATACAGTATTTGTAACATGGTAGGTGTCGGTGAATGGGAGCTTGTGTGATTGCTACATCACTACTCTACTCAGGTGTGTTGGCCAAGATTTCACTTTGGATACTTTTTTTTTAGCAGCCTGACTATGGTCAGGGCCCAAACAGCAGGGAAAAACTAATAGGATCAACTCTTAATTCCTTGCTCTTCGGACAGCATGCAGGCTGAGGGAAACTAAACATTTGCGAGTGTGTTGGATCCACATTTTACAATCCATCTTTTTGCAGGAGTGCCAGCCTATGGGGGTGCCAGAGTAGTAGCATATCAGAGCATCTGCACAAACCAGACAGAAGAACACTAGCACCTGAGAATGAAAAAGCAATGGGATCAGGAAGGATAAGTCTCGTCAATCAGAAAAGCCTGTGGGGGAGGAAAAGTGGAAATCACTAAGAGGACGAGATAGAGAAGCAGTGGCCCCAAACACCTCCAGGCTGTGGAAACAGAACTCTGCTTTGAGCTGCGTGATGTTCACTCTGCCTTTGTAACTTCTAATGGAAAGGAAAAACAGTGTTCCATCTGCCAGATGTCTCCATTTTCACAAGCTTTATCCACTTACTCATTTATCTCCACTATCACAGGAGGTCTCCCAAGACTCATTTTAACAAACTGGCTCCCCAAGACGGTTGGTGCTCTTTGGACCCATCCCCAAAGGCAGATAATCCTGAGGTTTTTAGTTAAAATCAAGTATTGCCCTTCTAAGGAATAAACTCATTGTGTAGACGTGTGTGTGTGTATGTGTGTGTTTGTGTGTGTGTGGCAAAATGTATTGTATATAACATAAAATTTACTATTTTAACCATTATTAGTGTACAGTTTTACAGCATTAATTACATTCACATCGTAGTGCAACCCTTATCACCATCCATCAGCAGAGCTTTTTCATCTTCCCCAGCTGAAACCCTGTACCCATTAAGCAATAACTCCCCACTTCTCCGCTTCCCCCAGCTCCTGGCAACCTCCATTTTACTTTCTGTCCCTTTGAAGTTGACTACTCTAGGTATGGCGTATAAATGGAATCACGCAATATTTGTCATTTTGTGACTGGTTTATTTCACTTAGTATATGTCTTCAAGTTTCATCATTGTTGTGGCATGTGTCAGAATTTCCTTCCTTTTTAAGGCTAAATAATTGTGTAGACTTTTAAGTGAAGATATTGCAGTCTCAGTTGATGGCCTCATATTCTGAACTTTGCTATAAAACTTCACACTTCATGAGGCCTTAAAAACTGAATTATATCATTAGTATATAACTGGTTGAAAGTGTTACTGTGCATTTATTGTAGCTGGTAGAAAGGAATAAATATATGGATTTCTTTTCATGAAAACTGTCTGCACACAGTGGTATCTTAAGTTGGAAACTAGTTGTTGGCATCCTTGCAAAGAGATAGTATTATTTGATTAGCACTTCTGGT
Source organism: Mesoplodon bidens (assembly GCF_964165515.1). Taxonomy (NCBI): domain Eukaryota; kingdom Metazoa; phylum Chordata; class Mammalia; order Artiodactyla; family Ziphiidae; genus Mesoplodon; species Mesoplodon bidens. The sequence continues at coordinate 85,050,466 of NC_138162.1, forward strand.
TGTAGAAACATTCAGGAAAGTCACATTCTATGATACCTGGCATCTGAGTGATAAGAGGCCTACATAAACAGAGGTCTACAGATAATTCAGGAACACAAGGTTGCTCACTGAAATAACCGGATCAAAAACCAAATGGCTGATTTCTCATCCAATGTCCCTCTTATTTTCTCTTACTAATCACCCTTGCTAAAAAGCTGTTTTAAACTCACATCATAATCTACTTGTGTGTTTATTAGTTTACTTGGCTTATATATTTATTTGCTTAAATATTACTGGCTCTAATCAGTAAAGAAATAGTACAAGGTACCAAAGAAAGCAAAGCATTTTAGCCGGAGACATGAAGCTCTTCTAGCCATGTAAGCCTAAAAACTATTGCTATGTGAGTCTCAACCATGTTTGGTAGCTGCGGAGGATATAATCAATGTTTACCCATTCTGGATTATTTCATAAAGTTTATTTATAACTTAGACTTGTTAACACAAACACGTTCTGCAATGTCATCAAGAGGTGGAACAGGCAGACTGAGGCACTTACGTGTACTTGTACACTTTTAAGTTTACAAGTATTACTTCTGAAGACGTGTCTTCAACTGCTGAGACATCATTCCTCCCCATGAGACGCTACTGCCTCAGTGTGCTTCGAACTATTATCAGATGAGATGAGCAAGAAACTAAAAGGGGAATGAAAAAATGTTGATGACAGGAGAAAGATGATTTGGACATGATAATAATGGATGAAGACACCAGAAGGGAGAGCTTGGAGGCTGAGGTGGAGGACAAAAATATTGACCCCGAAGTCTGTGCTAAAGAGATTTTTTCCTAAGAATTTTGTATATCACGCCTGTCATAAACATTCAGTTTCATTGTGCAATGAAAACAGATGACAAGAATTTACTGCTCCAACAACCAAAAAAAAAAAAGCAACTTGACTACGTCCTTGGAATCTGGTTTCTTTGCTTTCAAATGTGCAGTGGAACTCTCTCATGCCTGCAAGGGCTGGGGGCAGTTGTTTATGTAACTCATTGGACATCTACATAAATATGAAACACGGGACAGGTTTCTCTATTCTCATCTGTTCTAAAGCCAGAGTTGGCTCTCAAGAGGCATGCAGACTGGAGAGAGATGCACAGTTTAGCTGTCTTATGCTGATTCTCTTACATAAGCTTCTAGGTTATGAGATTTTCTCCATTTTGTTTCCAAATGGTAGGAGGAAAAGACATGTTTTAAGAGTCACTTATCAGGGAAGAAAAATGCTTCCGAAGATTTTAGGTTGGGGAGAACTTTTATAGATCCGAGGATGGTGGGAGATGTGAAGAAAGGACTAAAGACAGACTGGTGGAGAAATATCCTAAGGAAAGATTAAGAGCATTAGATGAAGAGAATGGCCAAGAAAAAAGACTAACTTCCTCAGAGACAGAGGACAGGTGAACATTCAAGAAGATAGGAATTTTGACATTGAAAAAAAGGATGCTGGGGAAACAGTATCTTATCAGAAAATTAGGTAGTGAGGTCATATTCTGAGAAAGAATGGGGAAAGAATGGTGGGACTGAGTCTTGGGAAGGTTGGACTAGCCCAAATGAGGAATGCAAGAGGGAACTAAACAGATGAATGAAGGGATGATCAAGCAGCCTAGGGCACCACCTGGGTAAGCTAGACTCATAATGGGGCCTAAGAAGGTTGTGTCTGGAGTGGGTACTTGAAATCTCAGAGATGGGGCAATTCCAAGTGATGATTATATCTAAGGTGGCACTTTGTCAGTACCAACAGAAGCCATAATAGTTGAGCAGATCAAGGAAATACAAGGCCAAGCTGTCAGTGCCACCTACTGGCTTATGGAAGCCAATGAGGAGCAAATCAGATACAGAGGAGAGTTTAAAATTTTCACAGTAATAACGGAATAACCCTTGCTTGACCTAGCCATGCATCATCTGTAATTACAAAGGAGACTTTGGGTGCAGATGTGGGATAACTCACAGAACCATCTAAATAGCAGTTGATTTAGCAGACCAAGGTATATTTAGTCTAAAATCCTACCCTAGCCTTGACTCTAATATATCATGAAGATTAAGGTGGACGGCTATCAGGAGTTGGGAGACCCAAACCACTGTCTCAGTTCCTATAGGCATGGCCGTCAAGGCGAAGGAATGGTCTTTGCCTCTAGGTCTTTGTTTCAGACATTAACCTAGACTGTCCAAGAGGTCAAAGACATGTGACCAGCATTTGGATTATAACTCTCTCTTAAAAGTCGTTCTACTCAAAAATCTTTGAGGGCTTCCCTGGTGGCGCAGTGGTTGAGAGTCCGCCTGCCGATGCAGGGGAAACGGGTTCGTGCCCCGGTCTGGGAAGATCCCACATGCCGCGGAGCGGCTGGGCCCGTGAGCCATGGCCGCTGGGCCTGTGCGTCCGGAGCCTGTGCTCCACAACGGGAGAGGCCACAACAGTGAGAGGCCCACATACCGCAAAAAAAAAAAAAAAAAAAAAAAAATCTTTGAGAAGCCAAGAACAGGGCCTATTTAATTTCTGTATCTCTAAATTTCACCCAGTACCTGGCATATAGATGTTCAGAAAATATCATGGAATGAATGAGTGAATGAATGAGTGAGTGAGCTGTGCTCTCTATGATCCTACCTTTCTCTAGAACACACTTTCTTTGGGTTTAGGAGCCTCTGTAACCCTCCCCCATTCCTGTTCCACTCAGCACACATCTTGTGAAAGACACATAGCTGTCATCTAACTCTGTGAACACAAATTGTTCTCATCAGCCAGGTAGACATGATCTACTTCTTCCTACTTGGTCCACCCTGGATCCCCTGCTCTTTATCTGGCTGATGCCTGGACTGATGACTGCTCCGTGGGTTGTGCCTTGCACAACAAAAGTGGAAGAGATTTCAGCAAGGGCAACAATTAAGAGGGGAATGGGGGAGCCTGAAAAAATAAAAAAGAAGGATGCAGAACTATAATGCCTGTGTTGAGTGAGACAGTCGCATCTTGAAGTCACCACTCCTACTAGACAGAAGCCCCAGCTTTTTTCTGGCTCAGGACTGCTGATTACCAAGAGTACACCTAGTCCATTCTAACACGTTTGTGTGATTCATAAAAGGTGCCCCTTACAGAGGCAGAGGCTGTCCAGCTTTGTGGGGTGAACATGGTGGGGTGGGGGGGATTTCCACCTCCACTTGACCATTTGAGAAGGCACCTTGCACAGTGAACAACCTGTGCATTTACATTCTTTGCCCCCTCTTGTTCCTCACTCTTTAGGGGCTAGGACTTCTGGGAGTCACTCCTGGGCTAAGAACCACAGTCCCATTCTGAAGGCTATGTATCAGATCTCTGGTCCACACTGTGCCTTGGCAACTATTAGAAGGCACAGAAGAACAGAGTCCAAGATGTGCAGCGTGTGCCACTGTTAGATGTTTGCATTACTCTGAGCATGTACTTTTCCCCATTAGTTAACAAAACCAATAGAATAACTCTCTGTGAAAGGCTTTTTCTGCCATGTAAGGGCAAATTCTGGTTGCCTCTTCATTTTCACTTTTGTGGTTTAGTGCTAGCAAGTGGAAGATTTATGTAGGTAAGGTTTACCTTACCCAACTCTGCTAGTTCAGTAAAGCTATGGAAAAAGGCAGAGGGGTAGACTTCCCTCCACTCTTCACCAGTCAGGTCCAAGTTTCCAGGGCTTTTTGCAAGGCAACTACAATAAACCAGGCAGTGAATCTTGGAGTCTGCATAAGATCCCTCGATCAAACCGAGGGTGAGTCTTGCTCCCTCACTCTTCTGGCTGGATCTCAGATGAACAATGTTCAGACAGGCTTAGGGGCTATGAAAGTTGGGGCTGATGTGGGAGACAAGTGAAGGTTGTGACTCTACTGAAATCTGAACCTATATTTTCTGGGCACAATCAGTTTCCAAATCACACAAAGTGGCTCTTTGGATCAGACTGAAGACAATTCTGACTTTTTTTTTTTTAAGACAATGTCAGAAGAGGATGAGTGTAGTGTGAATAGAGGGTTGAATTCAATGAATAGACACCCATCAAGAGGTTATCACCTGCAATGAGGTTGGTCTCTCTCCACCACCTTTGCCATGGGAGAAATTTTTTAAATGTCCACAAGTTTGTGAGGCTGAACTTGCTTCATGGAAAGTTCATGTGGAAAGGCCTCATTTGGGTCTTTCCTTGGGAGAGATCAACTTTCTAAGTCAATGAAGAATTCCCTGGCTATCTCTTTATTGTTACTCTTTCAGGGTGAGATGCAGCTCACATCTGTCCAATGTCAGCCAAGATTCAATTCCCATTTTTGACTAGTAACCACAATCCCCCCCAGAGCAGTGGGACAAGATCTGGGCGGGTCCTGCCTGTGGCTTGACTTCAACCAAGATTATAACTGGGCTCTTCGTGGGCCAGGAGCCCTCAGAAATTTAACAGGAACATCAGTAGGATCTCAGTAAAGGGGCGCCCAGTCCCCCACCCCGGCCTCTCCCTAATTATAAAATCTGTAACACATGTTGACTAGATCCAAAATTATGTCATTGCCTCATAACTTTTTGAGGTTCCAACTTCCGGGGCCCTTGGGAGAAGAGCAGACTGGCTGCTGAAGCCATTCAAGGTCTCTTCTCTCTGTGTTGTCTCCATCGCTTTTGGGCAGCCACAGAGGGATCTGGCTGCTCTCATACTGACAGCCCAGACAGCACTGCCATGCAGAAATGAGATAAACAACTAGATTTTGTTCCCCAGGAGAACACATCGACGAGTACGGCCTCTGCCAGATCTGTGAAGCCTCGTGTGCCAAGTGTCGGGGGCCAACCCAGGAAGACTGCACTAGCTGCCCCGGCACAAGGTGAGTGACCTTTCTTGTATCTCCTGGGGTTGGGAGTTCATGAGATGCAGGAGGGAGAGAGGAGGTGCTTACCACCTAGAAGCACCCCTTGGGCCTACAGGAAAAAGAATCAAACTCCTTCCCCTGACACAGAAACCTGCTGTGGTCTGGCCCAAGGTCAGAGCTCTATAGTGTCCTCCTCCTATGATGCCCCGTAACCACTGTGAGAATCGGTTCCCTGGACACTACAGGGGCTTCCTCATCAGTGAAGGTGGTGGTGGCTTTGATGCCTAGAATCTCATCCCTTTCTGCACACCCATCCCTCAACCATCATCTCCATCTGCTAATAAAATATCTACTCCTATTTCTAGAGTTAGTTCAAGGGTGAACCGTTCTATGAAAGCATTTTTTACCTCTTTCCAATAGAATTAACCTCACCCTCTTTATGTTCCCCTGTGCTCTGTACAAACTTCCATAAGTACACCTGTGACATTTTCAGACACTGACTTACAAATTTACTTGTTAGACTGTAAGCCCCTTGAAATACTCATCTTTGTACCTCCATTACCTATCACAGTGCTAAGAAAACAGTAGGCACTCAATCAGTGTTTGATAACTGAATGAATGAGGAAATAGCAAGTATCTGAATGGGATACTTGCTCACATCTTTGCTAATATATTGAGAATTTATAATGAAGAGAGTTGGGAGCCTGTTGCATTTTTAATCAACACTCCTCTAATTCTAGCACTTAATATTTGTTGGCCTCATCTGCTCTGATAAATGCGTAGAAAGCAAGGTTTCTCCCAAGACCAGTATAATGAGACTGCTCCAGTGGCAGGTGAGTCTCTAGGATGGATGTTCCCTCTGCCTTGAACAACAGTCATTTCATCTAATTCTTTATCAGGACTGTAATACCCTGAGTAGGAACTGTGGTGTATTTGTCTCCTTATTCCCCTACAGTGATCAACACATATTAGTAGTTCAATAAATATATGTGTTATTGAACTTGATGAAGTGTGTAATGAATATCATGAGCTTGGTTCTCCAAATAGCTCCCTCAGAAAGAGTAAGAGAGAGACGAGGGAAGGAGGAAAGGAAGGAAACACAAAAGAACAGTCTTATTAAGAATTCTTAATGCTGTGATAACATTTTCTAAGTGTCTCTTTAGGATACCTATGCCTCTTGAGTTTGCTTTAAGCCAGCCTCAAGGCATGCAACATTTTGAAAATAGGTTCTTTTTCTCCTCTAACTCCTCACCACATCAACAATCAAATCCCATCGCATGTTTGGACATCTTTGAACCAAGGAAACTTTTTAGCATTTGTTTATAAGGCAGCTACCATCATCCAGTGTACATTGTGGAAGTCATGATTGTCCCAGGCTCACCAGAAGTGAGAAAAAAAATTCAACTACCATCAGTGGCCATTTTTTAAAAAATCGAAGCTCATTGGTACAAGAAGATCAGAGGTACACCTCCTGTGCCATTTGAATAGTTTGGCTTCAGCAGCCTATTCTTTAGCTTTTGAAGATAGAAAAGCATGTGTATAGATCTCAAACCAGGTGTCCTCCTGGAAATCCTATTGCTCAGGAACAATTTTCTTCTCATCTCCCTGAGCACTCCATTTCTTTCCCCATTTCTCTTCCTTGATGTCAGTTACTTGCAAATACATCCAAGAAAGGGCACCGCATCATGGCAATGAACTAGCTGACTTTTTCTTATCTGCATTTTCCAGAAAGGGGTTAGAAGATGAGGAGAAAGAAACTATTTTGAAAGATGGTGTCGTTGACTTATTTGTCCTCAAAGTGCAGCCACGTATTTTCCTTAAGTATTTTCCGAAGTATTTCCTTGAGTGGAATCAGGTCTACTCAAGACGGTCTTGAGCACCTGCTTTATGTCCAGCTCAGAGTTAGGTGCAAATCCATGGATTTTTATAGGTAGTTCAGGAGGTCAAAGTCAAGGGCTGGTGAAGCACTCAGGGACCAGAACCCTGGGGGAGCTCTAACACCCTAGGCCTGAAGCAAACCCTGTAGCCATAGAAGAAGGGATGCCTGATAGAAACTGGAGCTGGAGGGAACATAGCCACTCCAGAATCATGTGAGGAGGAAGCCAGGTTGTGGCTCCAGAGGAATAAATACCCCAATCTCTCTCTCCCCCCACCCTCAGATCTCCTGCTGGTGTTTCCCTGTCTGAAACACCTGGATGCCAGTGGGGAACACCATTTACAAGTGAGGGAAGTGAGCTTGGGGACACAGTCTCTAGTGGGCACTTCCAGGGCATAGCAGGTCAGAGAATGGCAGAAAATGGAGCTGGCTGGGGTGGGGGTAAGGGGTAAGGTGAGGCAAACAGAATAAACTATTGGTCACTCTGAGTTTCTTCCTATTCTTAAGCTTTTGGGGTATCTCCAGTCCTGGCACAATAAAGGTCATCCCTAAAGGAGTTTTTATCTGGGAAAGGAACGTTAACCTTTAACTTAGAGGTTTTCTTCAAAACAATATGAGAGGGAAGTAAATCACTGGGGATGTAGATGAAATAATATTGGCCATGTGTTGACAATTATTGAAGCTGAGTGGTGAGTACATAGTGGGGGTTCTGTTATGTCTTGTTTATTTTATATATGTTTAAATTTTTCCATAATAAAATTTGAAAAAATAATTTAACTCTGAAGTTGTTTTAAAGGAAATTGAAACTTGAAAAGCTCTCTCTTCATCTTCTAGCTTTCCCTCTACATTTCTATAAACCTTTGGGTTTATCTACCTCTTTCAAGATGATTAAAAACTTGGGGGGGAAGCAAGTACTATCTTTGCCACCGCTATTTAACACGTCTAGCTCTGTAATGCCATGGTCCTCACTGTGTGAGCTAATTTCCCAACCCAGTCCTGAAGGAACTGCAGAGTCTATGAACTAATTAAAAGCATGTAAAAGTTTTCTGACCCACCCTCAAATGTTTTATTTGATCTGTTTCAAGAATTCAAGAAAAAAAAATCCTTTGCGGGATTTCATTCTGTTACAACGTTAACGTGCCAAGAAATTACAGTAAATGTCCTTGTGATGGCTTTAGTTAGACCAAACCAATGATCAGCACAGAGGACCAGCTAACTCTGACTTGCAACTCTTCTGTTCCAGTTCACCTCTCTCTCTCTCTCTCTCTCTCTCTCTCTCTCTCTCTCTCTCTCTCACACACACACACACACACACACACCCCCTGGGGCTTCTGGAAAATTTAGTGCCAATGTTGAGAACTTCACCTCTGCCCAGCTCTTCAGCACTTGGTTTTGCCACCTTCTTCCTTTCCATGAGCCTGTTGGACCTGGAATGGTTCACAGCTTATGAAAAGGCCAAGAGCGTACGTGACTTGGGAAGAAAAGGGCTTCCCCTGCAGAGATGAGCTTGCCTGAGTGTCCTAGAAATCCACAAACTGGATGATCGGTGGTCCCAGAGATGGCTTGAGTTCGTTTTAAAGAAAATTTTCATCAGGCCCATGGAGCCCAGAACAACATATCTCTTTCTCCTCCACTAGGGGAGATTTGGTGGTGGTGGTAGAAATCTGAGTCCCACTTGAAATGGGACTTTTCTTCAAGTTCCTTAGCAATTGTTCTTGAGCGGGATGGGGAGGTGGCAAGAGATGATGTAATTCAGTGCCTTCACTCAAGCACGACTGTTGTCCTTATCATTCGATCTTTATAAAGAATCACGTTCTTACAAAAACTGGGTATGTCACCTGTGCTTTCTTCAGGGTAGAGACAGAGGGAGGTGGTTTGAAGCACAATTATTTGCTTGGTACTTTCTTAAAATAAGCTCTCCAGTAAGAAAGACAGCCCCTTCCCTACATAAACATGGCAGCGCTACACCATCTGCTTCACCTCCATACCCACCCAAGTTCCTGAAGGGTTTTAAATGGTTCCAAACATTGACAGTATTAGATCACCTCTCTCAAGAGAAACAATTGCCCCAAACCAATCTGTCATCTCTTCCTATAAAGAACAAAATGATGATGTACTTTCCATCTCTTTTTCAACTTAATTTAGCATGAAAATGAACCTTCACAAATAAACACGCCCCATTCTCCTTTTCAGTGGAGAACGGAGTAGTTCACTTGTTTAAAAACCTCAGAAAGCTCTTACATAGTTTTTTCTTAAAGGGAGGTTTTTGTTTTGTTTCCATTTTTTTTAACTAGCCACAACCAAATTATTCCTTGACAAATCTTCTAGCTAAGAAACCAGAGCAAGGGTGGGACCAGGATATTCCCAGCTGGCATTAGTGCCATCAGCTAAAAGTCTGGAGCACAGTCTTCTCATTACGGGTCATGGTGCAGGAGATCTGTTTTGACATGGACAACCAGCTGAGTGTGCATGTCTGTTTAGGGCTGGGATTCCACACTCTGCAGCAGGCCAAAAGGATTGTTGACTCCAGTGATGCTGGGTATGGTGACCAGAGCCTGAGGGGCTGAGGATCCAAGAACGAGGTGTCCTTCTTGTATGCTTGGCCTTAATCCCATTCTGTTTCCAAACAGATGCAAATGACACAGACTTTCAGGGAAGAGATGGAAGACTGCAGCAACACATATTCAAGATGCCTTGTCCCCACCCAATTTCCTCCAAACCTGGTATTGAAATGCCAATCCTCCATTTAGGGCTGATTCTAGCTATAGAAACAGAGGGATTTAGACAACTTAAATATCACCCCAGGAATGAGTTGCTCAAGACCTACACCTGGCCTTCTGTGTGACATCCAGACAGGGGAGAGAGAGAGAGAAAAAAACCCTAGCTTTGTTTGCAGGCCCTCAGTTCTCCCAGATCTGGATGCCACCATCACACCCTTCGAGGCATCACACCTTCACGACTGACACAGTAACTACTGCTCTAAGGGAGCTCTCTGAGATGCCAGTTTGGCACCACCTGTATTACTTAGGTAGGAATCATTTAGCAAATTCCATAGTAACCCAGACTATCACTGAGAAGTTCTCCAAGTACGCTCTCTAGACCAGCACCATGAACATCATCTAGGAACTTGTGAAAAATACAGAATCTCGGTTCTCTCCCCACAGAAACTCTGGGGGTGGAGCTCCCCATCTCACTTCATCCATTCACATGACCCATCTGACTCCTGCACTTAGACATTGTGGATTTTCTTCTGAGGAAAATTCTTGGACACAATTTACGTCATCACATTTGCTCTTGGGATTACTTCCAAGGGAAAGAAGAAGCAAAACTTTGAAAATATTAACCATGACATTATTATATATATATATATATATATATATATATATATATATATATATATATAGTATGTGTATAAAACCAAAGGTTTTAGAAGCCCACATGCTAAATTATCTGCAGTGCCCTTGTAGGTGATTGCAAACATGGTCAGAAAATAGAGGCTGTGGTACCCTATACATCAGGAAATACTTGCAAAAATGACAGAGTTCAACTATATATAGAATAGATAACTAATAAGAACCTACTGAATAGCACAGGGAACTCTATTCAATACTCTGTAATCACCTGTATGGGAATAGAATTTTAAAAAGAGTGGATATGTGTGTATGTATAACTGACTCACTTTGCTGTACAGCAGAAACTAATACAACATTGTAAATCAACTATACTCCAATAAAAAAATTAATTTAAAAAAAGGAATCAGAATTCATGGATTACTTGCCATATGTGTAGGTCAAGTTTATAAGTAGCACCTAAACTACAGGATGGTGCTTCTTTAGGAGCCCTTGGACTTGACATTCCCATTGCAAAGTGTGGGCATGCTGATAACTAAAGAAAGAATATTTACTCCAAGGCCTCTGGATTCAAAAACCCATTTAGTGTCTTCAAAGTTCAAAGACCTCCATCTGAGTGTTGGCCGGGTTTGGCTGGAGCCTACAGTGTGGGTTTAATCCCCGGGGTACTGGTTAATTTGTTTGAAACCAGAATCAAGTTACATCTCCAGCCAGTTCCTGGCATGCCTGCTGTTGGGTCCAAATCTCTGGCCAAGGATGGGTACATGACTAATATTCCCCATGTTCTAAGATGATCAGTCCCAGGCATCACCCTTGTTTCTCGAACAATGAAACCAAGAATGTGCAGCGAAACACAAACACCACATGTTCTAGTACTTAACACCATTCCATAAAGTCACCCTTACAAACTCTAAAAGTCTGATTTCTTCTAGGATTTTTGATGATGGTCGCTGCGTTTTGGACTGTCCCTCGGGCAAATTTGAATTTAAGAACCAATGCCATCCATGCCACTCCACCTGCCAAGAATGCCAAGGAGATGAGCCCTCCAACTGCACCTCCTGTGGAGTAGGTGAGGGAGTCTTGTTGCTTGCTTCTTCTTCCTGCTGCAAACCTGCTCGCCCACTGGACATTATTTGGTTTGACTAAAAGGCTTCATCTCTGGGGACAAGGGGGTGAGATTAGACAGCTGTCTGTTCATTAAAGAGTATGTACAACCTTGAAGTTTCTGCTTGTTGTCAGGACACAAGTTCAAATTGTTGGAGACACAGACACGCTGTGCCTGAGTAGATGAGAGAGAAACTAAGAGTTGTCTTTCCAGAGAAGAGGAAAGAAAGGGCATGCAAACACGATGACAGACATGAACAAGACAAAACTAAGACTCATTGAGGTGAAAGTGAACAGCTAGGAAATTAAGGCAGACATATTTGGTCTTTAAGAGAAACAGCGTAATAGAGGTTGGGTCAGGGTCTCCTCAGCCCTGAGCTATGCCATTTAGAAGTTGTCAGAGCCCTGTGGGTGCAGAGTAATCTTTTCCAAACACAAATATGACCTTTTCTGTCCCAGCCTTAGCAATGCTAAAGTTTCTGCTGTCATTCAATTATACTCCATGATCTCTCAAGTCCTCTGTAGTTTGACCCTTGACTCCACTCCAGTCTCCCTACATATGCTGGCCCCCACTTTGACTTCATGGGGGACTAATTCCTATCTTATTTGACCTACAGAACACTTTAAAATTTGAGCCAAATTGGGAAATTTCAAATAAAAACCTGGGTTTTCGGTTTCTCTTGCAAACTTGGAAGATCTGGCAACACTGCTCCATATGGTCCCCAAATGGTTGACTGGAGACCATCGGGGCTGCTCTCCATTTCATCACAGTCCCCACCCCTCCCAGCTGTCTCACTAATCTTGAGGCTCTCAGTTACCACCACCATGACATTTACATGGTTTTTCTAATAGGAGAGAATTATTTAGCTTCATTCTTGCTTGTAATAAAACCAAGAAAAATGAAGAATAAATGAAGAGCATCGTGCATTTGCAGAAAAACGAGAGATAACACATTTCTTTGTATAAATTAAAATGATTTCTTTGTGTTTCATATGTAAACAAAGTATATCTGTCAAATTTTACCTCTAGCCTGCTTATTCTGTTCCCTTTCTCATCTGTAAGATGGTGATCATGGCTGCCTTCTTGTAGGATTATTATGAAAATGAAATGAGATAAAATAATAAAGCACTTAGAATGGGGCGGGGTGCATAGGAAGTACTCAATAAATATTAGCAATTATTATTATTATCACTACTATTACTACTGTTACTGCTTGTACCTGCTTGCTCCTGCAGGCATTTCAGTCTCTCTAGCTGTTCAGACTTCACTTGAGATGTTCCCCAGCCACTGTCTACCTGGTCTCTTTCTATTCATCCTTTAGGCCTCCATTTCAATTTCATTTCCTCAGTGAGGGCTTCCCTAACCTTCTTGTCTAGGTTAAGCCCCCTTCATGTGAGCACCCTTGGAGCCCAGCACTTCCCATTCTCAGGCCTCCTCACCCTTGCTATCTACCTTGTCCATCAGACTCTGTGCCCTGTAAGAGCAGTCAATAGTTTCTACCTGTTTTCTGCCGTATTTCAAGCATGGCACAGAATCTGGCATATAGAAGGCACACAATAAATAAGTGGATGAATGTATGGTTCAGTAGAAACAATATCAATCAGAAAACCTGGATTCTAGTCTCGGCTTTGTCACTAATAAAATAGAAGACACTAACCCAATCACCTCACCTCTTTAAATCTCTCCATGTTTGTAAAAAGGAGGAGAATGGACAAGATGGCATCTAAATTCCCTTTCACACTTAAAACACACTAAATCTTCATATATATACACAACTAAGGAGTAGCTTAAACGCTAAACAAGTATCTAAAACGTTCTAAGCATCCTATGGCTACTTGGACCAATCCACACGTAAAATGCCCTGACATTTCTTCTGTGTTTTCTGTTTCAAAGTCTGTGTTGAACCTGTTCTCTTAACAAAATATATTGTGGTGCCAAGGGGGAGAGGAGGTAGGGGAGGGAAGGACTGGGAGTTTGGGATTAGCAGACGCAAACTATTATATGGGACGGATGAACAACAGGGTCCTACTACATAGCCCAGGGAACCATCTTCAATATCCTGTGATGAACCATAATGGAAAAGAATATGAAATATACATATATATGTATAGCTGAGTTACTTCTCTGTATAGCAGAAAAAAAGCACAACTATTTTTTTTACATTTGTTAATATCACCACTGATCTCCTCAGAAAAGTCTCTGAGGATTGGGGAGCTGTCAAGCTCACAAGCACATGGGATAAACACATTTAAATCAACTATACATCAATAATTTTTTTAAATGTATTGTGCTCCTCCCACGTATAAGTTACTCTACATAGGTGCCATGGAAAATGCAGTAAATAATAGCATGATACTCGCTTTCAAGGAGTTTTACAATCTAACAGAGGGGTTTGTCCTCATGTATTATAAAACAGGAAGATATTAGATAAATGAATGAATGGTAGCAACTCTACTACAGGTCACTACTTTCAGCTGTAGCGAGAACAGGAGGCTTCCTGAAGAGGGAAATGTTGAGCGGGTTCTGATTGGCAGGGTGTTCTGCCTGTTAAGACTGTACTATCCCAAGTCCACATATTAGTGCAGCTAATCCATGAGGCAGTGCTGCAGAAGGTAGATGACGGAATGGATGCAGTTCTATATCAATAAGCTTTCTTCAAAGGCTGAAATTCCTCTGGCTAGGGAGTCCCACCTACACACATAAGCCTGTCCCATCTCTTTGTAGAAATTTCACCCCTTGCTTAATTGTAACTTTGTTAATGTTAGGTCTGAATCCTTTTAGAAAGGCAGATCTGCAGCTCTATTGGTGAAAATTCACTCTAAACTCTCTTCCAGGTTTATCCTCTACCAAACTGAGCCCGAAGCTAACTTCTACCAATCATACAACAGCTTCAGTAAGCAAAATGTTGGCGTAAACGTCATAAAGTTTGTTTTCAGAGTCCCTCAGCCTTTCTTTCATCCTTTCCAGCAATCCTGTTCCCTTCCTGCCTTTCAACCCTCAACCTTCCTTTCCTCCGGCAGACATCCAATGCCTTCACGTTGGTCCACCTTCTCTTCTAACAAAATCGGTTGCCAAGAAATACTCTGGAACCAGTTAATTACTCTTCAGTACAAATGAAAGCCAATCTGAACCTCTTTTGGAGTTCCTTGATTTTTAACTCTGTCTCCTATTACTGCATGAACGGTTTTGTCACATAACAAAAATATCAGCACTTCTACTACAAGAACCGGCCTCTCCCCCCATATCATTACACGAACTTAAATTCTGAGACTCTGGGCAAGTAGCCAAAAATTTATGCATGATATTCGAATCACTGAGGTGTCCAAATAATCATCCAAAGCTAAGTGAGCTGCCATGCTCTCAAGCTAGTAGAAATATCAAATCTCGGCATAATCCTGAACCAATCACGTGGGGAAAGCTGGCCATTGTTAAGGCACCTAAGTGACTTCCTTTGGCATGGTCCATGTATTTTAAACAAGACCCTTTAAATCTCTGTCCTTTAAACCCAAATTATCATACCCAGAGGGGTCCAAATAGCAAAGCCATATCTGAACAATCAAAATGGAATTGGAGGGACTTCCCTGGTAGCGCAGTGGTTAAGACTCCACACTCCCAATGCAGGGGGCCTGGGTTTGATCCCTGCCCAGGGAACTAGATCCCACATGCATCTGCAGCTAAGAGTTCGCATGCCACAACTAAGGAGGCCCCGTGCCACAACTAAGGAGCCGGCAAGCTGCAACTAAGACCTGGTGAAAACAAACAAACAAACAAATAAATAAATAATAAAATGGAATTGGAGAACATTTCCTCTAATATCTGAACCCATCATCATTCATTTTTAAGATTGTTGATCCAGGGACTTCTCTGGTGGCACCGTGGTTAAGAATCCGCCTGCCAATGCGGAGGACACTGGTTCGATCCCAGGTCTGGGAAGATCTCACATGCCATGGAGCAACTAAGCTCATGTGCCACAACTATTGAGCCAGTGCTCTAGAGCCCGTGAGCCACAACTACTGAAGCCCGCGTGCCACAACTACTGAAGCCCACGCATCTAGAGCCCGTGCTCCACAACAAGAGAAGCCACTGCAATGAGAAGCCTGCGCACCGCAACGAAGAGTAGCCCCCACTCGCCGCAACTAGAGAAAGCCTGCATGCAGCAGCGAAGACCCAACACAGCCAAAAATAAATAAATTTAAATAAATAAATTTTAAAAAAACGATTGTTGATCCAGTTGGATATGTTGGAAAAATAGGAATATTGACAAATATGAATTCAATCACTCATTCAGTCAGTCATTCAACAAATATATATTTAGAACTCACCATATGCTAAGCTGCCCTTAAGCCTCTGGATCTTGAGTTGACATCATGTAAAGGTGTAGGAAATGTACAGCAACAGCTGGCTGGAGGAGAGGGTGAGCTTTTCACTGCTCTCCCTAACATCTTCCTACCTACATGTGAGAAGCTTGGCACTTTGTAAAACAGAATCTTTTCTCAATGAGTCATGGTAAAATGAGAAGAACAAAACTTGGAAAGTTGACCTTTTTGTGGTCTCTTGAGATTCGAGGTCCCACCAGATTGAGGTTTTGTGCTCCACAACCTTGATCTATAGCTGTAGAATCACCAAATGCACATTACATCCTCCCAAACACTCTCCCTCCCTTAGAGGATAATGTTCTTCCAGGTCTAACTTGGAGACTGCAAACACTTTTTTCTACCAACTCTTTGGCCACTCTCTTTATTTTCTTTGTCCCATGGGGACCAGCAGACTTCTGGCACGAAATCACCATCAGAAAAAAGGGAGCTTCAGTGTCCGTAATCCAAGGGTGTGATTTTTAAATTGTATTTGAAATAGGGCTTTAATCAAATAAGAACATTAGGTTAAAACCTTTGAAAGTGCCTAGTTTACAGGTAAAAAAACTGTCGAATGTGAGCAATTTCATGTGGTTCAATCTAATATTCAATGTTATACTGACTTCCGGATTTTGCACTTGTAACATGGGGTTAGTGCTATCTTTACAAATTCAGCAGCCTTGCAATTGAAAAAAAAAGATTTATTTATTATTTTTAAATTTTATTTATTTTTGGCTGCATTGGGTCTTAGTTGTGGCACCCAGGCTCTTCGGTGTGGCGCATGGGCTTCTCTCTAGTTGTGGCCTGCAGGTTTTCTCTTCTTTAGTTGTGGCATGAGAGCTCCAGGGTTTGTGGGCTCTGTAGTTGTGGTGCACGGGTTTCAGAGCGGATGGGCTCTGTAGCTTGCAGCATGCAGGCTCTCTAGTTGAGGCGTGCAAGCTCAGTAGTTGTGGCACATGGGCTTAGTTGCCCCGTGGCATGTGGTATCTTAGTTCCCTGACCAGGGATCGAACCCATGTCCCCTGCATTGGAAGGCAGACTCTTTACCACTGGACTACCAGGGAAGTCCCAACAGCCTTGCATCTTGAAGGTCAATGGTTCTGGGTCTTCGTGTGGTAGATCACATTATGAGTGAGATCTAGACCCAGTTATGAGACCCAGTTACTAGATCTAGACCTAGATCTAGTTATTTCAGGTAATGCAGATATTTTCAGAGCCAGGGGCATGTGGGAGACCTGATTCAGAGAAGATGGATGCCCTGGGCACACTTAGCACAAGCAAAAACTCCAGGGGGTGGGAGGTAGGAGGCCTCTAGGTGCATCTACATTAATCTTGTGTGTATAAGTGTATGATTAGAACTGATGAGAATCCTTTTGCATTGATTATGATAGTTTGGAATTGATTAGACTTTTCCATTCCCTCCAGGGGAAACATTGGGTCTTCTGCAGGAGCAGATACCCACAGTCTCATACTGGGAGTACTGCTGATTCTTTCCTTGTAGAGTCCAATGTTGACAGCCGCTCAGAACTTCCAGGAATTCATATAAAGGAGTCAAAGAGGCATGTTTGGTTGAGTGCTTCAAGAGGCTGTCAATACAGGAAATGGTAGCTGTGCAAAAAGTCAGTCCTTATACAGTTAACACAAGTATGTGATTTTGATAACAGAATTCAAAATCATTCTAAAAGACTGTACTATCATAGAAATGCATCTATCATCAAGCATTTGTTTATTCTCATGGGATCTCTATAGTCCCCAACTCTGTGAGCTTCTACAGACACCAAAAGGAGCCCAAGGAAGTCTTTTCAACTACAAGTTCAAAGATACTGAATTTTCTATTCAACAATTCTTATCTTTCTGGTCTACCGGGAGCAAAAGCAGTTGGTCATATATCTTTTTAATAAAATGACTTCAGTTATATTACCTTCATGGTTAATTTTGTACATTTTCCTTCTTTTAATTTTGCTCATTTCTATCTGTTTAGATAAGCACGGCCGAGAGCGGTTCCTGTACTGGGGAGAGTGCCAGGAGAGCTGCCCCACAGGCCACTACCCTGACGAGGGCCACACCTGCCGGCCTTGCCCAGACAACTGTGAGCTTTGCCACAGTGCACACGTCTGCACACAATGCGGGCGTGGCTACTTCCTGGTGCCCTCCAACCGCACCTGCCGGAAGTTAGAGTGTGGACAAGGTAAGGCTGCTTCATCACTTATATACCCAACTACGTTCCCAGAAACTGAACTTACTTCTTTAATAAATAAAACCTACCAACTTGATTTCAAAACTAGTTGCATGGCATACAGTCCAACTTTGTGCTATTTGTACCCAATCAAACTAATCTAATCTATTAAATTAATAGAAGGAGATAAAATGTGGGTGACACATATATCTTCAGTCATGGTTGTGGGTTTCATAATTGCTCTATGATTTGCTTGAAAATAAGCTACACGCCAACATATTTTTATAGCAACTAATGCGTCTCCATTCAGTGAAAATGAAATTGTGCTTTTTACTCCTCTTATTGTATAGGTGAAGTCCAAGACCCAGACTATGAAGAATGCATGCCTTGTGAAGAAGGGTGTCTGGGATGCAGTTTAGGTACGTCATCTCCCTTTTTCCTTAGAGTTGAAATAACTGAGTCCTTCTTCACACATATGCATCCTGTCATTCCTTCAACAGGGACTCCTGTCATTGTTTTCATCATCACTGTCACCATCAGTATCCATTAAGTAGGCTCACTTCCACGTAAACAGGGTCACAGTGAGAGATGCTCCCTTTTGAGACAATGGATAGGTCACCAGTCTTCATGAAACTCAAGTTTAGGAAAGGACAGGTATCTTTTCCTCTGGTTGTTAGCTAGTTGGCAGGTGATACTTACAGCAACCACATTTCAGGGTGCCTGGGACTCGGCCTCTGCTTAGCCTCTCAAGGTGACAATTTTGAAATGAGTAATGGTGGGAGAGAAATAAACTCAAGCAAAGAAATACATAATTACTCTAACTCACTCTGTATATGAAACACAAAAGCCTTTCAGAAGTTTGGGAATTTTCCTTTGCAAAAATGATTCTACTGCTTGGAGCCCAAGACAATCTTTTGAGAGGAAAGCAACATGGAGTCAGTGGAGTTTAAAATCCCCATCATACAATGAAAATCACTAGCCAGTCTTCCGTATAATTCTCTAGTTCAAATTATTGCCTTCTCCTTTCTCCCCATGCACACCTGGTTCTCCTGCAGAACAGTGTGTATCACACAGCACCATTGGATTGGACGTAAAATGAAAAATCGGGAGGCCACCAAACTCTAAGAATGTATCTTAATGTAAATTTAGGCAACATATTGACATAATTGGCACTTGGTTTTATGGATCTTTGAAAGGAAACCCAATCTAAATTAAAGATGAATGGGATAATCTCTCTTCATAGAGTTTCCATGAAACCCTGTGACTGGTTGACTCATGCTTCTAAAACTTTAATGTGCACACACATCAAAGGGGGATTTGTTAAAATGCAGATTCTGATTCAGGGGTCTAGAGTGGGGCCTAAGAATTTGCATTTCTAACAAGTTGCCAGTGAAGCCCATGCTTCATAAAGTACTCATGAAGTTGCAGGGGGTTAGACTGTGCCAGGATTAAGTAGACTTTTCATTGGCCTTACCTAATAGATTCCCTTAATTCTTAAATATTATACATGAGTGATAATTTATCTGATGACCATCACCATCTCTGTCTGCCTTCAATGGAAAGACATATTATCTATAATATATGTAACTATAAAACAGAGTTTTGAGGAACTGAAATACCATTCCCCCATTACCTTCCACTCTACAATGGAGCATATATTATTGCAAAATAAAATATAATAATAAGTCCCACTTAAGAAGGGGGTGGCACTTAGAGTCAGAGATTTAAGGATAAAATACTAATTTTCTGGGAAGCAAAAATAGATCTAAACTAAGTAATAAAAGTATTAAAATCTAAAAGATGAGAAAATTCCAGTGTTTCTTGTGAAGAGATGGGACGTGGTCTTTCTTGTAGGGAGCAATGATAAACGTTTTTGACTACCTTGATTTCAATTTTTTGTCCATTTCAGACCACATTTGCCCATTGGTTTGCCCATTTTCCCTGCTAAATTTTGTGGTCTCTTTTTATACCTTTGCTGTCGTGTGTTATGTGTCCATGCCAACATCTTTATGCATCATGGAGGGGGGTGTGTGTGTATGTATGTGTGTGTGTATGTGTCTGTCTGTCTGTAAAATCTCAAACCTATGATTTTGGCTCTCAGGTTTAAAGAGGTGGATGAATGTGTGTGGACTCATTTAAGATCAGTGAGAATCTTGGCATGGGGGTGGAACAGTAACAACCATGATCTGTACTGCACCCACCCTTCTCTTAGGTGATTCAGCTAAAGATGAGACTGAGATGACTCCCCTGGATGATGAATTCCATAGCAGACCCCAGCAATCTGGGGACTCAAAATCCAAAAGAATCAGTTTTCAAAAAAAGAGATAAATTAGAAAGTTTGATTCACTTTACAAAGTGCTATTAAAATACTTCATTCCCTCCTTTAAGAGACTTCAGTTATCTACTATGTGTAGAGTGCTGGCCTTGGCAGTGGGAATTCAAAGGTGATATGACTGTGATTCTGCTGTGAGGCCCTCTCTGGCTGCCATAAATGACACACCTGGAACCAAATCTTTTACAAGTCAAGCTGCCAGAGTAGAGAGATGTATACAGTGTAGTAGGATTGCAGGAGAGGGTGACATAGAACATTCTGCTAATTTCTAATTTGAAATTTGAAAATTTCTCTTAATTTATTAACTCTCTATATGTTGAACCTTGTTTATTTTTGTATTGTCTTAGCGGAAATCAATTATCATCTTATCTCTGAAGGTTTTGTTAATCTTCCAATAGAATTAACTGTTTTTTCTTGTTTCCCCTGGTTTGTAGGCCAATGATAATACTTTTTACTGCTGACTTATGTAATATTTGGTGTGTACACATCTTTCTGCCTAGAGAGTAAACTACTTCAGAACAAACTCTGTGACATATACACTGCTCCCACAAGAACTAGCAGCATGTCTAGGGTATAATAAAAGCACAATAAATGTGTAAACATTTGTTGAATTGAATTTGAGGGTTGCCCAAATTCAAAGCAGAGATGCATGTCTCAGGATACACATGGATTTAGATACATTTTCTCTAGTCAGACTGTGTCTATGGGCCTTTTATCAGGCTGAAAACACACAGATAGCATTTTACATAATATCATTTTATTCTAAGAGGATTTGATGCCAAATTCTTTGTCTTTGTAACCAATATCTTAAATGGAAATTTCAACTAAGATAAATCTAAGTGTTCTAAATTACATTTCTTCATTAATTGAGAGGATAAGCAAATAGAATCATTTTGATACTTGACACTTGACTATAACCTAAGATTTGGGGCCCATACCTATGTCAGCATTGACTTGACTTAATGACTGATTTTAATCAAATTGAGTAAGATCTCTTTACTTCCTTACCATATTGATAAAATAGAGAGATTAATGTGCCTTTATCTTGGCTCAGAAATGGGTGGTGAAAACTGATTAATATTTGCGTACTTACTAAAACAGCAATAGTCCCTACTCTTGGGGGAAAATATACACACATTTGAAAATTTTTAAGTTACTGAAAGAAAAAAAAGCCATTTGAATTAAGTGCCACACCGGTCAGAATGGCCATCATCAAAAAATCTACAAACAATAAACGCTGGAGAGGGTGTGGAGAAAAGGGAACCCTCTTGCACTGTTGGTGGGAATGTAAATTGATACAGCCACCATGGAGAACAGTATGCAGGTTCCTTAAAAAACTAAAAATAGAACTATCATATGACCCAGCAATCCCACTACTGGGCATATACCCTGAGAAAACCATCATTCAAAAAGAGTCATGTACCACAATGTTCATTCCAGCTCTATTTACAATAGCCAGAACATGGAAGCAACCTAAATGTCCATCAACAGATGAATGGATAAAGAAGATGTGGCACATGTATACAATGGAATATTACTCAACCATAAAAAGAAACGAAATTGAGTTATTTGTAGTGAGGTGGATGGACCTAGAGTCTGTCATACAGATTGAAGTAAGTCAGAAAGAGAAAAACAAATACCGTATGCTAACACATATATATGGAATCTAAAACAAACAAACAAACAAAAAAAGGTCATGAAGAACCTAGGGGTAAGACAGGAATAAAGACACAGACCTCCTAGCGAATGGACTTGAGGATATGGGGAGGGGGAAGGGTAAGCTGAGACAAAGTGAGAGAGTGGCATGGACATATATATACTACCAAACGTAAAGTAGCTAGTGGGAAGCAGCTGCATAGCACAGGGAGATCAGCTCGGTGCTTTGTGACCACCTAGAGGGGTGGGATGCGGAGGGTGGGAGGGAAGGAGATGCAAGAGGGAAGAGATATGGGGACATATGTATATGTATAACTGATTCACTTTGTTATAAAGCAGAAACTAACACACCACTGTAAAGCAATTATACTCCAATAAAGATGTTAAAAAATAAATAAATATAAATTAATTAATTAATTAAGTGACAGTTAAGGGGATAAATATATGTACCAAGTGAATTTAGCAAAGGGAGGAAGCCCTGGACACTGAAGTGATTAAGGAAGGCTTCCAAGAAAATGGGACTTGAGATGAGCCTTAGAGTTTCCATGGAATTTAGACAGATAAGAGAGCAGGGCTGCACTATGGAGGGGCTTTTGTCCTGGACAATCGCAGAAAAAAATGGTTTGGAGGGAAGGATTTCTGCCATGGATTTTAGGACACTAATTTTGCAGAAGGAATATAATACTGCAAATACAAGGGAATAGGCAATCACTTTAGAGTGACTGACAATCATACCTTGAACTCTGGACTCATGAGTTTGTGCCTAAAAGGGAATAACTGAAGGTTCTTATAGAAAAAAAAAAAGAGAATTTTTTGAAGAGGTGTTTTAAAAAGGTTAATTTTGTAACGCCAATAACTGTGTTGAGGGTAGTTGAAAGGGAGTGAGGTTGCAGGCAGAGAAACCAGCTAGATGACTATTTCAGAATTCTGGGTATGAAGGAACAGGAGCCTGATCTAAGGTAAGAGCCAGGAAATTATGAAGAGAGAGATAGGTTTTAAAAATCACATGAAACGGACTTCCCTGGTGGCTCAGTGGTTAAGAATCCGCCTGCCAACGCAGGGAACACGGGTTCAAGCCCTGGTCTGGGAAGATTCCACATGCCGCGGAGCAACTAAGCCCATGCACCACAACTACTGAGCCTGCGCTCTAGAGTCACAACTCCTAAAGCCCTCATGCCTAGAGCCCGTGCTCCGCAACAAGAGAAGCCACTGCAATGAGAAGCCCGCACACCACAACGAAGAGTAGCCCCCGCTCGCCGCAACTAGGGAAAGCCCGCACGCAGCAATGACGACCCAAGGCAGCCAAAAATAAATAAATAAATAAATTATTTTTTAAAAAGAATTTAAAAAATCACATGAAACAAATGACCCTATGCATAAGAAAAGATGCTTAACTTTGTTCGTTATATGGGAAATGCAAATTAAAACAACCGTAACATACCATGTCTCACCTATTAGACTGGCAATATTTCAAAAGCTTACAAACACTGTACAGGCAAGTCTGTAAGAAAGCCCTCTTAACCGTAATTGATGGAAGACAAAATGGTACGACCACTGCTGAAAGAAAGTTGGCAATATACAACACAATCACATACACATCTATGCTTCGACCCTGCAACACCCCTTCTAGGAATTTATCCTGAGGATGTGCACCCACAAACTCAAAACAGCATATTCACAATGTTATTCATTGTGGCATTATTTGTGGTGTAAACTATTTTAAACAGCCTAAATGCCTTCTCGTGGAAGAAACTCATTGAATCAACTGAAGGACACATACATAATGGAGTACTCTGCAGCCATAAAAGAGCAAAGGTCTATATGAACTGATGGTGGTTTTACAATACACTGTTAAGTAGAAGGCAAGGTGCCAAAAAATGTACATAGTATGCTACCTTTTTGGTAAGAATAGATGGTGAAATAAAACATATGTGTATACGGTGTGTATATATATATATATATTATACACACACACACATATACATTTTTTACTTATTTTTAAATAAGAAACACAGAAAAGATACATCAGAAACTAATGAAAATGCTTACCTACAGGGAAAAGTGTAAAAGGAATGGGAGTGAGCCTTCTCTAGGTATACCTTTTTACACAGTTTTGATTTGAACCATGTAAGTGGGTTCATAACATATTCATAACAAATGACATAGTAATTAGTGTGAATGGGCTCCCACTGGCCAATCTGGGACAATTTGAGTGTCAAAAAAAAAGATGATAAAGATTACAATTCAATTAATAAAAATAATCTATGCATCAAGAATGATATTTAAAGAAGAGAGGAAGGAAGCATGGGAAAATAGAATAAGGGAGAAAGCTCTTTACAGTAAGATTTCACCTGTTATATATGCAAGGGAATAATTAGAGTATCACCATTTTACATACCCTAGTTTATTGATTCAAGGCAGAACTATGAGTGGATGCTAAAATCTTTAGGTGGAAAATTGTTCAGGAACACGATAAACACACAGACTCAAAGTACTTCCATAATTACTAGTTAACTACAATAGAGGGATGTGCTGCTTACCAACTTAACCAAGTTATTACACTTAACATTACCACCATTAGTTCCATACAACATAACATCATGTGTTTCCTGATGCGATATATTAACAATGTCACCTAGGAACGTCAACGAAAGTGTCTAGACCAATGACTTTCAACTGGAGGTGACTGTGACTCCAGGGGACATTTGTCAATGTTTTGAGACATTTTTGATTGTCATGGCTGGGGAGTTTAGGGATGAAATGTCATGATGTCCACAACTTATTTTCAAATGGTTCAGAGGAATAAAAGGATTGAGGTAAAGCATATAAAGTTGTTCACTGTGCTATTTCAGGCTTTCTGTAGATTTGAAAAAAAAAACTCTTTAAATTGGAGAGAAAAAAGCACTTCATGCTAGGTCAGCTGAGAGGTCCTAGAAGCAACACCCCAGTAGCAATAACCACACCTAGTGCCCAGATCTAGATTCTTAACACCATCCTCCAATAAAAGATACCAAGGCTCCTTGGAAAATTGGCTGATTCTAGGACTGGGGCAGGAAATATACCAGATGAGCTGTAGCATTGTGTAGTGACAGAAGGCAAGAGAGCACTCAAAGGAAAAAACCCCACAATGATGGGGGTACAGCAAAGGGACATAGGAGACAACTGAAAGAGCTCCCAATAGCCAAAACAGGAACAATTTGGGCAATAATATAAATAAAATAGTATTAGCTTATAACTCAAAGTATAAAATAAGAATCTATGAGTTCATAAGATAAAAATAAATAAATGGTTGAGTAAATAAGTAAATCGGGCAGAGGAGACAAATCTTCAGTGCAAAACATTGCAAATAACTTATCTAGCACTCCTCCCTCCAGGAAGTGAGCATAGCTCCCTACTCCTCAAGTGTAGGTTGCACGTAGTGACTTCCTTCCAAGAGGACAGTATGAAAGGGAGGAAGGGGAAGAGCCTCACAGTGGAGAAACCTGAGAAGCACTAGCTCATCCAAGTGATCAAGGTCAACGTCAGCTGCGCCATATCAGATTTTTTTTAAATAAATTTATTTCTTTTATTTATTTATTTTTGGCTGTGTTGGGTCTTCGTTGCTTCAAGGGGGCTTTCTCTAGTTGTGGCGAGCGGAAGCTACTCTTCATTGTGGTGCACGGGCTTCTCACTGTTGTGGCTTCTCCTGTTGTGGAGCACAGGCTCTAGGCGTGCGGGCTTCAGTAGTTGTGGCACATGTGTTCAGTAGTTGTGGCTCGCAGGCTCTAGAGCGCAGGCTCAGTAGTTGTGGCGCACGGGCTTAGTTGCTCCGCGGCATGTGGGATCTTCCCAGACCAGGGCTCGAACCCGCGTCCCCTGCATTGGTAGGCGGATTCTTAACCACTGCACTACAGGGAAGTCTGCTATATCAGATGAATGGGCAGGTACACTTGATGTAGAAGGAGAATGGCATTTTGCCTCTGCAGTCTTCCACTCCAAAACCCATAACCCCAGTCTAATCATGAGAAAAACATCTACATTTCAATAGAGGGCTATTTCATAAAATACCTGATTAGTACTCCTCAACACCGTTAAGGCTGTCAAAAAAGTAAAGCCTGAGAAACTGTCATAGTCAAGGGGAACCTAAGGAAACCTGACTGCTAAATGTAATATGGTAACCTAGGTGGGATCCTGGGTCAGAAAAAAAGACAATAGGTAAAAACTAGGGAAATCTGAGGACATTATGGAGTTCAGTTAATAATAATTTCATCATCATTATCATCAAGGGCATGAGGGAACTATCTGGGGTGTTGGGAGTGTCCTGTATCTTGATTGTCAGGGGTGATTACATGACTGCATGTTTATTTGTCAAAATTCATAGAACTGTACACCTAAAAAGGGTAAATGTTACACTATGAAAATTATATTTCAATAAGTCTGATTTAAAAAGTAAAGTATAGGGCTTCCCTGGTGGCACAGTGGTTGAGAGTCCGCCTGCCGATGCAGGGGACACGGGTTCGTGCCCCGGGTCTGGGAAGATCCCACATGCCGCGGAGCGGCTGGGCCCGTGAGCCATGGCCGCTGGGCCTGTGTGTCTGGAGCCTGTGCTCCGCAACTGGAGAGGCCACAACTGTGAGAGGCCTGCGTACCACAAAAAAAAAAAAGTAAAGTATAACGTTATCAGTGCCCCTCTTTCCTATCTCTACATAGTAAAACCATAACAGTAACCTAATTGCCAGCATTTATTGAACACTTACTCATGTTCTATATGTGTATTACCTCACTTAACTCTAAGAAGTAAATGTAATTGTTGTTCTCATTTTTCGGATGAAGAAATTAAGCTCAAAACAGTTAAGCAACTTACATAAGATAACAGGGCTGGTAACCATTAGGACTTGGACTTGATTCTAGATAGCTCAAGATCAAAACCCATGTGTTTTACAACCATTCTATCCATACTACCTAGTGTTCTTCCCTTCTGATTCTACAGAAAAGATTATTATGCTTTATGGAATAATAAAAAGATAAAAGAAAAATTTATATCTGCCCCTTTCCTCAGTTCTACACACAATAGCTATTACACTTTGTTTAGCTACAACTGTAAGCCCAGATGCCATAACTAAATTTACCAAACAGTGGAAGTGTTCATAATAGTCATGCAAATTGACTTGGGATCACAGCTCACCTGAAACTGTCAGCCTTTAGGACCTGCATCTGGAATGTTCTGAGATGGAGCAAAGCAGATAGGAGAATCCTTGCAGCAGAAGGACTAAGGGAAGGTGGGCTTCTTTTCATTTAGCCCTGGATTCCTCTCTGCCACTTTACCTGCCTTCAGTTTCATTCACTTTCACAGGAACTCTTTTACTTTCTGGAAAGTGGGTTCCATCATAAGGGTATGATTGGCAAGAGACACCCCTCTCTTCTTGTGAATATGAAGTGAGCTCTCTCCACCCTGACCCATGTTAGATTCAAGCTTCAGATCCAGGAATTAGAGAACCAACTCCACTTCCTTCTGCTACTCTATTTTCTATTAAGGAGTGAGACCTCGGTCATAGAGGAAACGATACCAAGACATGTGAGACATGAATTTCATGGTTTAGTTTTCCAATGGAGCAGACATACAGGGTTTTTCAAATGAAATATGGTAGCCACAGATCACTACTTTACTTTTACCTAGATCTTCCTTTGGATCTTTTCCATAAAATTTCTGGGGGAACAAGAACAGTGTCAAACAGTTTTGGTGCCTTCCAAATCAAAGGCATTGCAGAATAAAATGTATACTAGCGGGCTTCCCTGGTGGCGCAGTGGTTGAGAGTCCGCCTGCCGATGCAGGGGACACGGGTTCATGCCCCGGTCTGGGAGGATCCCACATGCCGCGGAGCGGCTGGGCCCGTGAGCCATGGCCACTGAGCCTGTGCGTCCGGAGCAGCAACGGGAGAGGCCACAACAGTGAGAGGCCCGCATACAGCAAAAAAAAAAAAAAAAAAAAAAAAAAAAAATGTATACTAGCCTGGTGTCTCCTTTAAATTGGAAAGAAGTTGCTGATTGTAAAAATGAAACTCAACATTCATAAAGGACCTTGCAGTGACTGATTAGATTGCATTACTCACTGTCCAGCCAACCTTAGGACAGGACCCAGGTGGCTCGCTACCATCATTTCCGTGGACAGATGAGGAAGGACAGTTCGAGAGGACTCTTTTCTTTAAAAGGCCAAACACAAGCCATGTTCAGAGGAAGGGTTGGAATCTAAATGCACTGTCACCAGTTTGCTGAAGAAAAGAGAAACGAGCAAGCTCTATTAGACAGTGGGGACAGTGCTGTCCTGAAAACAAAAACATATTTTTCATTTATTAGAGCCTGCCTCTCCCCTCATTTTCTAAGTGATATCTCATTTCAAAGGTGGTGGGTTAGAAGAAAAGAAACCTTAAGAAAAGAGAACCCACAGTTAGAAGAATTTGCAGAAGTTTTGCACTTTCGTGGTTCCTTATTCATCCTGGCTTTCTTGATTAATTTATTTAGGAAATATTTATTGCATACTTTTGTGCTTTCTGCTTTCCCATTACTATTCCACAAATACCAGGACTGTGTAACCTAATATTTATTGAGCATCATCATTCACCAGGCACTGTGCTAAGCACTTACATAGATGATGCATTTTCACATCTATAATCCAGTGATTTTTACAGCTGGAGAAACTGAGGATTAAAGAAGTGTTGAAACTTGATCAATTTTGTGCATATGAGAAGTGACAGAGGAATTCAGCTGAAAGTTTCAAGCAATCCTGTGCATTAACTTTGTTTACTTTTTTCACAGAGGAAGTAGTTGGCTTTGAAGCTGTTTGTCCCAAGTATGCACTATGATGGGCAAGGTTGTGCTATGATAACAGATTATCCCCAAATCTCAAGAACTTAAGACAGCAAAGGTTTATTTTTCACTTGTGCTACATCTCCATCATGGGCCAGCTGAGAACTCTGCTCTGCACGGTCCTCAGTCCAGGACCCAGGTTGATGGAGCAGCCATTAATTACCTTGTCATGGCAGAAGCAAAGTACACTGGCTTTTAAAGCTTCCCCCAGGATTGACACTTGTAACTCCCGCTCTCATATTTTTTGGCCAAAGCAAATCATATGGTTCTGCCTAAGACTGCAGACTGGGGAGATGCAATCTTGTCACGTGCTCGCAAAAGGGAAAGAAACTAATATTGTGAACATCCTAAAGACATTCTCACGTGATGACTAAGACTGTTACATGCTGAGGTCTCACCTCATACGTTTGCACGTGAAATAGCCCCAAACACGTGCCCAGTCTGTGTCACTGATTTCTCTCTTCTACCACTCTGAATCTCACCCAAGATACTTGCCCGCTATCCACCTTGGCAGTGTCTGACTTTCTCCTTCTCTCAAAAAAACTCTTCTGAAGAAGCTGCTATATTTTTTCAACTGATGGAGTTTCCCAAAGTATCCTGCTATCTCACTTCTCTGATCCCTTAGCAACAGAAGAGTCAAAGAGGACCAGTGATAAATGACATGATAGGTAAACTGTCAACTGAAAGGACCTTGCTCTTTCTTTACCCTGTTCTTTCAAACCCCTATTACGAGAATAATAACATGCTGGTATCTCTTGCCTTTATCTGCTGCTCAAGAAATGTGCCCATATGAGACCAGTCTTAGGAATTTGGACAACTTTCTCTCCATTTCTTAGAGTTTAGTTCAAGAAATATTTATTGGGCATCCATATCAGGCTAAGCACGGGGATACACAGGTGAACAAACGTGCTCTTTGCTCTCAAAGGGAGAGAGAAATGGAAAGCTTGGTAATTCTCGGCCCTGGGTGCACCTGAAAATCACCTGGGGAGATAGAAAAATGCAGTGCTGAGACCCACTTCCAAGGTTTCTGATTTAATTGGTCTGGGGTAAGGCTCAGGCATCAGTATTTTTTCAAAACTCTTGGACTGATTCTAATGTGCAATCAGAGTTGATTTAAGATGGGTATATAAACAGATAACTTCAACATCATATTTAAAACACTGTTGAGGATGAAGCTGAAGCAGAAGCAGATACATTATATCATAATAACTACAACTTACTGTCCATTCCATATGAGGTGATCACCTAGGTAGGCACTTTACAAACACGATCTCTACTCCCCAATACAATCCTCTCTGTTCAAAATCCTTATCCCCATTTCATAGATGAGAAAACCAAGGCCCAGAGAGTTTGCAACTTGCCCAAAGTCATATAACTAGCAAGTTTCCGAGCTAAATTTAAACTTAGGACTCTCTGGCTCCAAAACAACAGAACATCCAAATATTTGGTCTTTGTCCAGAGTAGATTGCACTCAGTCACCATTTTCCTAGAGAATGTAAATGAAAGTCGTGTAAGTCAACCTGCCATATTTGTTTCCCTCTTGGTTATATTCTTAGGCTACTTAGTTGTGTTTCCTGAAGTTTCCCTCTGCTCCTCCTACATTCAAGTTCACATTCTTATGGTGATGGGGGAGAAGAAATAGTGGGAAGGTAGCCTAAGTTCAATGCTAGAGCAACTAGCTCATCATCTTGGCTCTTCATGCTATTTTCCCCCAGAGCCAGGTATCATGAAAGTTCCTCCTACTAGCTGTGTAAATGACCTGCGAAGTCGAGCTGAAAGCCAAGGCTGTCTGAATCACGTGTGCTTGCAGAAAGAGAGCTGAGCCAATTACTTCCAAAACAAACCTAGTTAAACAAAAGCGCAGAGTGTAGTTGAGCCCAATGCACAGGGTGGAGGGGTTCAGAAGACCAGCTGCCATTCCTGAAAGCATCGCGGTGCCTGCAACATGAAACTGCCAGTGATTAGGGGCAAGGGACACTTAGGCTGGTGGGATGGATTTCACCTCTACAGAACTCTCTAGAAACCAACAAGAATATCTCTTTTGCATTTTTAGGAGTAACAAGCTGGAAAACATGTTGCCAAATTACTTTTTTTTTCAGTGAAATATTGGTGATATTTCTGAAATCCTTCAGCTTATGTCTGTCCATTCATTTGAAAACAAAAATAAAAGTGAGACCAGCGGTAGTAACTGGAACCCTGGATGGTTAGGTCTCAGCTTGATTTTGTGGGATTGTGGAAAATGGAGTCTGAAATCTTAATATCTATCTCCATCCATCCCCTACCACAATGAAAATCTTTGGGCAAGTCCCATATACTTTTCATTTCTTACTTGCATCCTGTTTTGTAAAGGAAAACATCATAAGTTACCTTCTTTTTACCTCCTAATATGGCCCTAGAGATTATAATGAAAACTAGAAAAATGATCATATCTTGGGCTCCCTGAGGGAGTGAAACCAAGAGCCTCTATTATTAATATCAAAATAAAATATAACTTGCTTTCTCTCCATTTCCACCCTTTTTCTTTCCTGTCCTATCTGCCATCATCAAGAGGCCTGTTGATATACCTGAGGCCACACTTCTAAATTGGGTGCCATTGTGTCATAAGCACTTAGCGTAGTACTTGTCACCCGGTAGGCACTCAGTAAATATCTGTGACTTTTGTGCCTTCTCTGAGCCGTCCTTATCTCACCCCCAGAGCTCCATCTCCCTGCACCACTGCCACATTGCCTTTTCACAGTCCTTTACCAGATGGTAGGAAGAGCTTCAAGCTCCACTGGCAGATGAGAAAAAAAATTGATTTAAGTCACACAGCAGACAGCAGAATTGAGAGCAGACACCAGAATCGAGAGAAGCTGAGTGTGGGTGAGGCGGGAGCATCTGCATGTTGATACCCAGCTGCTCAACAGGCAGATCTCCAGCTAAGACTCAGGCCAACAATGAGTGTCAGTAAATTGCCTCTGTACCTCTTGAGTCTGAAATTCCAGCCTTCCAACAGTCAACAGGAGGGTAATTTGGTAGCAGTCCAGACTCGTCCTTTCCATGAAGTCTCCCTGCAACTCCCACCAGAAAACCTTGGCTGCAGGCCGACCCACAGCCTCAGTTCAGCTTCCAGCACAGTGGGCCAGCCCAGGGCACAAGAAGCAAAATGGGGACCAAATGGCACAGCAAGCTGGAGACAGCTGAGGGCACAGGGACAGGGTCCCTCATTTCCCACCCCTTGGCCAAGTACCCAAAGTTGAAGTACTGGAAGGCAGGGGATGGCCATGCCAACAACTCTCAACATTAGTCATGCCCTCACTGGTGATGTTACTGGGTCAGTCGAAACTTTTTTCCTTCCGACGGTGCCTATGGCCATCTGTAGCTGCCTTTTCTTTTTTTTTTTTTTTTTTCCAGATCTTTTCCATAAAAACAGTGTGTTCTGACCGTCTATAAAACTATCCACCCCTAGGTGAGACAAGTAGATAAATGTTTTGTGTGAGCCAGGCAAGCAACCCAGGGGTGTCTACCTCCCAGCCCCTTGTTCCACGTCCACCAGGGAGTGGGAGGCCCATGACAGCACTGAGAGAGGAGCATTTATGCCTGAGAAATTCCCATTTAATCAGCTCACCAGGATCAGAGCAAAGCCGAGGACAAACATGGCATTAACTCCAGAGGGTTAACATGTGTAATCTAATCTGGAGATGCAAAGGGTGGGATCCTAAAGTAGAAAAGTTTCTCAATCTCTCCAACCTCTAATTTGGACCAGAAAGAGCTGACAACTTGATTTATCATCACAAAGGAACTTTATGCCCTAAAATAATTGCTAGAAACCTGGATGTTCCACTAGAAAAATAAATCAACCTAAAATTGTAGTCTGCATATTACCGTGTCCCCAACATTTCAGGGATGACATCGAGCCTTTGGGTGAGGTCTGGAGGTGAGTGTGGAAAGAGAAAGGAGGTTGTTTTGCAGGGGTGTTTATTGGAAAGCCTACTACAATCATGCTAGCTGCCCAAACCGATTGTAAAACTGCAGATTTATTATGTTTAGCAGAAATGCAGTCTGTACATCTGAAATATTATCCAAATGACCCGGCTTCAACTTAGAAATCTTTTATGAATTGAAACAAGTGAATTAGAAAGGCTCTTGCCTTTAGCACTGAAGGGTCTGTGAGAGGGGAGACAACATTCATAGTAGTGATAAAATACTATATTTAAGGCTATAAAAATTTGACATACAAGGTCTCAGTTCAGAAGTAAATTTGTTTTATGTGCTCGGCAAAAGAGCAACCGAAAAGTTTTACAAATGGGAAGTTTGACCTACTGAGACTTCAAAACATAAAATATGTCAATTATTCCTGGGGACTGGGTATAGTAATTACCCCTTTGAATGTTAAAAAATGCAATATCAGAAGCATGAAGTCAGTAACTGCTTACCTTGACCATGGCACGCATGGCTAATGACAGTTACCCAGAGCCACTGTCCAACTGTCACATTATGTGCCCAAGTGTGCATTAATGGGATGGACCACTTGGGAACTTAGCAAGAAACTGGGGGAAAGCAATGGAACCCTGTCCAATGAACAGATACCTCATCTGGCAGGGCATTATGCTTTGGTCTGCCTAGAAGCCAGCAATCCTGTACTTGGGATTCTATGCCTGGTTCAAGCTAGAACTAGTAGAAAATGCTGGACAACTGACAGATGTGCATTGTAATCCAAAGAGCCTTACTAATTTTAGCCTTCTCCATGTCTCTGACCTCATCACCTGCCCCTCTCTCTTCATCCTTTCTCTCAGCTACACTTGGGGATCCTTGTCGAGATTGCTTCTAGCCCATTCTTGCTCCCAGGCCCTACCCTAGCTGTTGTTTCCTCCACCTGGAGTACTCTTCTCGAGATATGAACCCGGCTGGCTCCTTCCTGCCATCGCATCTCAGTTTAAACATCACCTCTAAGAGGCTTCCCTGCAGCACCCAATCTAAAGAAGTCAGCCCGTCTCGGTTTCTGTCTCTGTCCCTACCTCTCTCTCTCTAACTTTCTCCTCCCCCAACCCCTCACCTCCACTCTCACTCCACACTAACACAAACACACAGCCATCGCCTATTTTAATGCCGCCAGATCTCGTGCAATTATCTGATATTCTAATATTTTTTTCCTTATTTTTTTTGGCTGCATCGGGTCTTAGTTGTGGCACGTGGGATCCTTGTTGAGGCATGCAGGATCTTTTCATTACAGCTCGGGCTTCTCTCTAGTTGTGGCATGCGGGTTTTCTCGCTCTAGTTGTGACGCGTGGGCTCTGTAATCTGTGGCACGTGGGCTCTCTCGTTGAGGCGCTCAAGCTCAGTAGTTGTGGCACGCAGGCTTACCTGCCCCACGGCATGTGGGATGCTAGTTCCCCGACCAGGGATGGAACCTGCGTGCCCTGCATTGGAAGGTGGATTCTTTACCACTGGACCACCAGGGAAGTCCCTGATATTTTAATTTTGTATTTAGTTTTAAAACTTGTTTGCTGTGCTTCTTCCTTCATTAACACGTAACTGCCAGGCAGGCAGGGACTTTGTTCTCTTTGCTGTTGTCTCCTCAGTACCTGAATCCTGCCTACCACGTGTAGATGCTCAATACACAATTTTACAACAAATAAACAAGCAGACTCCTGACAGGTAAACCTATGGGGCAGGTTTGAAAGAGCCCTTGTGGGGAGTGAAGGAGCCAGACTCCAGCCCCAGAGCTCACTTCAGACAAGTCATTGCACACTTGTCTCTGGGCCTCACATGCTTATCTGGAAACAGAGCCTGGATGATCGGTGGCCCTGCCCTCTGTTCTGTGAAGCCCTTCCCTCCCCCCACTGTCACTTCTCCCAATTTAGCCAGAGCAGCTTTGCTTTGACCTTTTTTTATGTATTTGATTTTTCATAAGTTCCCGTTTGATAAAGGATTCTGCTGCTAAAATAAACATTTTAATCCTCCAGATTAGATAAACCCTTCTGCTTGAAGTTAATCCTGGCTCAGCCTCGTTACTAGTTGTGTGATTCTGGGAAATTCATTTAACTTCTTTAAACTTCGGCATCATCATACATACTAGAGACAATTTCACGACCTACCTCTCAGCATCGCTGGGGGTTACTCCTTCCATGGTAGGCAGAATAACAGCTCCCCAAAAACGTCCATGCCCTAATCCCCGGATCCTAGGAATATGTTGCCTTCCGCAGCAAAAGGGACTTCGAAGATATAATTAATGTTAAAGATTTTCAGACGGGGATGTTGTCCTAGATTATCCAGATGGGCCGAACCTAAGCACATGAGTCCTTAAAAGCAGAGAACCTTGCTAGCTACAGTCAGGAGGAGATGAAAGAGAAAGAGAAATCCCTCACTGCTGGCTTTGAAGCTAGTCGAAGGGGCCCCCGGAGCTGAGGAATATGGGTGGCCTCTACAAGCTGGATACAACCCTCCGTGATAGCCAGTAAGGAAATGGATCTCAGTCTTACACCTGCCAAAAAAGACCTGAATTCTGTCAACCACCTGAATGAGTAAGGAAACGGATTCCCCCCAAGAACCTCCAGAAAGGCACCAGCCTTGCCACGACTCTGATTTTAGCCCAGTGAGACCCATACCGACTTCTGACCACAGAACTGTAAACTAATAAGTCTGTAATGTTTCAAGCTGCTAATTTTATGATAATTTTTTACGACATCAATAGAAAACTAACACACCATTTAAAGTACGTAATGAAGTACTCGGCACACGGTAAGAGCTCAATAAATGTTGGCATTTCTTATAAATATTATTAACAGCATAATTATTAATATTGCTTTATTATCTCAAAAATCTCTTCCTGCCTTGGTGTTGAGCTCTGAATTCTGAAACCTCTCTTCCTGCCTATCCTGGAATAGCGTCCTTTTAGTTGTTTTAAAGGAATTGTTCACCAGCTTCAGGGGCTGAGTGTTGTGCTGGATTGAAGAGCAAGGAATTTCTTGAGATGCAAAAACAAGAGTGCAAATTAACATCACTAAAGAGGGACAGATGGTTAGATGTTGCATATTTCTGGATACGAAGGCTTGAGAAGAACACCACATGACCTATGCAGTAGTATGGCTGGGAACAATTAACCTGAATCTAACCAACAGGAAATAGCAGGCAAATGCCAAATGAGAAACATGCTATTAAAAAGGAACTTCTGCCTTTCAAAAATGTCAGTGTCACAAAAGACAAAGAAGAACCAAGGAGTTGTTCCAGATTATAGGAGACTAAAGAGACAAGATAACTAAATGCAATATGTAATTCTAGAACAGATCACCACTGGACATGATTGAGTCAACTGAAAAAAACTGGAGTACAGATTGTAGATAAATAAGTGTATTTATTAATGTTAAATTTCCTGAAGTTGATGTATATACTGTGGTTATATAAGAGAATGTACTTATTCTTAAGAAATACACACTGAAATATTTAGAGATAAGGGCCACGATGTGTGCATCTTATTTTCAATGGCTCAGGGGAGGGGAAAAAAAGAAATATATATATACATATATATATATATATATATATATATATATACACACACACACTCACACACAAACACATGTATGTAATATATGTGTGTATTTGTAAGGTATGTATGTGTGTGTGTATTTTATACAGAGTTAAAGCAAGTGAGCAAATTATACATCAAGTGGGGCAGAATGTTAACAACAGGTAAATCTGAGTGAAGTATAAATGGTTTTATTCTTGCAACTTTTCTGCAAGTTTGAAATTACAGACATACCTTGGAGATACTGTGGGTTCAGTTCCAGACCACCACAATAAAGCAAATAGCATAAAAAAGTAAATCACACAAAATTTTTGGTTTCCCAATGCATGTGTTATGTTTACACTCTACTGTAGTCTATTAAGTGTACAATGGTATTATGTCAAAAGAAACAATGTATGCACCTTAATTTAAAAAGGCATAATTACTAAAAAAGAAAATGCTCACCATCATCTGAGCTTCCAGCAAGTCATAATCATTTTGCTGGTGGAGGGTCTTGCCTCCATGCTGATGGCTGCCGACAGGTCAGGGTGATGGCTGCTGAAGGTGGGGGTGCTGAGGCAATTTTAGACAACAGTGAAGTCTGCCGCATCGAATGACTCTTCCTTTCACAAATGATTTCTCTGTAGCATGCAGTGCCGTTTGACAGCATTTTAACACAGAACTTTTTGCAAAATTGGAGCCAATCCTCCCAAACCCTGCCACTGCTTTATCAACTAAGTTTACATAATATTCTAAATCCTTCGTTGTCATTTCAACAATCTTCACAGCATCTTTACCAGGAGTAGATTCCATCTCAGGAAACCACTTTCTTTGCTCATCCATATCATTTGTCATGTTCGTTTCATCATGAGATTGCAGCAATTCAGCCACATCTTCAGGCTCTACTTCTAGCTCTAGTTTTGCTATTTACATCATACCTGCAGTTCCTTCCCCCACCGAAGTCTTGAACCCCTCAAAGTCATTCATGAGGGTTGGAATCAACTTCCAAACTCCTGTTAATGTTGATATTTTGACCTCTTTGCATGAATCACATGTGTTCTTAATGGCATTTAGAAAGGTGACTCCTTTCCAGAATGTTTTCAATTGACTTTGCCCAGATCCATCAGGGGAATCACTATCTATAGCAGCTGTAGTCTTATGAAATGTATTAAATAATAAGACCTGAAAGTCAAAATGACTTCTTGACTGCAGTATGAATATTGTGTTAGCAGGCATGAAAATAACATTAATCTCATTGAACATCTCCATCAGAGCTCTTGGGTGACCAGGTACATTGTCTGTGAGCAGTAATAATTTGAAAGGAA
The DNA here is from genome assembly GCF_964165515.1 of Mesoplodon bidens. NCBI lineage: Eukaryota > Metazoa > Chordata > Mammalia > Artiodactyla > Ziphiidae > Mesoplodon > Mesoplodon bidens. Next base: position 85,087,783 of record NC_138162.1, read on the forward strand.
TCTTTTTTCTGATCAGATCTCAACAGTGGGCTTAAATTATTCAGTAAACCATGCTGTAAATAGATGTGCTGTCATCCAGGCTTTGTTGTTCCATTTATAGAGCACAAGCAGAGTAGAGTTAGCAAAATTCTTAAGGGCCTTAGGATTTGCAAAGCGGTAAATGAGTATTGGCTTCAACTTTTAGTCACCAGCTGCATTAGCCCCTAACAAGAGAGTCACCCTGTCCTTTGAAGCTTTGAAGCCAGGCATTGACTTCTCCCCTCTAGCAATGAAAGTCCTAGATGGCGTCTTCTTCCAATAGAAGTCTGTTTTGTCTACACTGAAAATCTCTTGTTTAGTGTAGCCACCTTCATTAGTTATCTTAATTAAAGATCTTCTGGATAACTTGCTGAAGCTTCTACATCAATCCTTGCTGCTTCACCTTGCACTTTCATGTTATGGAGGTAGCTTCTCTCCTTAAACCTCATGAACCAGCCTCTGCCAGCTTCAGACTGTTTTTCTGCAGCTTCCCCACCTCTCTTAGCCTTCCTAGAATTGAAGAGAGTTAGGGCCTTGCTCTGGATTAAGCTTTGGCTGAAGGGAATGCTGTGGCTGGTTTGCTCTTCTATTCCAACCACTCAAACTTTCTCCATATCAGCAACAAGCCTGTCTTGGTCTCTCATCATTCGTGTGTTCACTGGAGTAGCACTTTTAGTTTCCTGCAAGAACTTTTCCTTTGCCTTCACAACTTCTCTAACTGTCTGGCATGAGAGGCCTAGCTTTCAGCCTATTTCAACCTTTGACCTGCCTTCCTCACTAAGCTTAATCATTTCTAGCTTTTGCCATTGTAGGAGTATTAATTGGCCTAATTTTGATATTGTATCTCAGGAAATAGGGAAGCTCAAGGAGAGGGAGAGAGAACAGGGAATGGCCAGTCAGCAGAGCAGTCAAAACACACACATTTAGCGAGTAAGTTTGCCATCTCATATGGATGTGGTTTGTGGCTCCCCAAAGCAAATACAATAGTAACATCAAAGATCACCGATCACACAGATCACCATAACCAAAATAATAATCGCGAAAAAGTTCAAAATAGTGTGAGAATTACCAAAATGTGACACAGAGACATGAACTGAGTAAATGTTGTTGGAAAAATGGTACCAATAGACTTGCTCGATGCAGGGTTGTCACAACCCCTTTTTTTTTTTTTGTCACAAGCTTTTTTTTTTTAAAACTTGATATTATTTAATAAATAATATTACATTATTTATTATTTAGAGGTGGCATTATTTAATAAATAATATTGAAATAACTACTCATATGGATTCGTACTTTAAATGGTTCACAAAAATAATTTCCAGACTATTTGCAGATATTAAACATCTAAAAGTAAAAAGCAAACTTTAAAAAAAATTTCAAAAGAAAATAAGAACATATTTAATAACCAGAATATTGAGAACGTATTAGAAAGATAGACAAAGTATGAACTGTAAGAGCAGAGTGATGCATTAAAGATTGTAAATTGTAATTTACAATTTGTAAAATGTGCAATATCTGTGAAGTGCCATAAAATGAGGAGTGCCTGTAAAACATTAAAAGAAAAACCACCCAAGTTTGCAGTCCTGTAAAGAGAAGGAATTGGTAGCACTTGGTTCCATTCAAGCCACATGTTTTCTTCTGATTTATAATTTCATTCGATACCTATCTTATCATGCCTGTCCATTTTCTAGGCGCTTAGAATGTCTAGCTTCCAAAACTAGCATAAAGACAGAAAATTTCCTCAAACTTTTCTTAGGGTGTATTAAGTGTAAGTCCTGGTCAAAGAAAACACAATTTTCAAATAATCCACTAATTTTAGATTTCAAAGTTTTTAGACCCTGAAGTGCTAGCCTAGTGCTTAGAAATATCCATACAGCAGGCTAAGTAAATAAATATACTGCCTCACAACGGTGGCACAGCTGTCAGCCAAAATGTTAGATGAATGAAGTAATTAGTCCATTGTAAAAAAGAATTACATGTGTTTACTGCAAGTAGACAGAATTATTGATAATGGGCCTACAGGAGTGATCGTGATGGGTTGGATAAATCACAGGTGTCTCCAAATGATTCCAAATGTTTGCCTATTTAATTCTCATCACAAAATAAGCCCTTTCATCTCTGATAATGTTGGTATAGAACACTGGTGTCTGGGGAGGTGTGCTTATGGAAACTGAATGCTGTTCCCTTCTATTCACATATGAGGTTTTGAGCCTTCTGTGGTCAAGCCAGCCCCTCTTCCATCAGTGCCAAGTTTTTTTAGAAAATACTGGAGATTCCTAAAATGTATTAATGCTTTGGAAAATTGCTTTCATCACCAATAAGAAACACTCATGCACTCAGGCACCCACGTGTGCAGCCATCATTTGACAGCGTCTCATTCAACAGTGTCTCAAGAACCAGGAATGAAAATAACAATGGCTCTCCTACCAGGTCGGTGGCTTCTCTCAAAGTGAAGAAAGAAACGCTGAGCATCTCATCCATGTAATTTGTGACCCTTAGAAAGACTGGTAGGTGCGCTTTCGTTTAATCCCTTTGGACTGACAACATAGCCCATCTGGAGCACAAAAGCTCTAAGCCTAGAGAAAAGAGACAGCACAGATGAGCAGTTTCCATGCAGTTTCTCCATTCAGAGGTGTTAATAAGGAAAAATGCCGAATTACTATGATTACCCGTGACTTGAACATAGCTTATCACCTGCCAATATGAATGAAGGCCCCTGGAAGGCTGGGAAATGGCTGGAACAACAATGGCCTTGGAGACAGAATCTCTGTGGTGTCTGGAAGAGGAATCTCAGCTGACTGCAAGACGGTCTGCCTTATAAAATGGAGCTCTTTTCTATGTGAACCCTGCAAACTAGTCCTGGGGTGTTCCCATGCCATGGAGAAAGAAAACAGAAGAGCTTTCACAGAACAATCAGGCCCATAAAACATGAAATGAAGGGAAGACAGAGCCAGCAATTATCCCAAAGAATCATACGAGATAACCAATCGAAGATACTTCACAGTGAGGCCAAGCTCTGCTCAGATTTGGCAGATAATTGTCAGCCTGCTTTCTACTTTGTGTGTTATTGTGTAGACTTAATTACACTGTGAAATCCCTCTTGTTTTCAGACCTAAGTGCCACTGGAATGCTGTTACAGCCGTCACATGAGATTCATTAGGAAGAAGAGTTTGGCTTTGTAGGGACTGGGCATTTGGCTGTTCCATGGCATCTTTTCTCTGTCATCACAAAGCTCCTGTGTTAAGGCCATTGTAGGCTCTACAGCACAGCACCTCCAGCGCTGCAAGGCCCCACAAGCCATTATGTCTCAGGGTTGGCTTGCCTCATTGGCAGGTGCTAAGCTTTTATTTTTATTATGATAATGGGCTCATTTCCCCATGAACTGTTTAGATTAAGTATTGCCACAGCCTGAGTTCTCTTTCATGGTCAACTTTTCACTTTATTTACTGCAGCACCAAAACAACTAGGATTTGTTTATTAATCTTTGTTCTCTTTGGGGATGGCTACAAGGAGAAAGGGCTCTCAGAAATTTGAAGAGTATTACCTTTTTGTTTAGTCATTCATTGTCCATCCTCACAAAACCTGCATACATGCTTGTGGGTGCATTCACACACACACGCACACATGCACTCGCTTGGGGAGCCCCTACTCTCACACCATAGACCCGGAAGCATTCTAACATGTGACGGGGGGGTGGAGAGACTAACTGTATACTGGAGACCAGGACATGTGCCCTTCATTAATAGGTGGAGGAGCAAATAACACAGAAACGTTTCTCATCTTCCACTACCTTCTCTAGATAAATCAGTGTTGTGCTCATAGCGCTGCTTCTAACATTTTTTCAGCTTTTTCCTAATTCCTAGTCCTCACCTCAGTCTAGTACATTTAAGATATCTTGAAAAACTACCACTTTTGGAGAATGTGCTCAGAGGGTCTCTCCCTTCTTCTCGCCTAGCCCATCCCACACACGTACACACGCACATGCTCAGCTCCAGGTACTGTGTTCCTCTACACCTGAGAACTAATTCCCTTCTTATTCTAAATAACATGCACAGTGTTATTGGAAAAGCTCACGCTGACAAGAGTTGCTGCAATATCACCGGTTGCAGGGGATCATGTGTGTGGATTTTTATAGTTCTTAGTCAGAGCCATAGTTTCAAGTGTACCTCCTGTGAACTCCATTCTATTGGAGAAACACCGTAATATGTAGTTTTTGTTTGTTTGTTTGTTTTTTGCGGTACGCGGGCCTCTCACAGTTGTGGCCTCTCCTGTTGCGGAGCACAGGCTCCAGACGCGCAGGCTCAGCGGCCATGGCTCACGGGCCCAGCTTCTTCGCAGCATGTGGGATCTTCCCAGACCGGGGCACGAACCCGTGTCCCCTGCATCAGCAGGCGGACTCTCAACCACTGCGCCACCAGGGAAGCCCCCAAACGTAGTTCTGATGTTCAAAGAACTTGAAGCCCTGGACTAGTGGTCAGTAAATCTAGATTTAGTTCTCAAGCTACCACTAATTAGCTTCTGGCTTTGGTCAAGTGCTGAAAAGTCTAGGTTTCAGTATTTTTATCTGTACAAATGGGGGAGAGGGGTGGAAACTGAACAAGATCAAGGGGGCCTAAATTCAAGTCCCTGCAGGTGCCAGGCAGGAACCACGATCGGGTGGGCCAGCTGGGGACTTGGGCCCCCGGGGTCCACCCATCTAGAAGAGTCATCTGCTGCTCAGCCCCTGTCCATTGTTGCAGGCAGAACTTGAGGTAATCCAGACTGTTATGAGAAATCTTTTGATTTCTTTAGACAGAGTAGGGGTCAGCCCTGTGCTAGCCAACCAAAATTTCGGCAAACCAGATTCCAGTTAAGCAGCTTCTGAACTACTTGCCCTCCAAGGTCCTCCAGCCCTATTTTGTATGACGTTTAGAGCCATCCAGCAACTGGCATGAAAACCAAGTATTCAGAAGAGTGTGTGGACCCTGGAGAAGACGGTCACTGAATCACTCAGGTCATCGAACAATTATGAGCTGTGGTCATCACTCACTCTACACTGTTTCAGCAGGTCCAAGTAGTTTGTGATGAAAATTGAGATGGGATTGCTGGCTTTTGAGAAGGAGGAGGGGCTTAGGAGGAACATTAAAGGAAACAAAACTCCATTTTTAACTGTACATGATACTTCTGGCTGACGGTATCCATAAGGAGGAGGAAGTAGGTTTCTGTATAATCTACCACACGACTCTGGAGACTCAGCAAAACCTCTCAGGGCTGTAAGAAATAAAAGCACAGAAGTACAGAAAAAGAAGCAATCAAGACGTACCCAGTAGTCCACAGAAGCCATCAAATAACACAGGAGAGAAAATGGGTAGCAATGAATAAGGCACTGAACACAGCAAAATTCTCAGACCAAGTGAAACATTTTTGAAGAAAACTTTCCAAATTCTGTGAAGTTTTCTAAAGGTAGAGTAAGAGGCCAAGGCTCCAAACCTAGGGGGAAGGACAGAATCTCTGGCTGGTGTCTCCTGATTAACAAGTAGAAGGTGATCCAGTTGTTACAGCTACTTGAAGATACACACAAAAAAATCACTTCTTTAAAATATTCCTGACAATGAATAGGCAGAATCTTTCAAAATATCTTCTTAAAAATGTAAGAGGCTCTTTTTTTTTTTTTTTCTTTAAGAGCCTATCACACAGAATGCTTCTTAGATTTTTTTTCCCCCCAGATAGCAGGACTTGTTTACACAAGCTCTAGTTTGCTTACACAGGTGAGCAATTTGGGCAAAAAGTAATGACCAGAAAATATGTCTGTTAGAGAATAAATTTTGCTTTTCAGCAGTTTGTTTCTGTTTAGGGAGCAAAGGGAGATCAACGTATGTTGTCTTTGTTTTCCCTTTTTTCTAACGATGTATTTAGCTGGAGAGTTTCCCTGGATGCTGAGGTTGTGAAATGCACCTCAGCAGAGTCAGGAAATGAAAGGAAAGGATTTTCAAAATCCTAAAGCATAGGATTTTGGTGGGACTGCCTGCCTAGTCCCTCTGCCTCCTCCAGCTTGGCTCCTGCAGCCCCAGACAATTACTTCAGAATCCAAAGGATCAGGCTTCCCTGGTGGCACAGTGGTTAAGAATCCGCCTGCCAACGCAGGTGACATGGGTTCGAGCCCTGGTCGGAGAAGATCCCACATGCCGTGGAGCAACTAAGCCCATGTGCCACAACTACTGAGCCTGTGCACCACAACTACTGAGCCCACGAGCCACAACTACTGAAGCCCATGCTCCTAGAGCCCGCGCACCGCAATGAAGAGCAGCCCCTGCTCGCCGCAACTAGAGAAAGCCTGTGCACAGCAACGAAGACCCAAGGCAGCCAAAAATAAAAAATTAAATTTAAAAAAAGGATCCAAAGGATGGCACTGTTTTGCTCCAGGCAGTTTAACTTTGGCAGAGTATCCTGACTGGAGATTCCAAGCAAAGTCTTGAAATGAAAACTGCAATGATGAAATATCCTGGGGAGCTCTTCTGTACGGGGTGGAGGGCTCTTACTTAAATGATTTGGGTAAACTGTTGGTGCAAAGTCGAGATGAAGTGTCCCAAGGCTATGGCCTGGACAGACAATCTTTTTTTTTTTTTTTTTGTAGTACGCAGACCTCTTACTGTTGCGGCCTCTCCCGTTGCGGAGCGCAGGCTCAGCGGCCGTAGCTCACGGGCCCAGCCGCTCCGTGGCATGTGGGATCTTCCCGGACCAGGGCACGAACCCGTGTCCCCTGCATCGGCAGGTGGACTCTCGACCACTGCGCCACCAGGGAAGCCCTATCACCATTTTTTTTTTTTTTTTTTTTTTTGCGGTACGCAGGCCTCTCACTGTTGTGGCCTCTGCCGTTGCGGAGCACAGTCTCCGGACGCGCAGGCTCAGAGGCCATGGCTCACGGGCCCAGCCGCTCCGCGGCATGTGGGATCTTCCCGGACCGGAGCATGAACCCGTGTCCCCTGCCTCGGCTGGCGGACTCTTAACCACTGCGCCACCAGGGAAGCCCTGGACAGACATTCTTTAGCTGACAATGTCATGTGGGCTTTTGCTAACTAGTAGAGGGATCGGTGGTCTTTTATATATATATATATATTTATTTATTTATTTATTTATTTTATTTATTTATGTTTGGCTGCATTGGGTCTTCCGTGTTGCACGCGGACTTTCTCTAGTTGCTGCGAGCAGAGGCTACTCTTCGTTGCGTTCTCGTGGGCTTCTCATTGCAGTGGCTTCTCTTGCTGCGGAACACGGGCTCTAGGCGTGCAGCCTCAGTCTTTGTGGCGCACGGGCTTAGTTGCTCCACAGCATGTGGGATCTTCCCAGGCCAGGGATCGAACCCGTGTCCCCTGCACTGGCAGGTGGATTCTTAACCACTGCGCCACCAGGGAAGTCAGGGATCAGTGGTCTTAAATAGCATAGTAAGGCTGCATATTATGGTCTTTTAGAATGAGTGTGGGAATAGTTTGAAGCAAGGATGTGTAATCTTAAAGAGAGGTGGAGTGGAGAAAATAGAACAATCACTTGGAATTCACAGAAACAGAAGTTTCCAAATCTGCATTTGTTGTCTATGATCTCGGACAAGCCTTAGGGCTCGGTTTGCTCATCCTTCAAACGAGGGGTCTGGACCGCCGTCAGTTCAGCCAGTATATCAGAAGCACCTTCTCCGTGCTGTCACCTCCCACCTGTGTCCTCAACAACCGCTACTCCTCAGTGCATGGCTCCAAATACAGTCCCACTCAGCTGCTCAAGCCAAAATTCCTAGAAACCGTTATTTCTCCCTCTCTCTCTGGGACTTGTAAGGAATACCTCTCTCCACAGCTCAGAAACAAGTGAGCATTAAGTTTTGGCAGGGGTGGTATACAGAAAAAAGATACAAATATCAACTTGATTGTTTATAAGGCTAAAGTGGAGAATGTGTATTAGATCTACAAAAAAAATGAGCACCCTAACGCTCCTCCTGCCTGCATGAAATTTCCCATCTCAAGCATGCTGCGTCCCTTCTCCCAAACGCACCAGTCACACAGGACAGAGCATTCCTCTTCCCCTTAAAAAGAAGTAGGCGGACTAGACAGAAGGACTAGTCGCTAGCTTTCCAATATTTTGAAGAGCAAGGCAGAAACACAGAGAAAACTGGTGGCCCCTAAACACTCACTGTATCACTGCATTAGTTTCCGAGGGCTGCTGTAACGAAGAACCACAAACTGAGCTGGCTTGAAACAACAGAAATGTGTATTTCTCATAGTTCTGGAAGCCAGAAGTCCAAAATCAAGTCATCAGCACAAGTGACTCACTTCTGGTGGCTCTAAGGGAGGCTCGTTCCTCACCTCCCTTGCTTCTGGTAGTTGCTAGCCATCCTTGCCTTCCTTGGCTTACACCTTCATGACTCTAATCTCTGCCTCAGTAGCCTCATGACCATGTTCCTTCTGTGTCTCTGTGTCTGTCTTCATGTGCCTTCTTATATGGACATCAGTCATTGGATTTAGGGCCCACCCTAATCAAGTAGGACCTCATCTTAACTTCGTTATTTCCAAGTAAGGTCCCATTCACAGGCACCAAGGGTTAGGACTTGAATAAATTGTTTGGGGGGGACATAATTCAATCCAGTCACCCAGTCATTTCTACCTCCTAAACATTTTTCACTCTGCCCCCTTCGACCCACATCCATGACTATACTTTAGTTCAGGTCACGAACACAGTTCACTTGGATACTGCAATAGTTTTCTAACTGGTCTCCCTAATTCCAGTCTTTTTCTACTCTTTCACTATCAAAATCCAGTCTCTGTACTGCAAAAATGACTGTCTAAAATGTAAACCTGGTTGTGACAACTGCCTATGAATCTAAAATGATTTCCCACAGTTCTGGGTAAAGTCTGTATCCCTGAGCGTGATGTAAAAGCTTCTTCATAATCCAGCCACTGGTCTCTTCTGTCTTCCCTCTCCTGTCTTTTCCTGCTTCCTCGAGCCCTAACATCTACTCTTCACTCTAACTACCTCAAATTCTTTGCAATCCACTTTTGTACTTTTCGCATTCTTTTTTTTTTTTTTTTTTTTTGCAGTACGCAGGCCTCTCACTGCTGTGGCCTCTCCCATTGCGGAGCACAGGCTCCGGATGTGCAGGCTCAGCAGCCATGGCTCACGGGCCCAGCCGCTCCGCGGCATGTGGGATCTTCCCGGACCAGGGCACGAACCCGTGTCCCCTGCCTCGGCAGGCGGACTCTCAACCACTGTGCCGCCAGGGAAGCCCTTCTCTTTCTTTTATTTAAAAACCTGTATGTTTTTAAGGCGAGGGCATCTATGCTGTATTCTAACAAGATTTTGCCACTCCCTCTACGGTTTCTTCAAGGAGAATCTCATGAGTCCTTTTTTTTTTTTTTTTAATTTTTATTAATTAACTTATTTATTTTTGCTGTGTTGGGTCTTCGTTTCTGTGCAAGGGCTTTCTCTAGTTGCGGCAAGCGGGGGCCACTCTTCATCGCGGTGCGCGGGCCTCTCACTACCGCGGCCTCTCTTGTTGCGGAGCACAGGCTCCAGACGCGCAGGCTCAGCAGTCGTAGCTCACTGGCCCAGTTGCTCTGCGGCATGTGGGATCCTCCCGGACCGGGGCACGAACCCGCGTCCCCTGCATCGGCAGGCAGACTCTCAACCACTGCGCCACCAGGGAAGCCCCTCATGAGTCCTTTTACTTAAGGAATTATTGCCATATATTTAACTCTTTCTACCTCCAGGCCTTTCCATGTAAAAAGGTCCTTTCTCTCTCTCTCTCTCCTTCTCCCTCCCTCCCTCAAACTCATTTTTCAGGTCTCATCTAAGCTGTCACTTCCTCAAGGAACACCCCCCAACACACACCCTATTTCCTTCTTCGTAAATCATTCACAATTCCGTTAGTAACACTGATCACACAGCACTCATTACAATACCTTTTTACTTGCTGCATGGCCCCCTAGACACTGAGCTCCATATTGTACAGGAATTAGTCATCATTGTAGCCCTAGCATATACTAGAACTCAAAATATATTTGTAGAAGGAATGAATTAATGCTGGGCATATTGCTAGGCACTAGGGTTGCAGAGATAAGTAAGATATATTCCCTGACTATGGCAGGTCATTAATAATTCACAATATCCCAACTGAATAAGAGTGGCCCCATCAATATAAATTTAACTGGAAGCTCAGAAAAAAAGACTCATTCTTTTGGAAGAACTAGAGGACTCAAAAGAAATGAACAAAAATGCTTCATACTCTTAGGACATATAAGCTGGGCCTTGAGCTTAAGTTCCCTTCTGGCTCTTATATTTTATGAGTCCAAGTCTTTCATCAAAATTTCAAAGAACTTTCTGCCACTGTTTCAGTGACTGATGCCCTTTCATCCACCAAATTTTCATATCCTCTTCTCAAGGTATTTTCTTTCTTCTTCTTTACTAAGTCTCTTTATTTTTCTTCACAGTCTAAGAGCTGTTCATTTTCTTGTTTATTCTGCAATTTTAGTGTGATGGGTCTTCTTGTAGATTAAAAACGTAATTATATGTTTATGCTGTTTCTTGGGACTAATGCTTAGTATCTTTTAACAATTCTGTAAAATTCCCGGGTATTCTATTATCTTTGAATATTGTCTCTTTCCCATTCTGTTGTGTTGGCCAAAAACTTCTTTCAGGTTTTTCCATAACATCCTACGGAAAAACCTGAACGAATTTTTTGGCCAACCCAATATTATCTCTTTTTGGAACTTTGATATATGTTAGACCTTGTTGTTTTAACCTCCATTATCTCTCATCACTCTTTCCTGTTTTCTATCTTGTCTCTCTGGACTGAATTTTCAGTCTTTTCTTTGAATCTATCTTTGAGTTTACTAGTTTTCTTCCTCTTATGCCTTATTTGCTTAACCTGTCAAGTTTTAAATTCAAATTTTTATGTCTCTGTCTCTCACTTATAGAGGTTATATTTGGTTCTTTTCAAACTGTTTGGTTACTTTTCTGTGTTCAAGATGCTCTTTTATTTCTTTAAAAATATTAAATATTTGTTATTTTTATATTCCATGTCAGGTAATTTCAAGATCTGTAGTCTCTGTGGGTCTGATTCTGCTGTCTGTTATTTCTGCTGACTTTCACTCAGAGCACCTGATTTCCTTATGGTTTATGTTTTTAAACTGTGACCACTCTCCTTGAATGTGATAATATTTTGAGATCTGGATTAAGATTACATTTCTCTAGAGAGGATTTGCATTTGCTTCTTCCAATTGCCTATGGATACTACCTACCTGGAACTAGTTTAAACTGAGTTTGCCTTTTGAGGTGTTTTAGAACACATAGATAACATGAATTCTGATTAAATACTCTATGTAAGATCCAGTGTGTGGTTACAAATTCCAGAGGAGGTTTGCTGTTGATATTTTAATCTATCCAAGGCTAAGACCAGGATGATTTTTTTTCTGTCCTCTTCTCCTGGCAAGTTTATTTTTAATTCATCCTTACACTGAAACTGTAGTCCTTGGGTTCCCATTTCAGTCTTGTATTTTATCTGGCAACCGTAACTATAATAAGAATGCTCTGAATTTCTCCATTTAAAAAGAGAGATAGGGGCTTCCCTGGTGGCGCAGTGGTTGAGAGTCTGCCTGCCGATGCAGGGGACATGGGTTCGTGCCCCGGTCCGGGAAGATCCCACATGCTGCGGAGCAGCTAGGCCCGTGAGCCATGGCCACTGAGCCTGCGTGTCCGGAGTCTGTGCTCCGCAACGAGAGAGGCCACAACAGTGAGAGACCCGCGTACCGCAAAAAAAAAAAAAAAAAAAAAAAAGAGAGATAAAAGCCTAATTAAGGGGGAAGAGAGAAGAATCATAACTGGGTTTCTCTCTGGCCCTAAACAAATATTTCTGCAGTGCTCTAGATTAAAGGTTTCTTCATCTATTTTACATTTTGCCACACCATGATGCCTTCTTTAATTAGCTTTGTTCATTGCTGTCCCCTTACCAGATTGCAAACTCCTTGAGAGCAAGGATTGCCTTTCTTTTCTGCATCTACTCCTTACAATACAAAAAGCAGTGTATGGACTGCTTTCCATTAAGTATGTGTTTATTGCTCCTAAGTCATTTCACTGCCAAATTCTCCTCCTTTTCCACCCACCCAGGTGCTCAAGCCAGAGTCAGGGAATCATCCTGCCTCCCTACCTCTCACATTTTATCATCTATTCTTCTATCTTTTTAATTTCTCTCAAATCTGATTTTTTTGGCCATGCTGCACAGCAAGCAGGATCTTAGTTCCCCCACCAGGGATCAAACTCGTGCCCGCTGCAGTGGAAGTGCAGAGTCCTAACCACTGGACCACCAGGGAAGTCCCCAAATCTATTTTCCTTCATGACTGCAGCCACAGTCTTAGTTTATCTCTAATCATTTTCCCTCTAGTATATTACTTAAAGGGGTGTTTCTCAAATGTGTTACATGGAATCATGGTTTTGCATGATTTAATAAAGGTAACCATGTTTACAGTAAAATAAGTTATTTTCTAATACAGCTTCTCATGGCTTCCCATTACTCTTTGATTAGAATGTAAAACTCTTACCTTGGCCTAGAAGACCATATTTGATCTGATCCTGCCCTTGAACCTGGCCTCATATCCTGACCCTCTCCCTTTCTCCTTATTCCCTTTAGCCCCACTGACCTTCTTGACATTCCCTGAACAGATCAAGCTTTCTTAGCCTCTGTCTGGAACACTCTGCCCTCAGAACTTCACATGACTAACACCTTGTACCATTCCAATCTCTATTCAAATGTCAATTCTTGAAAGGCTCTCTCCCAACTAGCCAATCTAACACTTCCCTTCTCCACTCTAGTCTCATCACTTCTAACCCTTTATCTGAATGTGTATACTTATTTATGTCTTCCTTCTTCATTCAATGCCTATTTCTGGAGCATCTGCTATGTGCCAGGCAATACTGTTGGTATTAAGGTACAGAAAAATAAAACAAAACACGCTGTCTTCATGGAGTCTGCATTTTAGACTTCCATGAATGTATGAACCAGCCATGTTCATACATTCATTGAAGATTTATATTTACATTCTAATAATCATCTGCTTTTGCTCTTATTGTCTGTTTTCCCCCTAAAATGTAAGCTCCAGAACGAATGAATAAGTGAATGAACATACAGCTGTAGTGAGCAATCCTTATAGGAACTCAGCTGTGTATATTCAGCCATCACTTCTACTGGCTAGTTGATTTAGAGAAGGATGAAAATCCATAAACAGCTTGCCTATTATGCTATTCCATTGTTGGAATCAGGAGACTTGGTAAAGACTGAAGTCGAACAGAGAACTGAGCCTTCTTTAGCCAACATTTGTAGACAATGATTTAGATTATTTATTCATGTCTCTTCTACTACTGTGTCCCTCCAGTGTGTTGTGCCCCATTGTCAGCTGCACTATTTGCATTACTGCCAATTCAAATATTTATTCATTGTCCTTGGACACCATTGAGGACAAAATGACTGAAAACCATCAACAGTCCCCCTAACCAAATACTTTGTATCCCAGCACCATCGAACCTTCCAGAAAAATCTTCTGCTTTGGCAAAGCTGTCAGAGGGTCCATTTCATATTTGAGTGTTCCCTATTTGAAGCAATTTTAAGTGCAAAGCATGTTTGGATTGTGTACTTTCTAGTGCTAGGCTTATAATTAGTTGCATTCTTTGGGCATATAAATCTCTTAACCCAGTTCATTTTCCTTGGGTAGATTGAAGAATTTCCGTGACTCGCCTACAAATTTGTACAGCACTGTGCAGTAACTAAGTACATATTTACTCTGGGATAATATGCCTTATTGACAACGTGCTTAATTATCTCCCTAAACAATTTAAGTACTGGCTGCTTGTAATGCTGTCTCTCTCCTCAAAGGGAGCAGTAGTGCATCTCAGTAGGGGGTGGACATTCTGCTAATGCTCCAACAAGGCTGCAGGTGCTCATAAAGGGTGGTTGAAGAATGGTTGGCCCAAGTGACAGCCCTAGCCCACTTAGGGGGTCTGAGGCAGAGCCAAGAACAACCCCATTTCCTAGTCATCTGCCTCCTTTACAGAATCCTAACAGAAAAACAATTCATATTAAAAGTGAATTTTTTAAAAGGAGTTTATACAAACATCTGCCACTGTTTTAACCACACCCCATGGAAGAACGTCAGTCTTGTCCCAGTGATGTAGAATTAGGGAATGCTGAGAAACAAAATGGAAAGCTGAGAAAACAGAAGTAGGCAGGAAAGGGACAGAAAATGAAGAGCAGAACCAAAAGGCCAGCTCCCTTGGGGGAGATCTGTGGGAGGAGAGTGTTTCCAAACACGTGGCCCAAATGAGCCCTAGAACTCATAACCTGAGCACTTTCTTTCTTCCCTTAATAACATTTTTGATTCTAATTAATTCCATAACACACATTTATTAGGAAAATATGGAAACATACACAGACACAAATGAAATTAATCACACATAACTACTATTAACATTTTAGCTTTTTCTTCTGATTTTTGATAAAGTTGTATCTATACAGATACATAGATAGATAGATAGGTTATACATGTATCTAGATATGGATTATCATCCTTTTTTCCCTAGCCTATCTTGAAAATGTTTTCATATCTTTAAACACTCCTGAGAAGCAAAATTTTAATGGCTGTGTACTAGCCCATCTTGTACAAATGTACCAGACTTTTTTTAACTTATTCCCAATAGATGAACTTTTAGGCTGTCTTTTGCAGGGACATAAGTATTGGTTATTTTCATCTAGAGAGTTTGTTCTGGGAATAAATTTATGTACTAAAGCTATAGTGGGTGGTGGAAAGGTGGAGAAAGTAGAATCTAGCCCTATCACTCAAGCACGTTCATTCATGTCTATATTTTCAACTTTTCCTCCACCCCAAAAGTGCTAGGTGAACAAGCTGATTAGAATTATATAGTCTGTCTGTAAATAAGGGCCAGAAGCCAAGTGCAGAGAGTCCTTATATATAAATATATGCATATGAGTGAACCCATCAGAGAGTCACTCCTTTCAATTATAACTTTAAGGAACCAAACGTAAGACATATTCTTGGAAGTTTAACATATGAATTCATCAGCTCAGATGTGGCTTTTGGTTAGGTGTGGCCTGAGTCAGTGGCCTTCAAAGAGAAGTGTGCAAGACAATCCATTGGGCTGCAGAAAAATATAGAACTTATTTTTAGGTTATTCTCTTAAATGTTCTACTTTAGCATGCGTTTTTTTTTTGGCTGCATTGGGTCTTCATTGCTGTGTGCGGGCTTTCTCTAGTTGGGGTGAGGGGAGGCTTCTCATTGTGGTGGCTTCTCTTGTTGTGGAGCACGGGCTCTAGGTGCATGAGCTTCAGTAGTTGTGGCACACGGGCTCAGTAGTTGTGGCTCACGGGCTTAGTTGCTCTGCGCCATGTGGGATCTTCCTGGACCAGGGCTCGAACACATGTCCCCTGCATTGGCAGGCAGATTCTTAACCACTGCGCCACCAGGGAAGCCCTAGCATGCCTTTTTAATGTATGTAAAATATACATGCAACAATACATATAAATAATTTACACACACATATAGGCATTGCAGGCACCTGCTAATTTTTTTAAAACCATATTTCAAAAAAAATATGGGGATTACTGCTTTTGATTTGTGGTATTATGGAGCTCAGAGAGTTATTGGGGCCAGAAACCTATAAAGTATGGCTGGAGCATCAGTTTGGTCTAATGCTTTGCCTGAGTGTGGGAGGCACTGGGAAGGCAAGTAAAGCCCCAAGTTTGGTCAAGCCTAGGGTATAAGTGATTGGGCCTGGAAAGGTGACTGAGCCAAAAAGTCAAGATCACCTGAGAAAAGCAAGCCTCCAAGGTATGCTGATTTACAATGAGGTGGGTGCTGTTTTATGGCACAGATGTGGCCTAAGAGGCCAAGGTAGAAGGACCCTAATGAGTCTAGGACAGCTGAGAAGAGACTGAGGTAGGTGAGAGCTTAGGAGCCTCCCAAGACTGCAAGTTTAACATGCCCATTAGTATAGCATTCTAGGCAGTAACCTAGTAGGTCTTTGCAGTAATGGGACATGGGACAGATAGGTTTCAATAAGCAGTAGTAGAGGGAAGCCTGGCTAGCACGGGGTATGGACAAAGTCCTAAGAAGCCTAAAAATGTATTTTGAGAGAAATAGCCCAAGGCAAGTTAGGAGCACCTTGACATTAACTTTTCCCCACAGTTTTACAGAGATGCAATTCTGCCTAAACAATATATCTAAACCCTGGTTAATTCTGGCATATCTAGATATTATACGATAAAAGGCTAGTCTGAAGACACCGAGTTTCTTCTGTCTCCCTCAAACGAAAAAGAAACATACAATAAGAAACAAAAATTTAGAGAGGGCTTCCGTGGTGGCGCAGTGGTTGAGAGTCCGCCTGCTGATGCAGGGGACACCGGTTCGTGCCCTGGTCCGGGAAGATCCCACATGCCGCAGAGCGGCTGGGCCCGTGAGCCATGGCCACTGAGCCTGCGCGTCTGGAGCCTGTGCTCCTCAACGGAAGAGGCCACAACAGTGAGGGGCCCGCGTACCACAAAAAAAAAAAAAGAAATGAAGGCTGTATCCCCATCTTGACAAGGCATCTGCTTGCACATTCTCCTTAGCTGGGAGGTGAGCAGCTGAAAGCCAGTGGCTGTTTCTGAAGGCTTTTTTCTAAAAGTGGAAGTCTCTCTCTCTCTCTGAATTCTGTCTGAACTTGCCCCATCCCTCCTCAAAATATGCTCTCTCAGCTCAAAGTTTGACAAGATCAAATAACCAGAGCTATTTAAATACCCTGTTTTGGGTAAAGCTTCCAAGACAGTTAACAATTCTAGCTTGTTTACACTCTTCAAACACCCCCCCCCCACTCCTCACCCCGACACACACACACACGTATTAGAAGTCAGGAAAATTCACCTTCCTCCTTAAGCCCTCCTTACCAACCAAATGCCAACTTGACTTAGAGTCAATTTCTAGGTTTGGAATTGTTACCTTTCCTTAATCCCACAGCAGCTGCCTCTCAGTGGTCAAGCTAAATCCATTTAGCTTATGTTTGACTTGTGGGTCTTCTGCGGTAGAAAATTTTTTCTAAATAACTCTTAATGCCTTAGAACTGTTAATAATGGGAAAGACTAGTGGGCATTCATGAGCTGTTATAAGACAGAGTTCCTGTTCTATGCCTTATTCATTTATGCAAACTGCTGTAAAGGTACCAAATTCACTGTGCAACTGGGCTGGAAAAGTCCCTGGACTGGAGATTACATTGGTATGCACATTTCTGAGGCTTGGTTCTGTTTCACATTTTCATCACTGACCTGCTTAAGGGAGCAGAGAGCAAACTCATTAAGTTCCTAGATGGGAGGGATGGCCAGAACATTAGAGAACAGGATTAGAATTTCCCCAGCCCCTGCCAAATTAGTGAAACTGTCAAGTATGTTCACTGGGGACAGGCAGGGAACAGGAAAGCTGCCCAAATGCAAGCTGAGTAGTTGCAACTTATTTAGAAGCAGAACTGAAAAGACTATAGATGCAGAAGCACAGACTAGTAGTGGGAAAAGAACTTACCCAGTATAACCGCTAGCGTTCATTGGGACCTTTGCACCCCCTTAAGATAGATTCAGATCCCCAGTCAATGGATTGTAGAAGCATAAAGCCCTCCCCCAAGAATTCTAAGAATTCCAGTGAGTTTTCCTTCTCATGGCACCTCTAAATTCAGATTCCTGATTCTATTTAATTTCCCTGGTTTATGATTCATTTCACTGTCCTGCTCTAGTCACCCTATAGCAAACCACACTGACCCAGACATAAAAACCATTTCCCTCCCATGAGTAGACCATGGCCTCCTGCAGAAGGGCCTGGCTATCTCCTTGGTTGTCCTGGCTCTTGTTTAATCCTTCTGATTAAACTTCTATCCCAAGTAGCTTAGCAAGATATTTTCCTAAATACAGACAGTTCTCTCCTTTAGAGGAACTCTGGGACCAGCTATTAAGTTAAGAACATTTACACCTGCATTATCTAATAGACGCGAACATGACAAAGTCATGAGCCAACAGGGCTTCAGCCAAGGGCCGGCACATATCTTCTGTAAAGTAAATAAATACTAGGTAGTAAATACTTTCTAACTTTATTGCAACCACTCCCATGCTATAACGTGAAAGCATTCCTACACAATATGCAAACAAAAGGGGCCTGACTGGATTTGGCCCCCGAGTGGGCCATAGTTTGCCAACTCCTCCAAGACTCGGCTTCAGAATCTTAGACTTTCGGGGAGCTTAGCAACCGTATGATCCACCCTGCAGAAATCAGCACCCGAAAGTAGCTTGACACTTACGCAAGTTCACAAGACAGGTAAGCCAGGGTTAAAACTTCAAATTAGAAACAGGTAGTCCAGTTCCCAGGCCAGCCTATATCATCACTAGGCTATTTCCAGAAGGTTCTAAGGATCCCTGCTTACATGGCAGAACCTCTTCTAGAAATTCTCCACTGTAACTCTGGCACATGCTTTAGTCGTAGTACGTGTGAGACACAGTAGTATCATCTTGCAGCACCTCAAGGAGGAGGACCCAAGATGAAAGTCCGACTAAAGATGCGGTGAGGCTGACTCTACCACCAAGGGGCTGACTTCTTAAAAACCAGAGTAAAGCCTAGAATAGATTAGGAAGGAAAACTAGGTACAAAGTTCAAAGGACATAATTTTATTTAGTTTAAATAAAGTGAAAGGTGACATAAATCCTCATATACCAAGAGGAATGTTTCCAAAAGGAGCAATTGTTTTCCATCTCCTTTTAGAATGAAAAGAGCAGAACTGGAGTATAGGTTAGGTCACAGAAAGAACTTAATGGAGGTAACCCTGTTACTCACGAGAACTGCAGGCCGGAGGAAGTCACAGAATTGTCTTAATAATTGGATCTGGGAGTTGGCATCTTTCAGGGAGGGACAGGAGGGAGGAAATAGACTGAGTCAGTGATTCTCAATGTCCTTTCTGTCTCATTAAATCCCCTGAAAGCTGTAGGAAAGAGTCCTTCTCTGAGCCAACAGGGACACATTGAATCATTGTATTTAATGAGAGCAGGACAGTTTCTTTAAGAGGGTGGTGAAGTGCAGAACACAAAGTGGATACTGTATTGGAAAAAGATAATTGTCCAGATTTCAAAGGAGCTTCCCAAACGACACTCCCTCACATTGGCAGGCATTTGGGGTAACTCATGAAAAACCCACCACTCGTGGTTGGAAGCTTACATCCCCTTCCAAATGCGTGTGTGGACGTGCTTGATGCCTTTACCTAGGCAGTGGCCAGGAGTTTCTTCCTGTAGGTCATTCTTGATCAGCAATTTGAAGACCCAGTAGCTTGGGCCTATTCCTCCTTGAAAATCAGGGCCAAGTTTTTATGAGAACTCTTATTTTACTAGCTTTGATAAAGATAAAACCTAGCGTACATCTTGTTACTAATTAAAAATGGTACAATCTATTCAAATATCATTTCTAGACAGTATATTTCATGAAACTATCCCACAAGTATTTGTCTCAAGCCACAACTTTTCCAAAGCTTGGTTTTTCAAATGATGAACTCTTGATGATGATTATTTTTTATTATTATAATTTTTTTCCAGATGATCCAGGAACCTGCACATCATGCGCTATGGGGTATTACATGTAAGTCTGGCGTGTTTGTTTGTTTTTTTTTTCATGGCACTAACTTTTTCTGCAGTTTAAGCATTACTGACTTAATCCTAAATCCAGTGATTAAAGCAAAGAGGCCCTGCAGCCTGAAGCAACTCTCCCCTGTCAGGCTATTAATGAACAATTCTTGCATTCAGCAATAAGAGTGCAGCTGTTTTCTTGCCTTGAAAGGAGGTCCTCTCTTTCTTGGTCCTGGAAGTCACCCAGCCTGACACTGGTGTCTAGGAATCTTGCCATGGGTTACCAAGATTCAGACCTTGATGTTTATGGACAGACTTTAATAATATACCTGACCCCAAGCAAGCTGTTTCCAAATATCTGCACGGAGACTTCGTCCTTAAAGGGAGTCAGACAGTCCAGGATGAAGCCAGGTGTTTCGTTAGTTCTCTCTCTTTTTTAAAAAATTTATTTATTTTTGGCTGCGTTGGGTCTTTGTTCCTGTGTGCGGGCTTTCTCTAGTTGTGGCGAGTGGGGGCTACTCTTCGTTGCAGTGTGCGGGCTTCTCATAGCAGTGGCTTCTCTTGTTGCAGAGCACAGGCTCTAAGCTCTCGGGCTCAGTAGTTGTGGCACATGGGCTCAGTAGTTGTGGCTCGTGGGCTCTAGAGCGCAGGCTCGGTAGTTGTGGCTCATGGGGTTAGTTGCTCTGCGGCATGTGGGATCTTCCCGGACCAGGGCTCAAGCCCGTGTCCCCTGCATTGTCAGGTGGATTCTTAACCACTGCACCACCAGGGAAGTCCGTTTCATTAGTTCTTAATCCTCCCGTGAGTCATGAGAGACACGGACCACTAGGTTAAACGAAATGCAGATAACCATCACCCGCAAAGTTCTCTGTTAAAAATCTACAAATCAAAGATGGTATGTCTCACCGTCACCTCCCCCTCCTATTCTTGTCTCCCTTCCAGGGTACGTTGGTCCCTATCTTGGAAGAAAAACTAAGAAAAGAAGGGAGACACAAGCTAGTGGGGGATCTACATTTGGGTCACCTCCACTTTGGTGGGCTGATTCCTCCTGTCACCACATGGCCTTTCTCCTCCATCAGATTCCAAGGACTCAAAATGTGGTGGGAAGAGGTTAAAAGGGGTGAGGAGGATGGGAAGGAAAGGGAAACCCAACAAGCTGAAATATACATCAAGTGATCCGTTAACCTTAGCATTACTTAACCTTACGGATTTAATTCAACTTTTCCAGAATTGCCTAATATTCTCTACATTGACTATGTCTCTACATCCTCCTGATGGGATGATTTAAATTACTCTTTCATTTAAACAGAGGAGGAGGGTGGGTAAGAGGCCCCTAGACTTGATCATTTTAAGGCAGACCAGATGACATTCAATGAGCAGCTGGTCATTCGTCAGCACATTCATGGTTGGTGTGTGGCCTGCCACACGAGCCCCCAGCAGACACGAACAGCAGAAACGCAAGCATTTCTTGGTAAGGTCACATGGTTGGAGGGACAAAATGTTCCTCTAGGAGCCAAGGCAGGAGGACTTAGACTCAAATAAAAAAATAGTGACCATGCAGAAGCAGGTGAGGAATTCTCCTCTTTGTCTCTGTTACAGCTCTGCATCCCTCCAGTCTAGCTCTGCCCTGGCTGTCTTCTTCATTTTGATGCCAGAACACACCCCTTCACCTGCACCTACTGCCTCTGCCACCTGAGAGCTGCTTCCTCTGTTAAACTTTGGAGCCAACCTCTCCATTTCACCACCGCTTGCTAATGAGCATGTTTCATAAAACCCCGTGAAACACAAATACACTGAAAGAACATGCCCAACATCACTAAGGGTAAAACATTAGATATTTGTTCCCAGAAACACATCTTTATAACCCTTTAGAATACGCAGTAACTTTGAATACACATACACTAATAAAACACTGCACATAGACGTTGTTAAGGAAGAAATGCAAAGCTTCCCTCTGATATCTTTTTGAGGCTGTGAAATTCATCAGAGGGCAAAGGTCAACTTCATTCCACTCCCCTTTCAAATGAACCTCAGTGGAGGCTGAATTACAATGTTTTACTGTAGAATGAGAATAACAGATGGTATATGTAAAACTATATATACAGAAAAGCTAAGGTACTTCACTGTCACTATCAATAATCTGGTTACAGACATCATGGTAAGCTACTTGAACTCAATACTGAATTGCTTCAGACCTGGCAGGCGCCATGTGGCAAAAGCACACAAGTTGTTCAAACAGATCTTGGGTAAAATCCCAGTCCCACCCTTACCTATGTGACTTTGAGCACTTAACCCTGAAGCTCAGTTCCCTTATCTGGAAATTAAAGATAAGTAACAGCTACCATATGGGGATTGTGCAGAGGTTTAAGTGAGCTAATACCTGACACATAATCAATACTCCCTAAGTAAATATCAGTATCCCTTTCCTTCTTCCTAGCCTCCTCC
This sequence comes from Mesoplodon bidens, assembly GCF_964165515.1. NCBI lineage: Eukaryota > Metazoa > Chordata > Mammalia > Artiodactyla > Ziphiidae > Mesoplodon > Mesoplodon bidens. The sequence continues at coordinate 85,109,891 of NC_138162.1, forward strand.
CTTCTGTCCCAATAAAGGGTCCTTGGAGTCCAGAGGGAGATGGTTAATGACTTGGCTTAGAGGGCACACAACAGACCAAGAGGAAGTTTTCTCCCTTGAAACCCAAATATCTATACCTGTTAAAAATGATGCATTGGGAACTTCCCTGGCGGTCCAGTGGTTAAGACTCTACACTCCCAATGCAGGGGGCCCAGGTTCGATCCCTGGTCAGGGAACTAGATTCCTCATGCCACAACTAAGAGCCCACATGCCTCAACTAAAGATTTCACATGCCACAACTGAAGATCCTGCACGTGGCAACAAAGATCCCGCATGCCGCAACTAAGACCCAGTGCAGCCAAATAAATAGATAAATTTTTTTTAAATGATGTGTAATCGGGCGGTGAGATAAATTAAGAGTTTGGGATTAACATATACACACACTACTATATAAAATAGGAAACAGCAAAGACCTACTGTATAGCACCGGGAACTCTACTCAATATCTTACAATTACCTATAATGGAAAAGAATCTGAAAAAGCATTTATATATATATATATATATATATGAATCACTTTGTTGTACAGTTAAAACTAACACAACATAGTAACTTAACTAGACCTCAATTTAAAAAATGATGTATAATATATGTATAAAATAAATAAGCTACAAGGATATATTGTACAGCACAGGGAATATAGCCAGTATTTTATAACTATAAATGGAACACAACCTTTAAAAATTGTGAATCACTAAGTTGTACACCTGAAACTTATATAATATTATACATCAACTATACCTCAATAAAAAAATTAATGATGCATAGTATTTGAAAGTTGTTAAGAGAATAGATCTTAAAAGTTCCCGTCACAAGAAAAAAAATTCTGTAACTATGTATGATAACGGATGTTACTGTGGTGGTCATTTTGCAATATATACAAATATTAAATTATTATGTTGTATACCAGAAACCAATGTAATGTTATATGTCAGTTATACTTCAAAATATTAAGGGGAAAAAAGACTATAACCTTGGAGCTTCCCTGGTGGCACAGTGGTTGAGAGTCTGCCTACCAATGCAGGGGACACGGGTTCGAGCCCTGGTCTGGGAGGATCCCACATGCCGCGAAGCAACTGGGCCCGTGAGCCACAGCTACTGAGCCTGCGCGTCTGGAGCCTGTGCTCCTCAACAAGAGAGGCCGCAACAGTGAGAGGCCCGCATACCGCAATGAAAAGTGGCCCCCACTCGCCGCAACTAGAGAAAGCCCTCGCACAGAAACGAAGGCCCAACACAGCCAAAAATTAATTAATTAATTTAAAAAAAAAAAAAAGACTATCTATAACTTCAAAAGAAATGATGTGTAGACACATACAAGGAGATTCAATTATGGTGGTAAAGAGAAATATGTCAACACAGCTCATGGAAGAAACCCTATCTTCTCCCCCCAGGTTCAAACACCAGTGTTATAAAACCTGTCCTGAGAAGACCTACAGGGAAGAATCTGAATGCAAAGCATGTGATACCAACTGTGGCAACTGCGACCAGAATGAATGCTACTGGTGTGAAGAGGGCTTCTTCCTCTTGGGTAAGCTCAAAAATGGCATTGTACAAAGGGACAGCAAGGCTCCGGGGCTCCACCCAGAAATGGGAGAGCTCCTCTGATCACTTTTAAAGTCTTCCTGTGCCTCTTGTCCAAGGAGGAATTTTAATTTGGTTTGAAAATAAAATAGCCAGGACTACTTCTTTCTGCTTTTATTATTGAAGCATAGCTCCTATTTCAGTAATTAATCTCAAGTGTCTCTAAGCTGACGGAAAGAAGCGTGAATGGAGGGGAGGGAGAGGTGCTGAAGAGAAGTGCTTTGGAATTGAAGTCACCTGGAATATTCAGAACATAACTCTTTCCTTGAGACTTCATCCGTGTTATATATTCCTTGCACTGTATAAGTTAAATAAGATCTTTTGTCTTAGATTTTGGTCAATGCATTGACTTTGATGTAAATGAATAGTTAGGAAAGATAAATACTGTGAGCCTTCCAACTGAAGAGAATAGTCCAGGTTCTTGAATGTTTGTGGGAGAGAGAGTGGGGCAGAGAGCCCACAGTGACCTTCAGAGATTCTATATGTAGAGATCATTTTATCTGCAGTTTTTCAAGGCCTTGAGGACATAAAGCTTTTATTCTATGCTCCTAAGCCTTTGAGCTGATAGCCAACTTAAATTTTCAGTTGAAAGAGGACTTAAAGCGTTGGATTTATTAAGACACGATTCTTGGTTGAAATAAGCAAATGCCATCATGGTTTCTTTAAAAACTAAAACATGTTCCTCAGCCTCCCTTCGGTCTGTTTAAAACTTGGCCCTGCGTAGAGCACCAGGCACAGCCAGCCAGGGTTGCGCTTCACGCCTCCATTCTGTGTTCTCACGTAGGCGGCAGTTGCGTGACAAACTGTGGCCCTGGCTTCTACGGTGACCCAGAGATGGGAGAATGTGAGCCCTGCCACCGAGCCTGTGAAACCTGCACTGGTGTTGGCCACAACCAGTGTAGCAGCTGCGGAGAAGGGTTGCAGCTGCTGCATGGGATGTGCGTGCATCTGGCCCAGACCCACGTGGAAGGCAGATTCTGGAATGGTATGGACCTCCCAAGAGAGATCACAGGTGTCTAGCTGCCTCCTCTGGCTCCTCCCAACCCCCAAACCCTTGCTTTCGGGATACCCAAGAGATGAAGGTTGCCAGTAAAAGAAAAGCCTGGAGTCCCAGAGCCTCTGTGATGCTCACTGAGGGAGAGGATAAGAGGCTATGGCTGGCATTTGGCGAGGAGGGAAAACCCAAAGGGCCACTGATGACTGATCTGACCACTTGAGTTTCCACCTGGGTGGAGTAGACCGCGGAGCATGTAAAGAGCATCAGAGAGAGAAATGACTACCATTTTCTCAAAGATTTCAGAATAGCTTCTATCACATTCACTTATCTCTTTATTAAAAAAGAGATAAAAGAAAACTACCAGTGGGATAGCTTGTCCAGTTAGACAAGGAAGAATCACTCTAAATTATGGGAACTTCAGCTGAAATGACTGATCTTTCCAGCTGGATTATTAGAACTTGGCATCATTCAAGCTTACCTTTTAAAAGTTGCCCCTCTAGTTGCAGATGGGGAAAGTGGGGGGGGCTTGAGAAGGGGCGGGAGGGAGGAAAAGTGTGGAAGCTTGGAATCTAACAGTAAATGCCTGTGTGTATTCATTCCCACCTGAGTGTTCAGAATTGGCCTCCAGACCCTGAAGCCTTGGTCACAGGCTTCCTGGCAAGGTATTACAATCTTGCAGTGACCTCTCCATGTCTGAGGTGGTTAAAAAACAAAATCCTCCCCCTGCTGGTAAAATCTGACTCACATTCTATGCAGAGACGCTCATGAAAACAAGAGATGCTCTCCGGTTTGATTTCGAGGAGAGGATTTGTTTAAAAAGGTCATTCCAGTGCAGAAGCAACAGCAGCTGAAAGCAGGTCTGCTTGGGATGATTCTTCTAAGAGCTGGAGGGAAGGATAGATCTGGGGCAAGAGAAAAGCCTCTTGCTGGGTTTCAGAGGAAGGATGTCCACAGCTGCTGTCTACTTCGACAGTGTCGCATATGTGACTTAAAGGAAGAGCAGCTCGGAGGCCATCACAAACCCAGCAGCCAAAGGCCACGGAGAACACTGGCCGATTTCAGAGACACAGCTAGGAAGAAAATCATTCACTCCAGACTGGGATATCTTCCGTGAATTAAAGCTGAACCAAAATGCTGAAAACGAGTTTGTCTGGCATTCAGGCATTTAAGAGGCGGTGCAAGCCAAGAGGAAAATAGTCTGGTGGTGTGTTTCTAGCTCAGAACATCTGTATTTTATCTGGCGTCCAGATGATGAAAAAGTTCAAGGAGCCAAGAGTCAGAGCAGATTGATTCCCCAAACGATTACACGTCCCTTTCAACTGGACTACGCACTTCGCAAGCAAAAATCAGGTCTCGATTGCTCCCCCCTTTGTCGAAGCATCACACCTACCCCTCTGCATTTTCTACTATCAAAACATAATGTTTTTGAAGAGAGGAAGGAATTAGTCCATTTGGGGATTTAGTACTAAGTGATTCAGGAAGCAGATGAGAATGTTTCTCACGGCTGGACAAAAGCAATAAAGTCAATGACATGGCTGCACTTTCCCACATCTGTGATCTGGGAAATAAGACATGCAGACTATGAACAATGAGAAAAACTTAACTGAGCAAGGTAAGACCAGAGCTCAGCTTCCCCAGCATAGTTTAGGTACCACTGAAATGGACAGTAAACGAGAAATGTACTCCACAAGGCCCTGAGAGTATTTGAGCCAACGCCTACATTTTTCTCCTGACTTCGTTTCCTTAAAAAACAGGGTTGAGGTTGTAACAGGAGAGCAGAGGGTTCCAGAGAACAAGCACTAATTAACCGCACCTCTAAGATGATGGAAAGCAGATTGCAGTCATCCTGGGTCAACTCAGAGGGAGCCCAGACAAATCAGAGTGTTTATGAGAGAATGGAGCTACCTAGGTGGTACCAGCGAAGTGTTGTGTTGTTTTTGTTGTTTTAAACACAGATTCAGATCCAGGTAGGGCAGAGCAGATGGGACAAACTTTAGCCCATTTCTTCACCCACGCTACTACCTGTGGAAACAATAAGCTCATGCTTGCATCGGAAGACTATGACCACCCCCACTGTCTATGTCAGCATGTGTTGGGGAAATGCCCTTGAAATAAAAATCCAACTAGAGTCCACTGAACTCCTCTTTTAAGAAGGTGGCTACTCACAATGAGAGTGGTGAGGATGACAGGTCATCACCCTTTGTCAATTACCAGCTGAGCCTGGGAATGCCTCCTATCCTGGTCCAAGGATGGGGATTTTCCTACGCCTCAGACCATAGCTGACAAATCCTCCAGCCAAGACTAAGTAATCTCCAGAGATTCTTCTGCCACCTAAAAGTCACTGCACAAAAGTATAGATCATCCCCAGATTCCCTGTCCCAGTTCACTAACTAATATATTGTGAAGATTACTGAGTCCAACGTCCCTGCGTGGCAATAATAGAACCAATGTTAAACAGGCTGCTGCCAATGGCATCAACTGTGACTCAGGCATCATGCAGAGCCACCGTCGGTGAAAATGTTCAGGGGTGTCAAGCCACGGGCTTTGAAAGAAGATGATGGCTTCAGCTGGTTTCCTGAAACCATTGTTGGGAATGGAAACAGTGTACCCTACTACTGTTCAATCATTTGGGTTTTCTTAAGTGGTTTTCTCCCTGGTAGTGCTGGAAAGTCTTCGGAATAATTCCTGCACATTTCCCCTACCCACCTATTTCCCTCATTAAAACCATGTTTGTAGCAGGCTCTCATTACATATTCTGATGGGTAGTCTAATCTACAAAGCACAGACATGGTAAATTAACTTTTTATCTGTGACCACATCCTAACAATTTATCACTAGCCTGTCTTTTGATCTTAATTCCTATGCTCTGAGAAAGACTGAAATCCCAGAGTCAGTTACAGACACTGGAAGCCACTCATGTGCGAAAAAAAATTCTCAATAGTGGGAAGATACGTTGCTTCATAGTAACTGAACTTTAGAGAAGTTTAAAGAAACCATGAGAATCTGGTTTTTTAGAAGGACTTTGTAGATGTGTACAGTTGCCTCACTTAACTTACAAATGAGAACATGATTTTTACTTAATTAACCAATCACAACTCAGAGTGCAGAAAATACATGTTTCTGGGTAGCTAAGTAAACTTTTGGCCTAGTGGTATGAAGGAGCTACATGTATCTCCTTACACTGAGTATTAATTATCCAGGAATTTTATGAGTGGACCATTAAACCATTGCAACTTAAAATCAGCTATGGTGGGAATATTTACACCACAGAAATTGGCAAACAGGATGACTCAAGTTTTTGTTGTTGTTTCGTGTTCCAAAGAGCCATTTTACCAGTACATCACTGCTTTGACCTCTACCAAACTATTTTAAATCAAAGTGAATTACTAAAACATCTCTCTAGTGAACGTAGGCTTTAGAATTCGGCGTACCTGAATTCAAATCCTGGCTCTGTTCTTTACTACCTCCATAACCTTGAGCAAGATATGCATCCTCTCCGAGCCTCAGTTTCCTCACCTGTAAAATGAGAACATGAAACTGCCTCATACAAGGTCCTTTTGAGAATTGAATGAAAGAATACATATAAAGCCCCCAGCACATATGATGCAATAAAAGTTAATCTCTAACCCTTTAACCTAATCCAGTTTTAACCCATGAAACACTAGTTCACTTTCAAAACTGCCTCCTTGAGTTCATGAAAGAAAGCAATTTGGGGGCCTAAAGAGTAATACAGGTCTGGGAAAAATAATCCCAGAAAGAAGGGCAAATAATGGTCTGTTGGGATGCCTAATAGCCAAGTTGAGTCCTGACTTAACCAAGAATGTGTACAAAGATGATAACAGCAGTTTTACTTATAATAACAAAAAAAGGGGAGAGCAATCTAAAAATGTAACAAGAGAAAAAAATTAAGTAAATTATGGTTCATGCAAATACACAAACCATTAAAAATAATGTTTACAAAGAATTTTCGCGGCAAGAGAAAATGCCTATAAGATGTATAATATTAAATGAAAAATGTAGGGTTGGTATTATATATGCAGAAGATGTAAATGATTACATATATATGCACATATGTAATTATACTCACACATTCACTATAATGATGAGAAATCTATATGCCAAAGTACACACAGTAGACATTTCTGGGTGGTAAGATTATGGGCAAACTTTATGTTCTTCTTTATCTCGTTTGCATTAAAAAAATAAAACACTTTATTTTTTTTAATAAATAAGAACCTGTGCCCACTGCAAGCCCATCTTTGGTGAAGAGCCCGCTGCAGGAGCGACGAAGGTGGAAGTTTCAAATCAAAAGAGGTAACAGGGAAATAGGGAGGAGAAGATAATCAAGTATGAGGAGAGTCTCTGTGATGTAGAAACCAACCCAAGAAGCCGGGCGGTGAGGAACAAGCAGGGATGCAGAAGTCATGAGAGAAACAGAGAGAGGAGGAAAACACAACACAAAATATAAGTGGGCGCCCAAAGGGAAAGACTGGGAGGAATTTCATCAGTGGAGACTTCTAGAACATACAAGGACATTCCTGAGGTGCTAAGTGGTTATGCTTGAGAGAGGCTATCAAGAAAAGCCTCTGTCCTTGCAAATCTTTAAGGAAAGCACCATTTGCCTTCCCAGTCACTGCAGCCTTGTTTGAAATAGCAAAGATTGGAAAAAACTAAATGGCTACCAATAAGAGTAGAAAAATGAAGTATGACACATCCACACAATGGAATACTATGGAGCCATCAAAAAGAATGAGGAGGTTCTTTAGGTACTGATAAAGAATGGTCTCCAGAATACTGAGTTACAAAAAAAAAAAAAAGGCAACATGATAAACATTGTGAACACATAAAGTTTGTACAAAAAGGTTGGAGGGGGATGGGGAGAGAGGAGAGAGACTTCATGGTATGTGCCTTTTCTGCATTTTGAACCATGTGAGTATTGCTTATTTGATTTTTAAAAATTTAAATAAGAAGAACCCCTGTTTTATAGGATTGAGTTATAGCGTTACCCACTCGGACCTCTGGGAAAATTGCCAGCCACAAAGTCATTTTTGAAGGATGGACACTACATTTTCTTGGTCAAGGGGATCTTTTTTTTTGAGGTGGGGAGGTCTTGTTCAGTCTAGAATTTCTGGAGTAGCAAAAAGAGAAACTATGATTAAGGTCAAATTTTACTTGTTGACATTAAGTCTCTAATCTTTCATGATCAAAGAGCTCTGGCTGGAGAGGACTTTATCCATTTGCCGAAGCCTGATTGCTAACTGCGTGTGCAGAGTACCCTCTAGTGGAGGAATGAGGACATTACAGAATTTTATACCAAGTATATTGGAGTATGTGTAATTACAAATGCATGTATATGTGTAAATATGTACATTATATATTTTTAAATATGATAAAATTAATGAAAACTTATCTTTTTAAATATAATATTTTAGCATAAAAATGATAAAAGTCAAAACAAAATCAACCCATGGCCTTGATATATAATAACGATTTTCAAGGCGCTCAATAGCTAATGAATATTATTTTGTTATTATTCTTTGAATAACTGCTCTCAGAAAGTAAGCATCCTTTTCCCCCCAGCTTAAATGAGATATAATTGACATAAAATATTGTGTAAGTTTACCATGTATAACATGATGATTTGATATATGTGTATACTGCAAAGTGATTACCACAGTAAGGTCAGTGAACACATTCATCATCATCACTTTCGTGAAAATCTTGGGACTAGCATTGCTCTGCACTGGCTAACTGCATTTTTTTTTTTTTTTTTTTTTTTTTTTTGCGGTACGCGGGCCTCTCACTGTTGTGGCCTCTCCCGTTGCGGAGCACAGGCTCCGGACGCGCAGTCTCAGTGGCCACGGCTCACAGGTCCAGCTGCTCCGCGGCATGTGGGATCTTCCCGGACCAGGGCACGAACCCACGTCCCCTGCATTGGCAGGCGGACTCTCAACCATGGCGCCACCAGGGAAGCCCCCTGAACTCTTAACAAATCCCCCAGGGACAGTACATCAGTCAGTGTCTACTGGAAAACCAGTACAAAATTTTCTCTCCAAACTAGGAAACAACTGCCACGTAGCATGGCAGGACGGACAGTCATTTATATCCATGTATCTATAGCTATCTATCTTCCTACCTACCTACCTAGTTTTCTCTGTAGCAAGGCTCAGCAGTTTATTAACCATGAGTGCCATCAGAGAAACCAAGCAATGCCTCCTGGTGCCACTCCAAGTATGGAACGAAAGAGAACGGGAAATAAAACAGAAGCCTGAGAAATGGGGTGGAATGGTAACAAATGAGGAAATCGGGAGAGAGGAGAAAGGAAGGAGGAGGATCCACCATTTACTGAGCCACTCTGTGCATGCTTTACACGTTAACTCACTCTGGCTTCACAAGAGTCCTGTAAGGGAAGAATCACTTGCTCTCATTTTAGAGACGTGGAAATTAGGACTCTGAGAGTTTAATTACTGTATCCATGGTTACCCTACTGGAAGCGGCACAGCTGGGATCTGAAGGCAGGTGTGACTAGAGACTGACTCTTGGGAGGAGAAGGAAGGAAATGAAAGGCAAGAGAATAGGAAGGAAGGAAGGAAGGAAGGAAGGAAGGAAGGAAGGAAGGAAGTAGGGGAGGAAGGGAAGGGAGGAAGGGAGGAAGGGAGGGAGGAAGGGAGGGAGGGAGGGAGAAAGGAGGCAGGGAGGGAGGGAGGAAGGAAGTAGGGAAGGGAGGAAGGGAGAAAGGAAGGGAGGGAGGGAGGAAGGGAGGAAGGAAGGAAGTAGGGGAGGGAGGGAAAGGAGGAAGGGAGGGAGGAAGGAAGGAAGGAAGGAAGGGAGGGAGGGAGGAAGGGAGGAAGTAGGGGAGGGAAGGAAGGGAGGAAGGTGGGAGGGAGGGAGGAAGGAAGTAGGGGAGGGAGGGAAAGGAGGGAGTGAGGAAGGAAGGGAGGAAGGGAGGAAGGAAGGAAGGGAGGGAGGGAGGAAGGGAGGAAGGAAGGAAGTAGGGGAGGGAGAGAAAGGAGGAAGGGAGGGAGGAAGGGAGGAAGTAGGGGAGGGAGGGAAGGGAGGGAGGTGGGAGGGAGAAAGGAGGGAGGAAGGGAGGAAGGAAGGAAGGGAGGGAGGAAGGGAGGAAGGAAGGAAGGGAGGGAGGAAGGAAGGAAGGAAGGGAGGGAGGGAGGGAAGGGAGGAAGGAAGGAAGTAGGAAGTAGAGGGAAGGGAGGGAGGGAGGGAAGGAAGGGAGGAAGGAAGGAAGGAGGGAAGGGAGGAAGGTGGGAGGGAGGGAAGGAGGTGGGAGGGAGGGAGGAAGGGAGGGAGGGAGTAGGGGAGGGAGGGAAGGGAGGAAGGTGGGAGGGAGGGAGGAGGGAGGGAGGGAGGGAGGGAGGAAGGAAGGGAGGGAAGGAGGGAGGGAGAAAGGAGGGAGGGTGGGAGGAAGGAAGGAAGTAGGGGAGGGAGGGAGGGGAGGAAGGTGGGAGGGAGGGAGGGAGAAAGGAGGGAGGAAGGGAGGAAGGGAGGAAGGGAGGAAGGAAGGGAGGGAGGGAGGAAGGAAGGACGGGAGGGAGGGAGGGAGGAAGGAAGGAAGGAAGGAGGGGAGGGAGGGAGGAAGGAAGGAAGGAAGGGGAATGGTAAGATGCCAACAATAACAACTAACTGAACTTCAGGGTCATTTATATGACACATTCTGAGCTAGAACTTCTTTTTCTAATTTTCCCCCATGTGAGTCATGCTGATTCCTAGGCAATTACTGAAATTTAGTCAAGATCTCTATGTATATCGATTGAGTGATGTTATTGAGGCTGTTACGTATGTCTGCACAACTGCCCAGTGGAGTTGCTGCCTTCCTGGAAAAGCCTGCCCAGCAAATGGTCATGCGGGAAGAGAGGGGAAACAGCTCGCATGTTTCCCAGCTTAATGGCATATTAACATGGAATGGCCTGCCCACCACCTGACCAGCCAGAAAGCTCTCGGGTGCCTCTGCTATATTGATGTTTAACAATGACTGGGGACAAATTTAAGAGGAGATCAATTTAGGCTGCATCCCACAGTGACTACTCTGAAGAACACAGAGACCCAAACATTGACCAACTGTGAAATCTGGTTCCAAAGAACAACAACAAAAAAGCCACAGTGAATTCTCAGTTATCATCTTGGAGTGAACAGAAGTGGTCATCTAAGAATCCTGGGGAAATAAGTGATTACTTTTGACACAAAAACTCCTGCATGCATACACACAGCCACACACTCCTTTACCCCACACGTTTTTTTAAATATGAAAGAAGTAAAATTTATTAGTTCAAATATCCCCTTAGTATTTAAGGCTATCCTGTCTTAATAGGATAGTCTGCAAAGGAAGGCTTGATAATCAATTGTCAATGACAGTAAGAAAAAAATAAAATAAATGAAGTCCACATGGTAGGCAGTGGGTGGTGCAAAGATTTAGCCAATGTCAACCTGAAGGGATTCTATTTGGGGTGAAAAGGGAAATGAGATTACCTATGAGATCTTTTCCAACACTGCAGTGCTCTGAGCCTGTTCAAAAGAGACCGACTTCTTGTTTCTTTCCCTACACAGACCTCTTGGGAAGATACCAGCCTTGTCATTCTTCTTGCAAAACCTGCCATGAATCTGCAACCCTGTGCACTTCATGTCCAAAAGGTGAGTGTAGCGTGCAACAGAAGGAAGCAGTAGCAAAGCCAATTTGCTGTAACTCATGTACATCAGCATCTCTGTGTAAGGGGTTTGCAGGACTTGACCTAGTCCCATCACATGTTGCTATCACAGTAGCTACTCTGGAGAAACACATGGACCTAAACACTGACCTATAATAAAAACTGGCTTTCAAGGGACCAGAACAAAAAAGAAAATGTTTCTTTTCCAAAAGCACGATGAAGTTAGTGATTGATTTGGCCACAGAGTTTGTTAGGGTCTCTAGGTGTCTGACATTTCTAGAGGTTCCATTGATCTTTTAAAGTGCATTAGCTGAAACAAGAGAATTAAGGTGGGGATAGAGAGTCTACCTGCTATTTTTCTTCATTTTTGGTACTGAATTCAGGGGAGAAAAAAAAAGCACAACATAACAGCTCAACAAATTAATTTGCTTCATCAAATATAAAAACACATCAGAAATAAGTTTCCTGAATTAGGGGGACAGTTTATTAACATGGTACATTAGGAATTAAGAATTTAAGAATCACTATTAAAGTGATCATTATGTTGAAATGTGCAATGTTAATAGTGAGATGAGATGCAAAAACAACAGAACTTAAAATGACAGGTGTGCCATGATCCTACTCCTACAGTATATAGAAGTCAACACACAAAAATTGATGGAGTTTTCTTGAAATTTTGGAGTTCAGGGTGATTTTTAAATTGCTTTCTTTAAAAATAATATTATCTTATTTTTTTTCCATTAAAACTAAATAGATGGACTGTCCGTTAAATGTGGAGTTGGGTGGAAGGGTTGCTACTATGTTAGTGTCCTAACAGGATAGGCTTTGGGAAACAGAATAGACTCCATCAAGCTGTGCGTGTATAACTGCCTCACACCAGGAAGGTCTTAATAGACAAAGTTCTTAAGACAAAGGTCTCAATAGATGGACCACCTGGGCAATGGGAAGTCCCATGGTGACCCGTAGCAATATCAATAGGAAAGGCAAAGAAACAAGCCTGTTGTCAATTTCCTTTCTAGAGCTTTAACTCATCTTGGAAGACTTAGCATCACTAATAGATATTTTGGTAATCCTGATATAAGTGTTCCCGATACTCAGGTCTTTGGAGCAGTTAAAAAAGCTGTCAGGAACGTCAGTTCTCTGCGTGGATGCGTGTGCTGTTAGATTAGACACACGATGACCGTCTGACCTGCCTTCTTCCCTGGGTTTCTAGGCACATATCTGTTGGCTCAGACCTGCGTCCCATCCTGTCCCCAAGGCATGTGGCCCTCAGGGAGGAGCGGCAGCTGTGAGAACTGTACGGAGGACTGTGCCTCTTGTTCTGGAGCCAATCTTTGCAAAAAGTGCCAAACGCAGCCAGACCACCCCCTCTTCCTCCATCAAGGCAGGTGCTTCACCAGATGCCCTGAGTAAGTTTTCCTCTTCCTTTCACTTGCTACTTGTGTTCGTTCTCCTGCAGTACTTTGGGGGCAATTCCTTCCCATTCACCAAAGACCTCTTCTCTCCCTTGGTTAGAGCACCTACATCCGCCTCCCTTCTCGACTGTCTGACATCACTGTCCGCCACAACAGCCAAAGCTTACATAAGGCCAGATGCACACTTCTACCTTGTGACCATGAGATGTATACATTTTTACCTTTATGAAAATATGTTTATTTTTTACCTTGTATTTATGATCAAACAGTTGTCAGGGTTTTTTTTTTTTTTCCATCACAAAAGTGAGGCTGTGATAGGCTGTGGAACACACGGACCTCTTCTACACGTTGAAAGTGAGGTATGAATCACAGATAATAAATAAAGAGTAATACCTGCCTAGTTATTTATTGGTTCCTCATGGCTTCCTTGGTCCCCTGGTTTATAATTCCTTTACTCTTCCTATCAATGGTCCTGCCTCCAGGTTTTACTTAAATGGGAAGTGGGAATAGCAAATGGAAAAGTTCATCAGGAAAATTTCAGTGACAAGCAGCAGAAATGTCAAAGAGCATGACAGAAAATAGGGGGTGTATTAATGCATACAGTAAAATGTTTGGAAATCTAGTATTGGTTATTTCAGTGGCCAATGCTTCATTAGAAACCCACAATCTTTCATTTTGCTCTTGTACCTTCCTCAGCTTGTCCTCCCCCGAGCCCACATTGTCTGTCCATCCCCAACTGCACCACCCCATACTGCAACAACCTGAGACAGAAAAGGGTGCATATCTCCTTGTTTATCTCTTTTTAAGAGGAAAGAAAACATCCTCAGACTTCCCTTCACATCTCATCAGCCAGAATGCATCACTAACATCTTCCTAAACTGATTGCTGGCAAGGAGAATGGAAATGTAAGGATTGATGTAGGTTGAACAAGATCTGCCCCTGAACACCCACAAAAATCACAACACCAACAGCCAGGAAGAGTGGAGAGAGGGAGGCAAGAAATGAGTTTGGGGAAGCAGCCTACAACATCTGAAGGAACTAGAAATTTTATTTGCCCACTGCTTAAAAGAACTTCATGATAAAAACAACATCTATTTTCTAGTGACCTGTTGGTATCTGTTACTGAGATTGATCCTGTTGGGTACAAATATAAGGCATGGTACTGATGCTCAAAAAGCATCCAATCTGGACTTCCCTGGTGGCGCAGTGGTTGAGAATCTGCCTGTTAATGCAGGGGACATGGGTTCGAGCCCTGGTCTGGGAGGATCCCACATGCCGCGGAGCAACTAGGCCCGTGAGCTACAACTACTGAGCCTGTGCGTCTGGAGCCTGTGCTCCGCAACGGGAGAGGCCACGACAGTGAGAGGCCTGCGCACCGCGATGATGAGTGGCCTCTGCTCGCCGCAACTAAAGAAAGCCCTCGCACAGAAACGAAGACCCAACACAGCCAAAATAAATTAATTAATTAATAAACTCCAACCCCCAACATCTTCTAAAAAAAAAAAAAACCGAAAGAAACCATCAAAATGTTTAAAAAAAAAAAAAAGAGAGGCCGCGACAGTGAGAGACCCGCGCACCACGATGAAGAGTGGCCCCCACTTGCCACAACTAGAGAAAGCCCTTGCACAGAAACGAAGACCCAACACAGCCATAAATAAATAAATAAATACTTTTTTTTAAAAAAAAGCATCCAATCTAGTGTAGAAGCCAAATGTATCCAATTCAATTCTACAGATACATGTTTAGTACCTACTGGATATAAGAATTGATATTGGAAGCTAAGATCAAGTGAAGGAAGTCTGAGCTTACAACAGGCTTACAATCCAGTAGGGAAGGTTACATCGATCAATGTCATACTTTTCAGGTCCTTAATACACAAAGGGCTAAAAGATTCCAAGGAAGAAGAAACCATTTAAAAACAGCTACTTACTGAGAGCTTGCAATATCTAGGCACTGCACTAAGGGTTTCAAATGCACCATCCTATTAATCCTAACAAGAATCTTCTTATCCAGATACAGTTGACCCTTGAACAACACAGGTTTGAACTGTGAGGTTCCACTTACACGCAGATGTTTTTTTTTTTTTTTCCAGTAAATACAGTACTATACAATCCATGGTTGATTGAATCCACAGATGCAGAACCATGGATACAAAGGGCCAACTATGGGAACTGAGCATCCATGGATTTTGGTATTCCTGTCTGGTCCTGGAACCAATCTCCTGCAGATACTGAGGACACTATATCATTATTTCCCCCCATTTTATGGGTGACGAAAGGGGTAGCATGCCCAACATCACACTGCTAACACATGGCATGGTCAGGATTTCAACCCAAATCTCTCTAGCACTGAAGTTGATGTGCTTAACCATTGCACTATGCCACATTTTCATCCAACTGGGGTTTCTTTTTTCTTTCTTTATAACAGCTTTATTGAGATATAATTCACATACCACACCATTCACCCTCATAAAGTGTACAATGCAATGGTTTTTAGTATAGTCAAAGGGTTGTACAACCATCACCACAATTGATTTTAAAATACTTCCATCACCCCCCAAAGAAAACTCTATACCCTTTTAGCAGTTACTCTCAATTTCCCACAGCCCTAAGCAACCACTAATTTACTTTCTGTCTCTATAGATTTGCCTATTCTTGAACATTTTAGATAAATAATACAGAATGGAACCTTTTGTGACCGACTTCTTTTATTCAGCATAATATTTTCAAGGTTCCTCCCCAGTTGGGTATTTGAGAAGAGGCTTAATGGTGAAAGGGTCAGGGTAAGAGAACCCAGCACAGCAGGGAGAAAGGAGTATGAGGGAAGACTGAGTCAGGAAACACCCAGCTCTCCTTCCCCAGCCACCATGCTTCAGCCTCAGCAAAGTTTGCAAAGATATTCTACAACAAAGGTGAAGGTCAGAAATCTACTTACCAAAGTCAATCATTGCTTCCTTATTAACCCTTGTCATGGTGGGACTGAACTGGTTGTCATTATCATCACCTTACTTATCTAATCATTACCACCATTTTCCTACTATCTCTTGGATTCTTCAAATGTTCCAGGAATTGAAAATGCATTAAAGTGAGGCAGAAAGAGATGCATTTTGCTTTCATCCAATTAGTTGACCATTCCACACTTTTCTTCTCCAAATCTGGGTTGAGCCACTCAGATTTGGAGGAATAAAAAGAAGCAATGGGACCCTATGCAGATACATGGCAGCCAAGATATTTTCTTTTCTTTTCTTTTTAAGCAATAGGGAACCTACTAACACGCCCTGAAAATCCTGCAGACTATGGAATCACAAGAATGTGCTTTCCTGTCTTGAATAGGGTGGTCTTATTACTGTGGAGTCCTCGTCTTTATGTTTACAAAACAACAGGGGAGATAAAGTCTGAGGAACATATAATACCCAGCTTGGCTTGGCAGCTTTGTTTCTCTTTCAGAAAATTGCCCTTTGGGGTGCAATCCATCCTAGAATAGCAATGAGATTTATAACAGAAACACAACCTGCAAAGAAATGATATCCAGGTATTCAGAATTATTTATAAATCGGCATTAGTGGCCACTGCTTTTTCAAATATGGTATATGTTCATCAAATTAAAAAGTTCGAGCAGTAACATACATCATTACAGTAATTGTTTAAAAGGTAATGCAAAACTTAAAGTGTGCTCCAATTGACCACATATGAACAGATTTGAAGCTCTGGTAGAAGAAAAAATGGTCTTCCTTTAAGCGTTGGCTGTCACTGTCTTACGTGTTTGTAAAATATAGATAAAGTTCCAGAACCATACAGCTTTTGCATTACATATATTTATCTGGACCGAAAGACTTCAACGTAAAGTACTTTGAATTTAACAATTTAATACATGTGGCCATTTCTTCTCAAAAAAAAATGTGTCTTCTTAAATAAAAATAACAGTGAAATAAAGCATTAACTAAAAAGTCTTGTAAGTGCAGGGAGAAGACAGGAAGACTAATTACTGGCCAGATCTATGTGGAGAAGGCTGCTTTCAGCAAAGTGGCTCTCTGAAAAACACCTTCTCATGTTGCCTTCTGGCTGCCTCCCATCTGACAAGTTTCTAAGATTCCTGTATTTTTGAATTAGTAGTCATCTTCAACAGCTTTGTTTTCTTTTTTTGCTTGAATCTATTCCTTTCATTTCAGCATCTCCTCTGACATCCACTGACTCCTTTATGAGAAGAATCTGAGAAAGCTTTCTTCATGCTGCATTTCTTCAAATTCTGTACTAGAATTGCTCACCTTAAGCACCCAGCAACTTTTCTTCAGAGACCTTGACCAGGCCTAGCACTGAAATTTCCCCAGAAGCCAGGTGATATCACATAGCCCAAAACCCCCAGCCACTAAACACAGGTTGGTCTTTCCTGCATGGCCAATCCCCACCCTAAAACTACAGACTATGACTGGTCCCACCCTGCGTTATTTTGTTAGCATAAATTCTAAGGTGGTCAGAGGAGCATATAACATTCCTAGCACTTGGTAAATTCCAAGAATTTAGAAGTTAGCTAGGGAGAAAGGCTAGACCTCTCTTTGGAGGAGGCCAAATCCCTTGCTACACACAAAGAAATAAGGAATCTACCAAATTCTCATTCAGGTAGATGTGATATGTTTAAGAATGCACTAAATTTCCTTAATTTCAAATTTCTCAAATTCAGTCAAACTCTTGATGAGCATATAATACATTTCTATCCACTGTCTTGTTAAATGCAATTTTAAGAGATTGACTTGTTGGACAAAGTAGTAGTACTGTCTTTGTTCTTCAAGTGTTCTCCATCATGGTCCAAAAACAAACTAAGGATACTAATGAGTAAGGAAGCCTGGCCTTACTTTTCATCTGGATACTATTTAGTTATCCCTCTTCTATCTAGACTTCTTTCTTCTCCGATTTTTCTACTTAAAACTACATTAGAAATGTGACTTTTGTTCACCCCTGTCCTAATTCTTCCTGACACATTCAGTACATTGTTGTTTATTGAATTAATATAAGAAATTAGTGACTGAATGATTAAATGGATGTGAATGAGTTAGCTAATTAATTAAAACATCAACTAAAGATGCTATATAAGAAGGTTCTTTTATTGGCTTGAGGATTCAAAGAGGATTGTAGTAAATTGAGTTACTTGCTGCAATTCTTCACCCTTCCTTGTATCTATGCCCTCCACCTGTAATGTTGCAGCACTTCCCATGAGTAGCAGAGTGGACTTCCCTGACCCTTGACTTTGGTCTGGGTAATTTGATTTGCTTTAGCCAATGGCATGTTAGAAGAAGAGAATCAGAGGCTTAAAATGAAATGTGCTTGCCTGTGTTGGCCTGATGAACAGACTGTCAGGTATTTCTCCAGCAATGATGGGTTTATTTGGGATCAGCAGAGAACTGCAATTCAAGGTCTGTAAACATGGTGAGCCACATGCAAGTTCCTGCACAGCAAAGGAAGGAGAACAATTTTATAGAGAGGAAAAGAAGTTGGGAGGGCTTAGTAAACAAAGAGTTTGTGGCTTTTCATTGGCTGAGTCCTTGTCAGGAAAGAAAAGGAGACTTTCTTCTTCCTCTTCGACTTTGCTATTGTCACAGGGTGTGAGAACTCCCCTTCTGGTCTCCCAACTCTATTTAATTGAGGCTTCTCATTTTTTTTTTTTTTTTTTTACATTTCCCCCTTTTGATCAAGATCACTGATCAAGAATCAGGTTTTCTAATTTCAGCAGCTTTTTGTCCCTCAACGTCAGGAAGGACTTTTCCTGGGTGTAATGTCTCATGTCAGAGGGAAACTGTACAGATTGGAAACTTAGTAAGGTCACATTCAAGTAACAAGGAGTGGCAGGAGGGAGAAATCTCCAGCATTTTTTATCTACAGTCCATATGTTATGAAGATCATAGATATTGAAGTTCATTTAAAGATGTCATCATCAAAGGTTTGGCAACAACTTCCAACAGGTCTAGTCCAGATATCTTGGGAAAGTCGTCTCATCAGATGTCATCTTCTTCAATTCTGGGAAATCTTTACTTTCAGGTCACCAGATGATGTGCAGGTCAAATCAGGGTTCAGTGCTTTCTTTATGTGTGTCCAGTGAACCCAAGAGTCTGTTCCTTGGAGTGTGGCAGCACAAGAGTTGGTTAGCAGTATGTAATAGGGACCTTTCCAGCAAGGTTAAGAGAGTTCTTCTGGAGGTATCTTTTCCAAGAGATGAAATCTCCAGTTTGCAAGGTATGATGCTTAAGGTCTTCATCTCCCATGGCCATACTGTGAAAAGATTGCTCTAATAAAGCATGTTTACTTTTAATAGAAGCAATTAGGCCTTTGCAATATTGGTGTATCTCTCCTTTTATCGGTTGAGGGTCGAAATAACTAGGAACCAAGTTCATTGGGCATCCTGTGACTATCTCAAATGGTGAGAGTTTATGAATTCCAAAAGGAGTGGATATGAGATTTAGAAGTACCAATGGCAATGCTTGTGGCCAAGGTATTTGGAGGGCCTCTACAGACTTTTCCTACTGAGTCTTAATAATGCCATTAGTGTGTTTTACTAAACCAGAGGGTTGAGGGTGGTAAGCACAGTGAAAGTGTTGTAAAACTGGCCAAACAGTACAGACTTGTCTAAGTACCTGATCAATAAAATAGGTTCCTCAATCACAATGAAGTTCAAGAGGAGTTCCAGGCAGGGAAAATGCTTTCCAAAGGATTTAGCCACAGAAAAGGCAGTAGCCTGTCTACAAGGGAAAGCTTCAGTCCAGAGTGAAAACATACAGACCATGACTAAAACATATTTACATCCATTAGACAGAGGAAGTTTATGTAATCCATTTGCCAGACCTCAAGTGGTCCATCAGGCAGTTTAAAATGTCAGGAAACAGTATGAAGAGGCTTCCCTGGGTTGTGGTTTGGACAAGCGGGAGAAGTGAGGTAAATACCTTTTGTTGCCTTGTTAATGTTTCCCCACCAGTACTGATTCATGAAGGCTATCATTTTGTCATAGACTGAAGGTTTAATGCATGTACAATGGTGGGGAGTGGGAATTTCAGAGTCTCCAGTAGGACTGGCTTGTTATATGGTCCAAACTAGAGCTTTCTCTTTTTAATCAAACCAACAACTACTGAATTTCCAAATTTGTTTTTCCTTTTCTGAGGCCAACTGTTGGGCCTCTCTAGCCATTTTTTCTAAATTATCACTTGGAGAAATGATATTATAAAATATCACTTGGGGAAATGATATTATAAAATATCATTTGGCTGCTATTTGACCCTTTAAGGGCATCATTCCTTGCAAAAGTATCAACAGGATGGTTTCCCCTAGCTTGTAGTTTTGACTTCCAGAGTCAAACTACAAGCCCCAGAATCTTAATAGCTAAAGTGACAGGTAAAAGTACTGTATCCACTGATTCCTGAACATAGGGGCCATTTAAAATGTTATTTCCCCTGGGAGTAAGGAAGCTACCTTGCTTCTACAACATTCCAAAATCATGCGTTATTCCGAAAGCATATCTCCTATCAGTATAAATATTGGCAGTTTTGCCCTTAGCTAAAGTACAAGCCTGTGTAAGAGCATATTATTCAGCCTGCTGGAGTGAAGTAGCCATAGGTAAAGATGCTGCTTCAACAACATCAAAAAGAGTTGTAATAACATACCCAGCACAATATTTACTATTGTCACCTTGTTAAATAAGACCATCAGTGAACAAGATGTCAGTGTTATCCAATGGAATTTCCTATAGATCATTATAAGGAATCAGGAGGTGGTCCGTCAGCATTAACCAGTGGTGGGGTATTTCATCAGCGATGGAAGGAAGAAAAGTAGCCGGGTTAAGGTTATGATAACAAAAGAGTTATGTGAGGAGCAGTTAACAAAAAGACTTCATAGGAAGTGTCTGGCTGAGAAATGTTGAATGTGATGAGAATTCAGGAGAGCTTCTACTTCATGAGGAGCAAAAATGGTTAAAGGGGATTCCACAACAATTTTCTCAGTGGCCTTAACAAGAAAGGTAGTGGCTTTAATGGCTCTAAGGCAAGGGGGGTATCCCTATGCCACAGGGTCCAGTTGCTGGCTATAATACTTTATGGGTCACAGGTGGTCCCCGTGTTTTAAATGATTACTCCAAGGGCATTCCCTTCCTTTTCATATACAAAAATTGTATAGGTCATTAAACCTTTTGATCCTCTTAAAAATATTTTTATCTGTTAAATTTTAAGCTGTTTTTAAATTAAAAACATACTAAATTGAATAAAAAGCATTTTCTATTCTAACATAAGTCTCTAACAAAAAAGGAAAAATGAATGGAGATTAGGAGATAAAACAAAATCAGAAGATAACTAAACTATATACAAATTAAAAGTTGTGTTCAAACACACCAAATTCACAAGAATAATACCTATGCCTTTCCTTTTATTTTTCCAAACTTGATTTTTACCACACTTCCCCAGGAATTCTGATGGATTCATTGTGGTCAACAATAGCCATAGTCCTTCCATTTTCAGTCCTAATTCTCAGCTGCCAGGTGTGAATCACTGCCCTAGTTGGAAAGCTTCTCCAGTGGCTCCCTCTTCTCCCCACAGGGGCTTCTATGCAGAAGATGGCACTTGTGAACGCTGTAGCCCTTCCTGCAGAACATGTGAAGGGAATGCCACCAACTGCCACTCGTGTGACAGAGGCCTCGTCCTGGACCATGGGGTGTGCCGGGAAACCTGCCCCGAGAGGCATGTGGCCGTAGAGGGGGTGTGCAAACACTGTCCAGAGATGTGTCAGGACTGCATCCATGAGAAAACATGCAAAGGTACCTGGGAGCCTCACAGGGGAAAGTGTGGGGACCCACTCTCTGAGGGTGGGGTGTCCAAGTAGAACTGGAGGAGCCAGTCTCCCTGCCTTTACTGAAATTGACCTCCATGGGTGTCGTTGAGGAAACTAAGGGTGACATAAAGCCTTTCCATGATGGAGTCTGCAAATTAAGACAGACAAGAGCCCCTTTTTTGCACGATTTCTCCCACACATGCACTGGGCAGTTAGGGTGTGGTAAGCACCATCCCAGTTGCTAGTGATACAGAAAAGAACCCAAAGTCTCTGCCTCTTTGAACACAAAATCTCATAGGAGAGACTGATATTAATAAAATACAGAGGTGGCTGGAGAATTTCAACTGTTATAAAAGATACAAAAGAAAATTTCAGGCCACTGTAAGACTCCGAGAGTAGCACTCTGGCTAGGATTTTTTTTTCCCTGAAATTATCTCCTAAGAAAGGCTAATTTCCTCTCCAGGACAAGACAGACTCATTTAACTGGCTCTGTCCAATCCAAAGGACTCTCTTGGTGTAACCTAAGATTTTTCTGGAATTCCTCCCCAAATAAGAGAATAGGCACAAATAAAATAAATACACAATGCATTCTTCATACTGATTAACCATGTATATTTCATTGGTTTACCCTATCAGTGAATGAAAAATTAACTGATCCACGAATTCCTAAACTGCATTTTGTATTAAATAGAGCCTGAGGTGCTCAATACAATTTTAAAAATCTGTTAATACTTTCTGGTTTTTCAAACAACACGTCCAGCATCTCCATGACTCATCTGCCGTAGCACTACAGGTTTTGCAATAGAAGGGGCAGATCATTTCAGGATGTGAACCCAGCACCATCTAATTGGGCCACCATATGTGGTCTCCTCACCCTAGGCAGGGCTTGTGAGACAAGGAGGACAGGCCCTGGGAAGGTGGGAGTGGGGCAAAGGTACACTGGGGTCAAATGAGTCAAAGAGGTGGGCGATGGGCTAGCCCACTGCAGAAGGAATAAATTCCTTTTCTGTTGCTCCCCTGGGGGTAACTTGCTGCTTCCCTCTGCCCACAGAGTGCATGCCTGAGTCCTTCCTGTACAAGGATACGTGCCACCAGTCCTGTCCCAGCCACTTCTACGCAGATGCGCGCCACTGTGTTCCCTGCCATGAAGACTGTCTGGAGTGCAGTGGCCCCTCAATGGATGACTGTGACCTCTGTGCTGAGGCGTCCTTGTTTCTCTACGATGGGCAGTGTTTGGAGGAGTGTCCAGAAGGAACTTACTTTGAAAAAGAGACGAAGGTTTGCAAAGGTAAAGACTTCCGGGTACATGGCCGAGCACCACATCCCAGGGAACCTACTTGGGATGATGAGTTTCTTCTAAGTAGGTTCTGGGGTTTGCGCAGTTCCATCCCAGTCCCAGAGCTGTGGTGTCAGCTCTTTCCCTCCTCCTTAAGGAAGCATATTTTGAATCTGCTCTAGTGTATGATTTATTTTAAATGAATCATTCCTTAGCTTTGATGATGTAACTTATTAACAATGAATCACGTTGACCCTCCTCACAACGGTAGCTGATCAAAAAGGATTCTCATGTGAAGATTTACAACAGAGATGATGAGCCTTTAAAAGTCACCCAAAATGGAAAATTTTTCTTAAAATTTTAATCCATTATAGGTTTATAGCAGCATAAGGAAAGCTGTGCCATAGAGGGTTTTCTCCATGCCTCTTGTCTCCCTAAAGCCACCCTCCTCCTCATCACCTGCAGCCTCTCCTGCCCCGGGTCTCCTATTCCATGTCCCATTTGGCATTTCAATCTCTACACGTTCAAGAAAGGATCTGTTATTATTTATGCTTCCTTATGTTTTAAGTGGGCATGAATTCTTTGCTTCTTATCAGTTGTCAGAGAAAAGAAAAATTAATTAAATATAAATTGCCCATCACTAGAGGAATTCTCAAGCAAGTGGGAGAAGCATTCTTAGGGAAAGGACTTTCCTTTTTCCCCCCAGTTTTATTGAGATATAATTGACATATAGCATTGTATAAGTTTAGAACGTACACTGTGATGATTTAATATATGTATATATTTTGAAATGATGACCACAGTAAGCTCAGTTGACAATGACCTTAGTTACCTCTTTTTTTTTTTCTCCTTTGGTAAGAACATTTAAGCTCTATTCCCTCAGCAACTTTCAAGTATACAACACAATATTGTTAACTACAATCACAGGATTCATTCCAACAAGGCAGCCAGTGGTAGTTTAGCCCCTTATGTTGCCACCAAGCAAACACGAGATAGATATCCAGAGGCAGCCCCCAACCACTGTGAGAGCTTGAGTGTGAACTCACATGGCAGGAGAAACCCTGGGCCACCCACATCCTAGTACGTACTCAGGGAACTGTTTTTAGTCAAACGTGAAGATGCAGTGTGCTCCTACAGCCTTTCTGCTCTAGCCTTACAATCTGCGTATAACTTTTTGTGTCTTATGTAAAGCACTACTTAGTGTCAATGTCCCACTTGACTGTGTGGAAGAACGTGGACTTGAAGATGGGCAGCTGTGCCTGTGTAGCGGAGGGGGCGGGAGTGAACATGTGAGGAGGCTGCAAACCTGTGGGTCAGTTTCCATGAGAAGTTTAAAGACTCAGCCAAAGGCCTGCAGGGCCATCTTGCCTGTACTAGGGCAGGAGCTGAGGATCCACTTTTGGCTTTTCTCTGGTGTTCCATGATAAAAGTAATCTGCCATATAGAGAACTTTACAAGTTCACAGTACATTTACTTAGTTTACCTGGTTTAATTTTCTCATTGAGAAAGGCCTCTGGTCCTCATCCCTGATTGCCCATGAGAACCACCCAGGGAGCTTTAAAAAACACAGATGCCCAAGCTCAGGCCAGCTCAGCTATTGGGAACTAACCTGAGGTCTCTCCCTGCAATGCTGTTTCTCCTTCCATCAGTCCCAAGGGAGGCAGAGGGAAGCTGGTACTGGAAGAAACAGGGCAACAAGCTGACTTGCCAGAGAAGAAACAAAGGACCTGACCTGAAAATTAAGATTTGGGTTGGTGTAGAGAAGCTTCCAGAACCAAGCCATGTCCAAGCAAGATCTCCTCTAAGAAACACAAAGAATGGGATCCATTCTGATCACCCTGAATTTCTCCCTACGAGATAACATAGACAGGTCTAAGAACACCTCACCTTTCCCAAGGCGCTGGGGCAGAAATGGTCAAGAGCTCTTGTTAAGGTCCTGGGTTCATCTCCTCACCCTGCCCTTTCCCAGCCTAGTGACTTAGCACCTCCAGCCTCAATGTCCTGATCCAGATACACTGAGAAGATAACAATCACATAACAATCACAATAATAATACCATGCATCTATTCATCCAGGCAGTGCTTACTGGGGGCCTACTATGTGCTGGGTGCTCTTCCAGGCCTCGGGCACAGCAGGGAACAATACAGACAGAATCCTGCCCTCATGGAGTTGACATTCAACTGGGGAAGACAGACTCTAAAGAAGCCAAGTCAAAAGGAAAAATGAGGCAGGAAAGAGGGGCCGGAAGTTGGGCAGGAGGGAGTTGACATTAGAGAGAAGGCGGCCTGGAAAAGATCATTGAAAAAGGGAGGGAAAAAAAACTACTCACACAGGGAACAAACTACTCACATAGAGGATTCCCGGCAGAGGGAACGGCAACTGCTAAACCCCCGAGGTGGGAGTGACTTGTTCTCATTTCGTTTGTCTAACAAATATTTACTGAGTGCCAGTGTTATGTGCCAGCCCCTCTCATAGGCACTGTGCATTCCTAAATGCCTATAAAAGAGGTCTTTTGTATCAAGAGGTACTTACAACGCATATTAACAGTTGTTATGTTAGTAATAAGCTCAAATTACTGGGCGGTCAGTGGAGAACCACAACAGAGGAATTACAGTGGTGAGAAGCCCACAGACTAGTGCGTGGCTGTGCTGCGACAGGGTTGCTTCTTCTTATCACGTTGCACTTTGGGTAACTATGGGGGCTCTTAGCACTATCTCTGAGGTGGCTGCTGCAGGAAGGGGCTCTCTGGGGATCCCAGGGAAAGTGAAGCAGCCATGTTTTCCTCATCTTGTAACAAGAATGCTCCAGCCTAGAGCCCATCTCCTGGCCACACCCTTGGCCCAGAGCCTAGAAATCTCCGAGGAAGGAAGGTGAGCACACTTTCCAGGGGAACTGATTCCCTCAGGGAGCACCCTGACCCTCTCTCACTCTCTGTCTGCTGTCCCCACCCTGCCCGCAGACTGCCACAAGTCCTGCAGGACCTGCTCGTCCTCGGGGACCTGCACCACGTGTCAAGAAGGCCTGAGGGTGAACAACCACGGGGGCTGTGTGCCTCACACTGAATGCGCTGCCATGGAGTACTGGGATGAGGTGGCCCTGACCTGCAACGCCTGTCATGCCAAGTGCTTCCACTGCACGGGACCCTCGGAGGACCAGTGTCACACCTGCCTGCGGGACAGCCTTCTTCTCAGTGAGTAACCTTTCCTCTGAGGACGGGTTTGTCTTTCCCTCCATCTGGGAAACTACCTTGCACAATGCGGGGCACCCAGTAGAAACTGGCGTCTTTCTTTTTAATTTTTCACTTCTGTATTTGGAAAATTTTCAAGCCTACAGAACAGACGCAAGTGGAAAAACAGTACAAAGAGCCCCACACACGTGCCCTTTACCCATCTGCCCCGTTGGCCTTATCGTTGGCTTGCTCCCACTCTCTCACTCTCGTTGTATACGCATACGTAATTCTCAATATATATTTTTTAACCACTTGAGGATATGTTACGTACATCATGGCCTCTTTCCCACAAATACTTTAACACAAGGATACCTTGGAAATATTGTGGGTTCAGTTCCAGACCACTGCAATGAAATGAACATGGCAATAAAGCAAGACACACAAACTTTTTGGTTTCCCAGTGCGTATAAACATTATGTTTACATTATACTGTAGCCTGTTAAGTGTGCAATGGCATTATGTCAAAGAAAAAAATCAATGTACATATCTTAATTCAAAAATACTTTTTTGCTAAAAAATGCTAACCATCATCTAACAACGCAAGCTTGCCACAGACCCTCACTTCATAAAAAAACTCAGTATCTGTGAAGCACAATAAAACAAGGCCTGCCTGTATGTATTTCCTAGGAATAGGGATGCTCTCTTATGTAACGACGGTACAGTTGTCAAGTCTAGTAACTTTAACATTAATACAATCCTTTAATGAACCGTCCATATTAGAATTTTGTGAATTCCCCTTTCGATCAGGGCCCAGTCTAGAGTCAGGTATTGCATTTAGTTGCCATGTCTCTTTAGACTCCTTTAATCTGAACATTTCCACAGACTTTGTCTTTGATGATATTGACATTTGAGAAGAACACAGTCCCTATCCCTCCACTGGGGTTCATGTGAACGTTTCCATGATTAGATGGAGATCATGCATCCTCAGCCAGAATACTTCATATGTGATGCTGTGTCCTTTGGAGGCACCCAGTGGTCACCTGCCTCTCGCAGGTGATGTTAGTTTTGGTCCTCTCTTCAGGGTGCTGTCCAATTTCTCCACTGCAGAGTTACTATTTTCCCTTGTGATTAATGAGCAGTCTGTGGAGAGATACTTTCTGAACACGCAGGTATTCAGCTTTTCATGAAAATTTCCCCTTGATTTAGCACCCATTGATTAACACATCTTGAACAAAATATGGGACAATCTGAGGTTGTCCAGCAGATGAGATGTGAAGGTTATTGCTAGTGTGAAGCAACACCCTCAGGTTGCCAGGGATACCACGATTAGGCTTAACACGGGTATGGGAGAAAGAAAATGAAACAGAACTCAGCTGAAAGAAGGAAGAGTGAAGAGGTGTAGGAGAGAGAGAAGAGACGAATATGTGAAGACCTGGAGAGTGTGAGCATTCATCTCCCCAACCTGGCAGAGTAGACCTGAGAAGCAAGACACTCAAATAGAAATGTGTGGCAATTTTTTCCTCTTCTTGTTGAGGTACCATCAGCAAGGGCACCAATTCCCTGCAGAGACACAGGGACAACTATCCTCAATACCATTCCTGGTTGCCTCCCAGTAGAAAACACTTGAGGATACCTATCCATCTGTCTTAGCTCCTCTTCCACAAATCTCAGTGAACCTTCTTCCCAGCAGTTGCTGCTTCATGAGACCATTCCAGATCTCCTGTATCACCCCAACCCCCAGGACCTTCTTTTCTAATTATCTCCAATATAGAGTGTTACCAGTGATCACCTCAGGTGCCTTCATACAGATAGGAATACATCTTACCACTACAAGGTGGTCTTCCCTTTAACTAGGGATACGAATTAGACTAGAACTGAGACTTCGGTGCTGGTGGTCCCCCAGGGGCTGCATGCAGGTTGTGCTAGGACCTGGTCTTCTCATATTCTCCCACCCTGCCCCTCACCACCACCCCACGAGGGTCAGGCTACTTATAAACTAGATAATTCCTCTGGAGGCTGTGGTAGTTTGAATAATGCTCTCCCTAAAAATGTCCACAACCTAATCCTCAGACCCCATGAATATGTTACCTTACATGACCAAAAAAAAAAAAAAAAAACAACACGGAATTGCAGATGTGATTAAATTAATTGTGTTGATTTGGGAGGATTATCCTGGATTATTGCAAGGTCCTTATAAGAGGGAGGGAAGATAACCAGAGTTAGTGGTTGAAGTCTACGTGACATCAGAACAGAGAGAAGATGCTCCAGCTTTGAAAATGGATGAAGAGCTTCAAGCCAAGGCAAGTGGGTGACCTCTAGAAGCTGGACAAGGCAAAGAAACAGATTCTCCCTCCAGAACTTCTAAAAGCTTCTACCTAGCCCTGTAGACCCATGTTAGACTTCTGATCTATAGAATTATAAGATTTATTAAGTTGTATTGCTTTAAGCCACTACGTGGTAATTTCTTACAACAATAGGAAACTAATAAAGAGGTGTTTCATATTTAGGGGATTCAGGCTTCCCCCTAGTTAGTTAGATACATCAGCTGGACAATAAACCACTGTCAACATCCATCTTTAACAGAATAGCCACTGGAGGACCTGGCACTGAGCCAGGTGCTGGAAAAGCAGAGATGAACGACATGGCCCCTGCCCTCGAGCAGCTCAGAGGGTCTCCCAGCACAGAGCTGGGAGACCACAGTACTTACAGAGCTCTCATATTATTTAGTTTTGGGGTTCTTTTTTCCTTTTCCCCCAGTGCCTGTGCTAATGCTGACTGAAGTTATGGAGACAAACCTTCTTCTGGTCTAGAGCTGACCAGTGGCTTACATTAATAAGGCAGGAGAGTCTGGCTTCTGGTCTATGAGGTTAAGCAGATTTGGGGAAGAAGTTGCCTCTAAGACTGTATGTTCAACTGCGAAGCCAGCAAATCTCATGTTTTAACTTTATCATGAATCCACCCTCACCGTCCACCCTAAAGGCTGTTAAAGAAGTTGAAAGGGCAAGAATCAGTGACTCCACTGGGGTGGGTGGAGGAAGGCATGGGGTTATGTGTGGCTGAACTCCCCTGCAACTCATCTTGCTGGACAGAGCAGAGGATTCACGGTTAGAGTCTAATTTTTTAAATACTGGGCAAAACAGAGTCTCACAGTCCATAGCACTTTCTGTCCCGATGGAAATATTCTATATCTGTGCTTGTACAACTGAGGGACTGAAGTTTTCATTTTATTTCATTTTCATTCACTTAAATGTCAAGAGTCACACTGTGTGGACAGCACAGCAAAACTGAGGGTAAAATCTTAAATTTTAGGCTAGAAATAGTTGAAACTGTAGGAACTCGTCATTGCATTGGCCCTGTACTTTCTGTTTTCTTCAGTGGAGGCTTGACTCTTGCTACCCTAGCCCCTGCCTTGAATGTTCTCCCCATCCTGCAAGACCCTGTACATCCTCTTGCTCACTTTAACAGACGGTGGTTTCTGTCCTGCCCAACAGAGCCCATCCACTCTGACCTCTGTTTTTTCTCAACTCCTAATGTCCTTAGGGTTGATTCTATTTCTTGGACATTCATCTTAGCTCCTGGGATGCCCATCAGCCCCCAGGGACACTGTCTCATTCCTCCTGCATCCCCCCACCCCCCATGGTATACAGTGGGGAGCATACAGAGGTTTGGAAGACACGTGTCATACTTGATACCAAGACAGATTCTTTTCATCCCTTGGCAGACACGACCTGCGTGCAAGACTGCCCCGAGGGCTACTATGCTGATGAGGACGGCCACCGGTGTGCCCCCTGCCACAGCTCTTGTAGGACATGTGAAGGGAGACACAGCATGCAATGCCTCTCCTGCCAGCCAGGGTGGTTCCAGCTGGGAAAGGAGTGTCTGCCCCAGTGCAGAGAAGGGTAAGGCGCTCAACACACTTTCCCCTCACTTAATCCCATAACCACTCCAGATATCACTATGAGCAAACCCATTTTGCAGATGAGGAAGTTAAGTCTCAGAACACTTAAATAACCAGATTGAAGTCTCACTGCTAGTAAGAAACAAAGATGAGAGTCCAACACAACTCCAGAGGATTTCGGCAAGTTCACAGTAATGGAAGAGTCAACAGGAAGGGCAGAGGGACCCAATGAGATAACACAAAGAGTCAGATGGTCAAGTCAGACCCACATCACTAATTCAAAGGATACAAGCAATTACAAGGCAGAGGTGATTCTTCTCTTAGAGAAGTCCAAATCCATGAATGTAGGTTCTT
Source organism: Mesoplodon bidens (assembly GCF_964165515.1). Classification (NCBI taxonomy): domain Eukaryota; kingdom Metazoa; phylum Chordata; class Mammalia; order Artiodactyla; family Ziphiidae; genus Mesoplodon; species Mesoplodon bidens. The sequence continues at coordinate 85,140,075 of NC_138162.1, forward strand.
TCCCTTCTGCATTACGATTTGTTCGGACCAGATTTAATATGTGAGGTCTAAGCACTGCATGTGGTGCATTGATTTTACAAAGGGAACAATTTCACTTAAATATCTCCATTTATACCCCACTAATTCTCCAACCTGCTATGCCCCCGCAAATCCACAAATTACAGGTTTAGTTACCATAAACAACCCAGATACACAGATGTATCCTTCTAAAAGCATTTCACAGATAAGAGCCCTCCATCACGTGTTTTTCTGCAAGGAAAAACTGAGTGTGTTTATCAGAAGGTCTGGTTACCAGCACATTTGGAAGAGGATTTGACTGGGTCATCTTTCCCCCCACCCCAGGCATTCCCAGTAAAGAGGAAGACTGATTACACGCCTATTGCTAACTCTTCTTTCCCAATCAGTAACTCAAAGCACTGACCCAAACTGAAGGGCTGTAACTTTGGACTTTCCCCAAATGCTTTTGCTGAAATTAGCACATCTCTTATCTTCAGTTCTATAGCAATTACTGCTTGTATCACTGCCTTGTGTTTTGATTCACCTCATTCATTCAACACATGCTTAATAAAGAGCACTTGTATGTACTGATATAAGATGAGTAATACAAAGACTTCGTAAGAGCTTATTCTTCTTATATATCTCTTTCCCAGAAAATTATAGGCTCCTGGAAGAGAAACACATCTTATTTTTCACACAGGTTACAACAACACTCAGCACAGAGCCACACACATTAGCAGCCCTGAAAAAACACCAGTCATATAGATCAATAAAGAGAGGGGCTTCCCTGGTGGCACAGTGGTTGAGAGTCCACCTGCCGATGCAGGGGACACGGGTTCGTGCCCCGCTCTGGGAAGATCCCACATGCCATGGAGCGGCTAGGCCCGTGAGCCATGGCCGCTGAGCCTGCGTGTCCGGACCCTGTGCTCCGCAACGGGAGAGGCCACAACAGTGAGAGGCCGCGTACCGCAAGCAAACAAACAAACAAACAAATAAATAAAGGTTCCTGCCAGACAAGAGGGGGATGGGGCTACCTGGGTCAGCCCGTCATCTTCATCTTAATAAGTGCTTGAAATATCTGGATCCCATCTTTCTCAAATCAAGTCATTAGATACTTCTATGCACACACACACAAAATTTAAATAGATTGCAGACCATGAAATTAAGAAAGCAAGTGCTCCATAATATGTGAAGTTACCCATTGGGAGGTGAGGCACAGGTTGCCATAAACCCCTTAAAGGAGAGTAAATGGGGTATAAATGAGTTATAAGCGGTGATATTTTACTGAACTAGTTCCTTTTGTAAAATCAATGATCCACATGTATAAACTTCATATGTTAAATCTCATCGCCTTGGGAAGGCAGGTGTGTAATCCTCTGCACGCTGACCCCATGCACATCATTACTTTGGTTTTTAACCTCAGAGCAGGTTTTTAAGGCCCCAGTTATTGTTTGTACTTAGGCACAAGATCCTCTTCCAGGCTATGAGGCTCAGGTGATTTCATAGTCGCCTCATGCAAGAGTTATCAAGGTAAGCAGTGGCACTGTGCTCTTCTTTTAATCAGAAACAGCCAATGGACAACTCTCCATTGTCTTCCTTTAGAATCACTTTAATAATTTTTACAACCTACTTGGGGGCTTCCCTGGTGGAACAGTGGTTAAGAATCCACCTGCCAATGCAGGGGACACGGGTTCAAGCCCTGGCCCGGGAAGATCCCACATGCCGTGGAGCAACTAAGCCCATGTGCCACAACTAGTGAGCCTGTGCTCTAGAGCCTGCAAGCCACAACTACTGAAGCCCGCACACCTAGAGCCTGTGCTCCGCAACAAGAGAAGCCACCGCAATGAGAAGTCTGTGCACTTCAAGGGAGAGTAGCCCTGGCTTGCAGCAACTAGAGAAAGCCCGCACACAGCAAAAAAGACCCAACGCAGCCAAAAATAAATAAATAAATTTATTTAAAAAAAACCCTATTCGGTATTGATAAGCTTTCTTCCCCAGGGTTCCTACTGATGTTTTTCATCTTAATAACAATTTATAATAACAAGATTTGTAACCAATGTTTATGCTGCTTTAGAGTTTACAAAGTATCTCCACTCACAATGTGTCTTTTTTTTTTTTTAATTTTATTTATTTATTTATTTATGGCTGTGCTGGGTCTTCGTTTCTGTGTGAGGGCTTTCTCTAGTTGCGGCAAGTGGGGGCCACTCCTCATCGCGGTGCGTGGGCCTCTCACTATCGTGGCCTCTCGTTGTGGAGCACAGGCTCCAGACGCGCAGGCTCAGTATTTGTGGCCTCACAATACGGGGCTAGTTGCTCCGCAGCATGTGGGATCTTCCCAGACCAGGGCTCGAACCTGTGTCCCCTGCATTGGCAGGCAGACTCTCAACCACTGCACCACCAGGGAAGCCCACAATGTGTCTTTATATTATGATTTGATTCAACAACGATCCTATGAGATTGATATTATTCCCGCCATTTTGCAGATGAGGAAACTGAGGTTCAGAGAGGTTAAGTGACTTGCCCAGGGTCACATGGCTACTAATACTTGGTGGAGCCAGGACCAAAAATCAGATCTTCTGACTTCAATATCGTGTATTCCCTCTGTGGAAAATTGTGGATTTTCACTTTTTCCTCTGGTTTTCTCTTTTGAGTCGTAGGTGATCTTTATCAACTATTCAGTTCATGATTGATGTTTTCATTGGATAGGGTCAGTGTGCCAACGTCCAGACAGGTTTATCTTTGACAATGGTTCCTTTTCTCTCTTCAGTGTTACTTGAAAATCTTGTGTTTACCTTCAAATAATGCATTGCTTGTTATCGTGGCATTTAATGGATATGTTCAAATTGCGTTGCCCCACTTCATTAGCCCTCTGACCTTAAGCAAGTTGACTAAATTCTCTGAGCCTCAGTTTTTACATACGTAAAATACAGATAATATCTAAATCATAAGGTTTGCTGTGAGGATTAATCATAAAACTCATAATTATCAATGATATACATTAATTAGAGTGGACCTTGAATAATGTGGTTCCACTTGATCTGTGTGGTTTGCACTGCATGGCTCCATTTATATGTGGATGTTTTTCACTAAGTATGTACTACACAGTCTGCAGTAGATTGAATCCAAGGATGCAGAACCACAGATATGGAGGGCCAACTATCACTATATTTTTTAAAAACAGTATTACATGCAAAAAGCTATATATTATGGGCTTCCCTGGTGGCGCAGCGGTTGAGAGTCCACCTGCCGATGCAGGGGACACGGGTTCGTGCCCTGGTCCGGGAAGATCCCACATGCCGCGGAGCGGCTGGGCCCGTGAGCCATGGCTGCTGAGCCTGCGCGTCCGGAGCCTGTGCTCCACAACGGGAGAGGCCACAACAGTGAGAGGCCCGCATACCGCAAAAAAAAAAAAAACCTATATATTATTATATGCAAATTTTCTACTACATGGAAGGTTGAAGCCCCTAACCCCTGAGCTGTTCAAGGATCAACTGTATTTATAATGTTCCTGGCACTGTTCTAACAAGCTTCTCAGTAATAACTTATTTAATTTTAGCTACTAATATTAGCCCAATATTACAGACCTGAGACGCAGAGATGTTGTGTGACTTGCCTGAGGTCACACAGCACATGAGGGTTGACTCCATGCACTCCTGTTCCAAAGGGCAAACTCCTAACTGCCATGTCCTAATGTCTCATTTTTAGACTCAATGAGGTGAAATAATGTTTATGATGTCTCCAGTGTACTGTCAGGCATATAGGAGAAACTTAACAAATGGTAGTTATTGTTATTATATTTAGCCTCTGAAAATCTTTTCAAAAGAGGTTACATCTATGTAGAGGTCAATATCACTCATGTCACCTCCTATTTCAAGATTTTTTTTAACTGAGAAATTAGAAAAAACCCTCAGGAGTACATTTAAAATACCTCGCATTCCCATTCAATATGACTTAACACCTGAATTTTTTAAATAAATTTATTTATTTATCTGTTTTTATTTTTGGCTGTGTTGGGTCTTCGTTGCTGTGCCTGGGCTTTCTCTATTTGCAGCGAGGGGTACTACTCTTCCTTGTGGTGCACGGGCTTCTCATTGTTGTGGCTTCTCTTGTTGCAGAGCACAGGCTCTAGAGTGCAGGCTCAGTAGCTGTGGCGCACAGGCCCACCTGCTCCGCGGCACGTGGGATCTTCCTGGACCAGGGCACAAACCCATGTCCCCTGCATTGGCAGGTGGATTCTTAACCACTGCATCACCAGGGAAGCCTCAACACCTGAATTTTAAAGTGGCAGAGCATATAGGTATATAAAAGGCAGGCGTGGGCTTCCCTGGGGGTACAGTGGTTGAGAGTCCGCCTGCTGATGCAGGGGACACGGGTTCGTGCCCTGGTCCGGGAAGATCCCACATGCCGCGGAGCGGCTGGGCCTGTGAGCCATAGCCACTGAGCCTGCGTGTCCGGAGCCTGTGCTCCGCAACGGGATAGGCGACAACAGTGAGAGGCCCGCGTACCACAAAAAAATAAATAAATAAAATAAAATAAAATAAATAATAATAAAAGGCAGGGGTAGTGAACAATTATTGTGGCACTACTACATGTGATCTATGCTAGGTCCTTTCATATGTGTCATCTAACTTAATCCCCACAAATAGCAGAGGAGGGATTGTAATGTCCAATTTACAGATAAGAAACTGAGACTCATTAGATGTGTTAGTATAATTAGTAATGAATCTAATAAGTAAAGAGTCTAAAGGCACACGGCTTGTAACCATGATTTTTTCCACCACACCCAACTTTGGAGCAAAGCTTAATATTGAGTCTCTGCTTCCCTCCTTGGTTCAGGTATTACACAGAAAACTCCACGGGGCGGTGCGAGAGGTGCAGCAGGAGTTGCAAGGCCTGCAGTGGCCCGCGGCCCACAGACTGCCTGTCCTGCGATCCATTCTTCTTTCTGCTGCACTCCAAGGGACAGTGTCATCGTACCTGCCCAGAGCATTACTACGCAGAGCAAAGCACACAGACCTGTGAGAGATGCCACCCAACTTGCGACAAATGCAAAGGTGAGGGCCATCTATCATTTCGCATGTGTGAATGGAAAAATGCAAAGTGTTTTTTCCTGCTTTGTCCCTCTCTCCTTTCATCACCTTTGGAGGGTCTTCTTGCTTGCCAACCTCAGAGCCAATCCTCTCCAGCATCAGCACCCTTTGTTCTCTTTCAGCTTCTGCACATCGGCCCTGTAACCCTAATTGATCCTGCACCACACTTCTGCTTCTTCAGGTCCTTCCCATCCTTCAGGGCCCAGATACAGGCATCGTCCCCTACAGCAAGTGTTTTCCACCTACTGTCTTCTTTCTCTACCTGTTGAACTTGGAATATGCCAAGCAAAATTTATTTTCATTATTTCAACAACTCCTTAAGATTTTGGCCTAAAACTGTCCCAAGCTCCATTCTTATTTTCCAGAGACCTACTTGTCTGTCCCAGAGATTCTTAAAATCAACATGTCCCAGAGTAAACACAATCTGAGTTTCCTCTGATATTCACTCTTTCTGTTAATAGACCCACTGTCCAACCAACTGCCCAGATATGATACCTTGAAGTTATCTTCCCTTTGCCTCCTGTCCAATGCACCTACCCTCTAACAAAGGTAAACTTCAAGGTCTGTTGATCCTCTCTTCTAAACGTTTCTCTGCTCAGATCTCTTTCTCCATTCTCACTATTCTCCTTCTTCATTCTCAGCATCTCTTAGCTGACTTTCTGAAATAGCATGTCACCCCAACTCTGGTCTTGCTACCCCACACCCAGGTCATCATGTACAGCAATGCCATAGCAATCTTTCTAAAATTCAAATTTGCTCATTTTTCTCCACAGCTTGACATAGAATGGTAATTATGGTGAATCCCTCTCACCATTTAAGAAAGAAATACCTCCTATAATGTTTTTATTCTTAAAACTTATTAGATTAATATTGATACCTGGTAGGGTACATTCCTATTATCCTTTTCAAAATTGTCTTGGCTATTCCTAGCTCTTTTTCCAAATAAATTTTATCATTTTCCAAGTAAATTTTATCACATTTCATTAAAAAAAATCCCTTGGATATTAATTGACATTACATTAAAACTCATCTTTACGATCCTGAGTCATCACATTTATGAACATGGTATATCTCTCCAACCTATGCATTCATTTTTTTTCCTTGATAAACTTTCAATAAATGTTTTCTGTTTTTGAAAAGTGATTAAATTCTTTCCCTGGTCAGTCCTTTTAGCTTATGGTCTCAACTTTCCTTCCATGTACTTCAGAACCTAGAACCACCCAGAACCATTCAGCAGCCACCAAATAGGTGATGCTCTTTCATGTCTCCACGACTACTGTCCATGCATTTCCTCTTCCTGGAGAACAACACTCTATTAACTCTCAACTTAAAGACCCAGTTTGAATATCATCTTCTCTGTGAAGCTTTTCTTAGTCTTCCCAGACATCTTCTTCCTTCTTCTTGATTCTGTAATACACTGTTTTATCATAGCTATATTTATTCAATACATTACATTTTTTTTTTTTTTTTTGCGGTATGCGGGCCTCTCCCATTACGGAGCACAGGCTCCAGATGCGCAGGCTCAGCGGCCATGGCTCACGGGCCCAGCCGCTCCACGGCATGTGGGATCCTTCCGCACCGGGGCACGAACCCGTGTCCCCTGCATCGGCAGGCAGACTCTCTACCAGTGCGCCACCAGGGAAGTCCAATACATTACATTTTAATTAAATGTCCAGCTCTCTTGCTGACTGTGAGACTCTCAAGGCAAGAATTGGACCACATTCATTTTGTCAATAAAGACTTTAAAAAATGGTCCACACCAAAAAAATCTTAAAAAAAATAAAAAATAAAAATTCAGTTCACCTATTATTTTAGTTTTTGAACTTAAATGACTTATTTTTAAGATTTCTAATGGTTTGTTTTTCATATCCATCTATTTTTGTTTCATATCTTCCTGTTTGTGCTTCAATTTTTTTTTGGAAAGGATATTTTTGTCTTCATTTACTTTTTAAGCACCTTAAATATGCTAATTTTTAAGTCTGTCAAACTTTTCTATGAAATTAATATTATCTGAAGTAAATTCATGTTAATTCTTGATTGTGTTTATCTTCTTTTTTAGCATTCTTTTTTCTACATGCTTTGAAATTTTGGTCTTGAGCTCATTTTGAATGGAAGGCTTTGCTTTTGGTTTTCACTCCCTTTCTCTCTCCCTTCATCCTTATTCCCCACAGTCTGGTACTTTTTCAGCTCATGCCATCCCATGTCCCACCCTGAAACTGAGTATAGAAACATGATGTTCCAATATTCCTGGAGGTGATACTGATGTCACTGCAGATCTCATCGGCAATCCAGCTGGCAGCCCAGGAGAGTTCCTGGTCAAGAGGTGATGTCTATGAGGGCAGAGAGTCCCACCCTGACTCCTGTTTTAAGCTCTAAACCTGGATTTTGGTGCAGGTCTTATATGAAACACTTTTAGTTCCTATTATGGTAGAAAAGTTGAACTCACAGCCACGATTGCGTACATTTAGGCCCAGAGCCAAGCAGGTGGGTGGCTTGAATCTGATTGCTGTTTTGCATTTATATTCCCTTTCTGGTCCAGAGAGATTCCATCTTACTTTTGAGCCGACCTATCTCTTTTTTTGGTTCTCTCTGTTTATATTTATTCTCTCATTTCAGTGTGTTTGGAATGAAGGGGTTATGTCAGAACCTGAATTCATATGATTTTTCTATGTATACAGGAAATCTCTGTACCTCTCTCTCTCTTTCTCTCTCTCTCTCAATTTTGTTGCAAACCAAAGAAAGTTCCAAAAATAAATAAAATCTTAAAAAAAAATAAAGCTCATCAACACAATCTCCCTCAGATTGTATTCCAGGGATGATTGGGCATATCTGAGTGAATCTTAAAGCCATCCTGAGTGTTTGTGCCTCCCCCTCCTGTATTTGACTTGAACCCCAAATGTTCCTGGTTAATGATTTCTATCTTTGTTGTTCATTTCTTCTGTCATCCTTTCTTCACCTACCACACATGTCCTTTGCTGGTTAGTGAATCTTTGTGCTGCCTTCTGATTTTGCAATATATAGATTACAAAATTTGGGGACAGGTTTTCTCCTGGATTGTAAACTGGGTGAAAAAATAAAGGATGAGTTCCTTCCTTCTTAAAATATTAGCTGTCATACTAAGAAATGAGGATGCATGAAGGATACAGGGAAAATTTCCCAACCTAAATAAGTAATTTACCAACTAGATTGTATTTCCTTCACATTTGACTGCCCAATAATATTAGGGTGTTAAAAAATACTTAAAAGGGCTTCCCTGGTGGCGCAGCAGTTGAGAGTCTGTCTGCCGATGCAGGGGACACGGGTTCGTGCCCCGGTCCAGGAAGATCCCACATGCCGCGGAGCGGCTGGGCCCGTGAGCCATGGCCACTGAGCCTGCACGTCCGGAGCCTGTGCTCCGCAACGGGAGAGGCCACAACAGTGAGAGGCCCGCGTACCGCAAAAAAAAAAAAAAAAACCAAAACTTAAAAGAACTAAGGGGGTTGGGGGAGGGCAGCATACTAATGACCAACATGTATCTTTTATTCAGCTGGTTCCTTCATAATTAGCTCATTACTTGCCTTCACACATTTAACTTTTTATTTATCGTCCACACAAAATTGCTTTACATAAAAATCCAGGCTGGTTAACCAAAGCCTCCTAACTCTCCTGAGCTGCCTCTCTATTTCGGTGTGGAATGACACCATGGACAGACCCCAGGGGTGGCTCTGCATGACTGAATTCATCCCGTGGGGGTCATTCTAAGGGAGAGCAGATGGTGAGGTCTTCCGAATTTTATGGAAAAGCCAAAGCTGTCTTTATAGGTGCCAAGTTTCCTGCAGATCCTTGGAAGCAATGATAAATGTAAGATGTTAAACTTGAAAAAAGAAATAGAAAACATTCTGGAAATTAGCCAACTACCTTTTGCAAAAGACACAGAGTACCCTAAGTATGCAGATTTTGCAATAAATCAATGTAGGCGATGTAAATGGAGTCCTGATTTTCACCCAGAGATGGCTTGTAGTGCCTTGGGGATTGCCCAGGATCTAGGCCAAACTGCTGCTGGCCTTCTGGAAAATGTAACCAAACTTAAGACACAAATTTTGTGACCTAACCTTTTCACTCCCTTTCATTTCTCTCTTTTAATTTTTCCTACCTTTAATTTCTCTTCATAAAGAAAAAAAAATCCCACACTTCTATATTTTAAAATCGGAGTAAGACATTTAAGCTGTATTTCAGAAAACTGCAGGGAGAAAAGGAAAAAAGTAGGGGAAGATCGATTCTTTTTTCAGAGACCAAAATTGTGTTCTAGAACATGTAGGAAATTCTGTATGAAGTTGGATGTAAGATAAAAATAGAATGGCTTTGAATTTATACCACTATAGGCAGCCCCCAATCTAAGAGGAAGTTGGGTAATAAAGGTTTATTATCTGAGCTGTTGTTCAGAACTCAGAATTCATTCTTCCATAGAAACATAAATGATTGAGCTTACAGATCAAACATGAAAAGTGGATTTAAATCCAGAGTGAATGTAAGAACAGGACTCACGGTTCTAGTTCAACTTCAACTAACCACACTTTACAATATTTTTCTGATGAAAAGGCCTATATATCAAGTTCCAACTCACAATATCAGGCACATTCCATGCCCCCTCTATCTCCCAGCTCCTGCCTCTCTAACTCAATGAACTAGCGCTCAGGTCTCCTGTCCCCAAACTCTCTCCAGAAGTTATCCCTTGATATCTGCATAGAAAGAAATACTTGGGTCAGTCATTCTTGGGGTCTCTGAATTAGGAGAGAAGGGTATTACCTCCACATGAAACAGTCTGTTCAGACCTCCTCTACTTGGTTCATGTATGAAGGCAGATAGTATGATCAAAGAGCACTGCACAATCAGTCAACAAACCTGAATTTGACTCTTGAGTCAACCATTCCCTATGAAGGAATATCATCTTCACAGAGAAGATGATATTCAAACTGGGTCTTTAAGTTGAGAGTTAATAGAGTGTTGTTCTCCAGGAAGAGGAAATGCATGGACAAAGATCACTGCACAGTCAGTCAACAAACCTGAATTTGACTCTTGAGTCAACCATTCCCTATGAAACCTTGAATGAGTGACTTCACATGTCTGGGCATTTGTTTACATTTATTTAAAAATTAAATAAATAGGATGTCAAACTTCTGAGAAGAGAGTTTACAGCTTTCAAGAGAATTTCAAAGGAATCTATCAGGACAATCCCCAAAATTAAGAACTACTGGACAGGGCTTCCCTGGTGGCACAGTGGTTAAGAATCCGCCTGCCAATGCAGGGGACACGGGTTCGAGCCCTGCTCCAGGAAGATCCCACATGCCACGGAGCAACTAAGCCTGTGCGCCACAACTACTGAGCTTGCACTCTATAGCCCACAAACCACAACTACTGAAGCCCACGCACTAGAGCCCATGCTCCACAACAAGAGAAGCCACCGCAATGAGGAGCCCGCTCACCACAACAAAGAGTAGCCCCCTCTTGCCGCAACTAGAGAAAGCCTGCACACAGCAAAGAAGACCCAACACAGCCAATAAATAAATAAATAGGAACTACTGGACAAAATGATCTGGTAAATTCTTTTAGCCCTAGCATTTTAAAATTCCAAGTCTGGTGTTGTTTCTCAACTAGGAACTGCCCATTCATGATTTACTCATCGAGCTTTGGGACCCTCCAAATCATCCTCATCCTCTCTACTAGTTAAACAATAAGCAGAATGATAAATAAAGGTTTTACAAACTTTCTACATGATTTCTCATTCTCTGAAAATCTTTCCTTTTGCTGTAATAAAAGCTCTGTCATCTCCAAACCCTTATTTCCAAATTGAGAGTTTACACTGATTAGACTAATTGGATAATTTCTAGGTCTTTACTTGATATCTCATAGACTTTTTTTTTTTCCACATCCTCAATCAATTCACCCTTCTACTTCAATTTACTTGACATGTTCCTTGCTCCTAAGTGTTTTGGATCCAAGACAGAGATTGAAATCTAAGGTCAGTTTCATAACTTAGAATCATTTTTTCCTTTCAGGAAAAGGAGCATTGACTTGCTTATCCTGTGTGTGGAGTTACCACCTGGTGGGAGGAATCTGCGCCTCTGACTGTCTCGTGGGAGAGTACAGAGTGGGAGAGGTACAGAGCTGGGCGTGGTGTGTCTTCCACCATCTCTACAGAGGGACATGAGCTAGTTTCTGCATGTCATTTTGGGCAAAGTGAAAAAAGTCATAAAATCCCTACATTCACTATAGTTCAGGTTTAATATTTTAAAATCTACCATTGCACTGTGGAATAATGGTGCTACCCACCTGTAGCCTTAAGTTCAATCAAAAGAACTGAGAAGACCTGAGATAAATCATGGGGAAGTTATTTAATGAGGACCGCAATATATTGCTCATGACCTTAGAAGTTTCAGGTCTACATAGGAATATTTTGGCAGAAATAAGAAATATCTTCTCTCCTCCCCCTCTGATGGCTAACCTGAAACATCTGAATAATGTCAGAACTACATAACCAATGCTGGTCCTTCATCTCCTCCACCCCTTCGAATATATTAAGAGAGGTATATTTCATTTCCTGGCCTAGAAACCATGGATTTTCTGAGTCCACTAACTTCTTGATTGTGTTTCCAAACTTTAGAAATTAAGTAAATCTCTCCATGGTAAAACTCACAAGTCTCAGCATATTCACATATGCCATTCTCTTTAAATTCTGACAAGAGCCCTCATTACACTTTGGAGAAACTGAGAATCCAAGAGGTTAAATACAGTAATTTGATAAAGATCATGCAAATAGTAAGGAACAAAGTTGGGATTAAACACAGAGGTTCTGACTCCTAATCCAGGATTTGATGAGATCTCAGCTGAGAAAGCACCTTATCAGCATCTGAAACTTGCCAAGGTGCTCAACAACAGCAATTTCCATTCCTTCTTTTTCTATTGTACCAGCCTTCCAAAGTGCAGAAGTGAAATAGGAAGGTATCTTCCCTCATCTACGTTTTCAGTACCAGTGAAATGGAGCAACTTGTTGGGAGGGAAGCCACTTTCTCGCCTCTCAACAATCTTCCCACTGAGATTTCACTGCTTTAGCTAACAGCCACAATTTATATTATTCTGGGCCAGAGACATGAGGATCTAATAATCACAGAGGCAGAGCAGGTCATGTAAATGACTGAAGAGTGTTGGGTCAAAGAAAACCCCAGTGCAAACTTGACCATAGGTGGAATTTGATGCTTCACCTGTGTGTTGGTGACCTCAGAGCAAGGGCTGGGGATTGTATCATATAGGAGAGCACAGAAAGGGGGCCACCGCCACTCAGCTCTGTCTGTGATGTGGGAGTGGTGAATTCAATGTTGATCAATCTTCCAGTTTTTAAAGAGAAACTCAGCACTGATTTACATGTGAAATATCCCAATTTTGAGATGTAGGCAATGAATTCAAATTTTTTTTAACTGAGAAGGCCAGTTGAGTACGGACCAGACAAATCTTGTCCTTGACCAGGTACAGCACATGGCTGTCAGTCTGTAACCTGAGCTATTCTAGAAGCTTGTTCTCTCACTATGATTACCAGATCTCAGAGGAAAGGCTCAGCAATGGTTCCATCCAAGTGCAAACAGCTGGTTCTGTCTTTCACCCAGAACAGTAAAAATGGACCCAGAACAAATCACCTTTCTGCTATCCCCAACCTGCCTCCTTCCCTTATCCATAGGAGAGGGAATCCCCATTTGGGAACTCCGGTGCCTTGTTAATTTCTCCACACTCCAAAGGAATCTGATTGTTCTTAACAGGGGGAGAAATTTAACTGTGAAAAATGCCATGAGAGCTGCATAGAATGCAAAGGACCTGGCGCCAAGAACTGTACTGTGTGTCCTGCCAACCTGGTGCTGCACATGGATGACAGCCGCTGCCTGCGCTGCTGCAACACCTCCGATCTCACCGATGCCCAGGAGTGCTGTGACTGCCATGACACCACAGGTGAGGGGAGAGGGAGAGCAGCCTGCAGGGCCAGAGGAAGCGCATGTCCTCAGGATGCTGATGGAACCATGGGGGAGAGAGGGATGGGAAGTTTCAGAGGATCAAGAGAGCAACCTTTATTTAATGATTCCTTTTTTAATTTATTTTCTAATTGAAATATAGTTGACTTACAATGTTGTGTTAGTTTCTGGTGTACAGCAAAGTGATTCAGTTATGCAAATTTATACATATTCTTTTTCATTATGGTTTATTACAGGATAGAGCAACCTTTTTATTGAGTGCCTGCTATGTGCCCACTGTACCTGAAACATTCTGTCCGTCATCTCATATAAGTTGATATTATTAATCCCATTTTACAGATGAGGAGAGTCTGGCTCAAAGGGTTTGATTAGCATGCCCAAGTCCATACCAATGTTAACAGACTCATCTGGAATCAGAATATGGGTCATTTGGACTCAAAGCCAGCATTCTCTCCAATGCTGTCCTGCCTCCCAGATTCAAGCTCAAGCAGGTCTAGAGTTTCATCTTTATAAATTTACTTTATTCCTTTTTTAAAAAATCTTCCCTCCTGGGAGAAAAGAAAAAGAGTTGCCTATCAAGGAAGCTGATGCCAATATTATCTTGATTCCATCGAAAAGTCATCCTGTGGAAGGCAGCCCAAATCCAGGGCTCCCATTAGAGACTTAAGGCATTTTAGAAATGAACTTTCATTGAAGGCTAAGAGGAAACAAAACTGCTTTTACCAATTCCAAGTCCCCCAACTGTCTCCCACCCCCAATCCATTCATACGGGTACTTGGTTCTCATTGGCCACAAGCTTAGAAAGATCCCAAATGGAGTGATTTCTTCTAAAAAGAAAAAGATAAATTCTTATAACCTATTCTCTAGTGTAAAAGCAGATCATTTCCTTGGAGTTCAGCTACATCATGGCCTGACAAAAAGAGACATTATATTTATGGGAGCCTGTCCATTTTTAAGAAAAGTATATCCCAGACCCATAACTGCTACTAGTCTTTTCTGTTTTATTTTTGATCAGCCTTTTCAACTAACTTTTAAATACCATCTTTCTAAAAACTAATTGTTTCCTTCTTTCAGCTTTCCCACCCCCATTAGCAACTGGTTTCCCCAGCTCTTCATACACATCCACCTTCAGGGTCTGATTGTCTAAAATCCATGCTGTGTCAGCTAAGAATAACAACCTTCATTACATTGATGGCTTTAAATGAAACCAGAAGTGTGTACATGTTGGGTGCAGAGTTTCTGCAAGCCTTTTCCAACTAAGAACTATTTAGTCAGCTCTCCTGGGCTTTCTGTGGCTCTTGAAGATCTACCTGGGGCAACTCTGCTGAAGACCAAATACTCTTGATTACTTGTTCATTCATTACTAAGACACTCTGATCCTTCAAAGAACCCATATCACAGAGGCTGACTCTGACTCTGCGGACCTAAGACTGGAGAGCAGTAAGACATGATTGCATATGGCACCCTGGTAATTGAAACAACCTCGAAAAGTCTTTTGTTGATTCTCCTGCCTCAGGCAGTATTTATCACAAAGTACCACACATGGGTTGCTTATCCTCCCCTCTGGTGCTTTAATATTTCCTCCAGGGAAAAATTCTGTGCTGATATGTTGATGACAAAACTAGTAATGATGGTGCTGTTACTTTAGGAGATGAAATTCTGCTTGATGGGCAAAATCCCATGAGGATGAAAGTTAGGATAAAATAGAAAACTTGTTTATCACTAACAAAAAGAGAAAGAAAGCACATAGTGGTGATGGAGCAGACCTAATTGGCCAATATATTATAAAAGAAAATAATTAACCCTAAAATAATTGGCAACCGTATTATATCCATTAAGCTAGTGTATATCATGCACCTAGAATCTCATAAAACATCCTGGGGGCAGACCTAGGTGGTTCAAAAATGTTTATGGAAAACATACTGTGTATTTCAACTTGTACATCCAACAAGGCCTGCTAGTTTTTTCTCTGGTTCTTCCGTACTCTCTTTCACACTCCCATTTGGTGGGTTAAAGAATAGAAAAAAAAAAATTAGGTAACTTACCCAAATTGTACCACCTGAATAAATGAGTAAAAAGTACAAAAAATGGGGGCTTCCCTGGTAGTGCAGTGGTTGAGAGTCCGCCTGCCGATGCAGGGGATACAGGTTCGTGCCCCGGTCTGGGAAGATCCCACATGCCGCGGAGCGGCTGGACCCGTGAGCCATGGCCGCTGAGCCTGCGCGTCTGGAGCCTGTGCTCCGCAATGCGAGAGGCCACCACAGTGAGAGGCCCATGCACCGCAAGAAAAAAAAAAAAAAGTACAAAAAATGAGCTCATCACTGAATTATGACACTGTTTAGTTACTCCATATTTTCAATTAAGGCATCAAAACAAATGTTGGTGAATGGCAGGGGGGCAGAGCTCTCAACTTCAGAAATCAGTTATGATAGAAGAAATCCCCTATCACTCAATTTGGTAGTCAGAATTTAAAGATGGTACTTTTCATGCTGCCAAATTAGGTCCACAGAATGACAAGAAGTCAAAAAAACCTTTGTCAGTGTTTTGCCCTAATGTCTCCAGACTGTAGCATGAAGCAAGTATTCCTGGGTTCGAGTTCTGATTGCTCCATAAACAAGTTCTTACCTGTGACAATGTGACAATTCACTCTCTCTGTGGGTCTCAGTTTCCTCAACTATCAAACAACAGATTGACCTGTGATTTCTATGGCCCCACGCAGCGATGAATCAATGGCTTTATAAATAATCTGTTCCTATCTTTGAATTGTGGGATAATCCTATTGAATCAGGTTTAAAGGTAGCTGGGGAAAAGACTCAGTCTTAGAAAAAGTCAGAGTTGAAACAGAAATAGAGCATTTAGCAATAACTGAAGCTGGCCCAAGACGGAACATTTTTCTCAGGAAGGAAGTAGAAGAATCGGTTTGGTAAGGTTGGACACTTGGTGACTCACCCATGAGGTATGGGTATGAGGGGGCTCCCTTTGGATCTTAAACTGACTTCCTCCTTAGAAGAGTTTGTTGGTATCATCTGGGATAGACTGAAACTCTCATGGGAGTAGACACAGAGCAATTCTGTAGAGGGGTGTGCTCTCTAAAAAAATCGAAGACAGTGGTTCTACCATTTTAGATTCAAAAGATAAAGGTGAAGCTCTTTACCTCAGAAACTAATTTTCTCCATTCCATTTCTTCTCTGCCACCCTTCCCCTCTGCCCTCTTCCTTTGGGGTCAAATTCCAACAGATGAGTGTATCCTTCGAGCAAGTGAGGTTGAACCTGCCAGTGAGCGTTCCAAGACAGCCCTGTTCATCACCTCCTCCGTTACGCTGGTGTTTCTGCTTGGGGCAGCTGTGATCGTCTGGAGGAAATCTCGGGGCAGAGTCAGGCCCACAGAAAAGGCCGGCTATGCAAAGCTGGCTGACCCTAGCAAGTCTTACTCCTCCTATAAGAGCAGTCATCGCGAGAGCACCAAGTTTGAAGAGGATCAGGTGATTGAGTACAGGGACCGGGACTATGATGAGGATGATGAGGATGACATTGTCTACATGGGCCAAGATGGCACTGTCTACCGGAAATTTAAGTATGGGCTGCTGGATGACGATGATGAAGATGAACTGGAATACGATGATGAGAGCTACGTCTACCAGCAAACAGAGGTCACCTCCGCCCCCAGCCCATTCTACTCACAGGCATGAGTGTGAGCATTAGAGTGTTGGATTTTATCCCGACACACCAGGGTGACGTGAGGGTGTTTGTGTTTATCTTTTTAACCACGAGTCCAACTAGAGTATATAAGAATGCTGAAATATTTGTTCTTCTTTTGGATGTCTAAACTCAATTAACCATAATAGTTCAACCATAATTGAGGAACAACGATAAAATACAGAATGATTTTCCTCAAAACAATATGTCAAGACACAAAACACAGGATGTAAAAAAGTGAGATCTGTGCAAACTGTTTTATGTGATTTTAAAAAAATGGAAACGAACCTATAGAAATTCTGTTTCTCAGCTGTGTTGTGGAGATATCTGCTGCCTTCTCAATTTCTGATATTTCTGTAAATGATTTTGGGGGATGGGGAGACAAAGGAATTGTTTGTCTTAGGGGATTTTTCTCCCCTTTTAGTTTTCTTTGGGTGGAGATTTGTTCTATAAGGGGCAACTAAAGAAGGTTCTCCTCCTCATGTCATTTATACCAATTATTCCAGATCACCCCTAAGCAGAAGAGGCCACCTGTCTTGAGGCTGGTCATGACCTATTTATAGACATGAGGAAAGACACGGGAAGTAGAGTCATAGGCAAGGAATCAGGCCATGATTCCTTTGCAGTAATCCATAGTCATGATGAGTCTAGAGCAAGCTCAGCCAGGAGATAGGCAGGAACATCCCAGGAGGAAAGAAATCACTGTTTCCAAGAATGTCAGCCTTACACCCTCATGATTTTTCTAAGAGCATTTCTGGTTGGAAACATCAGCTAAAACATCAAGTAATAAAAGCAAAATGTCAATGTTAACCTAACATGAAAAGAGATAAAATGACAAACACTTCAGACACTCTTTAAAAAAGACTTTAGCTACTAAATTAAAGAGCTTTTATCAACAGCCCATCGCAGAACTGTGGACTCTCCATAGAAAAAGTTAGGATGAAATTCCCAACATCCTGCTCACCAGCTTAATCTGGCTGCTGACCAGCCTTCCAACACTCTTCATCTCTGTGATCTTTGTTTCTAGACATCCTAGGCATCCCTTTTTCCACCCTCCTGTCAAGTACGCTCTTGGATTTGTGCACCCTGGACAATTTTTCTGCGGGCAATACAAAGAAGGGCTCTTGCTAAGTGAAATTATATAAGCAGGGTTTTGTGGATTTCCTTGTAAAAACAAAAGTGATAGGCAGTCCTGGGAGTGGACCACTGGAAAGTGACATTTTCAGATAATGATGATAATCACACACACACACAAAAATGTACTGCACACTATGTACCAGGTACTGAGCTAAATAATTCCTTTAAAAAACTGACCCCACTTAATACCACTGTAACTTCATGAGGTTGGTACCATTATTACTTGTTTTTTTTTTTATAGGAAACCCAAGGTTTACAAGATGTTAAATAACTAGCCCAAGGTCACAGAAAGCTAATCAAGATTCAAGAAAAAAGGATGACTCTAAAGCGTGTGTTCTTAATAACTATTCTCCACTGACACAAAGTGGAAAGAGAAGCATCCTAAATCTAATAAAGGCATGTCTATTATTTTATGATATGGCAACTCTATTATCTTTCCTGAATGTATGCATTTTCTTTTCTTTTTTTAAAACACATATCACTTACACAGGAAATCTTTGTAAAGAAGTCTTCAGTTTACTGAAGTCCTCAGTGTTTCTTTAGGGGAGAGCTCTTAAAACAAAGTTGGCGAACTTTCTCTGGAAAGAGCCAGATAGTAAATACTTTTAGGCTTTGCACAACTATCAACTCTGCCATTGTGGCCTGAATGCAGCCAATCCACAACAAATGGGCAGGCTGTGCTCCAAGAAAACTTTATTTATGGACACTGAAATTTGGATTTAAGATAATTTTCACATATCATAAAATATTATTCTTCTTTTGATTTTTTTCCTTCAATCACTTAAAAATGTAAAAACCATTCTTGGCTCAAGGCAGTACAGAAACAGGTGATGGGTCACATTTGGCCAAGAGATGGTAATTTGCTGACCTTGTCTTAAAAAAAAAAATTCTTAAGAGACCATGTGTATCACACATACATATGATATGCTTCCAAACTTTTTGATCATTTAAAATCACCTCTTCAAAATCTATTTGAATCCTTTATGGTTCCCTTTTCAATTCTTAGAAACAAATAAAAATACATGTGGGCTTCCCTGGTGGCGCAGTGGTTGAGAGTCCGCCTGCCGATGCAGGCGACACGGGTTCGTGCCCTGGTCCAGGAAGATCCCACATGCCGCGGAGTGGCTGGGCCTGTGAGCCATGGCCGCTGAGCCTGCGCATCTGGAGCCTGTGCTCCGCAGCGGAAGAGGCCAGCGTTCCGGGGGGGAAAAAAAAAAAAAAAATACATGTAAGATACCCATCTTATCAATGGAAGAATTCCTCATCTTTTGTTGTGTAATTGGAGTGTAGCCTATGGAAATAAGTAATTTTGTTTATACTGTGTTGTTCATCTTCCCTGATAATTCTAAAGCTCTGATAGACTGAGTTTGACATTTCTTTGTGTAGCCTGGAAATTGTTTTCCAAGAAAAATCTGTGTTTATGATACACAGTTAAAGATTAAATGAGGTCAGGATGACCTTGAAAACTAAGAAAAATTGTGTTGTTACTCTATGTAATCCTGAAAAGAAGGCTCATGCTGTATATGGGTAGTTTGACATCTTTCCCTTTGTTCTTAGTTAGGCTACTTTATTCACAGACTTCTGAATATTCTGCTAACAACTGCCTAAATAGATAAATATGTGGTTGGAAAACGAAGTCACTTTTTGGTTTTCTGTTTGTGAACAACTTGGAAATATTGAGAATCCTTGCAGACTGGAAATACACCAAGAGGCTGGGCAGGAGCTTGGAAGGCTCTAGTTCATCGAAAGTAATTTTAAAATGGAAAACTGGGACTTCCCTGGCAGTCCAGTGGTTAAGACTTCGCCTTCCAATGTAGGGGGTGCAGGTTCAATCCCTGGTCAGGGAGCCAAGATCCCATATGCCTCGGGGCCAAAAAACCAAAACATAAAGCAGAAGCAATATCGTAACAAATTCAATAAAGACTTTAAAAATAGTCCACATCAAAAAAAATTGAAAATAAAATTAAATCAAGACCAGATAATGCCATAGGGACTTGCTTATTGATGAATTACTCCTGAGCACATTTTATGTGATTAGTATTATGCTTTATCAAGAATACAAAGCAATAAAAGAACGCTTTTTCCCCCTCCTTTTTATCTTTCTACCTCCAATGACTAAGCTAGTCATATCAATTACAAACTTTCTTCTTAAAAATCAATCCAATAGTTTATCAGCCCCATCATCACTTGCTCAACTGAGCCATTAGTCTCTCTCATCTGGATCTTTACTACTTCCTCCTGACTCACTGCTAAGCTTCAGCCTCTTTCTCCCAATTTATTTACCCTGCTATCATAGGTCATTTCTAAGGTCTATCGGATCATCACATTCAGGGCTCCCCATCACCTACATTGATTACAACATTCAAAATTTTGCAAGATATGGCCACTGCCTTTGTCTCCAATCTTACTATGCACCAATTCCTGACCCCTCCTCATTTCCCAGCTTCTCCACTTATACTCAACAGTACTGAATTGCTTCTAAGTTCTCCAGGATAATATCTTGTTATCTCATGTCCTTGGGCACACATTGTTCACTCTCCTTGGAATATTTTCCCCTACCCCCAACTTGACCTGGAAAATTTCTTACCATTCTTTAAAATCATGTTCCCTCATAACCTCTCCTGGGAGGTCTTCCCTGACCTTGAAGAAGGTTAATCACTTTCTCACGTCTCTGCTACCTAGATACTATGTGCGTATAGCTTTTCACATCACACTGTTGTCACTGTTTGATTATACGTCTATTTCCACTAAGAGACTGGGTACTTCTTGAGGCAGCTACCATTTCCTTTCCAGAACCTACCACAGTGCCCAGCACTAGGTAAATAATCAAGAAATATTGATGGAATTGAATGTTAAGAAGACAGGACTCACAAATATGAAGTAATTAGACAATGATACAGACCATATGTTGTATTATGCAGTCCATTCCTATTTGGTCTTGAATATAAATGATAAGGGGGTGGGGTGCAGGTGATGGTGTCAGTTAAATATGAGAAGTATGAGATAATCACAAATTAGAGCATGTTAGGGGTGGCTTCATGGGAAAAGGACTCGTGTTTGGACTTGATTTGAAAAAGAAAAGAGGACGTAGAAGGTATCCCTCAAGGAAGGTGCTGGAGTTAACAAGTTGTTAACTTGATCATTGTAATAATATTAACTCACTAAGTGTGTATTAAGAATTTTCCACATTCCAAGCACTGTTTTGGAAACAACAGTGAGTGGAATCAATCAGATCTTGGGCCTTAAGGAACTTGCAGTCTCGTTGGGGAGAAAAAAAATAATGACAACACAACTACCATTTTTGACGCCTTCTACGTGCCAGCCACAGTCTTAGGCCCTTTTCTCATATGATGTCATTTAATCCTTACTACACAAATGCAGTAGAATAGGACTGTGATCTCGGGGAGGACACTCAAAGGGCCATCAGTCAGGGTATGAGTGGTCCAACTGGGATGTGAATCTAGGACGTTAGTCCATCTTCCTTCTGCTCTACCACCCTGTTTCTAAGCTAAAAAAAAGAACCTGGCCTTTGTCAGTAATCCCTGGATCTCATTTGGGGATTCGTTTTAGCTGTATGGAATTTGCTATAATGAATCATCAGAAGGTGATGCCAAGGAAGCACCTATGGGATCCTGCAGTTCGGGTGCATAATCTCACCTAGCGGCATGGTGTTGAGGGGCAATGAGGAAAGAAAGAATTTTAGGTAATTGTGCACATTAACTGTAGATAAGCCAACCTATTAAAAAATATTCATGAGACAATAAAGTTTAAAAAGATAAAAAGTATTCATGAGATTCTACCATATAAAAGAAAAAAATTTTAAGAAGTTAAGAATTTCCAAATATGGAATCAGAAGTAGCATCAAATGGGGATAGAAGACTGCTATTCAGAAAAACTGAAGATACAGACTTTAGGTGCTTAATACATACATTAACATTGGAATAGAGCTTTCAAGATCTGTTCAGAGTTAAGGAGGTCTACTTCAGAGCTCGTGAAAAAAGAAACTGCTCAATGTACTACCCAACGGAAGAATTAAGTTCAGATGCCATCAGAGTAGCCTGCATTTTACACTGAAATGTAAGAACTGCAAATAGATTGTGTTTCAAAAAGAAATATATAAATTCTATCAATGCATGCTTGGCACAGACTTTAGATGTAACTGATCACCACACATCAATATCTGATAATGAATAAATGAGATCAGAATTTGAAGATGTCTTTAGGGTTTCACTTTTAAAACCACCTATGTCTACCTTGCACTGCTCTCAATCATAGGCCAAAAAAAAAAAGTCATAAAGTGAAGAAAGATATGAGGAATGAAGTCTGTTTATTCACTTCTGTGGCCCTAGTGACGAACACACTACATGGTACAAAGGCCATTCATTTATTTACAGGAACGAAAATCATTGCATGTGGGTGTCTTCTGAGGTAAAAGTAGAAGTCAGAACTAGGTCCCGTGGTCACATTTAGCTGTAAGGAAGGCTTGAAAACAAGTATTTGGTAAAAGGATATGAGATTATCATGAAGGGTTTAGCACAATCATGACTAATCTTCTGGGGCTTTGCCACCCAGAATAAAAGGTTTCCCTCAGCCAGAAAGAGGAGGGTAGGACAGGATAGCTGTCAGATAGCCTGACAGAAAGGCCTCTCACTCTAGCAAAGTGTTCATTGATAAGAACTGATCCTAGACTTCAAGGGAAGTGATATAAGCTTTATTAAACTATTAAATGAAAAAAATATGTTTGTAAATCAGAAAATTATAACTAATACAACAGCAGAACCAGACTGAAGTCAGGAGGATTATCATCCCTCTAAGTTATTGTTTTCAGTGAAGGCACTTTGGTGGCTAGGAGTGTGATTCTGGACCTGATAAGCTGACCCTTGAACAATATGGGTTTGAATTGCACAGGTCCACTTACAAGCAGGTATTTTTCAATAGTAAATACTACACTACTACCTGATTGGTTGAATCCCTGGATGCGGAGGAACCACAGATCCGGAGGGCCGACTATAAACTGTATCCAGATTAACCCTCAGTGTTATTTAGGGGTCAACTATAAATTCTGCTGTATCCTTTAGGCTGCTTTTAGTTATAAATGATAGAAAAGTCAACCCAAACTGGCTTAAATACAAAAGGAATTTATCGGCTCACCTAATCAAAAAGTCTAGGGCTAGGGGATGAAATCAGGTATTGCTGGAAATGGGGCTCAAACCATGGCATCACGTATGGGTTTCTCTCCATCTCTTGCCTGTCTTTTGCTATATTGGCTCCATCATCCCTGGAGGTCTCCCTCACATTGACAGGATGATGGCCTGCAGTGCCAGACTTAGAATTCTCATGGGTCCACGTCCAATAGGAAAAAGGCCCTACCTCCGACCCACATCTCAGAAAACACTTGTGTGGTATCTCAACGGCTCAGAAAACACATTTGCCGGTTTCCAGGTGTAAATATTCCCACTGTGGCCAATTTCAAGCTTCAAATGTGATGTCAATTAATGTGCAGTTGGAAGAACTGTAAAGGGAACCATTACATGGTATTTCTATCACACAGATACATTAGACATCAATAACCTCAAGAACACAGTTAATATTAAAACGTAAAACGCAAAATCAGTTTTGCTTGTTACCTGTGTTTTTAATATAACCTCTTCAGTAGAAAGTCTTATAACCTAATTTTTAAATAACAGCTGTGTCTAACAACTGCTTCACAAGATTCCTGACAAATTAACAGCTGGGTTTCATAAGCTGGGACAAGCCAACTTCAACATACCACCCTTCCACTCTTTTTTAGGTAGAAGCTTTTCCTCTGTGATTGTTTTCTTTCTCTCAATAACAAATATCCAGAATTTCCTGTCTTTTATTTTCCACAAGTTCCCCCACTCCAATGCTCTCAGAAGACAACAAAATAATAATAATAAAACTATTATTATTATGCTCATTTCCACCAGCAATCAAAGAAAAACAAATTTAATCAATAATGTCTTAACGGGCTTCGCTGGTGGCGCAGTGGTTAAGAATTCGCCTGCCAATGCAGGAGACATGGGTTTGAGCCCTGGTCCGGGAAGATCCCACATGCCGTGGAACAACTAAGCCCACGTGCCACAACTACTGAGCCTGCACTCTAGAGCCCGCGAACCACAACTACTGAGGCCCGCGTGCCTGGAGCCCGTGCTCCGCAACAAGAGAAGCCACGGCAATGAGAAGCCCTCGCACCGCAATGAAGAGTAGCCCCCACTCACCGCAACTAGAGAAAGCCTGCGTGCAACAACAAAGTCCCAGTGCAACCAAAAATAAATAAATAATAATAATACTAATAATGTCTTAGCATGCCCTCCCCCAGCGCCCTCCTTCAAAGTCAACATCCCTGCATTGAATCCTTCTCATGCTCTGAATCTTTCTGATGGTCCCTCTTTCTACCAGCTGGAGAAAACTTTGCATTTAAAAGGCTCCTGTGATTTGTGTGATTCCATTAGGCCCACCTGGAGAATCTCCCTTTGGCTATAGTGTAACAATCACAGGCATGATATCTCATCGTATTCAAGGTCCTGGGGATTAGAGTGAGAAATCTTGAGGGGTTATTTTAGGATACTATAACCAATAAAACTCTTTTGGAAATCAGTTTAGCAAAATATGTCGAGCCGTTTCAATGTGTGTTCTAGCTGAATTCACCAGTTCCTCGCTAGGAAATATTATAAACAGACCCAAAGCATTAAAAAAAAAAAAATCATTGTTGTTTATAATTTAAAACTACAACACTCTAGGGCCTCCCTGGTGGCGCAGTGGTTGAGAGTCCGCCTGCCGATGCAGGGGATACGGGTTCGTGCCCCGGTCTGGGAGGATCCCATATGCCGCGGAGCGGCTGGGCCCGTGAGCCATGGCCGCTGGGCCTGCGCATCCGGAGCCTGTGCTCCGCAACGGGAGAGGCCACAACAGTGAGAGGCCCGCATACCGCAAAAAGAAAAAAAAAAAAAAAACTACAACACTCTAAAAGTAAGTTTACAAAGACTATACAAAATATGCTACAATAGTTACATATAATAATATATAAAAGTTTATGTATACTACCATTTCATGTGTACTTCTGAAATTAAAAATCTATATGGATTATGCAAACCAAACTGTAAAAAGCAAAGATAAACAACATTATCTGCCCCCGAAGAGCTTAATACTGAGGTGGAAAAACAAATATGTGTACAAATAACTACAAAATGAGGGAGAATGCAAGCAGTGCAATAATTCAGGGGGAAAAAAAACAGTAAAACCATTGGAACACAGAGACCGTTAGACAAAACAAATCGATGCATCTACATACCTTTGGGGGAGAATGTTGAGGGAAATATTTAGGAGAATAAAAGGATCTGCAGAGCTCCGTAACAGTGGCCAGTAAGCCTCTATCTCGACTTTCCTATGGCCCGTAAAACAACAAGCACTTTTCACATCAACTTGAAATCACAGGTCAATTTCAGCTGTAAGTAATAAAGAATATTAGTCCTCCAGCCAACCTGGGCCCCCTGAAGTTAGTAGAGGGAAGGCAAACATAGCAAGCAGCCAATGTCTTGGGTGGACCCTACATTCTCTCCCTGCATCATTTCCCCCTTCTTGTGTTCTCGTTTCTCAAGTCACCAATGAACCTAAGAAATGGGAAAGCTCCACAAACGTCAAAAGACATTGGCTCAAGTGCCAGCTTGACAAACTATGGCCTCACTTCAGTTTCAATAGTTACATCTCATTCTGTCCATTCACAAACTATCCCTAAGTATAAAGCTCTTTTTTAAAAAAAAATCTTGGGGCTTCCCTGGTGGCGCAGTGGTTGAGAGTCCGCCTGCCGATGCAAGGGACACGGGTTCTTGCCCCGGTCCGGGAAGATCCCACATGCCGCGGAGCGGCTGGGCCCATGAGCCATGGCCGCTGAGCCTGCGCGCCCGGAGCCTGTGCTCCGCAATGGGAGAGGCCACAACAGTGAGAGGTCCGCATACCGGGGGGGGGGGGAAAAAAAAAAGATGGTTTGGCATGACAGAAATAACATGAATTCAAGGGTTAAAGATTCCTGAGATGAAATTTCAGTCCTGACCCTTTCTTGTGTGGAATCTTCGGCAACTTCTCTGATTCTCTACTATGTGTAGGAAACTTGAACTCCAGACCTCCCGCTATGAGAACAAAAGAGATCACACACGCAATACGCTGGGTATAAAGAAGGGGCTCTAAAGGTGCTAGCTACCCATCCCCCCACCCCCTCCCACCACTTCCTCCCATGTTTCAGCACCAGTGAAAGCTTCTTAAGAGTCTTCCCTCCCATGAACCTGTATCTTGAAAGGATCTGTGAAGTAAGACTGTTGGAGAGAAAAGTAGACTTAACTCACCCTTTACGCTTAATCTGGAAGCAAAGACACACCCACTCAGCACTTGTTAACAAGGCTGCTTCTCATCAAAGCAAATACGCTTGAATGAGTAGCTTTAAGTAACTAGATCATTAAACTGGCTTGTCTTACTTGATTTCTCAACAGATAGAGAAAAACAGAAGATGGTTTTTTCAGAAACCTGAACAGTGATTTCCTCCAAAACCAGGAGAAAATAACACTCATTCTTCACTGAAGTGATATGTTTTGATTAAAGGGCCATATATTCCATATCTGACCAAGTGCTTGACCTCTAAGGAAAACTGTTTCTCTCCCCACAGCTTTCCCCTCTCTAAAAAGCAACTATCCCCCACCCCCAAGCAGAAGTTTCTTAATAGAAATCCTATTTATACCTTGACTGTCCAAAAGAATCCATGCTTCTACAGTAAAGCCCCCCTCTCTTCCCAAGTCTTGAAAAACTCAAATGTTAAGGCTTTGGCTCCGAAGCTATGGGGGATCTTAGCAGTGTGATGAGAACATTGGAAAAGGAAGGATGACAGCAATCCAGTCCTTCTCTAGGTCCCTTTCACTTTGAAGCCATATACAAAAACCCTTAGGATAGGGGCTTCCCTGGTGGCGCAGTGGTTGAGAGCCCGCCTCAACCCGGTCCGGGAAGATCCCACATGCCGCGGAGCGGCTGGGCCCGTGAGCCATGGCCGCTGAGCCTGTGCGTCCGGAGCCTGTGCTCCGCAACGGGAGAGGCCACAACAGTGGGAGGCCCGCGTACCGCAAAAAAAAAAAAAAAAAAAAAAAATCCCTTAGGATACTGGATTGGAACATGGCCTGAGAAGAGAGTCAGGAAAGCGCGCACATCTGAACTGTCGAGGTGAAAACTCAGGGAGGCCCCCTTTGCCTCCTTTGCCCTTAAATGGCTGAGCTGAGGACCATGATACAGGTGTCGTGCTTCTCCACTCAGCCAAGCAGCAGCAGCCTGGATTTCAGGCGTCAGATTGGAAAGGGAGCTGTGAAACAGGACAGGCAGAGGCAGGAAATCAGCAAGTCAGACAACTAGGTGGAAGCAAGTAAAAACCACAGTCTGGGTGCTGCAAGATTGCCAAAAGATGGTACTTGGTCTGGGTTCCAGACAGTCTCAGGCTGGCAGTCTTATAAAGGTGGCTTGAACAGTATTTTCAGTATTGATCTGTTCCTGGAACAAAGGAACACAGAAGCCTAATCAAATTGCTAATCAAGAAGTGACTGGGCAAAGATAGAATCCTCGACAGAGGAGTTTTCAGCCGGACTTTGTGATACTTAGCCCTGGGCTATAAAGGGATCCTGAGGGATCTTTGTGACTCTTGCTCCAGGATTATCCAAGAACAATGTCTCTTCTCTCTCCCTCTCTCTTGGCCTGGGATTGGAATTTTTATTCCCCATGATCCCTTTGGCCAAACTCCATGCTGAGTCCTTTACTGCCTTTGTAACTTCCTTTGCAGCACAGCTGTATAACATCTGGATAATTTCTCTGTCCTGTTTTTCTGTTGATTTTCACTTTTAAAGAGCTGTTTGCTGTTTGCCTGTCAAATCAATTTCATCCCTTGTAGGTGGATTTCTGTTGGCCTTAAATAGACTTGCCTCCTAACATTTGCTTGTGAGGATTAAAGGAGATAATGCATGTGAAAGTCTGTGGTAAACCCTAAGGTGTTACACCAATGTTATTTCCCCATTCACCTGTAGTCCATCCTAAGAAGGCATGCCACTTATACTGTGGAAAGTGGGAGAAAGCAAACAATATTCTCAGGCCAACCATCTGGGTGTGGTTTCTCAGAAAACTAATTGGGTCAGTCAGAGGCAGCTACATAATTTGTGGAGCCCAGCATAAAAATTACAAAAGAATTTCAAGATGGTGGCAGCAGAGCATTGAAACTAAGCCTGGGGCCCTTCTAAGCATCAGGCCCTGTGGGACTGCCCAGAGAGCACAGCCATGAAGCTAAACATGACTTCAGTATACTCAGAACAACGTGAGGCTTGCAAAATGCATCCACTACTGCATCTACCTCCACCCGCAAATGGGTCAAAGAATTTAGATACAAAAGGTGGTAGGTAGCTTTGGGGAAAAGGGATAAGAAGCACTTTAACATCTACAAAACATGTGGATATAAGGAAAACACTGAAGAAGATGTCAAGATATGGAAAAGGAAGAATTTCTTTTCAGAATAAAAAGCTTAGGGACTTCCCTGGTAGTCCAGTGGTTAAGACTCCGCCCTTCTAATGCAAGGGGTGTGAGTTTGACCCCTGGTCGGGGAATTAAGATCCCACAAGCCACAGGTGGCGTATCCAAAAAAAAAAAAGAAGAAGAAGAAGAAAAGATAAGAAGCTTAACTGAAAGACCACTGGTCTTCAAGACAGGATATCTTCGTTTCCATCTAAGCTCTCTGAGACACTGGCCAAGTCACTGGAGATGATGTCAGGGGCTGTGCTTTGTATGTTGTAAACTTGTAAATTGCACAACAATTAAAGCATAAACTTTACTGTTGCCATTTTTAAGGGTAGTTCTTGACCTTTGTAGAAAACACACACACACATTCTGATTGGGTCCCCACTTATGTGCAGCTGTATACGCCCTCCAAGGCAACAGGTGGGGAGGGCTTTATGTTCTCCCAAATCAGCCTCTCTTTTTTTTTCCTTCTCTAGTTTCTGCTGCCTCTGGGCTAAAAAGGAAAACAAACCACCCTGTCAATTTGTTAATTTTATGTGTAATCTGCTCAGATGTCTTTGCCCTGCTCTAAAGGGCAGAAGGGGTGGGGAGAAGGGCTGGACATATTCACCCAGCCTGACCTTCCTTGGGTTGTGACATCAGAGCTCTGTTTACATGGCTGAAGGACTGGGAGTCCTGGAATGGAGGGAGGGGACCACGTGGATGATTCAGGAGGCTACACCACCTCCCTGCTCTTATTTTCCTGCTGGCTTGTCAGCTGCTCTGAGCAGCAAAGAGAGATGAAATCGGTAAAGTTCTTCTCTGTCATTTGGCGCCATCTGTTTCCCTTCTTATTCCTTTCCTGAAAACTTTTTTTCAACAAACACAATAAAATAGACAACAGAGGATATCTACAAGAACAAATTCATCTTTCCTCAAGTGTAGATTTGCGGCATCTGCAGAAAAGTCTCCTGTGCTGCTGTTCTTTGCCCCACATCTTGAAGGTACTGGAAAAAAATGAAGGGACGTGATCCTCCCTTATTTACTGCATCTGGGTGAGGTAGACAGTTCATGATTCCTGACATAGAAATGTGTTCAACACATATTTACTATGGACCGAAAATATACCAGGTACCTCATGGGGCTGATGGAGATCAAGTCAAATAAATTGGAAGTTCTTTGGGAGACTGTTTGTTCCTCAAATGTTCTCTTATTCTACTTTGTATCCTTAACGCACTACAGAGGGCTAAAACACAGTAATTGCTCCATAAATATCTGTGGAAAGCCTCTTTGCTCATAGAAATGGTTGTCTTCAGCTGAACAGCACTAGACTCTCTGCATCTGGGAAAGTTTGCTGTGTCCTTACAGTTACAGTGTTATCTTTGGTCAGGGGATGAAATAACCACTTTATAGCAATAATTAGCATTATCAAGTATCAATACATACCATTTTTCAAATACTATGAGAACCACTTCGCATGGATCAACTTATTTAATCCTTTTAACAACCCGATAACTATTATGATCCTTGTTTTACGGGTAAGACTCTAAGCCACAGAAAAGTATAAATTAATTTGCCCAAATGTGCACAGAAACTGACTCCACAGACCTTGTTTCTAATCTCCCAAACTACAGCTGCCTAATCCTTCCAGAACCAAGCACAAGAAGAGCAAATTAAAACAGGGGCTTTAGGGCTTCCCTGGTGGCGCAGTGGTTGAGAGTCCACCTGCCGATGCAGGGGACAGGGGTTCCTGCCCTGGTCCTGGAAGATCCCACATGCCGCGGAGCAGCTGGGCCCATGAGCCATGGCCGCTGAGTCTGCGCGTCCGGAGCCTGTGCTCCGCAGCAGGAGAGGCCACAACAGTGAGAGGCCCAAGTACTGCCAAAAGAAAAAAGAAACAGGGGCTTTCGAACTTCTTTTGACTGTGATCCACAATTTAAAAATTTATACCAACACCTCTATAAAACTAAAGGAAAACTTTCATTACATTTTTTCCATTATATTCTAATTTAGTATTTCTTTTCTTTTTTTTTTTTTTTTTTGCGGTACACGGGCCTCTCACTGTTGTGGCTTCTCCCGTTGCGGAGCACAGGCTCCGGACGTGCAGGCTCAGCGGCCATGGCTCACGGGCCTAGCTGCTCCGCGGCATGTGGGATCTTCCCGGACTGGAGCTCAAACCCGTGTCCCCTGCATCGGCAGGCGGACTCTCAACCACTGTGCCACCAGGGAAACCCTAATTTAGTATTTTTTTTTGAAGCTTACTATCATCCATTAATTCGATTTCATAATGCATAGCTTAAAAAACTCTGGGTTAGGGGGAAAAAAATCAGGCTTACCTGGCTGACCCTGGGCTTGCTGTGCTTAAAGCTGATTCTCTGAATTTTCTCTACTGGGGGAATTAAATTGCAATGACTCTGGTGCATCCAAGCCCCCTTTAGGCCCCTCAGACCCTGAACTTCTGGAAACCCTTCCTCTGCCCATCTTCTGTGTTACGTCACCGCTCCAGCCTGCCATCTTGGGTGGAGTCTCTTTCAGATTTGGCTCTGGCCATATCTGCATTTCTGGTCCATGGGAAGCATGCACCTTTGCCCCTTTCCCTCTCCCCTCCGAGGACAACAGCGCCACCTTCTCTCTGCTCTGTTGTCTAAGGCCAATCCAGCTACAGCTTCTCATACAATTCTTAGGTCCCACCTCCCAACTAAGGGCACACAAGCTCTCTGTTGGATACACTTGAAGGGGATACAGACAGAGTACACGGCTATTTATCTCCAAAGGATCTCTCCGTCCTCCACTCCCCTATAAGCAGAAGGGGTGTGGTGGGCAGAACTGTTTCACATTCTCTTAGCATGACCTGGATTTCCTAGGATTTAATATTGGAATATGGGGGATTTTGCATCATCTTTTACAGAGATTTTTCCCCTTGGCAGGCTCTTCCAAAAGTATGAAGAAAAGAAAGGCCTCATGTTCACATCATTTTACAGATGGATGGGCTCCAGGTAAGTGGAGGGAAAGGGAAGAGAATAAGCAAAGGCTTGGAGTCTGGAATAAGCAATCAGCGTTTAGGGATTACTAGGGAACGTGAGCTTGCTGTGGAGGGTCCATGTATGATGGGACTTTACAGGGAGCAAGAGATGGATGTCAATGGAATCACAACAAGTGGCCCAAGGAGCTTGCCAGGGCCTTAGGCCCTAATCCTAGGCACCCTCCCCTCACATGAGTTGACTCTCCTGGTCCTATCTGTGAACTGGATCCTCGGCACTTCACAGTTCCTCCAGACTCAGAGACCTTGTTCCTGTCCACAGCATGCCAAGTTGATTAAGACTTAGACGTTTGTGAAATTTCTGCCTTTTTACTACCTCAACTAAAAGTTTGATCTCAGCTTTGCTAACTCTATCCTGTGCCTAAAACACTCCAGCTAGTAGAGGCAAGAGCCAAGCAAAGGGTAAGCTGCCATGTCCTGCAAAAGCTGCTAATCGGTGGGCCTGGGGATTGTCCTCACTCACTACACCACCATCCATAGCTCCCAGGGTCCCAAATACACAACTCCTCCAGGGCTGGGAGGCTAAGCCTGAGTCTACTAAGATTGTTTCCCTCCTGTAATGGGTGTTTCCCTCCTGTAATGGGTGAAGACCTGGATTCCATACTCAGCTCTGAAATTTTCTGCCAACACAGTTCAAGTCGGTCTGAGTTTACCTTTGACTTTCGGTTTCTTCATCTAAAGCGTAGTTACAATAACATCTAGCAGGATGTCTCAGACTTCTTGGGAGGAGCAATGAAGTGATGTGAATAAAGGCAAATTGAATCTCCTACTGGTACGACCACTAACATTTACCACTGGGAAGTATTCAATAGATGAAATGGAGAGAATGTAATCACTCCCATCTTGAATCTCTATAGTGAAACATGGGGACATACTCTTCTTTTTTTTTTTCGCGGTATGCGGGCCTCTCACTGTTGTGGCCTCTCCCGCTGTGGAGCACAGGCTCCGGACACGCAGGCTCAGGGGGCCATGGCTCACGGGCCCAGCCGCTCCGCAGCATGTGGGATTCTCCCGGACCGGGGCACGAACCCGCGTCCCCTGCATCGGCAGGCGGACTCTCAACCACTGCGCCACCAGGGAAGCCCATACTCTTCTTTTGAATGTGTTCAACGTGTACCTAGTTATCTGTACTTGACTTTTAATATTGTATTCTTACAAAGAACATGATCTCCTTCGTGTAGTTAAGCTGTTTTGGTGATATTTCCTATTAGCTATTCCTTTGCAAGACTGTCTAAAAAGGAATGAAGAAAATAAACTTTCAAAAGGGGCAGAGAATCCAAGATAACACTTTCTTCAGAAAAGTACTCAAACTAAATCAGTAGGAAACAGCAGAGAACAGGTCTAGCTGGTCAGGCGAAGAGCCAGCGAAAATCCTGCTTTTGAAATATGGTGGAAATCTCAGAATATTATAGTATTACGGTTTGTCAGGTTCAGGAGATAGATTTGCAAACAAAACAAAACTCTTCATTTGACAGAAATACAGTCATGGATGGGGAGCCTTTAATTCATTTGAAATACAAGCAAATCTGTAAGCAAAACAACTCCCTGGGCAACAGGAGAAAATATTTTGAAGGCTCAGAGAGGCCTAAAAGGACCCTGAGATTAACCTGGAATTCCTATCAGTGACTCATAAACAGTTAGAAGCAGGTATTTGTTTACATGGAGCCAAGCAGAACCCACACCCCAGAATCCTCTCGAAGCCCCAGAGAGAGTGACTCTTCTAGGATTTATATCCATCTGCTTCCAGAAAAGTGCTTGCAGTGAGTCTTTTATGTATACAAATGAAATTGTTGACATGGAAATAGAGGACGTGAACCCTGAGGGAGGAGGATGTAAGTAGTTTAATCAATCCAAGCAGAAGTTTAAGTATTTCTTAGCAATGGAGGCCTTTAATCAAACGTAGTCTTCACCAGACAGTTAAGAGTGCTGCCTTAAAGTAAGGAGGGTGGGAAGCGGCAGAGGTCCCCTTGCCTGCCCATTGTTCGTGGCACTTCTATGAGGCTCTACAGCAGTTTGGAGAACATTTTGAAAATCAGGGTTCTAGATGATTATAGCTACTGTGATTGAACATTCGCCCTGAGCTTCCAGCAAATCAAGATAAAAAGGGAGATACTATGGATCACTTTTTCTTCCTTCAGTAAAAGAAAACCAAAGGTTCTATCAGTCTCTCTGGAACATTCTAACTTAATATAAGGAATGCTTTTTGGAGTGGCTGAAGGAGTGGATGGATACCATATACTCAGAAGATCATAATTTCCTTCAGAATTAGGTGATGGTAGTGGATATTTGTCTTCTTCTTCTTTTTTTTTTTTTATTTAATGCCCAGTTTTGGGACCCTTTCCTTATGTTTAGGCAATTTATTTCCCACTGCATGAACCTTGATAGAAAAGCTTCTCTCAGAGAAGCTGAAATAGGGGCTTCCCTGGTGGCACAGTGGTTGAGAGTCCGCCTGCCGATGCAGGGGACACGGGTTCATGCCCCGGTCTGGGAGGATCCCACATGCCGCGGAGCGGCTGGGCCTGTGAGCCATGGCCGCTGAGCCTGCGCGTCCGGACCCTGTGCTCTGCAACGGGAGAGGCCACAGCAGTGAGAGGCCCACGTACCGCAAAAAAAAAAAAAAAAAAAAAAAGAAGCTGAAATAGCCAGGTACTCAGTATTCCAGCCCCTCTTGCAGCTAACACAGGGGCATGTGACTGAAGCTTGGCCAATCAGATGCTAATCATATAAAGATTCGTTTCCAGGGCAACAGGGCCAGCCAGCAGTGTGGAGGAGATGGTTCTGCTGGCGTTTGATGGGAATTTGGGGCCTCCCTACTCAGCAGCAGTGGCACTGCCCTTGATGAACTAGCTCTGTACAGTCATTCTGGCTCTGGTTCGAGGTCCCCTTTGCTCAGAGTTCCCCTTTTCTCACCCAGTTTCCAGCTTTCCCATCTATCCCCTGAGCAACCCATCATTCTTCCAGTCAATTCCTTTCTAGCCTAAATCAGCCAGAATCCATTTGTTACTTGCAAACAGATTCCCAGCTGAAATGGTAACTATGAGGCTTAGGTCTGCTATGGGAAATACAAAAGGTGATACAGTGCAGTTGTGTTCAACTTAAGAAAATTCAGCTACATAGGTTCGTTGGACAAGAGCATGAGGGAGAAAAGTAAGATTCTTTTATTTGCTCAGTTATCCTTGCTTGTTCAAACTCAACCAAGGCCCCTACTATCCCAGAATAAGGAGACCATGGCCAAAATGCAAAGAGACACAGAAGAATTCAATCTTAGGCTTGAGTTACAAAAGACCCAGGTTTTAGCAATTTAAAGATAAGAAGTTTTCTGGGATTTCCCTGGCGGTCCAGTGGTTAAGACCTTGCGCTTCCACTGCAGGGGGCATGGGTTGGATCCCTGGTCGGGGAACTAAGATCCCACATGGCACACAGCCAAAAAAAAAAAAAAAAAAAGTTTCATGGGTCTTTTTGACTTCTGTATCTGCCTTTTGGCCATGCTTGCTGACTTTACAACCTAACCCCTTCCTAAGATGAGGCTCCACTATACACAGCAGTAGTGAGCACTCAAGACTCTCAACTATACAGGCACTGGCAACCACTCCTTTCCTACATACCCCTCAGCAGCTCTGCTCACCCCATTGTCCAGGGTAACCCAGGAAACTAGTGTTGGTTTACAGCATTGACCTTAAGAAATTCTATTAAGACCAATACCCTGGAGGCATTTCATATCTAGTTCCAAAGAGAAATATTACAAACATTTTATAGATGATGCCTTTGTATCTTCTTCACTCCCAGTTCAACTGCTCACACCTGTTTCCATTAGAGAGCGAGAAAAGAGGAGAAGAGAAGGGGAAGACGGGGGGGTGGGGGGGAGCATGAAAAAGAGGGAAAGGGAGAAGCGGAGAGGGAAGGAAGAGGTCACCTACTTTATTTCACATCAGGGTTCCTGTCTTAGTCTGTTCAGACTGCTATAAAAGAAATACCATAGATTGCATGACTTAGAAACAACAGAAATGTATTTCTCACCAGTTCTGGAGGCTGCAAGTCTGAGATCACGGAGTCAGCATGGTCCAGTTCTGTTGAGAGTCCTCTTCCAGGTTGCAAGACTGCCAAACTTCTCATCACACCCTCAAGTAGTGGAAAGAAAGTAAGAGAGCTCCCTGGCGGTCCTTTTATAAGGGGACTAATCCCATTGATGAGGGCTCCACCCTCATGACCTAATTACCTCCCAAAGGCTCCACCTGCTAATATATTGGGTGTTAGGACTTCAACATATCAATTTGGGGGGACAGAACATTAAGTTCTTATCCAGTGTTGGCATCTTGTGATCACCTACTCCTCACAACTAGAAGAGTAAACATTTAAAATTCACCTGGGCACTCCAGATTTGAAGATACCAATACCACTTTAAACCCATAACGATCTTCCTTCAGTGTTAACACCTGTGCTTCAAAAGTGTGTGCACATGAATTACATAAAACCTGCATAGTAATTGGGAAAAAGGTTACTATTTCTCTATGTGCTAATAAAGATTGAAAAAAAAGAGCTCTTTTCACTCAGGAGTTGGCAAACTGTGGGTCTATGGGCCAAATCCAACCTCCTGCCTTACTAAATAAAAATTTGAAACATAGCCATGCCCATTCATTTACATATTGTCCATGGTGGCTTTTTCGATATGGCAAAGCCTTAAGAATTTTCTGTCTGGCCCTTTACAAAAGTTTGTCAATCTGCTCTGGCTAACAGGGAAAGCCCAAAGTGTGGTCTGTGACTGCTACTGGCCTATGAACTGTCTCTTACTGAAATTGAAAGTATTTAGAATCCCTTACAGCATTTTGACGTTGTCAAGACATCCAAGTATGTGACTATTTTTCTAGTAATTTTTATTGTATTTTTGAGGGGGGGGATTTTTTTTTATTCAAACAGAAAGTCACAAAAATTATAATCATCCTCATCAGTTTGTATTTTTTTAAGTATCAGTTCATGAAGGATTAGAAATAAAATATTCAGGAAGTCACAATTTTTCTATGAGAAAAATATGTTAATATCTATCATAATGACTGTAACGAGCCCTTAATAGATAACAAAACTCAGCCCTTGAGGCTTCATCCATGGCATAGATTTTGCTTTGGAGAATAAAATGGAGCTAAGGAAGGCAGAACCAGGTTCAAAAACTATTTGGCCCACAAGCTGGGTCCCCAGTGAAGCTTTCTCTAATTCTGTTGCTGTATTAAGGCCCCAATATCCAAGATATATTTATTTCTAGTTAATGCACAATTATATACAGAGCACTTTCTATACATAGGTGCTGGAGGAATTAAAATACAGTTCAAGGCTTCCAGAAGTTTACACTCTAGGTGAAAGAGCTTAAGGCAATTATAAACATATGAGACACTGGAGTTTGTGGGAGGCTGCTATAAAGAGACTATTGTGGGGACTTCCCTTGTGGTCCAGTGGGTAAGACTCACCGCTGCCAATGCAGGGAGCCCGAGTTCGATACCTGGTCGGGGAGCTCGATCCTGCATGCACGCCACAACTAAGAAGTCCACATGCCGAGGGCTTCCCTGGTTGAGAGTCCGCCTGCCGATGCAGGGGACACGGGTTCGTGCCCCGGTCTGGGAAGATCCCACATGCAGCAGAGCGGCTAGGCCCATGAGCCATGGCCGCTGAGCCTGCGCGTCCAAAGCCCGTGCTCCGCAGCGGGAGAGGCCACAACAGTGAGAGGCCCGCGTACCGCAAAAAAAAAAAAAAAAAAAAAAAAAAAAGTCCACATGCCTAAACTAAGACCCAATGCAGCCAAAATAAATAAATAAATTTATTTTTTAGAAAAAGAGAGACACTATTGTCAGTTGGTATATGAATTCATATATTCACGAATGCCATTCAAATATATCCATCTCCCTTCTGTTAAATGCCCTTCAACCTAACTTAATAATGTAATCCATTGAGACCTCTAGGGGAAGGTGACTGAGTACAGGACTGTGATCAGGAGAGCTGAGCAGAGATGCCAAATGCCAGACAGCTCACTCCCTTTCTGAGGGGCTGGCTTCCACATGCTGGCAGGTAAAACTGTAGTGGGGGCGGGGGGGGGGGCGGTGAGCTTTAGACTTAAAATGCTTATGAAGGAAATAATGGCTGAAAATAAATGAGAAATTAGAAAAAGAGCAAACTAAGTAGAAGAAAAGAGTACCATATACAGAGTATCCACGAAGCTGAGAAACAATTTAAACTATATGTTAGTTCTATTTTCATGAAATGTGGCCCATGAATGTTCAGATAAAGTACCTCAAAATTAAAGTAATTGGTCCAATTGTTAATCTGAAAAAAGCACAGTAAATATATTATTTCCTTTGTATTTCCTTTTTTTTTTGATCTTCTATAGTTGTATTGTCTAATACAATAGTCACTAGGCATATGTGGCTATTTAAAGTAATTACTGGAGAGTGAAGAAATGGAACATTATCACGATAGCAGAAAGTTCTATTGAACAGCATGCTTTATAATGTGTGCATTACTTTTTCCAGATTACTAGTTGAACTCACTGAATTTAGAGGTACTTTATTCAAAAAGGTGTTTGTAAATTGAAGAAAAACATACTGAGCATGTAATTTGAAAATATAATACATTGTTTAAAAATGTTTATCCTGGGACTTCCCTGGTGGCACAGTGGTTAAGAATCTGCCTGCCAATACAGGGGACATAGGTTCAAGCCCTGGTCTGGGAAGATCCCACATGCCACGGAGCAACTAAGCCCGTGTGCCACAACTACTGAGCCCTTGAGCCACAACTACTGAAGCCTGCGTGTCTACAGCCCATGCTACGCAACATGAGAAGCCACTGCAATAAGAAGCCCTCGCACCACCACAAAGAGTAGCCCCTGCTCACTGCAACTAGAGGAAAGCCCGTGCACAGCAATGAAGACCCAACGCAGCCATAAATAAATAAATTTATTTTTTTAAAGTTTCACAACTTTTTACACCCTCCAAATACATAATTAACTTCCTAAAGGCTAATTTTTATTTTTATCAGGATATACCTGCACATAGTTTAAGGAATCAAATTATTTAACAAGACATAGTAAGAAAAAAATATTGTTTGCTCCCATCACATCCCATTTCCCACTCCTTAGAAGCAAGCAATTTCAACCCTTTCAGTTATTTACTATGTTTTCTCCCTATCTCTAAGGGCGATGCTTATACTGCGGCTTCCTATGTTTTCAGGTTAGGTATCTACCTACTCATTTCCCACTAACGGAAGATGAGCATTTCTTTCCCAAACTTCCCATCACGGCCCCTGCACACTTCCCTCCTCCTCATCCTTCCAATAAACGTATTTTGCTTCATAAAAATTCAGTGCTGTAATTCTTGACTGTGTAAATGATATTCACAGCCAAGCTATACAGAACATCATTTGCCTTATTTGAATGTGTACAAGTAGGTATAAAGCTTGATGAGTTTTCACAAGCGAGCACATTATGCAACCATCACCCAGATCTAGAAACAAGACAGTGAGACGGAAGCACCCAACAGCCTTCATAATCCTCCTGTCACCCGTCCTCTAGAACCACTCTGACCATTTTTGCTATAGTTTTGTCTGTTCTTACAATTTTTATAGAACCACAGTGTGTACTCATTTTTAAAAATTTTCTTTTATTTATTTTTGGCTGCGTTGGGTCTTCATTGCTGTGCATGGGCTTTTCTCTGGTTCCAGTGAGCGGGGGCTACTCTTCGTTGTGGTGCACGGGTTTCTCATTGTGGTGGCTTCTCTTGTTGTGGAGCATGGGTTCTAGGAGCGCAGGCTTCAGTAGTTGTGGCTCACAGGCTCAGTAGTTATGATGCCTGGGCTTAGCTGCTCCGTGGCATGTGGGATCTTCCCAGACCAGGGTTCAAACCCGTGTCCCCTGCATTGGCAGGCCGATTCTTAACCACCGTGCTACCAGGGAAGCCCAGTGTGTACTCATTTTTGTCTGGCTTCTTTTGCTATTCTTTTTCTAGCTTGAGATCAAAGCTTAGATTATTGATCTTTCTTTTCTATGTATTTAAAGCTATAATTCTGATAGCATTAGTTATATCCTATAAATTTTTACACGTTGCATATTATCATTCATTTCAACATAGCTTTCCATTGTGGTATTTTTGTATTTTAAAAATACTGATTTTTCTCCATCATGTTGCGATATGTTCCTTACACCAATCTTTAGAAATCTGAGGAGACATTTTATATATCCTGGACAACAGCTACAGTTGAGGTCATCACCTGATTAGTTGATAATACAGTCATTTCCGAAGATCCATTAAGTTTCTGTACAGTCTGAACAGATGTTAGGAGCCTTTACCCTGAATCTTTCTGTATTTATTTATTTTTTTGCTTGTTTTCTTTCTGTATTTTTAATGATGGCACTTTCCCCAGAGATGTAGCACTGACTTGCTTTACTATTCTGGCTTCTACTTGGCCCTTGTTTCAGTCATGGAACCAAAGTGGGGATTCTGTCAGTTGTCAGGTTATGTCTATCCCAAATACACACTCAGGAACAGGGAAAGTAAGCACAGGGGTAAGTCCAAGAACTGAGCTGCCTGTGACACAAGCTAGGGCCCAACGTCCATGCGTGACCTGACCCAACAGGAAGCCAACTGTCAGAGAAATGTTAAGTCACAGCCACATTACAAAAAGTATGGGAAGCGAATTTGCAGTGACTAGACAGTAGGTGTATGAGAGCAGTCACAGATGTCAGATCTCACAGCTCAGCAACTGTGTCTAACCTGTACTTATCCTCTCCACTGAGCTTTAAATTTGAATTATTTTTTTCATCAATATAAATTCTATTTTGACAATTCCTAAACCTGCCCTATTTTTTATAGAACCTTATTTCCCCATTTTTGACACTCTTATTTCTTTACACATATTATACAGTGATTTCCAGTTCTGTATCTGATAATCCCCGTATCTGTCACCGTTGTAGAGCTTATTCTGTAATTTGTTTCTGCTAACTCTTGCTTACGATGGCATTTCTTTCTATGGGGTAGATTTATTTCCTCCCTCAGTCCCAGAAGGTCAGATTGGCTCTCCTCTATCAGCCTCCATCCATTTTCCAGGTAAGAGAACAGGAAAAGGCTAGCACTTTCACCAGGGAAGCAGAACTGTCCTCATAAACTCCAAGTAGACTTCTGCTTACATCTGCCTGATCAGAACCGTGTTACAGCCCTTAACTGCAAGGCTTTAAGCCTCCCTAACTGAGCGCACTGGTGATGAAGTGTCGAAAGAGCCACTGTGAGTTTCTCCATGTAGTAGAGACAGGCAAGAGTCCCAAGTCACTGCGAGGGGGTTGGTGGCACAAGTCATGAGGGTTACAAAACGCTGTATTGGAGCAGGGGTTATGGAAGGGTACTCAGACCTAATCTACAAGGGCCGTTAAAGGCAAGGCCTCTGTTTGTAGAACCACTGCTGCTGGCCAGGTTCTCCCTGTAGCTGCTGCCTGTAACTCACTATTCAGGGCCTCTAACACACCTTACAGTAACCAGTAACCATCAACCAACAAATCAGGAATTTATATAGACAAAGCAAAAGATTCAAACTGACACAAAAAAAGAAGAAACATCCTTTGGTCAAGATTTATTTCAAGGCCTGAAAACACTGACTAATTGAAAATGGCCCTACTGCAATTTCTTATAATACATAAATACTTTATATATAAAACTTAAAAAAATGTAGACACTTAACTCCTAAACCACACACTATACGCTTTTCAAAAGCAACAGTTATTTAACAAAATGTAAGGTGACAATATCAAAGAATTTTCACACTTAATGAGGACACAATCAGTCGCAAGCTACTCAAACACAAATCTTTTTTACACTTTCCATGTTTGTTTTTAACTTTGTTTCATAGAACCACTGACAATTGAGGCTTCTTTCAAGTATAGGATTTCTAACATTAAATTACATTTTCTAAGTATTTCTTTAAAGAAGAAATGAAAAATACACATACTGCACTGTTTGCCATAAATTCATACACCAAAGTCAAAACAATCCAACTGAATTTATTCCTGCTTCCCCCTTCTCCAACATTAGCTTTGGATGTTCTTCTAAATGTTATATAAACAGTTTTGTTAAAATCAGTTCTCATTTATGCAGATTAGGGGAAAATGTTTTTTTTTTTTTTTTTTTTTTTTTCTTTTTGCGGTATGCGGGCCTCTCACTGTTGTGGCCTCTCCCGTTGCGGAGCACAGGCTCCGGATGCGCAGGCCCAGCGGCCATGGCTCACGGGCCCAGCCGCTCCGCGGCATATGGGATCCTCCCAGACCGGGGCACGAACCCGTATCCCCTGCATCGGCAGGCGGACTCTCAACCACTGCGCCACCAGGGAGGCCCGAAAATGGTTTTATAATGAGTTATCTTTAAAATTATCTTCTAGATAGCACTCTTTAGCCTTAAATTACATTGTTCACACACAACTACAACAGTCTGCATTTGCTCAGGAACATACAGTCACATTAAAAACAAATTAACTCTGTATTTCATAGTTTAGTTGGCTCTTAAATAGTTTCCCTAGGGGGGAGAACAAGTATTTTGTGTTGTTTAAGAAACTGGTATATATAAATGAAATGCTAGGTGTTCGTTTAAACTTTGAGGAAACCCACAGGTGAACATTTGGGTGTTTTTTCTAAAATGCTAGAGATATGCACTTAATCACTGTTCATATAGTGAAGCGATGGGATGGCAGATACAGACACAGATGAAAGTCTACATTTTGTAAATGTAAAGTTGGATATTCTAAATGCAAGAACTGACACTGACAATTGTTTACAGGAAACAAAGGTTAAGAAAAATGTTGAAGAATATCTACTCTTAAAAAGAGAGAAGTGTTATACAACACAAAAATGAGAACTAGAGATTCGAAAAACACTCATTTTACTGTTTTAAAAGAAAAACAAAAAAATAACAGGGAGAGAGTCTAGACCAATTAGAACTGAGGCAGCTGTAACAAAAATGGAACCCAGTACAGTGATTTGAGCCCTTAAAGGAAATGACTAACTAAAATGAAATTTCATAAGTCTTCATGTCTGTAATAATATATAAACGCACAAAATTTCAAAATTATGAAGTCTGGATTTTTCCCCTTAGGTTTGTAATAAACTGTCAAACCTCTGCTTAATATAGTTATATTTATGAGCCTTCTGATTAGCAGAGCATGCTATACAGGTACATGCATGCTAGAATTTTACCATGAGAATTAATAGCTCTCATCTCAAACCAGTGACTTGCCTGTTACCCATATTTATATATATTTCATTTCCATTATAAAACACTTAAGACCTTTCTATGGTACATTTTAATCAACATATTACATAAAAAAGAATCGATTTTTAAAATGAACCTTTTTAGTACTGTAACATGATGGGTTTAACTGAACAGTTGGAACATAATATGGTAACTACATTGTACTGTTTAATTCACAGCTGTAGGAAAAAGTTTGATTTTTAAAGTACAACCAAGATGAGACTGTAGAGTTATGAGCAGTAAAATATTAGAAAACAGTGAATGAATAAATAAGATGCTTTTCCTTCAGTGGCCATTCATTATTTTGCTTTTAGGAACCTGGAAGAAATTGTCTTCTTTGAGTTTCAAATGTTCCGGTAAATCTAGTCGTTTCTTAGCTTCCTCAATATCACCTTGAATGGCTGAAATAAGTGACTCTGTGGAGAGAATACACCAGGTAAAGAGAACGAAAAACTGCTGCTGTGCTTTTTTACTACTCCTTTGCTCAGCTTCGCCTAAAATCTCATAGGCTGGCAGTGTTCCGGGCACAGGGTAGATGCCCAATAATGTTCCTTCTAGACTTAAGTAAAAGTCAATAGTACACAAAAATGTCCCTAATCTTCTTGCAATTACTTAGAGACTAAGGCATTAGCAGAAAGGTACATGGCATATACTAAATGGAAGAAACAAACACTATCAATTCTCTTCAGTATTTACATTTGTAAAAGAAACTCTACATTAGAATTAAAACTATCACACTACACTAAGATACTTGACATTTGTCTTAAATGTTCCGATTTACTGCTTCTTACACTTCAACTACCGCTAAGCATCATTATTCATCACAGTATTAACTCTTACTTGCTCCTTAAAATATGAAAAGGAAATAAAGGTTTCATTAACTTCATACTGTTGGAGAGAGAGCCAGCCTGCTGGCTTTGAACCTAGGCTCCATCACTTAACTATGCTACCCCGGGCAAATTACTTAACCTCTCTGGGCCAATTTCCTCATCTGCAAAATCGGCAAAATAATTCCTCACGTGGGTGTTGTGGGGATAAAGTGAGTTGATTCATGTAAGGCTCTTAAAGCAGTGCCTAGCATATTAAATGCTCAAATATTATCTGTCTAGCCATGATTACTATTAGGAGAAGCAGCAGAAGTAGCTGCAGTAATATTTAAGAAGATCTAAATAAGAACTTACCTAAAGAATCAAAGTTCTTTTCTGGTCTGAGGTAGCCGACAATGGCCACGTTGAGAATTTCCCCATAGAAGTCCTCTTTGAAAGTATGCATGATATGAGTTTCCTACAGTCAAGAGATGTTAAAATTGAATTTAGCTTTATGGTGAGGTAATTTAAATGAAACAATCAACCCTCCTTAAAATTTTAAAGACAGGTTAAAATCTAAGAGCAGTATTTCCTGAATTCTTCCATTGCTCCTGTTCTTGACCTTGTACCATTATAACTGAGTAAGGCAGATGCTATCCCACAAATCTGGTGTGATTTGCTGTTTTTATTTATTTATTTATTTATATTTATATTTTATTTTTTTTGTGGTACGCAGGCCTCTCACTGTTGTGGCCTCGCCCGTTGCGGAGCACAGGCTCCGGACGCGCAGGCTCAGCAGCCATGGCTCATGGGCCTAGCCGCTCTGCGGCATGTGGGATCTTCCCAGACCGGGGCACGAACCCGTGTCCCCTGCATCGGCAGGCGGACTCTCAACCACTGCGCCACCAGGGAAGCCCGATTTGCTGTTTTTAG
This sequence comes from Mesoplodon bidens, assembly GCF_964165515.1. NCBI lineage: Eukaryota > Metazoa > Chordata > Mammalia > Artiodactyla > Ziphiidae > Mesoplodon > Mesoplodon bidens. The sequence goes on from NC_138162.1 coordinate 85,184,562, forward strand.
AAAAAGCTAACATGCACCAAAGTAATTAAGGGTCTTATCAAGGTGAAAAAACTGAGCAAATACAGCAGAGGGAACGAGCAAAGAAACTCTTCTTCAAAAGATACCATTCCATTAAGCGAATTAAAAAAAAAAAAAAAGGCAACACAGTGGAAGAAGGCATTTGTCATACATAGTTCCAACAAAAGAATTGGATCCAGAATATATTAAGAACTTCTTTAAGTCAGTAAGACAGACAATCCAATTTTTTAAAAAGGGATAAAGACTTGATCAGGCACATCATGTATGTCTGTTATCAGCAAAGAAAAGGAAAAAGAAAAACTGTAAAAAGTATGAACCTCCTACCAATGGAAAACTGAGTTCCTCCTAACTATGGAAGGACCTCCAAGGCACTCCTTAACTGGCTCTACAGTAAGAGTTCTGTTATCTGAGTAGCTGATAAGGAAAAATTAGTCATGGGATAGCCTCCCCTCCCCTTCATTTCCTCTCTCATTCCAGAGAAAAATATTTTGCCTTCTTTCATTTTCTTTATCTATTCCAACACACCCTTAATCCTGAAAAATAAGAGGAACACTGAGCACAATGTTAAGTAGTTCTGGGCCACTTCTATTGCTTATACCAGCACTTTTCTATAAACTCTTCAAAGAGAATGAAACTTAGATCAACTATAACTGTTTGTGCCACATACTTGAGCTGACCCAAAGATTCAGCCACATATAGCAGATTAAGCACTTAAGCTGTGTAGGTTTTCTGTTCATAAGAACAGAAGAATTATGTACACCCTCAAAGGTGTTTAAAAAGAGGAAAAAAAGCATCACCTTGCAATTTTATCAGACAGCACCATCCACGGCGTAAGCAGTTCTACCTTAACAGGGTGACCAAATAATTAAAGAGTAAATGACCTACATTAACTGGTGAACTCAACTTTATCTCACTTTTATTTCTAATAAAGGTAAACACATGGGCAGTTATAAAAATTAATTATTGTAGTTTTGGTTTGTGATTCCACTTTCTATTTTCTCCATGATTTAAAAGATAAACGCATAAAAATTTATTAATCTATGTTATTGGGTACACAGTGATGTAATTTGTGAGTTCTGGTATACTATTAAGTTCATATAAATTCAAAATAGATTTTTATAACTTTAGGATGTTAAATGCAGTCCCCATGGTAACCACAAAGAAAATATTTATAGAAAATACACAAAAGGAAATAAGAAAGGGATCAAAATGTGTCACTACAAAAAAAAAGTCAACTAAACAAAAAAGGCAGTAATGGAGGAACTGACAAAAAAGCTATAAAGCATACAAAAAACAAATAGCAAAACATCAGACATCTCTCCTTATCAGTAATTACTTTAAATGTAAATGGTTACTCTCCAATCAAAAGGCAGAGATTAGCAGAATGGTTCAAAAACACAAGATCCAACTATACCCCCTTCATAAGAGACTCACTTTAGATCCAAAGACACAAATAATCTTGAAAGTGAAAAGGATGGAAAAGTTATTCCATTCAAATAGTAACTAAACTCTTCACTTTTAAATCTGTCAAGTAAATTCTCGTATTTGGATTATGTTGGGATCACCACTGATGAGTTCTATCTGTGTATTACTCTAAATCATCATCCCATTCTCTGTTTACAGTGAAATACAATTCTTAATTCTTACCATGGACTTTTTTGTATTCTTGTAGTATGGGTTCCATCCTATGCTCACCACCATCTTATGGACGTCTCCACTTCCAACACTGGCCCAACCATAATATATGCCAGTGGATACATCAGCTGGAAGATTATCTACTACTTGTTCAGGAAAGTTAGCTAAACAACAGAAGAAAATATGCTAATATTTAGAGTTTCATAGTCAATATTTAGAAAATTCACATGTAAGGCTAGTCTAAATCATTACCCTCAGAAGATTCCTAGGACTCTAACTACAATTATTAATTCCATCATTTCATACTCTGGCTAGGATTTCTTTCTCCTTTTCATACGTATTGGTTAGGAAAAAAGGTACCAGATTATATATGTATAAGTTACCAGGTTATAGTAAGTGTACCAAAAATCGTAAACTCGGGCTTCCCTGGTGGCGCAGTGGTTGAGAGTCCGCCTGCCGATGCAGGGGACACGGGTTCGTGCCCCTATCCCGGAAGATCCCACATGCCGCGCAGCGGCTGGGCCCGCGAGCCATGGCCGCGGAGCCTGTGTGTCCGGAGCCTGTGCTCCGCAACGGGAGAGGCCACAGCAGTGAGAGGCCCGCGTACAGCAAAAAAAAAAAAAAAAAAAAAATCGTAAACTCTCACAGTAGAGGAAAACAGGTACATGAACAGCTGGGGTTTTTTTTTTAGCCCTGGTCCTTCTTAAGGAGGTTCAGCATCTCTTGAAAAGATCTCTATTTTCGAAATATACATGCCTAGGTCCCAAGCTCAAAGACTGCTTTAATAGGTCTAGGTGCAGCCCTGGAATGTATTTTTAAGGAAAAATTAAGCATACCTTCAGGACCTGACAACTAAAACTAATGCAGACCAAAAAAAATACCTGGTTCTCATTCATCTGCCTGTGTCATCACTTGAACACAACCTACTAACGTATTTAAAGAACGAAAACCTTACAGCTGGCTTAAGAATTTAGCCTATCGGGCCCACATTACATTTTCGAAAGAGAAAGACGCGCGCCACGCTTGGCGGATTTATCACGGCTGGATAGCGAGGCGGGAAAGAGGGCTCCCGAAACTCAGCTCCGGCTTCCTGCCCTCACCACCCCCCAAGCCGGTGAGATCGGAGCCACGGGCAAGGACGCGCTCCATCAGTCCGACCAAAGGTCCTCAGCCTCAACAAAGCGGGAGCGGGGAGGACGGGAACGTCACCTCTGCCCGTTGCCCCACCACCCGGCCCGGAGCCCCCCGGCGGACGTCCCTGCCCTCAGGTGACCCGGCCCAGCGTGGGTGGGGGACTCCGCGCCCTCCCGCGCTCACCTGTAGGGATGCCCAGCTGCTTGGAGCCGCGACCGAAGCCCCGCACCACCTGGCCGCGGCAGAAGTACGGCAGGTGCCTCATGACGCCGTCCGCTCGGGGTGCGGGCTGCGGTCCAGTATGCGCGTCCGGCGGAGCCGCCGTCGAGGCGGTGCCCGGACGCCCCGGACCAGCCGGGGGACGCGGGCGGGAGCTCCGCAGGCCGGCCGGCCGGCCGGGCGAGCGCACGGGCGTATAACTGGCCGAGCGGCGCGGACGACACACCACGGCGAGACGCTCACGCCACTGACCGAACAGACGGCGCCGGGCAACTCAGACGCTGGGTCTGGGCTCCTGAACGCCGGCGACCGCGGAAGTGCGGCTGTGGGCGGGGAGCGGAGCGGAGGCGGGCCGGCTTGGGACGGCCCCCTAGCCCACCGAGCGCCACGGGCCTACGCACTCTGCCCAGGCCGAGCGCCCCGGCGCTCGTACGGCTTCCGTAGCCCCGCCCCCAAGGTAGCCCCGCCCCAGCCGTAGCCCCGCCTCCAACGTAGCCTGGGAGGTGTCGGTTTTTTCCTTGGTATCTCTCTTTTCCCGGGCGGTGGGAACCGAAGCGGGGAGACGTGTTTCAGCCTGGTGCCTGTGAAAGCACTGTCCTCATTCTCAGACACTCCGAAGTGTTTCTTTCCCCCTTTTCCTTTTCATTATGATCCTGATGCCGAGAAGAGACGTTCTTTAGCTCCTTGACAACTGCTAGGTTGCTCGTCATTCATCACTCATTCGCTTTTTAAAGATTTATTAAACCTCCAAAATTCCACCTCTTCATAGAAGCTTTTCACGACTAGCTACGGGAAGTGGACCTCCTCTCCCCCAGACCACTTGACCATGGTCTGAAGTTGTATCAGTATGTAAGCGGGTATGTATGTAAGGAGAGCGGGTCCTGGTCTGTAACGCTGCAATCCCAGTGACTAGTGGAAGGTTACAGTGATGCAATTTTTTTGAGCAGGGAAGCGGCTGCCTACCCTCCCTCTATCTTCCGGTCTGCCTGAGAACTTAATAAACTTGATGTAAGACTTGATCTCTACTGCAATGCAAATTTGTGGGCCTTCTGACCGTTGGAACTGTGAACATTACCTCGGGAAATAGTTCCAGGGTCACTCACAAGGTATATCCTCTTGTCTTGTTCTTGAGAAAGAAGTTTTAATTCTTCTCTTTTGCCTTTCTCTACAAATGTGTGTGAAATTCTGTCCAGCCTTTGCAGTCATTATCCTTTTACTTTAACTCTGATAGTGCTTACCCAGTGTTCAAATTATGTTCTCTCTCTATCGGTACCAAAGGGGTTGAGAAATGGAATATTTCCAGTCATACCGGTAAGCTAAGGATGTCACAGTCATTAGCGATGTAGCCCTCCAGTATAACCTGGTGAGCCCTGAGGAAACTCAGGATGTGAAAACACAGGATACTGGCCCCAGATAAGTGAGGTGCACATCAAAGGAATGATTTCAATGAGCCCAGACGCTTGCATCTTCCCATACATAGAAAGATACTAAATTCCTTAACTTGGGATACCTGGTTTTCTTTAATTAACAATAATCTTTTAACGTTTGGACTACCTGCCCTTTGTTGTAAAACTTCTATATAATCTGGCTTCCCCCATTGCCTCCTCGGAGCTGTTCGCTCAGGGTTACTTGAGATGCTGCCTCCTGGGCTTGAAGTCCTAAAAATTCCTGCTGAATAAAACATAACTCTCAACTTTTAGGTTGTGGGTAATTTTTTAGTTGGCAGGGTCTTTGTTGGTAAGACTGTGTTATTTCCCTAATACTAGTATAGCGCCTGGCTTATAGCAAACTCTCTGAAAGTATCTGCAGAAAGAATGAATTAACAAGCCCAGCATGTGCCAAGCACAATGCAAGGTGCTGGGGGAACAAAGGTGTCTGAGACAAGGTCTTGGCCTTCAGGAGACTCAGCTTAGTGGGGGAGACCTATTGGGAAGCCTGATAACATAGCATTCTATGCTATAAATAGGCCAATGAAGTCCTGACAAAGTGCTTGGAAAGCTGCTAGAGGGAGCAGTGCTCAATAAAAGGCATTTTGTATAGTTAATGGTTAAGTGCACAGGTGCTAGAGCTAGATAAGCCAGGGTTTGATTTCAGGCCTTGCCTCATTTAATTGCTGGGTGATCTTGGGCAAAGTACCCTGTGAACTAAATGGGCATATCAATAATTTTGTGGGGTTTGTGTGAGATATTGTATCTACTGCACTTAACAAATTTCCTGGCCTGTTGTAAAAAATTCAATAGCAGCAACAGCAGGAGCATCCTTATCCATGATACACCAAATAAAACCCTGGAGATGAGAGCCTGGGAAAGCATAAGTGATGGGTCTACTCCTCCAACATTACAAGGAGGTGTGACAATTAAATGAGGTAAAATAATTAAATGGGTCATGGGGGACAAATGAGGAGTGGTTTTAAGAATTAAATGAGATGATAGTAAGTACTTCACACACTCTTTCATGTAATCCTCATTATCAGCTTTGGAGGAAAGCATTAAACCCAGTTTATAAAGAGGGAAAGGGAGACTTGGAGAATTTCTAAGATGGAGCATTTGGGCTCCAGTTTTTTTTAACTGCATTGACATGTCAATTATTATGCATAAACACTGTGTCATCAGTGCAGGATATGAAAGGCAGAAGCCTGACTCTTTTCCATTGCTGCTCAATAGCCCTCAATGGCTCCCTTGGTACTACAGAATAAAATAGCCCTCCAAGGGTCCCCTTCAATTTGCCATTCTGGGTTTTATCTCTAAGGACTCCCCTCAAGTACTTTATATACTAATCTAATCAGACCCCCACCACCCTACCCTGATCTCGGAGAGGCAGCAGTGGGTGGTGGCGTGAAGCGAGTTCTTAATTCCCTGCCCAGGAACTGAACCTGGGTAGCCTGGATGAAAACCAGGAATCCTGGCCACCACACCCCCTGGCTCTTGCCCCCAGTGAAAAAATGCATTTCTCACAGAGGCAAAAACTGTAAAAACCGGTACAAGTTTATTATCAGAGACATAGCACAACAACAAGTGGGAGAGCACACAGAGAAACAGTTTGTTTAGTTAAGACAGAAGCAAGGCAGAGATGCACATCAGGTAGAAAGGGTGTGGGCGTCCCCCTAATGAGAAGGAGAGCAGTAAAGAGGCGGTTAAATCATTTATATTGGGCAGTTCTTCCCGGTCTTTGTTTGCCTTTGGCCAATTATCTGGTTTCTGTTTCCACACCTGACCTGCCCTAGGACCCTCCCAAACATGCGTGCACAACTTTTTTCCATGATGGATTCCAGCCCAGAGGTCTATGGGATGGCCTTAGCATCACATATTATGGGCTGGTGCCCCCTCCCTTTTGACCCCCAAGGAGCCTTTCTGCGCATGTGCAATGTTTCCCTTGCCCCAAGGATAGGAAATGTATGACCTCTCGATCTTTTAACAGAGTTTAGCCCCTCTCTGTCCCTGCCATAAAAGTGTCCAAATGTCCAGTTATCTACACTATTCCTGTTGTTGTTTCTTACATTGAAGTGCAGATCTTGAAATATAGACAGGAGTCTGGTCATAAACATGTAGTCCAGAGCCCGATTGTCTCTTGCCTCAGGCAATGTAAACGGGGCTGGTAATGAATGTCCGGCCTGGAGCCCACCTTCTTCTCACCTCAGGAAGCGTGAACAGGAGGCCGTTGTAAATGTCTAGCCTGGAGCCCGTCTATCTCCTGCCTCACCACCATAAGTAAACAATAATAAAAAAAATGAATCTAAAGAACTCTTAACACTCAACAATAAGAAAATAAACAACCCAATTTAAAAATGGGTAAATGGTCTGGATAGACACCTCACCAAAGAATATATAAAGATGGCAAGTACATGAATGAAAAGACATTCAACATCATCAGGGAATTACAAATTAAAACACCAAGGAGGGGCTTCCCCAGTGGTGCAGTGGTTGAGAATCCGCCTGCCAATGCAGGGGGCACAGGTTCGATCCCTGATCCGGGAAGATCCCACATGCCGTGGAGCAACTAAGCTCGTGTGCCATAAGCCTGTGCTCTAGAGCCCGTGAACCACAACTACTGAGCCCACGTGCCGCAACTACTGAAGCCTGCACGCCTAGAGCCCGTGCTCCACAATGAGAGAAGCCACTGCAATGAGAAGCCACAACGAAGAGTAGCCCCCGCTCGCCGCTGTAAGGCCAACTGGCCCGAGGCAGGGGAACGCAATCAGATTCACAGGTTGCATCAGACCGAAACTCTCCGGACCACCCAGTTCCAGGAACTGACCTGGGGACTTTCCACCCGGCCCAGCCTTCCCGCCTTTCGAGGGGCGGGACTAACGGTCCCAAGACTGATGCAACCGGCACCAGATATTGCCACGACACTCGAAGAGACCACCAAATAAGGAATACCCTGCGCCCCCCAGATTCACCACACCCCTTTCCCTTCTCCCCCTATAAAATCTTGCCCAACCCTCGCCCGGGTGCGACTTCTCTGGCCCCTTTCTCTCGGACCAGTGAACCTCGCCCGGGAGTGCCCCCTAATAAAGCTCACTTGAAGCTTTCCTCTCTTTCGCGGTGCCGTTTGTTAAGATCCGACCTTACAGCCGCAACTAGAGAAAGCCCGCGTGCAGCAACGAAGACCCAACACAGCCAAAAATAAAAAATAAAAATAAATAAATAAATAAAATAAAAACGAAACACCAAGGGGATCCACTTTGTTATAGAGTCCAAGCTTGCTCTGCTCGCCCCGTGACAGGCCAATGAATCGGAGACGAGGTGCTGAGGCAAGAAGTATGCCTTTGGGCTTCCCTGGTGGCGCAATGGTTGAGAGTCCGCCTGCCGATGCAGGGCACACGGGTTCGTGCCCCGGTCCGGGAAGATCCCACATGCCGCGGAGCGGCTGGGCCCGTGAGCCATGGCCGCTGAGCCTGCGCGTCTGGAGCCTGTGCTCCGCAATGGGAGAGGCCACAACAATGAGAGGTCCGCGTACCGCAAAAAAAAAAAAAAAAAAAAAAAAGAAGTATGACTTTATTCGGAAAGCCTGCAGACCGGAAAGATGGCAGACTAGTGTCTCCATAAGATAAACCATCTTATGGGGGTTTGGATGCCAGGTTTTTTTTTTATAGCACAGAGAGGGGGAGGAGATGAGGAAGTAAAGTAAAAGCAAGCATCATAAGTTTTGCAAATATGCCCTGGAATGGCCAGCCTTGGGGAGGGGATGTGTTCCTTTCTTCTTTTCTGCAGTCATCCACGGGTAGCCAGGGTCAGATTGTCTCCCTGTGAGCTGAACAAAGGCACTTTAGTTTAACATTCGGGCAGAGGGGCAGGGTTCCCTGAGGCAGTCCATTATGTATGATTATAACAACAAAAGCAAAGGTTAAAGTCAAAGAAACAGTCCAATTTAGCTCTTCCCTGTTACAATTCCCCACTGTCAGTGTCCATTCCACAATCTTGTGGTAAAAGGGGTGACAACGTTTTAACTGCTCTGTCAGATGGATCTTTCGGGGAGTGTCCGCCATCGGTGTCAGTGTTCCAAGTGCTGAGATTTGTCTTTTGTTCCACTTTGGAAGTGTCTACTTTACACCTGTAGACTTAAAAAATATTTACAACCTAAAAGCTGAGAGTTATCAGGAATTTTGAAGGCTTCAAGCCCAGGAGGCCACATCTCAAGTTAAGGAATTTAGCATTTTTCTTTGTATGGGAAGATGCAAGAGTCTGGGCTCACTGAAATCATTTCTTTGATATGCACCTCAGCTATCTGGGGCCTGTATCCTGTATTTTCTTTTTATTTATTTATTTGTTTGTTTTTGGCCGTGTTGGGTCTTCGTTGCTGCGCACGGGCTTTCTCTGGTTGCGGCGAGTGGGGGCTACTCTTTGTTGCTGTGCGCGGGCTTCTCATTGCAGTGGCTTCTCTTGTTGCAGAGCACGGGCTCTAGGTGCACGGGCTTCAGTAGTTGTGGCTCACAGGCTTCAGTAGTTGTGGCGCACGGGCTTAGTTGCTCCGCGGCACGTGGGATCTTCCTGGACCAGGGCTCGAACCAGTGTCCCCTGCATTGGCAGGTGGATTCTTAACCACTGAGCTACCAGGGAAGTCCCTGTATCCTGTATTTTCACATCCCGAGTTTCCTCAGGGCTCACCATAGGGAGTGGCTGCAGCCTGATGGCTGGTAGATGGCAGGTATTCTTCTCCTTCCTGAGTTTCCTCAGGGTTCACTGGCTCAATTTGGAGGGCTGCAATAGCCGATGATTGATCCTCTCCTCTTGGTCAGGAATTTGACCAATATTTGGGAGACATTTTATGATCAAATAAATATAGCCCCATGGTGCTGGGATGCTCATGCCAGGTCAGGCGAAAATTCTTGATATGCCACTCCAGGTGCTAATTTTCAGATTAGGCCCTATTGATAATTAAAGATTCTATGGATCCTCTGTCTAATTATCATCCAGGAGACATTTTCCCTTGTTGCTTCTTCCCATAACTAGAATCACATTATTACAATTATTTTGTGTTATCTATTACCTTAAGATGTTTAGCCATAGAAGTTTTGTTGGAGGCTTGATTACACACTGGGTACTGCAAGAGACAACAATCTTATAAAATAGACAGGATATAAGTGATGTGGCTAGTAACATTGACAAAGACATAGTGCAGCAGGGAGACACAAAGCACAAACAACCTGGAAACAAAGAGCAAATTAAAACAATGATTAGCATAATATCAAGTCCACAAGAGAGCCAGCTGGAGACAACAAATTCTGGCAAGATCAGGTAGAGAGAAAAAGATAAATGTTTCATCTTCGTTTACAAAGGCATACTTTATCAACTTGTTGTAGGTCATAGCATAAGAGAAAATGTTTTTCTGAAAAACAAAGATTAAAGCCAATATATTTCCCAAAGTCATAAAGTTATAAATCATATTTACCAGTTCATTCAGTCCCATGTAATTAATTCCCATTGATCTGGATGAAATAATCAGGTTTCCCATTAGTTTTGTCATTTGTTACCCAGTCCAGTGATATTATCTAAAGGTTATCAGAAACTTATATTTATTAAAAAGTTCCTTTTTATCAGTCTTCTTGGAAATCTTCATTTTGTAAAAGCATCAGGACAAAACTTAAAATAGCATTGTTAAAGATTTGAGTACAATGCAATTAGCAGGAAACTTGGATATACCATTTTAGAATAACTAGTATTATGATTGATAACACATCAGGACATATCAGATGTTAGGGATTCCACATAAATTTTGGAATATCTATATAAATGACATTTATCCATACACTATAACCTAAGGTTCATCTCCAATCACTTGACTATGTTTTTGAAGTAATTTAACATTTCTCTCTGAGATGTCTCAGAGATGTTCTTTCAAAGTATCCCAGAGTCAGCTGGAGGCTAAAAAGCTTTAGTCAGATTTTGATATTTGGGAAGTTTGTTAAAAATATCAAAAAGATTTTAAAACACAACAGGATCATAGTCCGCTGTGAAACAATATTTATTCATTTAACCAAAGTCACAAAACAGTTAAAAGAAAACACATACGGATCACCTAAGGGCACGGAAACTTATATAATCTGTTATCAAAAGGAGCACTTGTAACAGAGAGATCAAATTCCAGTCTTGTATTTTTTGTTAAGCTTGCTTAACAAAATCCGTTTACTTAGTTAACTTCAATCTAAATTTAGTTAATCCTGACCATGTATAAAACTTTCTCAGTAAAATGTAGTTCCATTCCTCATACCACCTTAACAGAAAACACACATTCTACCATACTGAAATGTTTTATTATTTTCAGTAGCTTTAATTATATATTTAAATTAGAATCCCTGACTCTTAAAAACCTTAATTTCTAGTGACAACCAAGAGGCGAGTAATAGTTACCAAAATCTGGAGAGACTATTTTAGATAATTTTCTGAACATAATTATTCCTATAGAGTTTACCTAAAAGCTCTTATTTCATTTATATTTAAAGTTTCATCATATCAAGTTATTTTTCTTGCTGACAAATTTACAACAGATATAACAAGATTTCATTTAAGTTTTATTAAACCTAGGTGCAGTGAAAGTACTGTACTTAATGTTGATGGCTCTAAAGACGTGTCTATATTAATTAGATCAACAAACTTAAACATTAATACCAGGTATTAATTTAATACTGAATATTTCCCAGTTCACGTGAACCTGAAACTCATGTAACTTAATTTCTCTTGTATTTAGAATTGTTTGGTTTGTAAGCGCTTCCTTTTCTTTAGCCAATTAAATACAGCTCATTTACAGATTAACCTCAGCAATGTTATCCAAAGACAAAAACACATACAAACACACAAACAGAGAGATATCATAGTTCTCATTTCAAAATTTCAGCCCTGAGTCAAGTACAGCAATGTAAAACCCATCAGTTTACTAAAGAGTTTGGATTAAAGTTGAGTTTCTGGCAGATGGAACAAATCAAGCTCACTTGTCTAGATGGCTAAACCCTTTCTACTAATATTTATGGAAAACAAGTCAAGTTCTAAATTACTGTACCCTCTTTTTCAAAATTTGCATTTTAAAAAGATGGCAGAGATAAGGGTTTTTGAGAAGACCAGATAGGACACTTGTATCTCAGAGATACAGGCAAGGGCTTCCCTGGTGGCACAGTGGTTCAGAGTCCGCCTGCTGACGCAGGGGACGCGGGTTCGTGCCCCGGTCCGGGAAGATCCCACATGCCGCGGAACGGCTGGGCCCCTGAGCCATGGCCGCTGAGCCTGCGCGTCCGGAGCCTGTGCTCCGCGGCGGGAGGTGCCACAACAGTGAGAGCCCGCATACCGCAAAAAAAAAAAAAAAAAGATACAGGCATGTTTCTCCTAGGATGACTGTTTCTCCTTTGTTTACTATTTACAAGCCTCTTAAGATCACCCGTATTTATTAGAAAATCAATCAACTTGTTCCCCACTGTCAATGTTACCGGGGCTCCTGTGGGGAAATCAGAATTAGACGCCTGAAGTCCAAGGGAGTTCCCCTGGCCTCTTACAGGATATTGGGGCAAGAGGAATTGCCCTGCTGCAGAAGTGGCTCCCGGTCCAAATTGGATGCCCTGTCGGGTCTTAGATGGTGATACTAAACCAGGTCCCTGTGCCCCGGGGGTTACCATAGAAACTTTTATTTGATCCCCATGGGTAGGAGAAACAGGAGGCGTTGAATATGGTGGAGGCATGGACGGGGGGGCAGTTGGAATAACTACTGGTGCAGCCTGCTCGGCCACTGGGGGAGCTGGATAGGCTGGAGGGGGGTTAAGTTTTGAAATAACATGTCCCCACTCTCATTGTTTTTTCTCTTCCCTTGTAGAGCAGGTTTCCTCTTGGGTTTCCTTTCAGACCGCAGCACCATAAGGTGGCAGCCCTCTGACTCCTTTTCCTCCTGATGCAATAGCATAGATGCTCCTACATATGGAATCTCATCTCTTTTCCCTGCTCTTTTGCAGAACATTTGTAACTGCAAGATTGTATAATAATTGAGTAAGCCATTCAGGGGCCATCGTTCTTCTTTTTTTTTTTTTTTTTTTTGCGGTACGCGGGCCTCTCACTGTTGTGGCCTCTCCCGCTGCGGAGCACAGGCTCCGGACGCGCAGGCTCAGCGGCCATGGCTCACGGGCCCAGCCGCTCCGCGGCATGTGGAATCTTCCCAGACCGGGGCACGAACCCGTGTCCCCTGCATCGGCAGGCGGACTCTCAACCACTGCGCCACCAGGGAAGCCCTCCATCGTTCTTCTGATCCTAAAAAATATTGGGTCCACACCCTATTACAATAGTATATCATGTCTTTCTTACTCATAGGCTCACAGCTATGTTTTGCCCAATTATCTAATATATTCCCCAAAGGGCTCTCCTTTGGGATAGATGTAGTATTTTCCACTTTTAAAAGTTTGATAACACCAAGACACAAAAGACACAAATTCCAATACAAAAGGCACTAATTCTAGCATCAATATGCACAAAACCAAGACCAAAACCAATGAACTAGTTCCCAGATCGGGTAGACTTACCCTACAAAACCAATGAACTAGTTCCCAGTGAACCAGTTCCCAGAATCAGGGAGAGTCCAACAACAATACCCCCCTCCAACAGGGTACCCCAACCAGATTGACTTGTCCTATAAAGGAAAAGCCCAGATTGAGGGGGGAATATGTTCCCGGCATGCAGGCCGGTGACTTACCCTCCAGAATTGAATCCAGTCCATTGACTCACAGCCCCAAAGGGAACTGAAGTTCCCCAAATGGAACCGAAGTTCCCCAAATTGGAACCGAAGTTCCAGAATCAAATCGAGTCTGTCGACTAGTAGCTCCAAATGGAAGTTTGTCGGTTCCTTGCTTCAACTGCCAAGCGCTGGGGTAGCCCGTGCCGCTTCAGGGAACTTGGAAGGGAAGACCCTCAGGACAAATGGTCCTGGCAGCTGCTAGGGCCCTGCCCCAATATTCCCTGACAGGGGCCGACTAGCCACAAGCAGCAAGGATCCTGGCTGGCTAAGCCAAATTTGTTACCGAGTCCAAGCTCTCTCTGTCTGCCGCAAAACAGGCCAATGAATCGGAGACGAGGTGCTGAGGCAAGGTGTATGACTTTATTCGGAAAGCTGGCTGACCGAGAAGATGGCAGACTAGTATCTCCGATAAACCATCTTATGGGGGTTTGGATGCCAGTTTCTTTTATAGCACAGAGAGGGGGAGGAGATGAGGAAGTAAAGTAAAAGCACCATAAGTTTTGCAAATATCCCCTGGAATGGCCAGCCCTGGGGAGGGGATGTGTTAAGTTCTTTTCTGCAGTCATCCACAGGTGGGCAGGGTCAGATTGTCTCCCTGTGAGCTGAACAGAGGCACTTTAACATTCAGGCAGAGGGGCAGGGTTCCCTGAGGCAGGCCATTATGTATGATTATAATAACAAAAGCAACAAAAAGCAAAGGTTAAAGTCAAAGAAACAGATGGAACATGGAGTACAATTTAACTCTTCCCTGTTACAGCTACATACCTATTAGAATGGCTAAAATCCAAAACACAGACAATACTAAATGCTGACAAGGATGTGGAGCTCCAGGAACTCTCATTCATTGCTCTTGGGAATGCAAAATGGTACAGCCACTTTGGAAGACAGTTTGGCAGTTTCTTACAGAGGTGGACATACTCTTACTATATGATGCAGCAATTTTGGTATTTAGCCAAATAATTTGAAAACATTTCCACACAAACCCTGCTCATATATGTTTATATGTTTATAGTAGCTTCGTTCAGCATAGCCAAAACTCAGAAGCATAAACAATTAAACAGAAACCTCAAATATAGTAAGTCCCCTACGTACGAACCTTCAAGTTGCAAACTTTCAAAGATGTGAACGTGCATTCACATGTCCAATCACGCAGGTTAGTCCATGTGTCTGGCATACGTTGTCATGTGTGTGCATCCTCTACAAGTGGTTTTGCTTTTGTGTACTTTACTGTACAGTACTGTATAGAGTGCAGTAGTACAGTATCTCTATTTCAAGCCCAGGATGTCTGGAAGCAGGTGTAAAATCAGCGGTGATGTAGCTGGTACTACTGTACTTTTCAAGGTACTGTACTGTGTAAGATTAAAAATGTTTTCTTTACTTTTTGTGTTTTCTAATGTATTATTTGTGTGAAAAGTATTAAAAAACCTATTAAAGTACAGTACTATATAGCCAATTGTGTTAGTTGGGTACCTAGGCTAACTTTGTTGGACTTAAAGAATAAATTGGACTTACAAACACACACTCAGAATGGAACTTGTTCGTATGTAGGGGGCTTACTGTAGAGTTGGGAGACCAGAACAGGGAGCTCTCATGCACAGGGCCAGTAGCAGAGCCAAACAGGAAGAAGAAAGACTTCTTCCCTGGCAAAGACTCAGCCAAAAAACCCATAGACTCTTTATTTACTATAGCCCTCCAAACTTCCTTTTCCTCTCTATAGAAACATTCTCCTTCCCTTTCTATGCCAAGCACTTGTACATGACTTACCATGGTTGCAAACTCCAACTGCAATTCTCTTCTGAGCCCAAATAAACCCATCTTTGCTGGAAAAATATCTGGTAGTCTATTTGCTTCAAGTCAACATTTTTGTGACCAGTAGGAGACCATAAAATGCTCCTGATGGCTCTGGGGCTGGTGAGCATACAGTTGTGGTACCCACAATTGAGCCACTGTCACTCACAGCTTTTTCACAGACCCTGGAGTTTGAAGTTTTTCTCATGGATCTGAGCTTGGGCCCTCTTTGCATTTGAAGCTCTCCAGGCTTTACTTGGGATCTATTCAAAGGTTTCTTCTTTCTGGTTAAGGCATTATTCTATACGAGAGTATTCATTTGGCACTTTGCTCTGATTTTGAGATCAGACTGATTCACTGAAACTGTCTAGTCCTGGCCATTCTTCAGGATCAGGGACTGTTTCTCTGAAACTGTTCCTGAAGAATGGCCAGGATTTTTCAGCTCTTGGCCTATTCCCTTGGAAAGGCTGTCTTCTGGAGACTGCCTAAAAAAAGTCTTTGGCCTGGCTCGTGTGGGACCAACCTGTCTTCTTAGGACTGGCTGGAATTGGCTTGCCAGCTGTTTGAACTGAGCCATATATACTGTAAGTTGTTTAAGCTGTTTGAGAATTGTCCTTTGCTCTAGAGGAAAAACCTCTGGGGGGGGATCCCAGTTATCTAAGTATTTTGAGGGCACCCACACACAAGGACACAGGCCAATTTTATGTTTAACATCTATGGTCCTTCTTCATGCATATTTCTAACTAAATGGATCTACCTGACCAAAGGCAATTTAGAGTATCAATGGCCACTGTGGGGAACTTTTGAAATCTCCAAACTCAATTTTCTTAAAATTGAATTGGACTTCAATAACTCAAAAATTTCCAGAGCTGAGTGGAACATTTATTTCAAAGCATCCCAACATTATCAGTAGACTCAGTAATTTTAGTCTGCAAAATAAGATTTTAAGATTAACTGAGGCAAACAAATGATTAAAGAAAGATAAAATGGCTCCCAAAGCCTTGGGCTCTTCTTCCTTGTCTTCTTTGTCTCAGATTCCAACTCTGTCACCATCTTCCGCCTTCACTTCTATACCAACTATCCCTCTATACCCTAAAATCCCCCATACTGATTCTCTTGCCAAACTTCTCCTTTTCCCTGAAACACTCCCACTCCTTTTTCCTCTGGACTTGTCAGAACCTGTTCTTTAAAAATTTAAACCCTCTGAGGACCCAGGGGCTAAACGTTTAATTTCTTATACTCCTTGGGCTAAAGCTGAACTGTGAGCCATAGTCAGAGATTTTCAAAGTGACCAAAGATCCTCACAGATTTCCTGAGACATTTAAGATAGTCACTTGAAAATTTCAACCTGGTTTCTCTGACTTACATAAGCTAGTTATGCTTGTCAGAGAAGACCAGGCCCAGCATTGGATGAAAACTGCTAATTGGGAAAGTCCTGAAGGGTCTCTAGAATTGAAACTGAGCAATCCCTGCACAGGCTTCCTTGGTAGCAGACTCCTTCATGTTCCCCATCTCTCGTTTAGAGAAAAAACTATGGTCTCCTGAAGCTTCCCTGAGTTTCAAAAACTCTGGCTCAAAAATTTCAAAAAGGGCTTCCCTGGTGGCGCAGTGGTTGCGAGTCCGCCTGCCGATGCGGGGGACACGGGTTCGTGCCCCGGTCCGGGAAGATCCCACATGCCGCGGAGCGGCTGGGCCCGTGAGCCATGGCCGCTGAGCCTGCGCGTCCAGAGCCCGTGCTCCGCAACGGGAGAGGCCACAACAGTGAGAGGCCCGCGTAACGCAAAAAAAAAAAAAAAAATTTCAAAAAATAATCTGGCTCAAAAGTTAATGATTGGGAGCTTCCCTGGTGGTCCAGTGGTTAAGACTTTACCTTCCAGTGCAGGGGGTGTGGGTTCGATCCCTGGTTGGGGAGCTAAGATCCCACATGCCTCACGGCCAAAAAACCAAAACATAAAATAGAAGCAGTATGGTAACAAATTCAATAAAGACTTTAAAAATGGTTCACATCAAAAAAATCTTAAAGGACTTCCCTGGTGGCATAGTGGTTAAGAATCAGCCTGCCAGTGCAGGGGACATGTGTTCAAGCCCTGGTCCGGGAAGATCCCACATGCCATGGAGCAACTAAGCCCATGTGCCACAACTACTGAGCCTCCGCTCTAGAGCCCACGAGCCACAACTACTGAAGTCTCTGCACCTAGAGCCTGTGCTCCGCAACAGAGAAGCCACCGCAATGAGAAGCCCATGCACCGCAACGAAGAGTAGCCCCCGCTCGCTGCAACTAGAGAAAGCCCACGCACAGCAACGAAGACCCAACATGGCCAAAAATAAATAAATAAATAAATGTATTATTATTTTTTTTAATCTTAAAAAAAAGTTAATGATTAGAGGAATGAGAACAGAGGAATGGGAACATACAGAAACAAGGAACAGCAGTCAGGCAGAACTGGTAACAATTTAAACAATAAATCAGCCATATAGCAGAGTCACAGGACTTTTAGTTCCCCCCTGAAGGACATAGATAACAATGTCTGACACACACTCTTAAGTTGTTTTTACAGAAATCAGATCCCCACTAGATGGAAACTGCTGACCACAAGCACATAGACCTCAGACCAGATGGAACCAGAAGATTGATGATGTTGTTTCCTGAAACTTCACTTTGTTACCTCACCATCAACCAATCAGAGAATTTTGCATGAGCTGATCACACACCCTGTGAAGCGTTCCCTCATACTGTCTTTAAAAATCCTTCCCTGAAAGCCATGGAGATGTTCTAGTCTTTTGAGCACTGGTTGCCTTTCTCCTTGCTTGGCACCTTGCAATAAGCACTGTATTTTCCTTCACCACAACCCAGTGTCAGTAGATTGGCTTTGATGCGCATCAGGCAAGTGGACTCAAGTTCAGTTTGGTAATACAGTTACCACTGGAAGACCAGCCCACTAATTTATTGCATGATCAGGCTTGGGCAATCACTAGGTGACTTCACTGTGCAAGTCCTAGGACTTTTCCTAAGTCTGTTGATTGGAATAAAATTCAGCCTTGCACACAAGAATCAGATGAATCTGTTCATGAATATTACAACTGAGTTCAGATTATTTTTAAAGAAAATTCTGGTCTTCCTTCAGTTGCTGGTTCCACCTGAGTAGCTTTTGTTTATTAATTGGCTGAACCAATTCCCTTCTGGTAAAAAGGACCAGGATGGAATGGGAAATTATGACTACTCCAGATTTAGTTAATCTGGCAAACCAGCTCTTTTGCAGTCTAGATGAGTTACCTCAAAGGAAAACCACCAAAATTCTTAATCTTCAACTCCAGACAATGAAGGCTCCTAAATGAAACTAAAACACTCTAGGTTCTGCTATTACAAAGAGCCAGGATTTGGGGAAAAAACATTGTTGCACACTTAAGTGCTTTAGGAAGCTTCAGCCCTATAACCAGCCTTTCCAACATCCTCCCAATTCTCAATGATGGGGCTCCTAGGAACTATAGGAACCCTTTCCAATCCTCCCTCTTAATCAGCATAAAGAAACATTCTCCAGATTGGGAATGAATTGGTTCCAGTACTAATTGACCATACAGCCACCCTCCTGGTGCTCAACCCCACTAATATAACTTAGCCCCTGCCTCTGACCACTAAAACTGTTCAAATAGTGGGGATCTCTAATGAACCTCATGAGGTTTCTGTCTCTGAATCTATTCCCTTTTGTTCAGACACTTTGAGAGATACCCACCCTTTTCTCCTTAGTTCCTCCATACTTATCCATTTATTAGGCTGAGACTTCTTAGAGAAGTATCATGCCTTAATTTCATTCTTTCAGAAGGGGGAAGTAATTCTACAAATTGATAGTAGTCATCAAAGTAACCTACCACGTGAATTACACAACCCTCTGACCTCTTTTATTTGTTCTGTCTCTGACGGTACTAGAGCAGATTCTGGAAACACTGGAACACACCTCCCATCAAGATTCAAACAGACCCCTCAATGGAATATAACTTTTAAAAATTGTGAATCACTATAGTGTACACCTGTAACTTATATAACACTGTACATCAACTATACTTCAATTAAAAAAAACAACAACAAAAATAGACCCCTCAAAACCTCTTCCCAGAATGAATCAATACCTTATAAATAAAGAAGCCCTTCAAGGCACAAAACCCATAAAAGAAGCTTACAAGACTCAAGACCTTATTATGCCTTGTACTAGCACTTATAACACTCCTATTTTACTGGTGAGAAAACCTAAGTGCTGACGGTGGAGGTGTGTCCAGGACCTCCAAGCAATGAACAACACTGTTATTCCTCAACACTCTGTTGTTCTTAACCCATATACATTACTAACATCTGTCCCCACAGGAAGTGAATTCTTTACTGTAATTGATTTTTGCAGTTCATTCTTTAGTATTCCAGTTGATGAAGCTGGTCAAATACCTTTTTCCCTTCACTGGGGAAGAAAAACAATTCACCTGGACACTAATGCCTCGGAGTTTTATTGAGTCCTTTCTTATTTCTTGCAAATCCTGAAGCCTGATCTGGATGACAGAATGTTCCCTAGAAGTTCTACTTTGTTGCCATAATGTGAATGATTTGCTGCTTTCCTCTCCTTCTCAAGCCTCCTAACTGGAAAACCACTTACTAAAGAATCACTTGCTAAATCTTTTAGCCTTAAAGGGACATAAGGTTGCCAAAGAAAAATTGCAGTTTACCCAAATCCAGGTTCAATATTTAGGGCATCTGATATCAGAACAAGGGCTACACCTAGATCCAGATAGACTTTGTGGTGTCCTAAATTTCCCCAAACCGAAAACTAAGCACCAACTGCAAGATTTTCTCGAGTTAGTTGGTTATGGCCAAAATTGGAGTTGAAATTTCTCTCCTATGGCCAAACCTCTATATGTTTTTCTCAACAATAATAGCTCTGACCCAGTTATATGGGAAGAACCAGATGACATAGACTTCAAGGCCTTAAAGGAGAGTTTGATGAACCTACCTGCCCTTGGGCATCCCAATTATCAGATTCCCTTTTTACTTTTTGTATATGAGAAGGAA
Source organism: Mesoplodon bidens (assembly GCF_964165515.1). Lineage (NCBI taxonomy): Eukaryota > Metazoa > Chordata > Mammalia > Artiodactyla > Ziphiidae > Mesoplodon > Mesoplodon bidens. Next base: position 85,204,612 of record NC_138162.1, read on the forward strand.
GGGAATGCCTTTGGGGTGCTCAGTCAGAAACATGGGGACCACCATCAACCCATAGGGTATTATAGCCAGCAACGGGATGCTGTGGGACACGGATACACTCCTTGTCTTAGGGCCATTACAGTTACTGCCCTTTTGGTTAAGGCCATTGAGAAAATCACTGTAGAATCCCCTTGACCCATTTTTGTACCTCATGCAGTAGAAGCTCTCCTGAATTCTCATCACACTCGACATTTCTCGGCTAGTCACCTCACCTCCTATGAAGTGCTTTGGTTAACTGTTCTTTACTCTTTTATTTTAGAATAATCTTAATAATAATAATAATAATAATAATAACCTTAACCTGGCTACACTTCTCCCCTGCTTAATGCTGACAGACCAGCTCCTGATACCTCGTAATGAGCTATAAGAAATTCCATAGGGTAATGTTGACTTCTTTTTTTTTTTTTTTTTTGCAGTACGCGGGCCTCTCACTGTTGTGGCCTTTCCTGTTGCAGAGCACAGGCTCCGGACGCTCAGGCTCAGCGGCCATGGCTCACGGGCCCAGCCGCTCCACGGCATGTGGGATCTTCCCAGACCGGGGCACGAACCCATGTCCCCTGCATCGGCAGGCGGACTCTCAACCACTGCGCCACCAGGGAAGCCCCCGAACTGGTTATTTTTAAGAAGCTCTGAAAACAGAATAGAAGTTACCCTTTTGTAAGAGACATCTACATTTGTAAGGGTGTTTCCCTCTCTGTACCCAAGAGGAGGAGGACCAAATCTCTAGAAACTCTTATCAATGGAGAAGGTAAGGACTTTAATGTGTGATAACTCTGCCCTTGTTTACTGTGCTTTTCCTGGTGACCTCCCATAACTGGCTCTCCCCCACTTCCCCCAATTTTTTTTTTTTTTTGTCTTTAGCTGGAGATGATATTTGAGGTGGTGGCTTGGGCCACTCCTTAAAGCTACTTGTTTTCCTGGTTCTCTCCCATATATACAGGAGTTATACATGTTATTAAACTTCTGGGGTTTTTTTTTTTTGATTTTTGTTTTTCATTTTAATCTGAGTTTTATTACAGAGGGGTTTCTGCCAAAAACCTAAAGGGGTAAACAGAAAATTATTATTCCTCCCCTACACCTGTTGATGTGTTATAGAGAATTTATTATAACCAGGTTTGGGGCTGCATCCTGCAGGCCTGCAAGCCCTGTACTTGCCTGGCTTCAAGACAGAAGAAAGAGCCCAGAATCAGCCACAGAGACTCAATGGTTTAATGGATGGGGGAGCTTACATGGATGAAGCAAGGCCCTGGAACGACACCCCACTGTGTGCAGCAGAGGCGACAGTCTTCACTCCAGGGGGAGAGGGAGGTTACCAGTTATAGGGGAAATTGACGACAGGTGGCTAGTTGGTTACCAGGGAAACCAGCAGCCGGGCATGCCCCTTACTGCCCCTGTGATAAGCTGTCCTAGTGGAGATGTTCTGATCTAAAGCTAAAACAGTCGTTAGCTGGAGCCTGGCCACAGGAAAGTCAGTCATGTGAGTAGGGTGTAGGTGAAGCAGACATTGGTTGAGCAGGGAATGAACAGAGAGCAAGAGAACAGCCATCCTGAGTGGCCTGACCATACACCAGGCTATAACCAAAGGGGCTGGCTGAGGTGTAAAGGTCTTCAGAATGCCATTCTTGAAAACAGACATGTGAGATCTCACATAAAACCTCAATATAAAAGAGAAACAAAGAAAAATAATAATTTGTTACCACAAGTGTATTTTGTTGTTTAAATGTAGAAAATTTACTTTGTATATTATGTTTATTCAATGAAGACACATTAATATGTTGACTCTAATACCTCCAAATTTGGTTCATATTACTGTATACACTTTTATAACATACTACCTTCAGGAAATATATATTATAAAATAGTAGTGTATGAAATAAATTCAAAAAAATATATTTTTAATAACATTTGGATCAAATATTTTTGGAACCTCTTAAAACACACAGTTTGAAAATTACTAATCTGTTCTAACACTACTATTTTGCAGAAAATGAAACAGAGCTAGAGACTGGGACTTGTTAAATCCAGGAGAACATGGAGAACCTATGGAATTCCTGAGGAGCCATCCAGCTCTGAATTCTGTCTTCAACAGTGGGCCTAAGATCACCCTTTCTGGAAGAGTCCACTGATCTGCAGGTCTTCTGTATTCAACTATCCCATAATAATCCATAGTGAAATGTGTATTTTGGTTGATGGTGATACACCCCACACAGGGAAATGGAGAGTTGTCAATAGTACTAACAGATCATTTTTAATACCTATATGGAAGGTAAATAAAGTTTTATCACTTTCTCCCCAAATGGAACATTAATAATATTTCTGGAAGATAAGATCCTAATGTAAGGCCAGGCCTGGAGGCAATAACTGACCTGAAAAATCAGACTTTTAAAAATTCATTTATTCATTTATTCATTGTGCTGCTTCAATAGGGCACACCCCAAATCAAGACTGGGATGATTACTGTTTTCTTCATATACTCAACTAATATTTGAGTATCCACTTTCTGTACCTTTTTTTACGCTGGACAATTCTTGCTTGTATAATTGGAAAAAACATAAAAATACAACGTTAAATTCTCATCATGGGAAAAAAAAAATCCTACAATAGTTCTATTCCTCGTGCTTCCACAAGGTGGCACAATACCACTTTGTTTTTTATTTCACTGATACTTGGAATTAGAAATGCAAACGGAAAATCAAAGTTAAGTAATGATGTTCACTTCAGGCACTACTAGGCACAGGAGAATTCTATTCTCAGTTGAAGAGTTTGACTTACTCACTGCCTCATGCACTTGGATTTGGTAAAGGACCATTGTACACTACCTCTTCCCTCAATCACGAGAGTGTTTGAAAATTGATTGTTCTAATTTCAATGAAAATTGATTGTTCTAATTTCAAAAGTTTATAAGTTTTGAAGCTTCTTTTGTATTTTTTATATATTTTTTAAATTAATTGATTTTATTTTGTTTGTTGGTTTTTTGCAGTACGCGGGCCTCTCACTGTTGTGGCCTCTCCCGTTGCGGAGCACAGGCTCTGGACGTGCAGGCTCAGCGGCCATGGCTCACGGGTCCAGCCGCTCCGCGGCATGTGGGATCTTCCCGGACCGGGGCACGAACCCGTGTCCCCTGCATCGGCAGGCGGACTCTCAACCACTGCGCCACCAGGGAAGCCCTGATTTTATTTTTATTTTTGGCTGCATTGGGTCTTCGTTGCTGCACGGGCTTTCTCTAGTTGCAGCACGCCGGGGCTACTCTTTGTTGTGGTGCGCAGACTTCTCATTGTGATGGCTTCCCTCGTTGTGGAACATGGGCTCTAGGTGTGTGGGCTTCAGTAGTTGCAGCATGCAGCTCAGTAGTTGTGACTCGTGGGCTCTAGAGCTCAGGCTCAATAGCTGCGGCACATGAGCTTAGTTGCTCTGCAGCATGTGGGGTCTTCCCGGACCAGGGCTCTCTGCGCCTCCAGGGAAGTCCCAAGCTTCTTGTGAATATATGTTTCATTAAAAAGGGTAAGGCAGAGGAGAATTGAAGCCAGAATTATACAATGGAAGAATAGTCTTCTTTCCCATTTAAAACAATGTTTTAAATTATATAAATATTTGGTGTGATTATAGTATAGGAGAAAAAATATGGTAAAATTTCTGAAAAGAAAGGTAAGAAAAAATTTCTGGGGCACTGGAATATTTTCATAATAATTAGTAAATACTTCTCCGATTAAACTTCCACTTCTTTTCAGAAAACCTTTTTTTTCCTTCTTTTTTTTTTTTAAGCTGCACCACTTGTGGGGTCTTACTTCCCTGAGCCCCTGCAGTGGAAGCACAGAGTTCTAACCACTGGACCGCCAGGGAATTCCCAGAAAACTTCCTTTTTTAAGGCGGGATTTACTCATAATAAAAATGGCCATTCTAGCTTCAGTGAGAGCCTCCTATCCTGATTTCTCTCAGCTTCATGATAGCTTTGCCATGTGACAACCACGGTAAAAATATAAATGTTACCAAAACTAATTACATATTTAATTATTTCTGTTTGTCTCCAGAATTACTGGTGTTTCCTTTCTCCTTTTTCACAGTTAAGATATGAAATTCCTAAATCTGCCATTTTTTCTTCCCAATATGTAAGATCACTACACAGAAAATTTCCCTAATCCACCAAATTGTTTTCAGCATGAACTATAGCTATACTTTGGAGAGGAAAAAAAATTACAGGCAGGGTGATTCAGTATAGATAACCAAACCAGCTAGCGAGCTCTGTTTTGCCAATATTGTTTTTTCTTTTAAATAGACTTCATTTTTAAGATTTTAAGTTTTATTTATTTATTTATTTATTTATTTAGGCCGCGCAGCCTGGCGTGCAGGATCTGAGTTCCCCGCCCAGGGATCAAACCCGTGCCCACTGCAGTGGAAGCCGGGAGTCTTAATCACTGGACCGCCAGGGAAGTCCCGATTTCTTAGTTTTAGTTTTATAGCAAAAATGAGCAGGAAATAGCAAGTTCCCATGTATCCCTTGCTTCCCAACATGCACAGCTTCCCCGCACTATCAATATCCCTCACCAGAGGGCTTCCCTGGTGGCGCAGTGGTTGAGAGTCCGCCTACCGATGCAGGGGACACGGGTTCGTGCCCCGGTCTGGGAAGATCCCACATGCCGCAGAACAGCTGGGCCAGTGAGCCATGGCCGCTGGGCCTGTGCGTCCAGAGCCTGTGCTCCGCAACAGGAGAGACCACAACAGTGAGAGGCCCGTGTGCCACACACACACACACACACAAAATCCCTCACCAGAGTGGTACATTTCTTACAATGGATGAACCTGCACTGACATCATTTTCACCCAAAGTCCATGTTACCTTCGGGTTCACTCTTGGTATTTTACATTCTGTGCTTTCTGACGAATGTGTAATAATATCTTATCCACCATTTTATTATCATACAGACTAGTTTCACTGCCCTAAAAATTCCCTGTGCTCTGCCTATCATTCTTCCCTATCCCCTGCTTCCTGGCAACAGATCTTTTTTACAGTCTCCATAGCTTGCCTTTTCCAGATGTCATATAGTTGCAATTATATTGGAGGCCGTCTTTTTTTTTTTTAATAAATTTACTTTATTTATTTTTGGCTGCACTGGGTCTGTTGCTGCGAGAGGGTTTTCTCTAGCTGCGGCGAGAGGGGGCTACTCTTCATTGCAGTGTGTGGCTTTCGCATTGCGGTAGCTTCTCTTGTTGCAGAGCACGGGGTCTAGGTGCACGGACTTCAGTAGTTGTGGCTTGTGGGCTCTAGAGCGCAGGCTCAGTAGTTGTGGCGCACGGGCTTAGTTGTTCTGCAGCATGTGGGATCTTCCCGGACCAGGAATCGAACCCATGTCCCCTGCATTGGCAGGCGGATTCTTAACCACTGCACCACCAGGGAAGCCCTGTATGCAGTCTTTTTAGATTAGCTTCTTTCTTTTAGTAATATGCATTTAACTTTCCTCCATGTCTTCTCATGGCTTGATAGCTTTTTTTTTTAAAACGCTGAACAATATTCCTTGTCTGGAAGTACAATGGTTAATTTATCCATTTACATACTGAAGGACGTCTTGGTTGCTACTAAATTTTGGCAATTATGAATAAAGCTGCTGTGAACATCCATGTGCTGGTTTTTGTGTGGAAACAAGTTTTCAACTCCTTTGGAGGAAATACCAAGGAGTGTGATTGCTGAATCACATGGGAGGAGTATATTTAGTTTTGTAGGATACTGCCAAACTGTCTCTCAAAGTGGCTATACCATTTTGCATTCCCACCAGCGACGAATGAGAAGTCCTATTGCTCCCCATCCTCAGCAGCATTTGATGTTGTCAGCGTTTTGGAGTTTGGCCATACTAATAGGTGTGTGGTGGTATCTTATTTTTATTTCAATTTGCATTTCCCTGATGACATATGATGTGGAGCATCTTTTCATATGCTTATTTGCCACGTGTATATATCTTTTTTTATATTAAAAAATTATTTATTTATTTTATTTTTGGCTGCAGTGGATCTTCCTTGCTGCGTGCAGGCTTTCTCTAGTTGCCGTGAGCGGGGACTACTCTTTGTTGTGGTGCGTGGGCTTCTCATTGAGGAGGCTTCTCTTGCTGCAGAGCCCAGGCTCTAGGCGTGTGAGCTTCAGCAGTTGTGGCATGCGGGCTCAGTAGTTGTGTCTCCCAGGCTCCAGAGCACAGGCTCAGTAGTTGTGGTGCACGGGCTTAGTTGCTCCGGCCACGTATATATATCTTTGATAAGGTGTCTATTTAGGTCTTTTGCCCATTTTTAATGATGATGTTCATTTTCTTACTGTTGAGCTTGAATTCTTTGTATATTTTAGATAACAGCCCTTTATCAGTTATGTCTTTAGCAAATATTTTCTTTAGAAAATATTTCTCCACAAGTCTGTGGCTTGTCTTCTCTTTCTCTTGACAATGTCTTTCACAGAAGTTTTTAATTTTAATGAAGTCCAGCTTATCAATTATATCTTCCATGAATCATGCCTTTGGTGCTGTGTTAAAGTCATCACCATACCCAAGGTCATCTAGATTTTCTCCTATGTTATCTTATAGGAATTTTATAGTTTTGCTTTGTTACATTTAGGTCTATAATTCATTTTGAGTTAACATATTTTGTTATTTATACCTAAGTCTTTTATTTTTGGTTTTGCTAATATAAATGGTAATGTGTTTTTAATTTCAAATTCCATTTGTTTTTGCTGGTGATAGGAAAGTGATTAATGTTTGTACGCTCACCATGTCTCCTGCAACCTCGTTTTAATCGCTTATTAGTTTCTAGGTTGGTGGTTTTTTTTTCTCTGAACACTTTAAATATTTCACTTCACTCCCTTCAAGTTTGTTTGCTTCTGAGGAGAAGTTGGATGTAATTTTTATTTTTTCTCCTCTATAGGTAAGGTGTTTTTCCCTCTGGCTTCTTTTAAAATTTTTTGTCTTTGATTTTCTGCAACTTGAACATGACCTAGTTCTTTTGATATTTATCTTACCTGATGTTCTCTGAACTTCTTGGATCTGTGGTTTGGTGTCTAACATTAATTTGGGGGAAATTCTCAATCATTATTGCTTCAAATATTTCTTCTGTTCCTTTCTTTCTTCTCCTGGTAGCCTCATTAGGTGTAAGTTACACCTTTTTAGTTGTCTCACTTCTCTTGGATGTTCTGTTCCAATTTTTTTCAGGCTTTTTTCTTTTTGCTTTTCAGTTTTGGAAGCTTCTACATATCCTCAAGCACAGAGATTCTTTCCTCAGCCCATCAAAGGCATTCTCTATTTCTGTTACGGTTTTGTTGAACTCTAGCATTTCTTTTTATTCTCAGAATTTCCATCCATCTGCTTACGTTGCCCACCTATTCTTGCATGCTGTCTACTTTTTCTATTAGAGCCCTTAGCATATTAAAGATAGTTGTTTAAGATTCACAGTCTGAGAATTCCAACATCCCTGTCTTATCTGGGTCTGGTTCTGATGCTTGTTCTAGTTCTTCAAACTGTGTGTTTTGCCTTTTAGTATGCCTTGCAATTTTTTGTTGAAAGTCAAGCATGATACACTGAATTTAAAAAACTACTATACATGGGCCTTTAATAATATGATGGTAAAATGTGGGGAGGGGAAGCATTCTGTAGTCCTATGATTAGGTCTCTTGTCTTTTGGTGAGCCTGTACCCATGGGATGTGACCTTCACAGGTGCCTCTTAGATTTTTCCCCGCCTAGGTGGGACAGGTTGGCTGGAGGGGGATGGAGCTGGGTATTTCCCTTCACCCAGGTCAGTTAGGCTCTGATAAAATCTCAGTAGGTTAGGCCTTTGGTAAAATAGTTGCTTTGGTAAAATAGTTGCTCTGAAGGACAGACTTTCTTAAGAAGAACAAAATGCTCTGCTGTATTTGAAATGGATACTTTTCCCTTTACTCTGCTGAAAGCCCAAGGGGATTTTTCTCTGATATTTGCTGTGAGCACCTTCCTGGTAGAGCTCCAGGAAGTAAAACTCACAGAAGTGCAGGGCTCCCACTAGAGATTTTATCTGTCAGACTTGTCCACAATGAGCCTCCAGCAATTCATCATTTACGGCTCAGGTTTTCCTATCCCGGTAATGGTTCCATGGAGGTTTCTGCTCCACTAAGCTGTGATTACCTGTATCCACCTAATTTGTCTTTCCAGATTCAGGAGCAGTCATTTGCCCTGTGACCTCACTTCCCTGATAGACCTAAGAAGACTTGTTTATTTTTCAGTTTGTTCACATTTTTACTTGTCAGTAAGATGTAGTGGTGACTTCTAATCTGTTTGCATGCCAGACCAGAAACTAAATTCTCTTTGATGATCCAGTATTTCTTTAAACAGAGGGAAATCTGATTTCAAACTGCAGAACATGTCTCACGACTCAGTAGAGCATAGGTTCTTCTGTCTCAGCACAAAAAGCATTCAATGAGAGGCAGAGTGACAGGCATGGGAAGAGTTTATTAGGTTTGGATGCTTGTGAGAGATGCAAGCAGACAGGCAAGGGAGTGCCACGCTGAGAACTAGTGGGCTACATTTTTATAATCAAAGGAAAAGTGGGGAGGAAGATGACCACCTTCCTCCTCGTTCTTGAGTAGACATCAAGCTTCCATCATCAGTGCCTCCTCCACACTGGGCGAAGGAGTTTTTGACCCTATATGGCCCAACCAGGACTGTCATGGCACTATGGAAATGAGCAAAAAGGCAGTAACATATATTAAAATATGGTCAATCATCTCAGGTTTCAGTATAATGTCACCTTTCCCCTATATTTCTGCTTAGTACATGCAGAAAAAGCCCCTACTCAAGGATCATTCATGTGCTAACTTCAATGGGCAGGATGTAGGTCTCATTCCACCATCTTTTTATTGTTTGGGGGAATGTCTTGTGTTTCTGTTGCATGGATTTGTTAAGCAAGCCTGCTTGGTTTTGTTGCTAAGCAAGCCTACGTTCTTGAGTGATCATTAACTTAAAAGATCTCTCATACTTTATTTATGATCCCCTAGTGGGATTAACTATCTAATCACCCGCTTTGTCCCTTTACTCTGTTCCTATCACTTTGATGGCTAAAGTAGTGTTAGTCAGATAATAAGATTTTGTTGAGTGCTAACATCACTGTGCAAGGGCAGTGCAGGAGAGAGAGTACTAAATATACATTATAGAATATATCTCTTAAAGATCTCATCATCTAGTTTTCTTCCAACTCCACCAGTATAATTGTGACGCTGACGTGAAAAAAAAATTGTTTACCGATGTATTGTCTAGCTCTCCTCGCCCCATCTTTCATTCCAAAACACAAAGCAGTCTACCGTAAGAGATGGAACCAAAGATGATCAGGTAAGAAAAATGCCCCTGCATGGGCCTGTGAATGACAACACATGTGTTTAAAATGTAGCATTCTGACCATAGACACATAAACTCAGTACTTTAAAAGGACCAAATTTGGGGGATATAGGGAGGAGGGCATATGGGGATTTTCTCCACAGTGTGCCATATAAAAATTTGCTATGGGGCCTCCCTGATGGTGCAGTGGTTGAGAGTCCGCCTGCCGATGCAGGGGATGCGGGTTCGTGCCCCGGTCCGGGAGGATCCCATATGCCGCGGAGCGGCTGGGCCCGTGAGCCATGGCTGCTGAGCCTGCGCGTCCGGAGCCTGTGCTCCGCAACGGGAGAGGCCACAGCGGTGAGAGGCCCGCGTACCGCACAAAAAAAAAAAAAAAAAAAAAAAAATTTGCTATGGCTTTTAAGAGTTTAAAGATGTTGACTTAAAAAAATGCACAACTTATTGAAATGATCATGTGATTCTTAACCCCTGCTCTGTTAATATGATACATCACACTAATTGATATTGTGTATTGAATTGTCTTTGCACCCCTGGAATAAATCTCACTTCATGGTGTATGATTCTTCCAATAAAAAAAAAAAAGCACAACGTGAGAGTTCTGAGTTAAGTTTTACTTGGAGCAAAATGAGGATGGCAGCCCAGGAGACAGCATCCCACATAGCTCTGAGAAACTCCTCCAAAGAGGCAGGGGAGAAGGTCAGTATATACGTGATTTTGGTGAAGAGGGAATACATGCAATCAAGCACATTTGTTTTGTAGAAGGTTTCTGCTAGTCACGAGGAGCAGACGTCACCATGAAGGATTTTAGTGTTTTTCTAGATATGAGGAGATATAAGAATTGGGCTCATAAAATTGGCTCCTGAAAATATCTAACTATCTGAAGACCTGTTCTGCCAGTTTTTCCCAGAGCACAGAGTGCCTCATTCCTGATCTCCACCTGAACTCCTTTCAGGGGGTGTTGAAAGTCAGCAGCTGCAGCAGCGCATGATTTAATCCTTATAGAGGTAGATGGCAAGTGCCAATGGAAAATGCCAATTTGTAGTTCACAAAGAAGAGATGTATTATTTAATGCTTAGAACTAAGATACCCTAAGTGTTCCTAACCTCCAAATAATTTCAAATGCTTTATCATTGAGTGAACAAAGTAAGATACAGGACAATATGTTCAGTTTTCTATACATGTAACACTATTTAAATATGGACTTCTTTCTCTGTTTTAGTGAAGCACCAATAAACTATTCAGTACCAAAGCACATGTGAAATAGACATTCCATGTTGTAGGGATGGAAGAAAAATCTTTTCCTCTGTCCATCTCACGTTCTCCATCTGGGGCCCTGTCAATGAGACTAGCCAAAGACACAAATCAACAAGAGAAAATAAACAGAAGTTTATGCACAGGTACATGTGGGAGTAGCCAGCAATGAATAACTCAAAGTGTGGTTAGAACTCCAGCTTATATACCATCTTAGGCTAAAACAAAGGAAAAGGAGTTTGGGGTTTATGGCTGGAGGTGGGGGGGGAGGCAGTTTATGGGAAAGTGACCAAACAAGGGTTCTTTAGAAAGATTTGTTATTCAGATGCCTTCTGTGCTGATGAGAGTTATTCAGACTCCTCTTCTTCCTCCTAAGGGAGAGGGAGACCTCTTTGCAAATGGAAATACCCTTTATACATGTAAATTTCCTCTGTAAAAGGAAAACTTGTTCCTTTTAAAGCTTTTCCTATATCTGCTGGTTCTCATTGGCTATTAGCTCAAAATATGGCATATGTCAAAGAGGGTGGCATATCCTGGTATCCCACCACTATGTAGAATTAACAAAGGAAACTGTTGACAATTTCACAACCCTTGATCCCTTATCCAAACCCAGGTTTAAAAATAGTGTATGGGGCTTCCCTGGTGGCGCAGTGGTTGAGAGTCCGCCTGCCAATACAGGGGACACGGGTTCGTGTCCCGGTCTGGGAAGATCCCACGTGCCGCGGAGCGGCTGGGTCCCTGAGCCGTGGCCGCTGAGCCTGCGCGTCCGGAGCCTGTGCTCCGCAACGGGAGAGGCCACAACAGTGAGAGGCCCGCGTACCGGGAAAAAATAAAAAATAAAAATAGTGTATGGAAAGGAGAGAGGATTTAGGAAGAGAAAAATGGCGGGTGGCTGTAAGAAGCCTTAAATTAGTTTTGGAGTTCGGTTAATGCATGTGACTGAACAATCAAATTACTGAACTAACAATGTGTCCTGTGTTAACTGTACATGAGCTGAGTATTCATCCTGGAGCAGGAAAGTGAACCCTGTGGAATAAACTTTAAATGGGCAAGAGGAGGCAAATATAAAGTTTAATCACAGCCTCAGAATCCCGTGTACCCAAGGTGTCACATACATATATAATGCTTAGATGTGTGTAGAACTTCTTACACAAGAAGCTGATTGTACTGAGAGCCTGAGTGGGGGTTGTGGAGGGGAGGAGTCAACAGAGGTGGAAAAGAGAATTTTCACTATGCGTGTGTTTCTTATCAAAGCTAATTTTAGGGCTTCCCTGGTGGCACAGTGGTTAAGAATCCACCTGCCAATGCAGGGGACACGGGTTCGAGCCCTGGTCCAGGAAGATCCCACATGTCGCGGAGCAACTAAGCCCGCAAGCCACAACTACTGAGCCCGCATGCCTAGAGCCTGTGCTCCGCAACAAGAGAAGCCCTCGCACCGCAACAGAGTAGCCCCAGCTCGCCACAACTAGAGAAAACCCACACGCAGCAGCGAAGACCCCATGCAGCCAAAAATTAAATAAATGAATAAATAAATTTATTTTAAAAAAAGCTAATTTAAAAAACCGATTATTTTTCAAAAATATATCCTTGCAAATAAGTGATATTAAAAATGGATTTAAATATGTAATACAGGAAAGTAAACATTCTATAATATAAAGTTGTAGCCACTGTCATGGAGTTTTATGTGAGTTCCCAAAATTGCTCTTTATGTTACAGCTAATACCACAAGGTAAATTGTTACCAGGTAAGCAGCGAACTGACAGTTAATTCGTACATCAGGACCCACAAAATGGAGGCTGCCGCAGTGGCCTGGCCCACATCACAAATCTAAACCTAAGTCAGCCTGCACTTTATGGGAAACTCCAGTCAAGGACACCTGACACACACCAGTCACAATCCTCCAGTTCAGCTTATTCTAGAAAATAAGGGGACTTCCCTGGTGGCACAGTGGTTAAGAATCTGCCTGCCAATGCAGGAGACACGGGTTCGAGCCCTGGTCCAGGAAGATCCCACATGCCACAGAGCAACTAAGCCCGTGCACCACAAATACTGAGCCTGCGCTCTAGAGCCCGTGAGCCACAACTACTGAGCCCACGTGCCACAACTACTGAAGCCTGCGTGCCTAGAGCCCGTGCTCCGCAACAAGAGAAGCCACTGCGATGAGAAGCCTGCGCACCGAAACGAAGAGTAGCCCCTGCTCACTGCAACTAGAGAAAGCCTGCGCACAGCCAAAAATATAAATAAATTTTACAAAAAAAAATAAATTAAATTAAAAAAATAAGACCTGCTAACCTTACAAGGAAATCCCAGACCTCCCAGCCATTCATGCCCCATTGTTGCGTTGCCTCTACTAATGCTCTATAAAACTCGCTCTTGCCCCAAATCCCTCCAGAAGAGTGTTCCACTGCTTATGAGGTACTGCACCCTTCACCCAACCCCCGCAAGCCATAGATTATTTTCCCTTGAATAAAAGACATCAAGCTCATGACTAAATTGTGTTTTTTTGTCATTTGACAGAAGCAAGCTAAGCTTCTTTTTGAATGAAATTGGAATACCTACTATATTTAGCAAAACAATACTGTGCAAATCAATGTACCAATTCCGATGTTTTTCTTCTTCATAGTTAGAAAGGCTCTGACTTGAAAATACTCATTACATTAATATTAGATGCTTAGTTGAGAACTTGATCCTTCTTATCTTGTTTGGTTCCTATAGTTCACCAAGCTGTTCTGATTCCTCTTTTGGCAATATAATGTGACTCATCGGTTCCAAAATATAAACTCTAATCCATAAGGAAATCACATTAGCTTCCTTGTATTAGTGGGATGAATAAGAGCTCCCTATTAAATCTGTTATCTTAAAAAAATGTTATATCATGATATCAAAAATCCTTTTGTTGTAAAATTTATTTACATTCTAAAAAGTTTACTTAACTTCTCTGAATTTATGAAGTTTATTATGAATGTGAGAAGAAAGTGGTTAAATTTCAGTCATAGCCTTTGAGCTTTGCTTAGGAGATTGAGCAGTTTTTAATGAAATAGAAATACGTCTTGGTTTTGAAAAGAAATAGTAGAAGATAACTCTAACAGTTTTTGAGTAGGGAAAACAGATATAGAATGACAATTTAATAATTGTGCTTTAGAGAAGTATTTTTCTCCATCCTCCTCAAGAGAAAAGACAAACAGAAAAAAAAAAAAAACCCTAAGATTTCATGTTTGTGTTTTCATTGTGATTTCCTATGTTCTGCCCTCAAGTCAATGTTATTCAGTGTTTTGAGCTCCACTGCCAAGCTTACCCTCTGCATCCTGGTAATAACAGGGATTGGAGCAATAGCAACTACCTCAAATTTAATTGAAGGAAGTCTTTCTTTCTTTTTTTTTTTTTTCGGTACGCGGGCCTCTCACTGTTGTGGCCTCTCCCGTTGCAGAGCACAGGCTCCGGATGCGCAGGCCCAGCGGCCATGGCTCATGGACCCAGCCGCTCCGCGGCATGTGGGATCTTCCCGGACCGGGGCACAAACCCGTGTCCCCTGCATCGGCAGGTGGACTCTCAACCCCTGCACCACCAGGGAAGCCCATTGAAAGAAGCCTTACAGGACTTGCTTTCTGTCTGCTTGCATTGGAAGGTAGAACTTCTTTTTAAGTGTTGAAGACAATGAGAATGCTTCCTTTATGATACTTAACAATTTAGAAGCTATGAACCACGTGTGGTCATGAATTTGTCCCTTATCTGCCTTAAATCTAAATAATGGAATAAGAAACAATTTTCTTTGGAATCATTTATAAGTTATTTATGAAGTTCATGAAATTAACTGCCTCAATAAATACTAGTAAAATAAAAGGAATCCTCCCTTGGCTCCCCCTTCAAACTCTAAGACAAGGATTATGATTTAGGAAGACAGCACAAGAAGCATATGGATGAAAAATGTCATCTCGGCAGCAGAAAAAGAAGCGTGACAGATATTCGATAAAATGTCATCATATTTTTTACCCATTTCAGTGTTTATCAGAGTGTACTTTTCCATCAAATAATCACATCCCATCAAGATTATGGCAAATCTCACTCATTATTCACCTGTATGATTGCTTTATGAATTGCTGCACAATCTGTATAATCTCAATAATCCCCCTCTCCATTCTCCGTGCATAATTCCTTATAGCCCCACCACGATCTTCACCATCTTATGTACATGATTATTGGCACAGAGTTGTTACCTAGATATTTGTTGAATGAATGAATGAAAGAAAGAAAAAAGAAATTGTTTAAAATGTAAATCAATTGTTTCTACCTGGAGCAGTGGTACAGAGCCTACTGTTATACTCTGACTTGCATTTATTCCAAATGTAACTGGGCCCTAGCGTAAAAATTACTGTTTAAAAATAACTTTAGGACTTCCCTGGTGGCACAGTGGCTAAGAATCCGCCTGCCAATGCAGGGGACATGGGTTTGAGCCCTGGTCCGGGAAGATCCCACATGCTGCGGAGCAACTAAGCCCATGAGCCACAACTACTAAGCCTGAGTGCCACGACTACTGAAGCCTGCGCACCTAGAGCCCGTGCTCCACAACAAGAGAAGCCACAACAATGAGAAGACTGCACACTGCAAAGAAGAGTAGGCCCTGCTCGCTGCAACTAGAGAAAGCCCATGTGCAGCAATGAAGACCCAACACAGCCAAAAATAAAATAAATAAATTTATAAAAAATAAATACAATAAAAATAACTTCGAAGAGAACTAGTTTGAACATATTATACATGCACTTGGTATAGAATTGAAAAGGTACAAATAATATAAAATGAAAAGTAAGTTCCCACTACTGCCACCCCTCCCCGTCTTGCCTCTAGCTACAAAGTTTTCCCCTTTCCAGGTCATCACAGTAACCAGTTTCAAAAGACCTTAATGGATAAAAGAATTACTAGATTTGTTCCCCCAAATGACATGTCCCTTGCAGTTCTGCAACCAGAAAGGAATGGATAGAATCACTGATTTTTTTCATGCCTCCATGAGGTGAGGATTTTACAACTCAGAATTCTAAGAATAACATATACTATAACATAGTTGAATGAAATCTGTAGAAGTGAGTCAATGTGATGCTATTGTTAAGCTTTCCAGTGTGGAATGGCAAGGAGTTTATTGAGATAGAATATTTTTTTTTTTTTTTTTTTTTTTTTTTTGTTACGTGGGCCTCTCACTGTTGTGGCCTCTCCCCTTGCGGAGCACAGGCTCCGGACGCACAGGCTCAGCAGCCATGGCTCACGGGCCTAGCCGCTCTGCGGCATGTGGGATCTTCCCGGACCGGGGCACGAACCCGTGTCCCCTGCATCGGCAGGCGGACTCTCAACCACTGCGCCACCAGGGAAGCCCCAAGATAGAATATTTTTTTGATTTCTGAAACAATTTGATCAAAGTTTTGCTTTTGCTCAAATTGGGCAGAGTTATTTCATAGTGAAATTTACCTTATTAAACTATGTGTTGACATTTTCTACCTTACGTAAATTCAGCACTAGGTGGTAGAGATTCCAAAGAGTGGTTTACCTTTGAATGAAAGGAGATAGCAGTTGACTGTTTAAATATTTTCTGAACTGTGATGGTTTCTAAGGAGCCGCCAGGGCTGGGGGAAGAACTGAAGAGGATGTTTTCCCCTCCTAGTGAAATGGGTATTCAGCCTCATTGACAGAAAAAAATTGGCCTTTATTCTCTTGTTGAGTGTTATGAAAAGTATTCATTAATTCAATACTTAAAAGTCCTTCTTTTTTTCAAAAGCTAAACAGAACCTATAAAAGGAAGCATTTGTATGCTGCTCTGAGTAACACAGAACTGGGTGATGAGCAGTAGCTAAATCTCTTTTCGTACCCTGTTCAGAATGAAAAGGTCAGAAGTTACATACTGACATTAAGGCAAACATGATTCGTTTACCCCACCTCAGACAACAGTAAAAATGAAATCAAGCAACCTACAACTAAAATCAACAGATATACTTTTCCCAGAACTTACAGTAAAAAAAAAGGATATTGAACCATCACAAAAGTTTACATGTAAACACTACCAAAAGGCCAATAAGGGACAGTAGTTTTATTTTTATTTTATTTTTAAAATACTTAATATTTACCCAAAATATAGGCTACCAAGTTCAGGCAAATGGCTAAATATTTTAAGAAAACATTGTTAGTTCTATACTTCATTACATAAATTAGATGAATGAATTCCATCTGGATTAACTACTTAAATGTAAAGAATGCTTAAATAGGACTTCTCTGGTGGTGCAGTTGTTAAGAATTCACCTGCCAGTGCAGGGGAACATGGCTAGATCCCTGGCCCGGGGAAGATCCCACATGTTGTGGAGCAACAAAGCCCGTGTGCCACAACTACTGAGCCGGCGTGCATAGAGCCCGTGCTCTGCAACAAGAGAAGCCACCGCAATGAGAAGTCTGCACACCACAACGAAGACCCAAAGCTGCCAAAAATAAATAAATAAATAATATAATAAAGTTTAAAAAGAAAAAAAGAATGCTTGAATGTTTACATGTAAAAAACAAACCGTGAAAGTAATGTAAATTATAGGTAAAATTTATCTGTAAATTATAAGTAATGGGACTTCCCTGGTGGTCCAGTGGGTAAGACTCCACGCTCCCAATGCAGGGGGCCCAGGGTCGATCCCTGGTTGGGGAACTAGATCCCATATGCATGCTGCAGCTAAGAAGTCCGCATGCCTCAACGAAGATCCCCCGTGCCACAGCTAAGACCCAGTGCAGCCAAAATAAATAAATAAATAATAAATATTTAAAAAAAAATTATAAGTAAAACTTTTTAGTGTATTAAATATACAGTTGTCTCTTCATAGTTGCAGTTTCTGCATCCAAAGAGTTAACCAATCGCAGATTGAAAATATTCAGGAAAAAAATAATTCCAGGAAGTTCTAAAAAACAAAACTTGAGTTACCCTTTGCTGGAAGCTGTATGCATTTACATTGTATTTACAACTATTTACATAGAATTTACATTTTATTAGATATTATAAGTAATCTAGAGATGACTTAAAATATATGGGAGAATGTGCATAGGTTATATGCAAATATTATGGTATTTTATGTAAGAGCTTTGGGCGTCCTTGGATTCTGAGGTCTCCTCCACCACAACTGTTCTAAAGGATGGTATTCCAAGTGAATACCAAGGGACAACTGTATAGATAAATATGAAGATTCTGGGATTCTCAATGCAGAAAACTATAAAGGAAAAGACTTTCTTTCTATTTTTTTTTTTTTTTTTTTTTTTGCGGTACGCGGGCCTTTCACTGTTGTGGCCTCTCCCGTTGCAGAGCACAGGCTCTGGACGAGCAGGCCCAGAGGCCATGGCCCACGGGCCCAGCCACTCCGCGGCATGTGGGATCTTCCCAGACCAGGGCATGAACCCATGTCCCCTGCATCGACAGGTGGCCTCCCAACCACTGCGCAACCAGGGAAGCCCAAGACTTTCATTTGACTACATAAAACTCCTGAATGGGAACAAAATTCTTCTACATGGAAACAAAATCCTATCAAATAACCGACAACAAACTGGGAAAAAATATATATTGTTGAAAAAACTTTCTAGGCCCAAGATGGAGCTGCTCCTGCCTGGGGTGCCATGTCAGCAAACTGAAACCTAAATAACTTTTCTGTCCTTGTAAATGCTCTGCTTGAAATGCAGTATATCTTGTCAGCCTACACTGACAAGTATACTAATAGGCTAATAGCCTAATACTAAGGCTCTACACTAATTTCCTTGTTCCTTCTCACTCCAAACAAGATTGACTATGTGGCCACGGCCAATCAGATATTTTCTATTTTTCTCTTCCTTGTTCTTAATTCTTTATCCCATAAAAGCCTTCCGAAAAAAGAGTAAGTATTACCCCAGTCTAGATGATGTGATCTCAAATCATGAAAAAAAAAAAAAGCCTCCTGCCTTCTGCCTCATCTTGCAGCTCTCGAAATGGAGACCACCCACTTCAAGAAGTATTAGATAAAGTTTGTTTGTATCACCTAAGTGGGCTTCTCTAATCATTTTTTTAACACCATGCAACTTTTGTGACAAGTAGTTTAATATATAATAAAATTTTATAAATCAATAAGCAAAATTTCCAATAAGAGGATGCAATAAAACGGCAAAGGACACAAGCATAAAAATTTACAGTAGAACAATTCCATTGGATAATAAATTTATGAAAAAATGTTCATTATCTGTTATGGACTGAATTGTGTTACTCCCAAATTCATGTGTTGATGACCTAATCCTCAATACCTCAGAATGTGACTCTTTGGTGATAAGATCTTTAAAGAGATAATTAAGTGAAAATGATATCGTTAGAGTAGGCCCTCATCCAATAAGACCATATCCTAATGTGACAAAATTTGAACACTGACACACACAGAAGGAAGACCACGTGAAGACACAGGGAGAAGACAGCCATCTATAAGGCGAGGAGGGAGGCCTCAGAAGAAACCAACTCTGCTAACACTGCTGTCTCAGACTTCCAGCCTCCAGAATTCTGAGAAAATACATTTCTGTTGTGTGAGCCACCCAGTCTGTGGTACTTTGTTGTGGCAGCCCTAGCAAATTAATACACCATACCATAATCAAAAGGATGCAAATTAAAATGGCAATTATAACTCTCAATGTGGCAAAGAGAAAATGAATAGCTATATTATTCAGTGTTGATAAAGTGGTCATACACTGCTAGCAGTAGTATAAATTATTACCTTCTGAAGGACAATTTGAAAATAAATATTAGAAATCTTAAAAAACTGAATACACTTTGACCCACCAATTATACTTCTGAGAATGAGTCATATGGAAACAATCAGTGTCATATAGAGATGTTCATCACAGCCTAATTTATGCATGTGAAAAATTGCAAATCACCTACATAACAAAAATTAAAGGATTAATTTAAGAAATATTAGCTCCTTAACTAGAATATTAAGCAGTCATTACAAATGCTATTTTTGCAAATGAATTAGGTACTTGTAAAGTTATTTTTTGTTGTTTAATGAGCCAATTCAAATATACAAACAATAAAGAGAATAATGTATGTGGTTACTGCCCTGATTTTGAAATTTTTAATATTTTGCCACACTTGCTTCTTTTTTTTTTAACATTTTATTTTCTATTGGAGTATAGTTGATTAACAACGCTGTGTTAGTTTCACGTGTACAGCAAAGTGATTCAGTTATACATGTACATGTATCTATTCTTTTTCAAATTCTTTTCCTATTGAGGTTGTTACATAATACTGAGCAGAGTTCCCTGTGCTATACAGTAGGTCCTTGTTGGTTATTTATTTTAAATATAACAGTGTGTCCATGTCAATCCCAAACTCCCTAACTATCCCTTTCTTAATATACATATATATTTTTTTAATTTTTTAATTTTTTTTTTTTTGCGGTACGTGGGCCTCTCACTGTTGTGGCCTCTCCCATTGTGGAGCACAGGCTCCGGATGCGCAGGCTCAACGGCCATGGCTCACAGGCCCTGCCACTCCATGGCATGTGGGATCCTCCCAGACTGGGGCACGAACCCGTGTCCCCTGCATCAGCAGGCAGACTCTCAACCACTGCGCCACCAGGGAAGCCCTCTTAATATATTTTTTGAAGAACTAAAATGTTACAGATCCAGTTGAAGAATCTTTGTGCCCCTCTTCAACAGTATTTTCCTCCCACCATCACCCTCATCTCCTGAAAGGTAACCATTCCCTCAAAATTAATTTCACTCAACATTTTCAAGATTCATTCATTTTGAATCATGTAGTTCTAGCTTAGTCCTTCCAATTGTGACATATATTCCATTATGTGAATACGTTATAAATAATAAATTTGTCTTCTTTTGATGAGTCACTTGGGTTTTTCCAATATTTTTCCTGTGACATGTACAAGGATGCAATGAACATTCTTGTACATATTTCCTTGGACATATTTGTGAGGTTTTCTCCTAGGTGCATACTTAAGATTTGAATTGCAGGGTCACTGAGTATATGCATCTTTAACTTCATTATATATTGCCTCAGTATTTTCCAAAGTGATGGTATCTAAGTTACACTCCCATTGTGTATCAGTTAGTTTTTGCTGTGTAATAAACCATTCTTTAACTCATTGGCTTATAAGTTTATTATTTATTATTTCTCATAATTCTTTGGATAGACAGCCAATTCTTCTAGGCTGGTGAGCTTGGCTGGGGCTGGATTTTCTAGGATAGCTTTACTCAGATGTCCAGCTTCTCAGCTGTGATAATTGGACAGCTGGAAAAGCTGGAGCCTTTCTCTGCATGGCCTCGCATCATTCAGTAGGCTAGCTCCAGCTTCTTCACATGGAGGCAGAAAGGACAAATCTTGGCAATAAGAAAGGACAAATTCTAATGAACAGAAAAATTTCAAGCCTTTGCTTTCATCATGTTTATAAAAGTGCCATTGGCCAAAACAAGTCATATGACTAAGCCCAGATTCAAAGACTGGAGAAATACACTCCACCACTTGACAGTGGAGGGGCAAAGTTACATGGCAGAGGGTCAAGCATACAGAAATGAGAGAAATAAATATGTGCCTATTTTTTTGCAATCTACTATACACTGGCAGTTGATGAAAGTTCTCATTTCCCTGCATTCTTGACAATGCTTGGTGTTTTATGACTTTTTAATTTTTTGCCAATCTGAGAAGTATAAAGCAACATCTTATTATTGTTTCCACTTTAATTTGTATTTCTCTAATTGTTAGTAAGGTTGTACATCTTTTCCTATAATTATTTGCATAGCACTATTTTAAAATAACATGCACACACATACACAGAAAAAAAGAGTGGAAGAATATATATTGGAATAGTTCAATTGGGGTAGTGGAATTATAGATTATTTTTATTTATCCATATTTTCCAAAAGGAACACCTATTACTATTGGAAAGAAGTTGGGAAAGTAATTTTGCATGTTCAAATATTTTGGTAAAACCCCAAACTGGACTAACACCAACTGGCTGTACTACAATTTAGTTCTGACACTAACCACCCCAAGTAGCATCAGACTCCACAAATTAAAGGCTTTGTGGTTCACAAGACTGCCCTCCATTTCAGGTGCCAGCCCAAAGTAGGGTTCCAAGGCCACCTACATGTCTGACCTACTGTCTGTACATTTAGAAGTTCCCATGACCCACCTAGGTTCAATAATTCACTAGATTGACTCATAAACTCAGGAAAGTGCTATACTTATTTTTACAGTTTTATTAAAAAGGATACACATAGGGCTTCCCTGGTGACGCAGTGGTTGAGAGTCCGCCCGCCGATGCAGGGGACACAGGTTCATGACCCGGTCCGGGAAGATCCCATATGCCGCAGAGCGGCTGGGGCTGTGAGCCATGGCCACTGAGCCTGCACGTCCGGAGCCTGTGCTCTGCAACGGGAGAGGCCACAGCAGTGAGAGGCCCGCGTACTGCAAAAAAAAAAAAAAAAAAGATACACATAGAGTGAGGTCTGGAAGAGAACACAGAGTTCCTTGTCCTCTCCTTGTAGAATCAGGGCATGTCACCCTTTCTGCCCATCAATGTGTTCACCAAACAGGAAGCTCCAATCAACTTTCATGTCCAGAGTTTTTATTGGGATTTCACTATGGAGGCCTGACTGGTTTAATCATGGGCCACATAAGTGAACTAAACCTGTAGTCCCTCTCCAGATTTCAGAAGGTTGTGCTGATAGCAATGAGTCATCTCATTAGCATAACAAAGATACTTCTCTCACTCAGAAAATTTCAAAGTTTTTAGCAGTTCTGTGCCAGAAACCTGGGATGAAGACCAGACAAATTCTTTATTATGCAACATAAAACATATTACATCAGTCCAAAACATATGTGGACAATCAAAACTAAAATGGTCTAGTGAAAATACCAGCAATTGAATTTAGAAATATTTAGTATCTAGTTTAATTTTACCAGATAGGATGATGTGTGATAAATTTGGAACAACACAGGGTTCTAGGGACTTCCCTGGTGGTCCAGTGGCTACGACTCCGCGCTCCCAATGCAGGGGGCCTGGGTTCGATCCCTAGTCAGGGAACTAGATCCCACATGCCACAACTAAAAGATCCCGCATACCGTGACAAAGACCCTGAACATGGCAACAAAGATCCCACGTGCTGTGACTAAGACCCAATGCAGCCAAATAAAAAAATATATATTAAAAACAAAAAAACCCCCACAGGTTTCTGGCCCTTCCATTTTCTAGTGGCTGTGACTCTTAAGTAAGTCTTCAGTTTCCAACTCTTCAGTAAAACTCCTTACATCCCTCAACCGCTGTTTAGGGCCACTGAGCTCATGCCTATGAAAGAACTCTGCAAAATGCAAAGTATATAATATAAAAGTAATAATATGATTATCATCACGTATGGTCCAGTGCTTAAGACTCCACGCTTCCAATGCAGGGGGCATGCGTTCAATCCCTGGTTGAGGAAGTTCCACATGCAGCAAATAAATAAATAAAACAACTATAATGTCAGGGGATAAGCTGGGCAAGAAGGAGTTTTCTGAGTCACAGGTCAGGGGTCATGGCTGTGACTCATTGGTTCAGAGTCCAGCCTTAAGAAAACTATATTAGCTTTGGCTGCCACAGCAAAATACTGCCAACTAGGTGACTTCACAGAAATTTATAACCTCAGTTCTGGAGGCTAGGCGTCCAAGATCAAGGTAATGGCAGGGCTGGTTTCTGGTGAGATCTCTTTTTCTGGCTTGTAGTCAGCTATTTTCTTGCTGTGTTCTCACGTGGTATTTCCTCAGTGTATATACCTTCCTGTCACGTGGTATTTCCTCAGTGTATATACCTTCCTGGGAAAATATATTTACTTTAATGATGGTAAACTGAATAATCTAGAGTTCAGATTAATGGATTTTCAGGAAGTTCCTAGAACAAACAATAAAATTATTTGCCATTTCATCTTTCTGGGTAAGAATTTCCTGGAACAGGATGTCAAATAAAGGTAGACAGCTGCGTATGTGTAGACAGGAAGTTATTTTGATTTTCAAAAGAACTCTTTTAACTTTTTTCAATCCAGTGTTTTCCCAACTGATTTGACCATAACACTCTTCTCTCATAAAATCCGTTAAAATTTCAAAGAACAAACCATAATAAACACAAGATGAGGAAATAATTTCTATGAGAGCATGAGGAACCAGAGGTTCTCAAAGGGTGGCCCCCAGACCAGTGGTGTTAGTATCACTTGGGAGCTTGTTAGAAATGTTCCCATCTACTAAATCAGAAACTCCAGGGGTGGGGTCAGCAATCTGTTTTAATCCACCCTCCTGGTGACTCTGATGCATTGCCAGAGTTTGAGAACCAGTGCTGTAAGCCTCCTCGTAACTCTTCTTTTTATTTTTCTGCGTGGTGCAGAACAGAGACATGTGGGTGCCTCAGGGGACTAATACCTGGTAGTCCTTCAAGGAGACAGGCTATAAATATTTGTCTGCGTGTCCTTGGTGGAGATGGGAGCAAACCAATTTTTGTGATAGCTGAGAGCCTCTTTCTTTATACTGTGACTCATACTCTGATATTCTCTCTTTTCTGAGCTCTTTGAAAACTATACTTTGTACTAGAATTAGTACATTAGTGAGGAATATAAAATTTACTCAAGATGTTAGAGGGGAGCCCCAGGAGAGGGGCTGGATAGTGTGATCTCAGGGTTTTGCTTTTTTTTTTTTGCGATAACGCGGGCCTCTCACTGCTGGGGCCCCTCCCATTGTGGAGCACAGGCTCCGGATGCGCAGGCTCAGCGGCCACGGCTCACGGGCCCAGCCCCTCCGCGGCATGTGGGATCTTCCCAGACCGGGGCATGAACCCGTGTCCCCTGCATCGGCAGGCGGACTCTTAACCACTGCGCCACCAGGGAAGCCCAGGGTTTTGCTTTTTTAAGAAATTAATTCTGCCCCGCTTCCCACCTCACCTCCATCTCCTCCCCTCCCCACCTTGAGATAGCTCTTCTCCCAAACCTCTCTTCTTGGCTTGGCAGCTCTTGGGTGGCCTTTCTCTTCCAGCTCCTGATTCCATGCCTTCTCTTTGAACTTTTCCAAGAGCAGTTCAGTTCAATGCCCATAAAAGCTTCAAAAGTCTTCATCCCACTCCCACCTACAAGTTAATACAATCTTCAAGGAAACTGGATGAATTCTATTAAGGCTGAAGACTTTGTTTGCCTTGTGAACAAAAGTTTCCCCAGCTCCCAGGCTTCACCAAAGCTGTGCTGAGCGAGGGTGACATCAATTTACGTTTCCCCACCTTGGCAGAGAAAACCTGAATTACAAACAGTAACGTGTTTCCAGTTTGTTCCGGTCAGAGTCCAGAGTCTCTTTCACATGGGTGTTCCAAGCTGGGTGAGCCCCCCTTAGTGTGGCTTGGGTCCTGTCCCCCGCTGTTCTGCCTCCTTCCTGGTTACGGGGAGCCAAGCCCAGTGGGCAGAATGGAGGGCAGGGCGCACCTACAGGGTGTCATTGAGGGACTCTAATAAGTGGCACATCTGAAAGAGACCTGTTTATAGCTTCCAAGGTGCAGTGTTCCCTGGTTTCAGACTTTATTGCACATTAGAATCATCTGGGAGCTTTTACAAATATTGACACCCAGGCCATACTCTACACTAGTTAAATCCTAATCCTTGGTACAGACTTAGGTATCAGTATTTTTTTTTTTTTTTTTTTTTTGCGGTACGCGGGCCTCTCACCGTTGTGGCCTCTCCCGTTGCGGAGCACAGGCTCCGGACGCGCAGGCTCAGCGGCCATGGCTCACGGGCCCAGCCACTCCGCGGCATGTGGGATCTTCCCGGACCGGGGCACGAACCTGCGTCCCCCGCATTGGCAGGCGGACTCTCAACCACTGCGCCACCAGGGAAGCCCAGGTACCAGGATTTTTTAAAGCTCCCTGAATAATTCCAAAATGCAGCAAGTTCGAGAGCCGCTGGACTAGACTGTGTACACCATCATACACTGTGCTAAGATGTTATGACCATTTTGTTCAAAGCACTTCACATAACTAAATTAGTTATATTGTCATCCCTTTCTGTTTCACAAGTGGGAAATTTGATACACAAATGGAAAATGTTACTCATATGAGGAAGGCCACAGGTAAATTGTTAAAGGGGTTATAGACGGTGTCTGCTCTCAGCAAGGCCTGAGATGTGGTAAAAATGCTGTATTACTGTTTGAGGTTTCCTGGGACCAAAAACAGTTTGGAGACTCTACATGGGGCACGCAGGCAATGTGAATGGAATCATGCATTAATTTCTGAATCAATGTTTTCTGTCTGAGAACCCTGAAACCTGAAGAAGTAAAGTGATCATGACTTTTTAAAATTAATAATATGGTTTTGGTTTTAATATTAAACCTGACTAAGAGCTGTGGGAAATGCTCACATGTGGTCAGAATCAACATCAAAATATTCAATACTTTAACCGTGTTCCATAGCAACTCACACCTTGTGATTCTGGAGATACTGCTGTTTGCCAGCTCTGGCTCAAAACAAATGTCAGAAAACTCAAACCGAAGGCCCTGGCAGGCCACAGAACCCATATCTTGGGTAGTTACAGAATATTTAAATTACAGTGGGAAAAAAAAATAAGAGGGAAGGAGTTGATAGGGACAGAGCTTTTATTCTAAAAATCAGTGTTTTAAATTTACTTTCATACATTTAATTAATCTTATCTCTGATTGAGTGCTGAAGTTGTAAATTACTAACCCCATCATCACCAGTAGTTGAATCAGTCAAAAGAAGGGCGTAGATTAATTTCAGCAGAATTTTATTTTGGCTGCTTCTGTCACTTTCCAGTTTTGCTTTCCAGAATCAAGCAATTTCTGTACTGGGATGAGCAGATCAGAAGACACTGCTACAAAGGAGAAGCCATTCTCCTTTATCATTAAGCTTATCAGAGTGGAAAACTCCATCAACTCCCCTGAAGACTTATCTCACCTGGAGATCACAGAGAATATCCTACAACTATGTGAATGGAAGGTCAACATGCCCTAAAGACTTCCTCACAGAAGAGTTCCCCCACAAGCCTGTGGATAAGACCTGAAATTCTTCCATCACAGATTCGAATTTTAGAATAAAATGCCATCCCTCTCATGGCAGGTCTTGAGAGTTCCCAAGTGAACACTAACATCCCCTTTTCCTTGCCAGATAAAGCAGAGGATGCTTAGTTAAATTTGAATTTCAAATAAATGCCTAGTTAAATTTGAATTTCAAATAAACAGTGGATGATGTTTAGTATAAATTTGTCCCAAATATTACATACTTATGCTTAAAAAAAGTGGTATTTTTTTTGGTCAAAAAATCTAATTTAACAAGGCATCCTGTATATTTATTTATTAAGCCTGGCACCCCTCTGCTAACCAAATGGAAATTCTGTTTGTGGCAGCAGTATGCCCATCAGCAGACATTAGATCACGACTGGTCTAAATCAATCATGATAATACAGTCCCTCATTTTCCCAGACTTGCTTGCATCTGGGAGTATAGTGTCCTGGCCATTGAGATTAAGGGAAGTCTATGCATATGTGTGGGATGCGGTTTGAAAAGGTCTTTTTTTTCCTGGCAAAAGAGATATGACTAGTGGATATGGTGCTGGGATGCAGCAGCCCCCTCCTGATTATGAGGACAAGCAAAGACACCAGGAGAGATACTGGTGCTGATGTTGTTAAGTCCTCCAGCCAATGCCAGCAGCTGCTACCTCCAGAGGTCTTGTTTGTAAGAAAGACAAACCATTAATTGTACAAACCACATGGGTTTTCTGTGGCTTACAGCTAAAAAACTCCTCTTAAAAAAATGCAGATGCCCTGGGAGAGGAAACCTTATTATTCATAGCTTGATGTGAAGTCACTTACTGGTATCTTATCCATTGAGAAATAGCCAAGAGGGGGTTTTGATCCACTAACCACTGAGAGGTGCCATAGGTCTAAGCTAGAGGCACTGCCCAGTGAAGGCAGTGGCGGAGAGTCTGCCCTGACAGGAGAGCCTCCTTCACAGAGCTGCTACCTCTTAGTAACATGGATCTCTGGCGTTCTTGGATGATTTGACTAGAGCTGTAGCTCCTGAGGAATTCCCATAGACCCCTGCCTGTAGTGAGCGGAATAATGCCCTGCCCCCAAAGATGCCCGTATCCTAGCCCCTGGAACCTGTTTATATGTTGTATTACATGGCCAAGGAGAATTAAGGTAGCAGATGGAATTAAGGTTGTTAATCAGCTGACTTTAAGAAGGTTATTCTCAATTATCTGTCTAAGCCCAATGATATCATAGGGTCCTTAAAAGTAGAAGTTGGAAGCAGGAGAGGGAGACAGAGAATTGGAAAGAGACGTGAAGACAGAAGCAGAGGGGAAAGTGGTTCGATGTGAGCAGGACTCGACTGATCATGGCTGGCTTTGAAGATGGAGAAAGGGGTCACAAGCCAAGGAATGTGGGTGACCTCTAGAAGCTGAAAAAGGCAAGAAAACAAATTCTTTCCCAGAGCCTCTAGAAAAGAACACAGCCCTGCCGACGGCTTGATTTTAGGCCAGTCTCACCCATTTCAGACTTCAGACCTGGAGAATGGTAAAGTAATACATTTGTGTTGTTTAAAGTCATTACACATGATAAATATAAATCATTCATTCATTTGTTCCTTTATTCATTCTTCAGATATTATTGAGCTCCTACTTTGAGTCAAGCACTTTTGTAAATGTTGGGGACATACCAAGAACAAAACAGAACAACAGATTTTTGCTCTCATAAAAATCTTTCTATTTATTGGAGAGGGACCAGATTTTTAAAATATTAAGTGAAACATAATATTATTATGTTTTGTTTTTTTTTGCGGTACGCGGGCCTCTCACTGTTGTGGCCTCTCCCGTTGCAGAGCACAGGCTCCGGACACGCAGGCTCAGCGGCCATGGTTCACGGGCCCAGCTGCTCCACGGCATGTGGGATCTTCCTGGACTGGGGCACGAACCCGTGTCCCCTGCATTGGCAGGTGGACTCCCAACCACTGCGCCACCAGGGAAACCCTATTATGTATTTTAGATGATAAACATGCTATTGTGGAAGAACAAAACGGTGAAAGAGGACAGGAAGAGCTGGGGAGGGGAGGTTGCCATTTTAAATGGGGTGATCAGTGAAGGTGACATTGCAAAATCATATTTGAGCCCAGTCTGGTACCTGGGGGAGGAATCTTCCAGAGGGGCAAGTGCAAAACCCCAGAGATGAGAATATGCCTGGTGTAGTTCAGAGGGAGCAAGGAAGAATTGGGGGAGGAAAAACTTTCCTTCTATCCTTGTTTAGGTTCTTCTGGCTGATCTAAGAATTAAATTGACATGAGACAAATTAACAGGTGAAAATCAATTTGAATTACATACCTATGGGGGGCCCATAAGAAAAATAAGATTCAAGGACAAGTTAGGCAATTGAGGTTTATCTGCCATCTGAGAGAGGAAGGGAGGTAGGGATTTGGGACTTCAAAGGGGAAGAAGGCAACTTACAGGAAAATGGGGAAAAACAAATGCTTGGTAAACAAATGTTTGCTGGGTCGTGCAGAGCCAATGGGGCACAGAGAGGAAGAGCACCAGAGATAGTGCTTTTCCTGGACCAGGCCCTCTATCTAAACTCTTTTAGGCAGTTAAAGGGGAGGTAAAAAGAAAGACTTCCTGAATCTTCTGTTTCTTAAAGTAATTAGGGGCTTCCCTGGTGGCGCAGTGATTAAGAATCCACCTGCCGCCTGGAGGGGTGGGATAGGGAGGGTGGGAGGGAGGGAGACGCAAGAGGGAAGGGATATGGGAACAGATGTATATGTATAACTGATTCACTTTGTTATAAAGCAGAAACTAATTAAAAAAAAAAGAATCCACCTGCCAACGCAGGGGACACGGGTTCGAGCCCTGGTCTGCGAAGATCCCACATGCCACGGAGCAGCTAAGCCCGTGTGCCACAACTACTGAGCCTGTGTTCTAGAGCCTGTGAGCCACAACTGCTGAGCCTGCACGTCACAAATACTGAAGCCTGCGCTCCTAGAGCCCATGCTCAGCAACAAGAGAAGCCACCGCAATGAGAAGCCCGCGCACCGCAACGAAGAGTAGCCCCCACTTGTTGTAACTACAGAAAGCCCCCGTGCAGCAACGAAGACCCAACACAGCCAAAAATAAATAAATAAATATATTAAAAATAAAAAAGTAATTAGCCTAAAATAATCCTTATGCCATAAAGGAAGGACAGAGTGATTATTTGTCTGAAATGCTGCCAAGATCACGAGTGAGATGAGTTCTGATAAATGCCTGCTGGATTTAGTAAGGTGTAGTTGAATTTGACAAGAGCAATGTCCCTAGGGGCACAGAAGGAAGCAATGGATTAGAGAGGGTTTAACAGACACAAGCAATCAGGTTCTTTCAGAAGCTCCCTTTGCCATCTTCAAGGGAAGGTTTATGCCCCCAGACCCTCTGCTCTGTTCTAGAGATCCCAGCTAGAAGCCTGCACAGGGGAAGGTACAGAATAATTGCAGCTCCTTCCTGAGTGATCACTGTGAGGGCAAACTGATGGTCAGCTTTCCGTAAGGCAGGGTGGGTAAACTAAGGCAAATGATGCCACATGCATTCATTTATGTGTTGTCTGGGGTTGCTGCCTCCCTCCAGGGGCAGAGATAAGTAATTGTGACAGAGACAGTATAGCCCACAGTGCTTAAATATTTACGAACTCCCTGGCCCTTTCCAGAAAAGTTTGCCAAGCTTTGCTGTAAATAGAGAGGGAGAGAGAGAGAATGAATTAGGGCAGTGGTAAAGGATGAAAGCGTTCAAGAAAAGGCTTTTAAAGAAGAATGAAATAACATTTGTGTATGCTGAAAAGATTCAGAAGAAAGAATAAAAATTGAAATTGCAGAAATGAAAATTGCTGGGTGGTGTTCTCGAGTATAACAGAAGGGTGGGCATCAATTGCCCAAGTAGAAGAGTTGGTCATGCTAGCATTAGAGACATATATGTCTTTCATTGTTATTCTATGAAAAGATGTGCAACCTCACACAGGTGAGGAAACATTCTCCAGGGCAATCATACAGCTCACCTGACTTGTTTCCTGTTTTGGAGGGAATCACTGTCCTGTGCTGCCTGATGTTCAATTTCTGAAAACCATTATTTCAAAAATAATTTTCATATATTTTGTACAACTTCTCGTTTCAGGTGGATAGTGTTAAAACACAAAATTCAACTGAGTAAGTTTTTTTTTTTTCAACTGAATAAGTTTTAAAACTTTTTATTGGCTTTATTCAATGATCCAGGAATAGAATTCCAATCTATCAGATAAGAAACATGCTCCAAGGAGCTGTACAAAATGAAAGACTTTTATAGGAGACAGGAAAAAGGAAGTTATACGAGGCAAAAAAGCAGATTGGTTACTGCAGGGTCACTTTCCCGACGGGATGGCAGGGGTCGATCAGGCAGATTACCTACCTAACGCTGATCAGGTGATTCCTGTTTGGTTGAAAGTTCTGTTTCTGGGAGAGTCAAAGTTTTAATTAAGTCTTGGTTTGGTGACAGGGGGCTTAGTATAAGTGACTCCATTTTGGGCCTGTTGTCTTGTTTTTAACAGCAGGTAAATCTGATCCCTGTTACTTCCTCTTGACTAGAAATGGAAGTCTATTGAGCCATTTATTTTAGATAAAACTAGCTAAGTGTAGTGGATTTTCCAAGTTTATTATATTTACTCCTAACATTCAATGTACATAAAAACTAGAGCTGATTTTCCTCACACTTCTCAACTATTTTATGTTTATACATTTGGTTCTGGATACTACCAGCAGAGGGCACCTCAGCCACATTTCAACCACTTGCAAGTCAGAATTAAACAATTTCATATCTGGAATGTTCTTGCTCATTTAGAAAGAAAATTCTAGTGCTCAGCTTAAAATACTCCGTGAGGGACTTCCCTGGTGGCACAGTGGTTAAGAATCCGCCTGCCAACACAGGGGACACGGGTTCGAGCCCTGGTCTGGGAAGATCCCACATGCCTCGGAGCAGCTAAGCCCATGCACTACAACTACTGAGCCTGCGCTCTAGAGCCCACGAGCCACAGCTACTGAGCCCGTGAACCACAACTACTGAAGCCCGCGCACCTAGAGCCTGTGCTCCACAACAAGAGAAGCCACCGCAATGAGAAGCCCGCACACCGCAACTAAAGCCCGCACACAGCAACAGAGACCCAATGCAGCCCAAAATAATTAATTAATTTTTAAAAGTAAATAAATAAAATAAAATACTCTGTGAGCCCAACTGACTCTTCTGTTTCCTTTAACATGTCAGCCCACCCTCCCTGGTGTCCAGGACACAGCATTCAGTTTATTTTTCCTCCACTGCTTCCAACCCTTTCCCCTTCCTTTGCTATGCTCGTGCCTCATAATCATAAAACTTCCTCGGGCTTCCCTGGTGGTGCAGTGGTTGAGAGTCTGCCTGCCGATGTAGGGGACACGGGTTCGTGCCCCGGTCCAGGAAGATCCCACATGCCGTGGAGCGGCTGGGCCCGTGAGCCATGGCCGCTGAGCCTGCGGGTCCGGAGCCTGTGCTCTGCAACGGGAGAGGCCACAACAGTGAGAGGCCCAAGATGGAGTTTGGGGGCATATTTGCCTGTTATCAACGGTCTAGAGTAATTTATAATTTTTAAACGTCCTTTTTTTTTTTTTTTTTTTACATGAAAGACAATTCTGTTTCCAACATCCAGATCTTTTATAATATCTACAAGCATTTAGAGATGAATAGGGCAGGTTTGGGGATTGATAAAGATAAGCAGGATTTGAACTGATTTTAGAGCCACACTTCTGGTTTGTAGAGATTTGCAAGATGAAGACAGTTGTTTCCAATTCCCTGCAAAGAGCTGATTACAGTCTGAGTATCAAGGAGCTGACCTACCCATCCAAATAAACTTGCTTCTTTATATGAGGGAGATTTCCAACTAAGATGGAAATCAAAAGATTTCTACATTCTAGAACTTCAGGGTTTAATGCAGTATACCTTGAAAAAAAATCTGTATAAAGTGTTCAACGAAGGCCTTCAAATATTCTTTTTTTCCCCGAGTTTACAATTCAACATTAGACCAATTCACTTTAATAGGTAAAGGTTCTACTCTTGCTCCTATCTGTCCATGAATATCAGCCTTCAGCTGAGCCATTTCTTGGTCATTTCTAGGAGGGCCTGGAAGAAATTCTGGCCAGTTGTTTCCTCTGTGAGCCACCCTCACATACACACACACACCCTGGGGCTGCTTAGCCTGATAACTATATTATAATCAAGAATGAGAAGCATACCCCTTCCCAGCCAATTTAGGTCCCTGTGAGTGAGGCTGTAAATGGTCACTAATCTTTCCATTCTTCTCTAAATTTAGTAGGATCTTCTGAAAGTGGAAATAAGTGGGCTTTATAAATTAGAAGATCTGTTGCTGGTCAGGGGACATGAATTCACTGCATTGGAGGTCCAGGATACATCAGCAAAGGACATTGCATAGGAAGGCCTGAAGTTGGCAGAGCCTCATAGAGACCTGGAGAGTAGGAGGAATTTCAAGAGACAGCAAAGGGAGTCCTACTGCCTGTACTAGGTTCTTCTGCTAAATTCACTTCCTGGCTTTCAGCATTTTTATGAGTAACCCGTATACTTTGGGCCTAGAGATTAGGCTGGAGGGATCTCTGTGAATCTTGTAGGAGAAGAGAAGCTAAAACATGCAGATGGGGCCGGATTTTGAGAAGGGGAATTTACATTGGATGTGGACATTAATTTTAAGTTTAATTTCTGTTCTTCATCTTGTTATGGGAGTCCCTGTGGCTAGCTGTTATACTTCTCTGTCTTTTCAATTTGATCTTTCCATAGGTACCAATAAGACAATTGTGTAGGTTGAGAGTGCTCTAAAAACTTTTTTCTCTCTCAAATACAGCCAATTCAAAGGATCCATCATGTGGCCAAGGACAAATTGCACCTAATATTAGCCTCAATAGTGACTCAAACCAACAAGGCTTTATATGGTTTAACCAAGGCTGCAAGACGTGTTCCACAAGAGAATACAAAAGATGCAGCCCTCAAAAGATCTAGAAAGTTAACTCCCAAAGTTAGCCTAAGAAAGATCTATCTGCAGATGTGGGTGCAACCCACATTTCAGTCTGGCTAAATTAGTAAAAACAGTGTTTCCTGACGTGATAAGAATTCTTATCTTCTGCAGGCTTTTCTCGGAGGTCCCAGGATCTCTCTCACCTGCAGCAGCCCTGAAGTGAGCAGTGTCCAGCCAATGAAAATCCCATCTGCATTGCCACCTCTAGAGGTAGAAAAATTGTCCCTTCGTCCTTTCTAGGTTCTTTGGCTAGTCTAACAATTAAATTAATGTTAGCCAGATTAATAGGAGAAAATCAAAAAAAAGTTTAATAATATGTATACCTCCTGTATACATGGGAGAGACCGAAAACTGAGTAACTCTCTGAAATGTGTAGAGCTATCATCTTTTAAAAAATTTTTTATTTATTTTCTTTATTTTATTTTTGGCTGTATTGGGTCTTCGTTGTTGCACGCAGGGTTTCTCTAGTTGCGGCGAGCGGGGGCTACTACTCTTCGTTGAGGTGCACAGGCTTCTCATTGTGGTGGCTTCTCTTGCTGCAGAGCACGGGCTCTAGGCACGCAGGCTTCAGTAGTTGCAAAGTGTGGGCTCAGTAGTTGTGGTGCACGGGCTCCGTAGACGTGGCTCGCGAGCTCTAGAGCGCAGGCTCAGTAGCCTGTTAAGGCTTAGTTGCTCCGCGGCATGTGGGATCTTCCGGGATCAGGGCTTGAACCGGTGTCCCCTGCATTGGCAGGCGGATTCTCAACCATTGCGCCACCAGGGAAGCCCTAAAGCTATCATCTTAAATGTCATATTCATCTAAGACAAAAAATGGTGGTGGTGGGGAGTCAGTTGCGGGAGGTTACCAGGAAAAGCACAGTAAACAAGTGTCAGGTTGTTATGCAGATTTAAGCCCTCAGCTTCTCATTGACAAGAGTTTCTGGAAATTTAGATATCCTTCTCTTCCTGGTACAGAGAGGGAGACATCCTTACAAATGGAGATTTCCCTTATAAATGTTAATATTTCTTACAAAAGGGCAACTGCTACTCGGTTTTCAGAGCTTCACCTGTGTCTGCTCTTTCTTAAAAATAACCAGCTTAAAATAATCAATATGCCAACAAGGCATATGTTGGGGTGGTATATTTTGCTCCCCTGCAGATTTAAGATGAGTGAATATTATTCACTGCTGAGCAACCCAGAGGCAATCATAAACCCTCTGAGCAGGGCAAGTCAGGGATTAAGAAATAGTCTCGAGGACTCTTATTGGCTTTGTTTCTGCCAAATCAGTTCAACCATCTGTGGAGAGATGGTAACATAGGTCAGGGTCTTAAAAGAGATATGCCTACAATGAAGAAAAAAAAAAAGAAACATTAATATTAAAGGTCTAAGAGATCTTTGGATTATGCAAGCACTGCTCGTTGTTTCTGAAAGCTAAAATGTCAGTGCCCTTGGCAATGCTGTCCATGGTTTTACTCCCTCTCATATAATGGCATGTATGACCTGAACATTTTGCCAGACTTCCTGGTGGCCCAGCCAGTGGTTTGTGTGGGAAGAATCCAGTGCATGTATGTGTGGTCTGTGGTGATGATGAGTTCTTCAGGGGTGTATCAAGTTGTTG
The DNA here is from genome assembly GCF_964165515.1 of Mesoplodon bidens. Lineage (NCBI taxonomy): Eukaryota > Metazoa > Chordata > Mammalia > Artiodactyla > Ziphiidae > Mesoplodon > Mesoplodon bidens. The sequence continues at coordinate 85,239,909 of NC_138162.1, forward strand.
GGCTTCAGTTGCCAGTGTTTCCTCAGATCCTGGAGAAAAAGTCCAGCTACAAGGCAACCTATAGCCCTGATAACAATCTGGGCAGTCAGGTTTTAGTTCTTGGTCAAGAGGGAGGGAGAAAAAAAGGAAGCATTACTTTGGAAGTTGTAGCCAGATGTTGCAGGAAACTGGAAAAATTGAAAACTTGCAAGGGTTGACAATTTGTGCAAGGTGATAGGATCTAGTCCAAGTTATAGGTAGGTAATGAAACTGGCTTTTCCATAGTGATAAAGAAACCAATTAAATCCCTACCTGACAAATGAGTTTGCACATCCATTTGTGACCTGCAATTTACAAAGATGTACAAAATAGCTCAAAAACAATGAATAGAACCAGAATCTGATCACCCCAGAGGATGTGCTGTTATTTTCTATGAAACACAAAATTTCTCTCTACATTCACACCTCTTTTGATGAAAGATAGCTTTAAAGAAAGATTATTCTTGATCACAAAATAAGGATGACCTCATTAAGGTTGACCTAATAATTTACACAGTTGCAGCAAGAATGCTAATCTAGCATATAAACCTTTTAAAGTTTGCTTTATTGGAATTTTTTCATAGGGAATCTCAGCTTGGACTTGTACAAACCTCTTAAGGCTAGGAAGCCAAACCATGAACTTGCCATCACATTTCACCTGCAGTATCCATGGAATTGGATAAATCCCTCTCTTCTCTATGTCCCAAAATTATTCTAAGGCTCCTGGACCTGTCAGGAAGTAACCCTTCTTGCTCACCTGTAAGGCTGGAACCCTGTAAGCCAAGTATCAGGCCAGTTTTCCTAAAAGGGCTTTGTAAGCATTAGCTCTAGAATAAAGTCAACATTAGCTTCTTAAAAGTGTCTAGTAAGTGAGCATCATTCTCAAATATGACATTCCAGTCAAGGCCTTGGTTTTATCATATCCTATCAACAAGGAGGATAGAGTCTTACTGAACCTATGCAAATAATTGTATTGTCATGAATATAAGAATGTTCAATAAGAGATTCTTAATTCTGAAGGGGAAAGCAGGGAGAAGAAAGATAAATTTCATTTCTCTTTACAAAAGTATAGTCTACTAAATCGTTATGAGTTACAGATAGCTTAAGGGAAAAGAGAAAGAAAGGGGTTCTGTATGTCCAGGAAAAAATAGAACATTAAGGAATCAATATTCCAAACAAAACTCAAAATCATCTTCATCAGATCTTCATTCTGTCCTAAGTAATTAATGTTCTGATTGATCTTGATTTGCAATCTCATGAATGCATCTGCTTCTCTACTAGAGGTCTGGAAATATTGACTCATTCCACTGGTATATCCTCAAAGTTATTTAAGTGATACCATCAGAAGTCTGTGTCCAAGAGTACTTGGTTGGCAGAGTTCTTTTCCACGGGTCTCCGAGATAGTCCTTCTTTGTTGAAGACAAAACACTCTGGCCTGATTTGCAAGCACTTTCAGGGAAGCATCAGAGAAAAACAAAAAAACTACCTGTAGATGATGAAACACTTAGAATGACCAGGGTTAACTTATTACTGATAATTTTCAAAAAGTGAAAGTTCTGATGAGAATTCATTACAAAAATAATGCAAGTAGCAAGAAAATTTGCTTATGTAGCATGCAAAGATGAAGTCAATCCAAAATCAAAGTGGTTTTACCCGGAAATTGGTTTTGCCTCTTGGCGGGTGTGGAGCCAAAAGACACAATCAAGCCAAAGAGCAGGAGAAGGAAGGATTTATTACTTGCAACAAGTAAGGAGAAAACCGGGTATGTTTCCCAAAGCAATGTCTCCCCAAGCAGTAAAACTGGGAAAGTCTTAAGCTAAGGGTGCATGCATATTCATGAAGGGGCTTGAGCAGAGGAGAATTCAGCATAGAATTGGGGAAAAGGTTGACAGAGCCCAGGCTCCAGTTTACTGAGGTCTACAAGGGTCAGCAAGGTCAGCATCATCATTTCCTAGGTTCCAGTTTGTCTGGTGGTTGAGCGCTCAAGGGGGGTTAGACCTCGCAGAACAGCTCAAGAATGTGCTTCAGACTAATCTTTACCTTCAAAAAAGAACTGGGAGTCTTTACACCTGATACATTATCTCCCTGGCCTGGTAATACCTGTTTGTTCTTACATTGTTTTGTTCCCTTAAAATCAATAACTACTGAGATCTATTCTTCTGCAACGTTAAGCATTGTGATCAGGCTTAGATTACAAAATGGCTTATGCCTAAAATGGCTTCTCTTATGTCAAGAAAGCTATGTCTGGTTCTCTTCCTCCGGGGGACCTCTACCCTATCTGCCTACAGTGGCAGTAGAAGATTTTAAAAGTAAACATAGGAAGTGACATGGTTGTAAAGAACCACAGCTCTTTCGAAAGTGAGAGAACTTTGCTTTTTTTAAAAATAATCAAGAACATGATAAAGTCAACATAAGGCACAGGAAGTTATTATGATAAGGTACAAAATCTTTGCCTTCTAGGTATATTACTCAGAATTAAAACCTCTTTACAACTTCTTATTAAGAACAGACCAAAAGAAAATTTTGTCATTGTTAACAGAGAGAACGCCAAGTTCTGGTTTTGTATCAGCATTATATTTTTGATACTAAAGCTTTAAAAAAATTCTTATAAATGAAGCTGTCAAACCTTAGCCAGCTTTGACAATGACAAACAAAATTCTCTCTCTGAGAATCTTCTACAACTTTTTACAGCCCTTCTGGTTTTCCCTACATTTTCCTCTTTCTCATCCTGAAACAACCAGTCATTTACCTTGAGGACAAAATTAGTCTCCCTTTCTTCAAAAAATACATCCTGAATACCTTGCATACACAGCTGTTCCTTTCTGGCATCATTTCTCCAAGCAGAGTCTCACTCTCTGTTATGGGCTGAATTGTGTTTTTTTTTTTTTTTTTTTTTGCGGTACGCGGGCCTCTCACTGTTGTGGCCTCTCCCGTGGCGGAGCACAGGCTCCAGATGCGCAGGCTCAGCGGCCATGGCTCACGGGCCTAGCCGCTCCGCGGCATGTGGGATCTTCCCGGACCGGGGCACGAACCCATGTCCCCTGCATAGGCAGGTGGACTCTCAACCACTGCGCCACCAGGGAAGCCCTGTTTTTTTTAATTCATATGTTTTAGTTCTAACCCCTAGTGCCTCTGAATGTGACTGTATTTGGAGATAGGGTCTTTTAATAGTAATTAAGTTAAATGAGGTCATTAGGGTGGATCCTAATCCAATGTGACCAGTGTCCTTATAAGAAGAGGAGATTAGGACAGATACACCCAAAAGGAAAACTGCATGAAGACATAGGGAGAAGATAATCATCTTTGAGCCAAGGAGAGAGGTCTCAGAAGAAAGCAATCCTGTGGACACCTTGCCTTGTGTCAAGTTTAGGGGCCTCTAGCCTCCAGAATTGTGAGAAAATAAAATTCTGTTGTTTAAGCTATCCAGTCTCTGATACTTTGTTAGAGTAGCCCTAGCAAATTAATACACTTACAGAGAGAACTATGACATAGATAATTGTGAGCTATTATACACTGGCATATTGTAGCAGACTAGCCAAGCTAAAGAATATACATTTCATAACTTTTTTTACAGTCATACATTTCCTTATACAATTAGTCAGTGTGGCAAAAATGAATGTGTTCATTAATAGACTGAAATATATTTAAGCTTCTCTGTCATAAAAATAAGAGGCAAAAACGTTTAAGTTTATAGAAACTTAAAATTATGTTTCAGTATTCTATCTTACTTAGAAATGATCTAGACATTTAATGAATATCTGTTAATTTAATTTAGCGTTAAGTTTAAGATTTTAAGATACCTAAAAGAGATTGGAAACTATCTTCAAGCTGACATTTTATAAAACATAATTATTGTTGAAATTATTGTCAGAATAATGATTCCATTTGTTTAAATACAAATTTACCTCTTTTATAACGTTAAACATGTAGTAGATGTAACAGTAGCTTATTAATAAGCAAATCTGTATAAGTTTAGGAAGAACATGTCTAAATAGAATAAAAATGTATGCTTATTTTATACTTAATGCTGATAACTCAGAAGACAGAGCTGTTTTTATTAAACCAACAATATCAGACTAGTGTCATTTGCCAAAGATTTACCTAAATTATGTGGACATGAATTCTTTAAATATTTGGATAGTTTCTGCAAAAGTACTGTTGAAAGTACTCTTATTGAGTATTAGATGTTCGTATTAGAAGTATTAGGACTTAAAATATTAGGAGTTCAATTTCCTTAATTTCTGGGAACTTTAGGAGTATTTAATTTACATAGGCTCTAACTTATTTTCTAAGTTGATCAGAATTGAGGACGTTTAAGGGATTTTATCATCTAATCTGGTAATACCATCTGGATTTAGGAAAATAGTATGTGTATAATACATATATACATATAGATATGTAAACATATATACGTAAACATGAGACAGGCTCAAACAGAGAGTTTATAGCTTTAACGTTAAAATTTTAACTCACTAGTTCGTATAAAAGCGCGACTCTCATCCTTTACCAGGATTGTGTTTCTAGCAAATCATTACTTGCTCAATATGAGGCTTAAGCATTTCCACAAACATTGGTAGAGCAGACCTTTAAGATTTCCTCTGCCCTGATGGGTAATCTTATAGAGTCTGTGGACTAAATTTTGGGCAAGGGACTGAGAAGAGACCAAGCAGCCATCTGTGTGCCTCCAAAGCCTATCTGAGTGGATAAAATATCCAGTCTGTTTCCAGTGACGTTTTTCACACAAGTGGTTGCTCTTGGAGTCCCTGAGCCCCTCAAGAGCCCCTGATGGGAGAAGGGTGCATTGTAAGGCCTGAAGTTTCATGTGCTGCCTTGACGCCTTTGATCCTCACAGGGCCCCAAAGCCCTAACCATGTGTTCTGCTTCTCTACTCTTGCTCTGCTCTTGCCCCCACACAACGCAAATGCTCCCCACTCAGCTAGTACCCCCATCAGCCAGACCAGATGCACGCCTCTTGATTCTCAGTAAGGAGTCTTACCTCCCTGCCAGCCCACACAATTATTTAAATAAGCCATCACATATTCCCACGGATACCCAGGGTCACCCATCCCTGTGCCTCTACCACAGAGCCTGCCTTCCACAGTTCCCGCTCATTCACTCTGATGTTGAATGTAACCCCCATGCGGCCCTGAGTGACAGGGAGCGCTCTCCTCCCCCAGGCTGAGCCTATGTGACTATAATAAACTGCTATCAGTCTCATCTGTCTAGTATCAGGTGTTGTGTCTTTGACTATCTCATTCTCTTTAGAGCACGAGATCCTTTCTTCACCAATGGAGTGAAGAGGAGGTAAGCAGAACAGAAGGGACCCAAATCTCAAGGGACTAGGAGCTAGGGTGCACAGGGAGGGGTCTGACAGGGTGGGTGGGGTGCGACAAGATAAGGGAGTTGAAGGGGGACAGATCAAAGGATTCAGGGAAACGGAAGAGAAGGTTCAGATGATAAAAAGGAGTGGGGGATGATGGGAAGGGAGAGGTCCTACATGAGCCAGTGTGGGGAGATCCCAAGCTTCCCAAAGAAGCCTCTGAAGTTCTAAATTGCTTTGGGTAAAGTTTGCCATTTTTTGAAGATATTAAACTGAATTCGTGCCACAATGACATGCAAAGATTCTCTCTTTGTTGGAAAGAATAAAAGTAACTCTTTACTGTGATCCTTCAACAAACAAGACGTCCGGAACACTGGTTCAAGACCTGAACTCACCAAAGTTTCCTCAGAGCGCTGAACTGTTACCAGTGTAGGGATGGTAGAGGTCCGTAGGTGAGGTCCAGTCTTCAGCCAAGTCACAGCACCAGAAAAACTGTCAAACAAAAATCAAATCCACATTTGGTAAGAAGAGACTTCATTCAAAAGGATTATTGCAATTCGAGGAACGGGCTTATTGCACTAGGGGGAGGGGCGATCGAAATGGAGACTGCTCCATTTGTAAGATCCGCAAGCTTTTGAAAGATCAGGCAGAAAAGGGCTAGAAAGAATGGGTATCAGGGAGTGAGATGAGCAGCTGGCTTGACCAGACAATTGATCAGGAAAGGTTTTCCTTAAGATCAGCCGAGAAGGGGCTTTTCCAGCCCCCTCCTCGCCCCGCCCACCCGCCCCCACAGCCAGACAGCATGAGGGATCTTAGTTCCCCAACAGGGTGGAACCTGTCTCCTGCAGTGGAAGTGTGGAGTCCTAACCACTGGACCACCAGGGAATTCCCAGAAAGGGGCTTCTTGGTAGGGAAAATTAGGGGTTTATTCTCCCAATGCTAGCCTCCCAATGCTAGCTTAGGCTGAGGGCAAATGAACGATAAAAGTCCTGGGGAAGGAAGAATGCCTAAATAAAGTCAAGTGAGCAGGTGTTTTGTACAGATAGGTCAGCATGGACAAACAGTTCAGCTAATCATTTATGAGACAAAGAAGGGAATTTGGAGGGTCTGTGTGTGGCCTTGTCATAGGTAATCAAGGGAGTTCTCTGTGACTTTTATTTAAGTCACTTGAGGAAAGGTGGTGGTTCTTTGCAGTGAGCTGTTTCCTGGAACACAAAAGGGTGTGGGGATGGGTTTTTCTTTCTTTCTTTTTTTTTTTTTTTTAAACCACCACTGTCTTTAGAGAGCACAGGATTTGGGTCGAGTTCAACATTGTCTCCTTATTTGAGTTGTACTTTTAACCACAGTTTTATTATATTTAAAAAAATGTATTACAAGTGTCATCACTATAAAAGCTGTGTTTATCAGCACTTCCCTGAATTTATAATATTAGATTAGTTGATACTCGTAATTATGAGTTTACTCCTCATGCTGGTTATTAAGGTGTATCTTCTGGCTCAAGCCCATTCTTCTGTGCTCTGTTCTGTGATGCTGCAGGTGTGACATAGCCAACCATGTTTCCTGTAAGGTTTTGCCAATAGGGGGCTTGAGGAGAGCTGAGAGCTGGTGGAGGGAGAAGGGATTTGCTCCTTGAGATTTGGTCCATGGGGACAAACAGTTCAGATAATCATTCCCACCAGTGTCACCAAGCAGTGGCTCTTTCCCCTGGCTGAAGCAGTTGGTTCCAATTTCCTTTTTTATTTTTTTTTTTGCGGTACGCGGGCCTCTCACTGCTGTGGCCTCTCCCATTGCGGAGCACAGGCTCCGGACACGCAGGCCCAGCAGCCACGGCTCACGGGCCCAGCCGCTCCGCGGCATGTGGGATCTTCCCAGATCGGGGCATGAACCCGTGTCCCCTGCATTGGCAGGCGGACTCTCAACCACTGCACCACCAGGGAAGCCCCCAATTTCCAGTTTTTAATCTACCCTCTTTTCGAGCCTCAACACTTACCTTCAGAAATAACACCACCAGCTGGGTGCTCGCCTTCTCCAACCTCCGAGGTCCAAGTCCCAGCTGCCCAGGGGCCTCCTCCCAGCTCTTAGCTTCTGATAACCCCACACTTGTCTCTCCAGCTCTACCAGTGGCACCTGCTTCCCACAGTGGGCATCTCTTTGCTACTGCAATGTTTCTCTTTATGCCTTTTCAATCCTCCTTACCTGGTCAACCAATTCCTTAAATTCTCTATAAAGATAACTGCTATGATCTTTGCTTTCTGCCCGGACTCTGACAGATGCACCCCTAAGACATCCAGAAATACCTTCTGAACCACTCTTGTGTAAATTTATGATGGATTATATGTTATTGTGGTAATTAAAAATAGGTGGATTGGGCTTCCCTGGTGGCACAGTGGTTAAGAATCCACCTGCCAATGCTGGGGACGCAGGTTTGATCCCTGGTCCGGGAAGAGCCCACATGGATCCCACATGCCGTCGAGCAACTAAGCCCGTGCACCACAACTACTGAAGCCCGCGCGCCTAGAGCCTGTGCTCCGCAAGAAGAGAAGCCACCGCAATGAGAAGCCTGGGCACCACAACGAAGAGTAGACCTCACCCGCTGCAACTAGAGAAAGTCCGTGCACAGCAACGAAGACCCAACGCAGCCAAAAATAAATAAACAAATAAGTAAATCAATTTATAAAAAAAAAAAATAAGTGGATTATATTCATGGGATACATGCCACACACAACTGACAAAAAAGATATATTCTAAAGGTTAATTTACAAATTCATTGTCTGGATCTTGAAATTAATTTCCCTATCAAAATAATATTACACATTAAAGTCAGATGATCAGATAAATCCAGCAATGTTTAAAATATAACTGAACAAGCTATACAAATTGTGTTAGGGAACAGAATTAGCATCGCTTTGCCACATATATTCAAAATTCCAATTATTATGCTAGTGAAACCGAGCCACGTAAAAGTGAGCTCCTTTTGCCAAGTTTATGATTAACCTCTCTATCCAAAACTTTGTTCTCTTTATTGTCCTGCCCCTGTTCCCCTCAAGATTTAGGCGTATCAAAGAAAAGGGGGGATTGAAACCGAGCAGAACCCTGCGGGGCCTTCCCAGGTACAAAAGCCTCTCCGTGGCCCGTTTCTGTAACTGAGCAGGACCCTATGGGGCCTTCCCGGGACAGGCCTTCCCCCATATCCTCTGCTTTAGCTCCACTCTGAAGTACCTAGATAATAGTATTTGATGCAAATTTCCTGAGTTGTTTTGCAGATGTGAACCCAGCCGCCTGCAAATGTAAGAACTACTTGCTGACCATGAGCACACAGCCCAGGCCTCCTGGACCCTAAGGACTGAGGTTAACCCCTGTGGCGCTACCCTGCTGCCTTCCCATCAGCCAATCAGAGAACTGTGCACAAGCGGATCACGTACCGTGCGATCCCCCTTCTCCTGGCCTTTAAAAATGCTTTGCCAAAACTCTTCGGGGGCTCAAAACTTTTCAGGGTGTGAGCCACCTCGTCTCTTTGCATGGCCTTGCAATAAACCTTTCTCTGCTCCAAACTCTGACGTTTCAGTTTGTTTAGCTTCACTGTGTGTAGGGCTCATGACTTGCGTTAACATTTCTTGTTTGTAGAAAAATGCTATTAGGCCTCCTGAGTTCCAAAGAGCAGTTACCAATTAGGGGAGTGAGGGAATGCAGAAACAAAGGAAAAGCAGCCAAGAAACAATAGTTCAGTAAGAAAACAGAGCGCTAGTTCCTCTTCGAGGGGTATACATAACAATCTGGCATATATCTTTGAATTGTTCTGCAGAAACTAAGAACCCCACCCACCCAGGTGGGGAATGGTGACTACATGCTGACCACAAACAGTAGACCCCAGACTGGTTGGAGCCAGGTTGATTAAGATGCTGGAAACATCACCACCAACCAATCAGAAAAAAGTCCAGGATCTGCAGCCCTCACCCCAAACGTTGCCTTTAAAAACCCTTTCCTGAAAGCCATCAGGGAGTTCAGGTGTTTTAAGCATGAGCTGCCAGTTCTCCTTGCTTAACACACTGCAATAAATGCTGTACTTTCCTTCACCACAACCGGCTGTCAGGAGATTGGCTTTGCTGGGTGGAGGGTGAGTGAACCCAAGTTCCGTTAGGTAATACTAGTGACAAATTTTATTCACCTTTCATTTTTTCCTAATTAAAATTTTAAAAAATATTTAAAATAATATAGCCAAAATATTATCATTTCGACATATAATCAATATTTTAAAATAAATTTAGATATTAACATTTTTTTTTCATATTAAGTCTTCAAAATTGATTGTGTATTTTACGCTTACCACGTTTCAACGCAGTCCAGACACATTTCATGGGCTCAGTAGCCACATGTGGCTAGTGGCTACCACATTAGACTATACAACTGTTGAGTTTATGCCAAAGAGTAGAATTGCTGGGTTAAAAGATCTGCTCATTTTATTTCTCTTTTTTTTAAGATATAAATGTTTAATGATATGAGTAGATAACTCAAGGGCAAGCAAATTTCATCAGCCCTTTAGAAATTAAAGAGTAGTCTTGTAAGAATATGGGAGGACAATTTTTCCTTCTCCCCTTCTAGGTTCTTTGGCTGGTATAATAATTTAATTGACACAAGACATTAACAGGAGAAAAACAAACAAAAGTTTATAACACGTATACATGGGAAAGGCCCAGTAAAATTGAGTACTTTTCCCAACTGGTGCAAGTCCTCACCTTAAATACCTTAAATATCTTTAGCTAAAGACAAAAGAATATGGGTCGAGTAGGGGGACAGTCACTTTGAGCAGTTATCAAAAAACAACAACAACAACAACAACACAAAAACACACAGTAAACAAAAGGAACATTGTGCTGCATTGGTAAGAGTTTTAGAGGTTTTGGTCTTCCCCCCTCTTCCTAGTAGAGGGAGGGAGATACCCTCACAAAGGGTGATTTCCCTTATATATAAAAATATCTTTACAAAAGGGTAACTTTTACAGTACTTAGTTTCCAGAGCTTCTCTTGTGTCTCAGTTTCTTAAAAATAACCAGTTTAAAATGATCCTTGTGCTCAAGAGGCATATTTTGGGGTGGCATATTCTGCTCCCCTAAATAGGAATACTAAGTATTGACAATTAAAAACAAACTTAAAATATTCTTGATGTAAGCACAGTAAGAAAAAAACTGGTCAAGTGAGGATGGAGGAAACATGTTTAGTCCAGTGGAAAGGAGTGACAGGCTTAGTTTCAAACAGTGAATTAATAAAATTTATGAATTTAATTTCATAATGCTGTATTAAGATTTTAGCATAATTGACTTCACAATGGCTTTACTTAAGGAATTAAAAAATATAATTCTGTCCTTTAGTAAAAAAGGTCATCTGGATTAGCAATAGATTGAAAAAAAAATTGCAATTACTTTTTTTCTAGTTCTGACCAAAATGTAAATTCTGTGTATATTTGCAGAAGATATTTTGGGTTCATACTTTTTGTTTCCATGATAAAAATATAAACCACACTTAAAAGAGGCTCATGGGGCTTCCCTGGTGGCGCAGTGGTTGGGAGTCCGCCTGCCGATGCAGGGGACATGGGTTCGTGCTCCGGTCCGGGAAGATCCCACATGCCGCGGAGCGGCTGGGCCCGTGAGCCATGGCCGCTGAGCCTGCGCGTCCGGAGGCTGTGCTCCGCAACGGGAGAGGCCACAACACTGAGAGGCCTGAGTACCACACACACACAAAAAAAAGATGAAAGCAAGATGCTCCAAGATTACCACTGGAGGAGGAATCTCCTCAGGGAAGAGGCAAGATTTACCTTCCCCCAGGATTATTTCACTAGTGACTCCGCCATTGTCAGTACAGCTGGCCTGCAGGGTCCTGGTTCGCTCAGCAACACTCTGGCACAGGGGTGGGGAGGAGTTGAGTCCAGAGCACTCCTCCCAGAATATTCCAAAGTCTAGAAGAGAAAAGGCCAGGTGTTCATAAAAGAGACACGTGGGTTAACTTGAAACCTGTGTGCTGTGCAATGTGGCTAATTTATGCTCCACTTACTGGGCACTGTCAGCCTCTGCTTTGTGTGGACATGTCTATACAGCTAACCCTGTCCCTAGGGCATCTAATCTTATCAAGACCAAAGCCCAAGAAGATGAGCCTCAGATACTCAGTGCTTCCCGGCCCTGCTCTCTGTGTTCACGCGTGTCCCCCTGAGCAATGACCTCCTTTCCTTAGAATGGTGGACAACAGGCAAGCCTCCTGTGACAGGGAAGCCCATCCACTAACAAGGTCTCAGCTTTACCCTACAGCTCCAGCAGGGCCCTGTGGGCAGGGAAGTGACTGTGTATTCAGTTAGTTCCTTCATTTTTTCAGTACATATGTGTTGAATGAATAAGTGATACGAAGATAGGTAAGAACCTGTTCTGCGCTCCAGGAGTTAAAAATTCAACGGAAGAAAACACGTACACAATATTCCTCTTGCTGAAGGGTAGATTGTGCGGACTTTTATAATTGACACAATGCTACGGGCGGGCAGTGAGGGCAGGAGAGAAGTGCTTTCTACTTTGCATAGCATTGAGGATGGTTCCACAATTCAATTTCAGTTTTCATGTGAAAATACACACGAATGTCATGAGTTTTCTAAAATGCTAAATTTAGTAAGCAAAGTTCATCAGGGGAAAAAAAACTACACCGTCACCTCTAAACTTTTTTTTTTTTTTTTTTTGCGGTACGCGGGCCTCTCACTGTTGTGGCCTCTCCCGTTGCGGAGCCCAGGCTCCGGACACGCAGGCTCAGCAGCCATGGCTCACGGGCCCAGCCCCTCCGCGGCATGTGGGATCTTCCCGGACCGGGGCAGGTACCCGTGTCCCCTGCATCGGCAGGCGGACTCTCACCCACTGCGTCACCAGGGAAGCCCCATCTCTAAACTTTAACATGATGTAAAGAGCCTTGGCATTAATTTTTTTCTTTTTCGTTATAAAACCTATTTTTGTTTTTAAAATCAGAGAAGACAGCGCTTCCCGCGTTTCCTGCCCCCGAGGAAGGGGGTATAAAAGACCTCACTCACGTGCCCAGTCCTTACGCGGTTCTCCCAACTAAGAACCCGGGCCAACCTGAGGAAGCAGAGGGAGGAAGCACGTGGAGTCCAGCCCTCCGCTCAGACCACGGAAACGCCCTGAGGGTGTGCTGACCTCTACCGGGTGTCCCGCGGCGCCTGCAGGAGCACAGGTGGGCGAGGCGGGCGAGACGGGCGAGGCCTGTGAGGCCGGCGAGGCCGGCTAGGCGGGGATGCGCTGGGCGGGGCCTAGAGGGGCGGGCCGAGGGGCGTGGCGCGCGGGCGCGCGGGTGGGAGGCCCGAGGCCGGGCGGCGAGGTCCTCCAGCGCCACCAGCGCAGCTCAGCGCAGCGTAAAGTCAGGCGAGGAGGGTACCCGCGCGGCCAAGCACCTTCCAGCGTCCTCGGGACCAGGCGCTCGCTGCTGGTAACTAACTCCCTACCCCGTTCCTGCTCGGCTGCCTGGCTGCAGGGGAGGAAAGGGGAAGTATGGGCTGAAGGGAGGGAGCAGGCTCTTAGCCAGGACCCCGCTGCCCCGAGCCGGGTCAGCTCCGCCGGGGAAGAGGAAGCGTAGCCGGGGCAGGAGGAAGAGGACGCGCGGTGGGAGTCGGTTTCGAGCTTGTGCGCCCGGGGCCGGGGATGGTGCAGGGCGCCCTGCCTCGACCCTACTCTTCCGTACGGTCAGGGGAGCCTGGGGCTAAAACCCTGGTGCCCAGTGTCACCTGGAAGCCACTTTTTCTGGTCTCTTTCCCCCTGGTCCACGTAGCGAGTAGGAGCTTAGGAATCGGAGTTGGCGGCTGCGGGCGTGGGTAGTCAGGGAGCGAACAGTTAATCATTGTTGTCCCTTCGGGCCAGAGGCTTTAACTTCATTTAATCTGTAGCCCTGCGGAGAGGCATTTATTACCCCCATTCTACTGATAAAGAAACCTACGCCAGGATAATAAATGACTCACCCTGGGGCAAACCACTGGAAAAGAGACGCTACTCAAAGGCTCTGAAGCCCTCACGCGTCTCCCCATCTTCCTGTTCTCTCTCTATCCTTCACGCCAAGTCTAGAAAACGCGCGCTGCTGAGTCTATGATGAAACAGGTGATTCTTCTTAAACTCATTCTACTCCCTTCCTAGGTTTCTTTTTGGTTTTGTGTTGTTAGCACCCAATTTCTGATTTAAATACTTCCAATTTTTGTTTATGAGCTTTTAAGATGGAAGAAGCTCTCGCTCACAGCTCTTTTCCCCCCTTGCAGCCCTTTCTCTGGACGCCGAGCAAAACACAGGCACCCCTGCCTGCTGCACACCTCTCATCTTTCCCGTTGGATGAGGTCACTTGTAGGTCCAGCTTCGGCCTTAGGGCTGCCCGGTTGGAGGTGAGTCTTGTATCACCTGGCATCCTGCACACCCTTGGCTTTGTTATTTCTTTCTTTTTTTTTATTTTAAAGAAGATGTTGGGGGTAGGAGTTTATTAATTTAATTTATTTATTTTTGCTGTGTTGCATCTTCGTTTCTGTGCGAGGGCTTTCTCTAGTTGTGGCAAGCGGGGGCCACTCTTCATCGCGGTGCGCAGGCCTCTCACTATGGCGGCCTCTTGTTGCAGAGCACAGGCTCCAGACGCGCAGGCTCAGTAGTTGTGGCTCACGGACCCAGCTGCTCCGTGGCATGTGGGATCCTCCCAGACCAAGGCTCGAACCCGTGTCCCCTGCATTAGCAGGCAGATTCTCAACCACTGCGCCACCAGGGAAGCCCTGTTATTTCTTTTTAGAGAGAAGAGAGTCTTCATTTTAGAATTAGTAGGACAAGAAGCAAATTGGGAAGATGTACAGTGTTCAGAGAAAGCATGGTCTGCATTTGGTGAGGGGTAGGTGAGGCATCCGGTCAGGGACGTATGTGCTCCTGTGGGGCATTCTGCCCCGCTTTTAGAGCTGTTCTGAAAGGCAGATTTGTTTTATAAAGGGGAGGAGGAGGGCTGAATGGTTATTAAAGATCAGTGTAAATTACCTGCAAGGAATCCAGGCAGTTCCAAACAAGCGCCACCCCCCCCCCCCCCCCCAACGCTGCCACAGGATTTGGTAATAGATTTCAGTTAGGGCAAGAAGGAAAATGCACGCTCTGTGGCTCTCTGCTGTTGCTTAATGGATTTTTTGCAGGCCTTCAGGATGGTAGTTCTGGGAAGATTTTGAGTTCTCAGAAATGGCTAACTCCTCTGTGTTTAAAAACAATGTAATATACGGCAAATTTACTTTTACTCAGTTTTGTTGATAGATGAAAGAAGATTTGTTTGTTTGTTTGTTTGTTTTCCCTGTTTCATGGTGAGAGTATAAAGGTTCCTGTCAGCTCCTCTGCCTTTGCTCCAGCCTGGCCTTGGAAAGAGCCTTCTCAGCCTTGGCGCTGAGTATGTACTGGATTCCATTCTTCATTAATTATAGTTCATCCTTGATTAATTATAGGACTGCTTCGAGTCACTAGTTACTTCTTTTCCATTTGCAATTTAGTCGCTTAACACTAAGGAAAATGTTTTTTCTGAGAACTATCAACTATCTACAAAATGAAATCAACAAATTTACAGGCACCAAACAAGTAATGTGTGGAGAGAGCTAAATGGACCTTGATTGGTCCCAGGTGACCTGCAGAGGACCTGCCAACACCTGGGTGGGTATTGGCCATTTCCTCCCTATAACAGTGCAGGAATTCTGGCCCAGTGTGACCAGAGCTCCCCCACCCAATAACTGAAAAATCTTTATTAAAAAATATGTAAAAAGGGATTTTAAATATTGGCTCTTCTTTTTTCTTTTTTAAAACACAAGAAATCAAATCAAATTTGGTTCATGCTGTGTCATCTGTTTTCAAATCTCTTAGAAACTGCTATACCTGGTGATCACATTCTCAAGTGAATGAAAAATTCTGACCTATGATGTATATATATTGTACACTTTTCATGAAATGAGGTGGTAGGAAACAAATTAATACTATTGAAAATCATCTCTTCTGAATCTCAATTTCTCTTTTCTATGAAGTGTACATTAGTGTAGCTGCATTGAGGAAAGTAGTCTTTTTTGGGCCAACCAAGGAATTTTGTTACTGTTTATTCATGGTTCTAGCTCAGGATGTCAGATGCCTTACTCCCTGCCTTAAAAAGGGAGTTCCCAAATGACTATTCTTATAAATCTGGTCTTTCTCCTGGGGCCCATCTGTACTTTTAACCACAGTGGCTTTGACACAGGAGGCATGGCTTCAGGTTGTCATATGTCCTTTTGTCTATCTGTAGCAAACGCATGTACGCTTAGACCAGAGTTTCTCAACTTCGGTACTTTTGACATTTTTGGCCAGGTAATTTCCTGTTGGGATTGTCTTCTGCATTGTAAGATGTGTAGCAGTGTCCCTGGCTTGACTCACTGGATGCCACCAGTCCCCTCCACCTAGGTTTTTTTTAAATTTTAATTAATTAATTAATTAGGCTGCGACAGGTCTTAGTTGTGGCACGCGAGCTCTTTGTTGTGGTGTGTGTGCTTCTCTCTAGTTTTGGCGCTCTGGCTCTAGAGCACAGGGGCTCAGTAGTTGCGGCGTGTGGGCTTAGTTGCTCCCGTGGCACATGGGATCTTAGTTCCCCAACCAAGGATCAAACCCGGGTCCTCTGCATTGGAAGGCAGAGTCTTAACCACTGGATCACCAGGGAAGTCCCCCCTCCGTCTAGTTATAGCAACCAAAAATGTCTCCAGACATTGCCAAATGCCCCTGCGGAACAGTCACCCAGTTGAGAAAAACATGCACCAATAGTTAAAATGCTCTAGATGTTTATTAACTAAACTGTATACTAAACACAGTTAACTTTAAATTTCTAATGACTAGAGAATCTATTGGTAAAGTTTAAACATCTGACATTTAAAATATTTTTATAATAAAGATGACTAAACCAGTGTTCTTCGTGAATGGCCACGTGTATTCTGCCAGATTTTATTGCGAAAGAAATCTCAAGTGTTTGATGCAGCTGTTAAATTTCTAAAGTTTAAAATGTGGAAGCTAAAAAGGAGTTATACATCAGTTTTCATTTTTCTCTTTTTAGTGTGCTCATTGTCTTTCCGTTTTTTTTAAGGTGATGGAGTATCAGTGGACCATGGTTATTGATTTGAAAAAACTGACACAATCCCTAATTTTAGAACAACAAACAAAAAATTTTAAGCAAAAATTTTAAAAGAGAGACTCAATCTAAATCATGTTCAGAGTAGAATTTAGTTTTAAAAGAAATTTAAAATTTTTTGCCTAACAGCAGTAACTAGGACAACCATGTGTTTCTGCTCTGAGATATCCTAATTTTATTAAAGAGAACGCTAAGTAATATATGATATTGCTTATCAGAAGAAAAAATGTCCTGCAAGTATAATCCTCTATTTTTAGACCTTGGGAGGTTGAAAACATTGCCCTGGTTATAAACGATGCATCCTTAGAGAAATCAGACTAATTTGTAAGACTCAGGACTGGCTACATAATTTGTGGGGCCCCTTGTTTAAATATTATGAAGAATTTCAGGGTGGCGACAGACAGCTGAGCGTTAAAGCTCAGGGTCCTGTGCAACAGCACACAGGAAACTGGCCCTAGTAAAACTCCGTCCAGAGCCCAAAAGAGGATTGTGGTCACAAATGCAAATCCAGAGAAGTGTTCCTGCTGTCATGAAGCACCCAGAATTTCTGATTCTTTGATTGTCCAAATATTTCCAATCAGGAGTCTATGTGTATTTGATAATCAGTGCACTAAATTTACTAAGAACTTCCTCCCAAGATTAATTTTTCTTTTGCTAAAGAGGGAGCCAGATAGTTTGTGAGGGGCCTGGGTACCTGCACCTGTTTACCCACTGAACAACTATTTACTGAGCACCTGTTGGATGCCAGGCATTGTCAGCTCTGGGGCTACAACTGTGAATGGGATAGAGGGTCCCTGCCGTTATGAACCATTTAGTCTAGTGGCTGGTTGTCGGGGGGCAGGGGGCTGGCTGACTAGCACGTAGTCACACAGGCAATCACAGTCATAAATGGTACTTCAGAAAAGCACAGATGTCCAGAGAACATTTAACCTGGGGACCTAACCTAGTTTAGGGGAGGGGATTACTCAAGGTAGGTCCACCTAAAAAGAGACATTTAAAATGAGGCCTTAAAAATGAGAAGGAAGTAGTCAGGTGAATTAGGGTTTAAAGTTCCAGGCTGAAATGGTTGAGACCAAGGAAGGGACGTGGCTTGGGATGAGGCCTCTTGGGTCATTTTTTGGACTTCGGACTTTAATGAAAAGGTAGGGTGGGGGGGCTTCCCTGGTGGCGCAGTGGTTGAGAGTCCGCCTGCCGATGCAGGGGACACGGGTTCGTGCCCCGGTCCGGGAAGATCCCACATGCCGTGGAGCGGCTGGACCCGTGAGCCATGGCCGCTGAGCCTGTGCGTCCGGAGCCTGTGCTCCGCAACGGGAGAGGCCACAACAGTGAGAGGCCCGCATACCGCAAAAAAAAAAAAAAAAAAAAAAAAAAGGTAGGGTGGGACTTCCCTGGTGGCGCAGTGGTTGAGAGTCCACCTGCCGATGCAGGGGATGCGGGTTCGTGCCCTGGTCCGGGAAGATCCCACATGCCGCAGAGCGGCTGGGCCTGTGAGCCATGGCCGCTGAGCCTGCGCGTCCGGAGCCTGTGCTCTGTAGCGGGAGAGGCCATGATAGTGAGAGGCCCGCGTACCGCAAAAAAAAAAAAAAAAGCGGGGGGGGATCTCATTGAAAGCTTTCAAATGGGAGATGAGATGATTAGATTTGGGTTTAAAAAATGATATCGTCACTGCTGTGTTTGGAGGGGTAAGCCCTGTTGGCATATACAGTGCCTTTGTGCAAACCAGAAAAAGGCTTCCCGTCTGGGTGGACCAATTAGAAAAGATGTACTGCTTGTCCCACTAGGTCGGGCCTAAAGGCAGCCCCCTGAGCCAGTCACTTTGTGTGGGCACAGCCTGTACAGTCATATGCGGCTACCCTGGGGAGGGGGAGAATTGGGTGCAATAGTGCAAAGGCTTTTCAGTCACCCAGGGATAGAGGGGGGGCGAGGGAGGGAGAGGGAGAGAGACATTAAGTTAGTAGTTAAAAATCAGTAAGAAGGTAGTGACTATTTGGATATAGCTGATAGAGAGGAAGGTATCAAGGATGATTTAAAAGTTTGGCATAAATGCCTGAGTGGGATAGGATGGTGAAACCCTTTATGGCTGAAGGCACCAGAGGAGGAGTGGGTTTGTACAAGGTGGGAGAGGGAAGGTAATTCCATCCATATCTGTTTGCCTGTGAGACGTCCATGTGGAGTCAGGGAGTAGGCAATGGGAACTCCTGAAAGAGATCTGGGGTGGAAATCACATGTTTGGGAGGTATTGCAAGTAATCATTGCATATGAAAAAGATCCTCCAGTGCTCCGCCAGCTCAGTCTGTAAGAGCGTGAGATGCTTAAAAAAGATCATCCAAAGAGGGGTGTAGAATGAGAAGGGGAGGGAGCTGGTCCTGGAGAGTTTGATCATTGTACCCAGATGAAGAGGAGAAATTGGTTAAGACTGAGAAGCCAGGTACACCTGCGGGGTAGGGAGGAAATATGGGGTCTGTGGCCCACTCTTTGCTTGTTTGTTTTTGGCTTGTTTTTTCAAATCGAGATAGAAGAAACTTGAATGTATTCTAATGCTGTTGGGAAGTTTCTAGTAGAGATGGGAGAGGCTGAGGATGTGGGAGTGAGAAGGGACCCTAGGTAGGCTCAGGATGAGACTGGTCACTAGAAAGACCAAGTAATTAAGAGGGTTGGAACTTTTCAGCCCCACACGGTGACCTCTGGGAAGGGGAGGAGGTGCTAGGGATTGGGTTATAAAAACACTTGAACAGGGGCTTCCCTGGTGGTGCAGTGGTTGAGAGTCCGCCTGCCGATGCAGGGCACGCGGGTTCGTGCCCTGGTCCGGGAGGATCCCACATGCCGCGGAGCGGCTGGGCCCGTGAGCCATGGCCGCTGAGCCTGTGCGTCCGGAGCCTGTGCTCCGCAACGGGAGAGGCCACAGCAGTGAGAAGCCTGCGTACCGCAAAAAAAAAAACAACGAAAAAACACTTGAACAACACCGGTTGGAGAGCTTCTGGGTTGCTGCACACGTCAAGGTGCTGAGCAGGGGCAGCCTGCTGGGAGGAGTAGCCAGGAAGCTCGGCGCCCGTCCCCCCATACCTTGCCCTATGTATCTCTTCCTTTTGGCTGTTCCTGAGTTGTATGCTTTCTAATAAACTGTAGTAGTAAGTAAAGTGTTTTCTGGAATCCTAGCTGTGCTAGCAAATTTTTGAACCTGGGGTTGGGGTGTCATGAGAAACGCTGAATTCACGGAACCCCCAAATTTATAATTTGCCTGGGCACCCCGTTTGCAGCTGATGACTGAAGTGCGGGCAGTCTTGTGGGACTGAGCCCTTAATCTGTGGGGTCTGGGCTGACTCCAGCTAGTTCGTGACAGAATTGAACTGAATGGTTGAGTACCCAGTTGGTGTCAGAATTGGTGGGTGTCAGGAGGAAACAACCCCGCATTTGCTGTCAGAAGTGTTGTAAAAAACAACTCAGCCCCACGTACCTGAAACAGCCTCTTACTACCTTTTCTTCAAATCATTTCCCACCTTTCACCTCACACTTGATGACTAAAGGCATTAATGCTCACCTGAGAGCTTATTTTGATGGACATCAAGGCCCCTGGGGTGGGGGTGTGGCTTCTGGAGGGAAAGGGTCTTCCCAGGCTCCCTCCTCAATGCACAGCTACATGTCCAAGTTCTCAATGTTGACTATACATTAGGAACACTTGGGAGCTTTTATTTTATTATTATTATTACTTTTTTTTTTTTTTGCGGTACGCGGGCCTCTCACTGCTGTGGCCTCTCCCGTTGCGGAGCACAGGCTCCGGACGTGCAGGCCCAGTGGCCATGGCTCATGGGCCCAGCCGCTCTGGGGCATGTGGGATCTTCCCGGACCGGGGCACGAACCTGTGTCCCCTGCATCGGCAGGTAGACTCTAAACCACTGCGCCACCAGGGAAGCCCTCACTTGGGAGCTTTTAAAATTCCTGCCACTCCCGTCAAACTCGAGACCAGTTCCATCGAATCTCAGGGAGGGGGATCGGTATTCTTGGAAAGCTCCCCAGAAGTTCCAACATGTGTACAGCCAAGGTTGAGAGCCACTCCCTCAGCTACCAGACCGTTTAAAGCCATTCTGCCCCCTTGAGCTGCAGCCTATTACCTGGAATTTACTGTATTTGCCTATTGTGTATGAACAATTAGGTTGAGACCATTGTGAACGAAATAGATTGGCATCCAAAGCAGGAGACGAATGACGATTCTCTCGGGGTGTTGAAGGAAAGTATAAGACCTTCTATTTATAATTTTGTAAATATTTAAGAAGGAAACCAAGCTGTCTTACTAGTTAAAGTCTGTGTTGCCAGTGGTGCCTTCTGGATCTGCTATCTTGTGCGAGCAGTGTGATCTCCTGAGGAGGAGGAGGCTGGGATTCCTCGCCCAGATGGGGCCCTCCTCACCTCGCCCTTAAGCGTATTGTGAAGTGTTGCAATTTGCCACTGACAGGGTATCATTGAGTTATGTAGTTGTTTTATCAATACAAAGGCTTTAAATCACAGCATCTCTCAAACGGTGAACTGAGACTTAGCCGTGAGTTGGTTACAGGTGTCCTGAGATTTGATTTTCAGCCACGGGAGCTGAAGTTGAGCATTCGCCTCATTGGATGTGTGTCAGGGCATGAGAGAGAATTGCAGCTTCAGGTGGTAGGTGCTTTACCATCCTTTATAATGCTCTGGGGAGGGAGCGTGACCATCTTCGCACCACTCAGCATCCCTGGTTCTCTTCCCGTCACCCACCTAAGAGCGGTTGAGTTTACAGGTGTTTGCATGTTTTTTTTAACAAAAGACAAGGTTTCCAGATTTGCTGCCTGTTCCCAGTTTTGCTGTGCCTCTCAGTAGTTACAGCTACTTTGCAGAGCAGGAACAATCCAAGATA
This sequence comes from Mesoplodon bidens, assembly GCF_964165515.1. Lineage (NCBI taxonomy): Eukaryota > Metazoa > Chordata > Mammalia > Artiodactyla > Ziphiidae > Mesoplodon > Mesoplodon bidens. The sequence goes on from NC_138162.1 coordinate 85,261,293, forward strand.
AGTGTGAAATTCTCACAAGGAAAGGGAGAGTGACTGCTTTTCAGAAGAAATTTATGCTACAGAGGCATTTGGAAATAACTGTTTGGAAAACGTTTGCATTAGGATGTGAACATGTTGCCAAGAAATATGGTAGATTCGTGAGTTATCAAAACTCCCCTTCCCAAAAGAAAAAACTTTTTATTTTATTTATTTATTTATTTAAGTTTTATTTTTGGCTGAGTTGGGTCTTTGTTGCTGCGCTGCACATGGGCTTTCTCTAGTTGCGGCGAGCGGGGCTACTCTTCATTGTGGTGCGCGGGCTTCTCATTGCGGTGGCTTCTCTTGTTGCGGAGCACGGGCTCTAGGCCCATGGGCTCAGTCGCTGTGGCTCACAGGGGCTTAGTTGCTCTGCCGCATGTGAGATATTCCCGGACCAGGGCTCGAACCCGTGTCCTCTGCATTGGCAGGTGGATTCTTAACCACCGCGCCACCAGGGAAGCCCTTATTTTTATTTTTACCTTTTTGGCCACACCACACAGTATGTGGGATCTTAGTTCCCAGACCAGGGATCGAACCCGCGCCCCCTGCAGTGGAAGCGCGGGGTCTCAACCACTGGACTGCCAGAGAAGTCCCAGAAAAAACTTTTAAAAACTTGGAAACAGAATTATCTACCTGTTAAAATGTTTTAGGTGAAGAATATCAGTAAGTTTTGAATCTATTTGTTGAATTTATAAAAATGTGACACCTGAGACTAATTTGCAAGAAGGACTGATTGAAACTTTACCAGTTGAATCTCATCAAGGAGCTTTTTATAATTGGTCAATAGAAAAGTATCAAGATTTGGGAAGCAGAGCTAAGTGTGTTCTGCTGTTTTCCAGTGTATCCCTGTCACCCCAGACAGCCATTAAAGCAAAATGTTACAGTACGCTGAGCTTGGAAGCAGTCATTCAAGCACTGGATTGCAAAGTAATTGGGGGTTTTCAAAAATAATGAAGCATATTTAATATATTGCTTTCATTACAAATATTAATAAAAAGTTGTAGTGAGCAAGAACTTTTGTGCCCTAAGTGATTAAGCTAATAGGTTTTATTTCCTCTTGCTCCACCTTTTTGTTTTGTAATGCACATCATTTAAGGTACATATGTACAGTAGTACATGTAAATTTTAAAGAAATATACATATATTGAAGGTACTTAAAGCTTTTACTCTTAGTGTTTGTAGTAAAAATTTTGCCAGCTTATCATTAAAAACTTTGAGTCAAACTGCTGTGTCTGTCCACACACACACACACACACACACACAGGACAGTCTGAAAACTTGCTTTCCTTGTAAACTTCAATCTAAAACTGCCTCTTCCCCATGATATGCTCCTGTAGCTCACTCAGTGGAAAATAAAATTGCTATTAGAGTAAAAATAAGTGCTCAAACTCTGGAAGGAATTGAATGCTGTGTCTTGTTTCCCTTGAAATGTGTACATTAAACTTCCTTTAAACAAGCCACTTTGAACACTTTAAAAAACAAGCACAAAAAGCCATGGAACTTCAAGAAATCTTGTCGTCAGCCCTTTGCTCTGGGACAGGTAAATGCTTTAAGTCGTGTGGCTTCCCTTTCTTTCATTCATTAGCCACGTCATTGCTGTTGTCTGTGCACCCATACAAGCCAGTTTGGGTATTTTTGGCAAGCAGAGATTGGTGGAGGGCTGCAGTTCTCTGGGCAGGTGAAGGTTAAAAAGCCAGTCCAGGTCAGCTGTGTCCTGTCTTGGGGCTCTGACTGCCTCTCCCGCAAAAGGTTGACTTGAGGCACAGGGTGTCAGACATTCCAGCAGGATTCAGCTGACCATCATGTTGCAGTCAAGTAATCACGAATTTTCTGGAATCAGCAGCTGGACCCAGGAATGCTCCCAGGGCACCATCCCAGGCTATTCGACTTGCCAGGCTTATGTGTCCTTTGGATGTAAGCATAGGACATGCCTCTAGAATATCCCTAATCCATCCACATAGACGGAGCATCCTGATCTCATCTTTGTCCACTCTTTTCTCAAATGCCATGTTAATCAAAGTCATTAGCTTCACCCAGGAAGATCCAGTTCTAACACTCCTGCTAATTAACAAAACCTCTGGTTTGCAGTGAAAATACCTGAAGCACTCGTAGTAGCTGCCACTAGAGTGCGGCTGTCCCAGGAATGTGTTCCTGTTTAGGGCTCTTGACCTCTCTAGCTCCCAAGTATAGATGAAAACCAGCACATTTACATCTTACTGGCTCTGCTGAAGTATTTTAACAGTACACTATAGTCAACCTAACAACGTGGCGTTGATTGCCTTTTATCAGAGAACTAGCAAGTTCCCTGAAAAAATAGGCATGGCTATAAAAATAGAAGATTTTCAGGACTTCCCTGGCGGTCCAGTGGTTAAGACTCCACGTTCCCAATGCAGGGGAACCCTGGTCGGGGAACTAAGATCCTGCATGCCCCACAGCCCGGCCAAAAAAGGAAAAAAAAAACACACAACAAGATTTTCAAACACATGCACAAATCAAAATGAGTGCCTTTGAACACCTTGTTTGGTATCCATGAAACCAAGCAGGACCCTGTGGAGCCCTCCCAAGTACAAAGGCTTTCCATGCCCCACCACTTCTTGCTTGTAGGGAAAGGATTTTAGCCTCCTAGATCTTCCCTGAGTTCCAAAGGTCAGATTCAAATAGTTACTACTTAGAGGAGGGAGGGAATGCAGAAACAAAGGAAAGGCAGTCAAGGAACAAATAGTGCAGCCATCAGTCAGGGCCCTGGTTTCTCCTGAAGGGATCTCTGATTTCTTTTATGGGAACTAAGGCCCCCCACCCAGGTGGAAGGTGGTAACTTCAGGCCCATGGGCCCCAGACTGGTTGGAACCAGAAGGCTGATGATTGAGATTGTTGGAACACCACCCTGTTGCCTCACCACCAACCAATCAGGAAGGACACACACCCTGCAGACCTCCCCCACAACGTTTGCCTAAAAAAACCTATTTCCCCAAAACCGTCGAGGAGTTTGGGGTTTTTTGAGCATTGGCAGCCCCAGACTCCTTGTCTGGCGCCTTACAGTAAAGGCTGCATTTTCCTTCACCATAACCCAGTGTCAGTAGATTGGCTTTACTCTGCACAGATGTGTGGACCCAAGTTTGGTTCTGTAACATCCTTAGATGTTTCTGGTTATTTTGAGGATTAGTCTCTGTGCTAAATTGGACCCATTAGGAAAGGGACCAGTGCTTGATGGTAGATGTGATTTTGGAACGTAGTAAAAGTTGGCCTTACAAGGTAGATTGATCATGCTCAGTAATACCATTTTGGGGAGGTGGGGTAGGGAGGTTAAAAATAAAGTGTAGGGCTTCCCTGATGGCGCAGTGGTTGGGAGTCCGCTTGCCGATGCAGGGGACCTGGGTTCGTGCCCAGGTCCGGGAGGATCCCGCATGCCGCGGAGCGGCTGGGCCCGTGAGCCATGGCCGCTGAGTCTGCGTGTCTGGAGCCTGTGCTCCGTCCGCAACGGGAGAGGCCACAACAGCGAGAGGCCCGTGTACAGCAAAAAAAATAAATAAATAAAAATAAAATGTAAGTGTAAGAAAATAATACACTAGATTTCTTGCTTGACTCATATAGAGATTTTTTTTTCTTTCTTTTTTTGGTTACGAAATTTGACCTGTATTGAAAGGGGATGGAAGAAAAGAAGCGATGTTTGATGGCCACTAACCACACAGGAATCAGGTTTCCCATTTGGGTTCCTGTGGCCGGCCCTTCCTATCTCCCTTGCCCCATTCCCCTCCCCCACCAAATTGAGTTGACGCAAAGCAGTAGAGTGTAAAAACGTACATTCTGACAGGGTGAAGTTCAGGGTGAACCCTCAGCCTTTACACTCACAGTTGACCCTTGGAAAAGTCATTTGTGCCCCTGGGCCCCAGCTTCTTCGTGAGTTAAAGAGGAGAGTGGGGCTTAGGACTAGCTGGATTTTTTCCTTATGGTTGTAATCTGCTGCTCTAAAATGTGTTCTTGGTCAAATTTGAGAAATTCTGAACACCATGTCCCTTGTACCTGTCTTTAAATATTCATGGTGAGCATTACCATCTTGAGAGCTATTAGAAGGAAGAAGCCCAGGAGTACAACATCTTGTCCAGCTTTGTTTCTGATGACATTTCTCATAATTTATTGGACCACAGGATCCACCTGACCCACACAACCTAGTAACTGCCCACCAGAGCTGGTGTTTCTAGCAGGACTAGATGCATTCTCAAGTTTCTTTCAGCTCTACAATGGATGCATTGTTTCCAAAATAGCTTTTTATTGTATTGACCAAGCCTATAATTTCCCGCAGAAGGCTCAGCAAATAACCTTTGTGTGAACTCTTTGAGATCAGGGAGATGCATTATATGTGATTGTATTTTTCCCCTAGAACCTATATGATAAGTTTTGTATAATAGCTTTTTGTACAACACAGTGTTTTGTATAATAGCTGCTTGTGTGGAATTAAGTGTATTCAGGTATTTGTCAATAAACTTGAGATACAGTTTCTTATTTGGGGGCGGTTGCCTGAAAAGTTACCCTTAGATATGAATTAAAGATTTGAACAATGTCCAGTTGAGGAAATATAAACAATAATAATGAATAAATTGCTAATGTTCATTGAAGGCTCATTATGTATCAAGTATAGTGTAAATACATTACAGGTTGGCTCACTTATTCTGTATAAAAACTAATGTATGGGACTTCCCTGGTGGTGCAGTGGTTGAGAGTCCGCCTGCCGATGCAGGGGACACGGGTTCGTGCCCCGGCCTGGGAAGATCCCACATGCCGTGGAGCGGCGGGGCCCGTGAGCCGGGGCCCGTGAGCCTTGGCCGCTGAGCCTGCGCATCCAGAGCCTGTGCTCCACAACAGGAGAGGCCACAACAGTGAGAGGCCCGCATACTGTAAAAAAAAAAAAGAAAAAAAACAAATGTATGTGTGATCCTTAACCCAATTAAATTGCTTAAAATTATTATTATTGTTGTTATTTTTTAACATATTTATTGGAGTATAATTGCTTTACAATGGTGTGTTTCTGCTTTATAACAAAGTGAATCAGCTATACATATACATATATTCTCATATCTCCTCCCTCTTGTGTATCCCTCCCACCCTCCCTATCCCACCCCTCTAGGTGGTCACAAAGCACCAAGCTGATCTCCCTGTGCTATGCGGCCGCTTCCCACTAGCTCTTTATTTTACATTTGGTAGTATATATAAGTCCATGCCACTCTCTCACTTCGTCCCAGCTTACCCTTCCCCCTCCCCAGGTCCTCAAGTCCATTCTCTACGTCGGTGTCTTTATTCCTGTCCTGCCCCTAGGTTCTTCAGAACCATTTTTTTTTTCTGAGATTCCATATATATGTGTTAGCATACGATATTTGTTTTTCTCTTTCTGACTTACTTCACTCTGTTTGACAGACTCTAGGTCCATTCACCTCACTACAAATAACTCAGTTTCGTTTCTTTTTATGGCTGAGTAATATTCCATTGTACATATGTGCTACATCTTCTTTATCCATTCATCTGTCTATGGACACTTAGGTGGCTTCCATGTCCTGGCTATTGTAAATAGAGCTGCAGTGAACATTGTGGTACATGACTCTTTTTGAATTATGCTTTTCACAGGATATATGCCCAGTAGCGGGATTGCTGGGTTGTATGGTAGTTCTATTTTTAGTTTTTTAAGGAACCTCCATAGTGTTCTCCATAGTGGCTATATCAATTTACATTCCCACCAACAATGAAAGAGGGTTCCCTTTTCTCCACACCCTCTGCAGCATTTATTGTTTGTAGTTTTTTTTTTTTTTTTTTTTTTTTTTTGCGGTACACGGGCCTCTCACTGTTGTGGCCTCTCCCGTTGCGGAGCACAGGCTCCGGACGCGCAGGCTCAACGGCCATGGCTCATGGGCCCAGCCGCTCCGCGGCATGTGGGATCCTCCTGGACCGGGGCACGAACCCGTGTCCCCTGCATCGGCAGGCGGACTCTCAACCACTGCACCACCAGGGAAGCCCTGTTTGTAAGATTTTATTTGATGGTGGCTATTCTGACTGGTGTGAGGTGATACCTCACTGTAGTTTTGATTTGCATTTCTCTAATGACTAGTGATGTTGACCATTCTTTCATGTGTTTGTTGGCAATCTGTATATCTTCTTTAGAGAAATGTCTATTTAAGTCTTCTGCCCATTTTTGGATTGGATTGTTTGGTTTTTTGATATTGAGCTCGTGAGCTGCTTGTAAATTTTGGAGATTAATCCTTTGTCAGTTGCTTCATTTGCAAATATTTTCTCCCATTCTGAGGGTTGTCTTTTCGTCTTGTTTATGGTTTCCTTTGCTGTGCAAAAACTTTTAAGTTTCATTAGGTCCCATTTGTTTATTTTTGTTTTTATTTCCATTTCTCTAGGAGGTGGGTCAAAAAAGATCTTGCTGTGATTTATGTCATAGAGTGTTCTGCCTGTGTTTTCCTCTAAGAGTTTGATGGTGTCTGGCCTTACATTTAGGTCTTTAATCCATTTTGAGTTTATTTTTATGTATGGTGTTAGGGACTGTTCTAATTTCATTCTTTTACATGTAGCTGTCCAGTTTTCCCATCACCACTTATTGAAGAGGCTGTCTTTTCTCCGTTGTATATTCTTGCCTCCTTTACCAAAAATAAGGTGACCAGGGCTTCCCTGGTGGCGCAGTGGTTGAGAGTCCGCCTGCCGATGAAGGGGACACGGGTTTGGGCCCCGGTCCGGGAAGATCCCACATGCTGCGGAGTGGCTGGGCCTGTGAGCCATGGCCGCTGAGCCTGCACGTCCAGAGCCTGTGCTCCGCAACGGGAGAGGCCACAACAGTGAGAGGTCCGCGTAATGCAAACAAACAAACAAACAAACAAACAAACAAAAAAATAAGGTGACCATATGTGCATGGGTTTATCTCTGGGCTTTCTATCCTGTCCCATTGATCTATATTTCTGTTTTTGTGTGAGTACCATACCATACTGTCGTGATTACTGTAGCTTTGTAGTATAGTCTGAAGTCAGGGAGCCTCATTCCTCCAGCTCCATTTTTCTTTCTCAAGATTGCTTTGGCTAATCGGGGTCTTTTGTGTCTCCATACAAAATTTTAAGAATTTTCGTTCTAGTTCTGTGAAAAATGCCACTGGTAGTTTGATAGGGATTGCACTGAATCTGTAGATTGCTTTGGGTAGTATAGTCATTTTCACAGTGTTGATTCTTCCAATCCAAGATCATGGTATATCTCTCCATCTGTTGGTATCATCTTTAACTTCTTTCATCAGTGTCTTATAGTTTTCTGCGTACAGGTCTTTTGCCTCCTTAGGTAGGTTTATTCCAAGATATTTTATTCTTTTTGTTGCAATGGTAAATGGGAGTGTTTCCTTAATTTCTCTTTCAGATTTTTCATTATTGTATAGGAATGCAAGAGATTTCTGTGGCTTAATTTTGTATCCTGCTACTTTCCCAAATGCATTGATTAGCTCTAGTAGTTTTCTGGTAGCATCTTTAGGGTTCTCTATGTATGGTATCATGTCATCCTCACACAGTGACAGCTTTACTTCTTCTTTTCCAATTTGGATTCCTTTTATTTGTTTTTCTTCTCTGATTGCTGTGGCTAAAACTTCCAAAACTATGTTGAATAATTGTGGTGAGAGTGGGCAACCTTGTCTTGTTCCTGATCTTAGAGGATATGGTTTCAGTTTTTCACCATTGAGAATACCCATTGGCTGTGGGTTTGTCATATATGGCCTTTATTATGTTGAGGTAAGTTCCCTCTATGCCTATTTTCTGTAGGGTTTTTATCATAAATGGGTGTTGAATTTTGTCAAAAACTTTTTCTGCATCTATTACGATGATCATATGGTTTTTATTCTTCAGTTTGTTAATATGGTGTATCACATTGATTGATTTGCGTACATTGAAGAATCCTTGCATTCCTGGGAGAAACCCCACTTGATCATGGTGTATGATCCTTTTAATGTGCTGTTGGGTTCTGTTTGCTAGTATTTTGTTGAGGAGTTTTGCATCTATGTTCTTCAGTGATGTTGGCCTGTAGTTTTCTTTCTTTGTGACATCTTTGTCTGGTTTTGGTATCATGGTGATGGTGGCCTCGTAGAATGAATTTGGGAGTGTTTTCCCTCTGCTATATTTTGGAAGAGTTTGAGAAGGATAGGTGTTAGCTCTTCTCTAAATATTTGATAGAATTTGCCTGTGAAGCCATGTGGTCCTGGCCTTTTGTTTGTTGGAAGATTTTTAATCACAGTTTCAATTTCAGTGCGTGTGATTGATTGGTCTGTTTACATTTTCTATTTCTTCTTGGTTCAGTCTCAGAAGGTTGTGCTTTTTTAAGAATTTGTCCATTTCTTCCAGGTTGTCCATTTTATTGGCATATAGTTGCTTGTAGTAATCTCATGGTCCTTTGTATTTCTGCAGTGTCAGTTGTTACTTCTCCTTTTTTATTTCTAATTCTATTGATTTGAGTCTTCTCCTTTTTATTTCTTGATGAGTCTGGGTAATGGTGTATCAATTTTGTTTATCTTTTCAAAGAACCAGCTTTTGTTTTGTTGGTCTTTGCTATTGTTTCCTTCATTTCTTTTTCATTTATATCTGATCTGATCTTTATGATTTCTTTCCTCCTGCTAACTTTGGGGTTTTTTTGTTCTTCTTTCTCTAATTGCTTTAGGTGTAATGTTAGGTTGTTTATTTGAGATATTTTGTTTCTTAAGGTTGGATTGTATTGCTATAAAGTTCCCTCTTGGAACTGCTTTTGCTGCATCCCATAGGTTTTGGGTCCTCTTGTTTTCATTGTCATGTGTTTCTAGGTATTTTTTGATTTCCCCTTTGATTTCTTCAGTGATCTCTTGGTTATGAAGTAGTGTATTGTTTAGCCTGCATGTGTTTGTATTGTTTACAGATATTTTCCTGTAATTGATATCTAGTCTCATAGAATTGTGGTTGGAAAAGATACTTGATATGTTTTCAATTTTCTTAAATTTACCAAGGCTTGATTTGTGACCTGCGATATGATCTATCCTGGAGAATGTGCCATGAGCACTTGAGAAGAAAGTGAATTCAGTTGTTTTTGGATGGAATGTCCTATAAATATCAATTAAGTCCGTCTTGTTTAATGTATCATAATGTATCATTTAAAGCTTGTGTTTCCTTATTTATTTATTTTCATTTTGGATCATCTGTCTGTTGGTGAAAGTGGTGTGTTAAAATCCCCTACTATGATTGTTCCTGTCAGTTTCCCCTTTTATGGCTGTTAGCATTTGCCTTATGTATTGAGGTGCTCTTATGTTGGGTGTGTAAATATTTACAATTGTTATATCTTCTTCTTGGATTGGTCCCTTGATCATTATGTAGTATCCTTCTTTGTCTCTTATAATAGTCTTTATTTTAAAGTGTATTTTGTCTAATATGAGAATTGCTACTCCAGCTTTCTTTTGATTTCCATTTGCATGAAGTGTCTTTTTCCATCCCCTCACTCTCAGTCTGTATGTGTCTCTAGGTCTGAAGTGGGTCTCTGTAGACAGCATATATATGGGTCTTGTTTTTGTATCCATTCAGCCAGTCTGTGTCTTTCGGTTGGAGCATTTAGTCCATTTACATTTAAGGTAATTATCAATATGTATGTTCCTATTACCGTTTTCTTAATTGTTTGGGGTTTGTTATTGTAGGTGTTTTCCTTCTTTTGTGTTTCCTGTCTAGAGAAGTTCTTTTAGCATTTGTTGTAAAGCTGGTTTGGTGGTGCTGAATTCTCTTAGCTTTTGCTTGTCTGTAAAGGTTTTAATTTCTCTGTCGAATCTGAATGAGGTCCTTACTGGGCAGAGTAATCTTGGTTGTAGGTTTTTCCGTTTCATCACTTTAAGTATGTCCTGCCACTTCCTTCTGGCTTGCAGAGTTTCTGCTGAAAGATCAGCTGTTAACCTTATGGGGATTCCCTTATATGCTATTTGTTGTTTTTCCCTTGCTGCTTTTAATATTTTTTCTTTGTATTTAATTTTTGATAGTTTGATTAATATGTGTCTTGGAGTGTTTCTCCTTAGATTATCCTATATGGGACTCTCTGTGCTCCCTGGAGTTGATTAACTATTTCCTTTCCCATATTAAGGAAGTTTTCAACTATAATCTCTTCAGATATTTTCTCAGTCCCTTTCTTTTTCTCTTCTCTTTCTGGGACCCCTATAATTCGACTGTTGGTATGTTGAATGTTGTCCCAGAGGTCTCTGAGACTGTTCTGCATTCTTGTCATTCTTTTTTCTTTATTCTGCTCTGCAGTAGTTATGTCCACTATTTTATCTTCCAGGTCACTTATCCGTTCTTCTTTGTCAGTTATTCTGCTATTGATTCCTTCTAGAAAATTTTAAGTTTCACTTATTGTGTTGTTCATCATTGTTTGTATACTCTTTAGTTCTTCTAGGTCCTTGTTAAATGTTTCTTGTATTTTCTCCATTCTGTTTCCAAGATTTTGGATCATCTTTACTACCATTACTCTGAATTCTTTTTCAGGTAGACTGCCTATTTCCTCTTCATTGATTTGGTTTGGTGGGTTTTTACCTAGCTCCTTCATCTGCTGTGTGTTTCTCTGTCTTCTCATTTTGCTTTACTTACTGTGTTTGGGGTCTCCTTTTTGCAGGCTGCAGGTTCGTAGTTCCCGTTGTTTTTGGTGTCTGTCCCCAGTGGGTAAGGTTCAGTGGGTGTGTAGGCTTCCTGGTGGAGGGGACTAGTGCCTGTGTTCTGGTGGATGAGGCTGGATCTTGTCTTTCTGGTGGGCAGGACCACGTCTGGTGGTGTGTTTTGGGGTGTCTGTGACCTTATTATGATTTTAGGCAGCCTCTCTGCTAATTGGTGGGGTTGTGTTCCTGTCTTGCTAGTTGTTTGGCATAGGGTGTCCAGCACTGTAGCTTGCTGGTTGTTGAACGAAGCTGGGTGCTGGTGTTGAGATGGAGATCTCTGGAAGATTTTCGCCATTTGATATTACGTGGAGCTGGGAGGTCTCTGGTGGATCAGTGACCTGAACTCGGCTCTCCCACCTCAGAGGCACAGGCCTGACATCTGGCCAGAGCACCAAAGCCCTGTCAGCCACATGGCTGAGAAGAAAAGGGAGAAAAAAAGAAAGAAAGAAAGATAAAGTAAAATAATTAAAGTAAAAAATAATTATTAAAAGTAAAAAAATTGAAATGTGATAAACAAAGAAAAAAAGAGAGAAAACAAATCCACCAATGATAACAAGCACTAAAAACTATACTAAAAAAAAATGGACAGAACCCTAGGACAAATGGTAAATGCAAAGCTATACAGACAAAATCACACACAGAAGCATGCACATACACACTCACAAAAAGAGAAAAAGGGAAAAAAAAATATATCGTTGCTCCCAAAGTCCACCTCCTCAATTTGGGATGATTCCTTGTCTATTCAGGTATTCCACAGATGCAGGTTACATCAAGTTGACTGTGGAGATTTAATCTGCTGCTCCTGAGGCTGCTGGGAGAAATTTCCCTTTGTCTTTGTTCGCACAGCTCCTGGGGTTCAGCTCTGCATGTAGGTCGCCCTCTGGAGTCTCTTCACCCAGACAGAATGGAGTTAAAGGCGTGGCTGATTATGGGGCTCTGGATCACTCAGGCTGGGGGGAGGGAGGGGTATAGCGGCGGCAGAGGCCGGCGTGACGTTGCACCAGCCTGAGACACACCGTGTGTTCTCCCGGGGAAGTTGTCCCTGGATCACGGGAGTGGCAGTGGCGGGCTGCACAGGGTCCCAGGAGGGGAGATGTGGATAGTGACCTGGGCTTGCACACTGGCTTCCTGGTGGCTGCAGCAGCAGCCTTAGCATCTCATGCCCGTCTCTGGGGTCCGCGCTGATAGCCCGGGCTCGCGCCCGTCTCTGGAGCTTGTTTAGGCTTTGCTCTGAATCCCCTCTCCTCGGGCACCCTGAAACAATGGTCTCTTGCCTCTTAGGCAGTTCCAGACATTTTCCCAGACTCCCTCCCGGCTAGCTGTGGCGCACTAGCCCCCTTCAGGCTGTGTTCACGCCGCCAGTCCTCTCCCTGTGATCTGACCTCTGAAGCCCAAGCCTCAACTCCCAGCCCCCGCCCGCCCTGGCAGGTGAGCAGACAAGCCTCTCGGGCTGGTGAGTGCTGGTCGGCACCGATCCTCTGTGCGGGAATCTCTCCCCTTTGCCACTGTGTCCCTGTTGCTGCGCTCTCCTCCGTGGCTCCGAAGCTTCCCATCCCAACCCCCCCCCCGCCCCGTCTCCGCCCGTGAAGGGCCTTCCTAGTGTGTGGAAACTTTTCCTCCTTCACAGCTCCCTCCACCTGGTGCAGGTCCCGTCCCTATTCTTTTGTCTCTGTCTGTTCTTTTTTTCTTTTGCCCTACCCAGGTATGTGGGGGAGTTTCTTGCCTTTTGGGAGGTCTGAGATCTTCTGCCAGCGTTCAGTAGGTTTTCTGTAGGAGTTGTTCCATGTGTAGATGTATTTGTGATGTATTTGTGGGGAGGAAGGTGATCTCCATGTCTTACTCCTCCACCGTCTTGAAGGTCTCCAAATTGTTACTATTTTAACCAGCAAAGAAGCTGAAACTTGGAGAGGTTAAGGCCTTATGAAAGCATGAGTTGGTGGATGATGGTGTCCAGTTTTTGAACTGGGTAGTCTGGCTTTAGAGTTGAAATCATTGCTACCAGACTCTCCTTCCTCTCACATGTAAACATACTGGAGAAAATATTGAGCCACTAGTAATCAAAGAAATAGAAAATGAAACCTCTCTGATGTATCATTTTATAGTTGTAATAGGTCAAAAATATTTATACAGTATATGAATAGGTAACACATAGTTAAGATAATCATAGAGTAAATGTAGAGAAAATGATACTCGGATATTAGGGTACTCCGATATTTACTCAGTATAAGTAAGTACTATAGTCCATTTGAAAGGCAATCAAGAGCCATAGAAAGTTGTTTTTATTATTATTTTTTTTTTTGTGGTACACGAGCCTCTCACTGTTGTGGCCTCTCCCGTTGCGGAGCACAGGCTCCAGACGCGCAGGCTCAGCGGCCGTAGCGCACGGGCCCAGCCGCTCCGCGGCATGTGGGATCTTCCCGGACCGGGACACGAACCCGTGTGCCCTGCATCGGCAGGCGGACTCTCAACCACTGCGCCACCAGGGAAGCCCAAGAGCCATAGAAATTTATAGATTTTGATCCAAGAGTCCTCCTGGAACTCCAAGGAAAAGCAAAGATACAAGTATATTCAAACTTGTCCATAGCTCATGTTTATATCAGTATAATTTGGAAATACCCTTTAGTATGCAGCCACAAGGCACACACTAATTGGGGCAGAAACAATGAAGACATTTTGATATCCATTAACTGAAAAAAGCAGAATAAAAAGCTGACTCCCAGCTGCTACCACGTCCGTCTGAGTACAGATGTAAAACAGTCGTGCCCCTGGATAGGCATCAGAAAGGAACATGTAAATGACGTGTAGCTGGACTGAGACTGTAAACAGCTTTTTGTTTGTTCAGAAATTATTGTTACCATCATGCTTTGCAAACCTGTCAGTATTTCACCGGAGCTTATGTTGGAGCATTGGGGCCATTTTACCTCAATTTACAACTAAAAACAATTCCTGAAGTGAAAATTAAAAATTCAAGTATTACAAAAGTGAATAAATACCTCTCTCCCCTGCCTCCCCAGACTAAAAGATGATCACTAAATGGTTTTGGATATATGCCTCTCATATTTTTCCAGTGCACATTTACGATCTGTTTGGAGGCTTGTTTTTTTAATGGGTTTATTTTGTACAGACTAAAGTGCAACTCATCTCTGAATGCCAGTTCATGTCAAAAACTATTTTCTGTGTTATTACGTAGAGAATTCCTTCATTCTTGACTTCTGCAATAATTTCAAATTTAACAACTGCGCTTAAATGTAATTTAGATAAAATGATAGATAAAGGTTGCCCCTCAAGTTTATGAAGCTACGTAAAGGGAGCGTTCAGAGCTCCGCTCACAAATGGGTATCTGAGGGTTGAAGATGTTGTTCTGATGTATCTTTGGTCTGAAGCCTTCAGGAGAGTTTGTCATAGTTACACCCGAGGGAAGAATTGGAAGGTTCTGGGGCTCCTTGTAAGGTTAGGAGGTAGGGTGAGGTATAATTTGAAGCTTTTAATAACTAGATCCAGTGTTGTTCTTGGCTGGAAAGTGAGACTGTTCTGCTCCCTCTTCTCTCTCCCCAGAGTCAGTTGTGGGTTGAGCCCCACCTCACCCCTTTCCTGCTGGTGAGCTAGAGTAGATAAACAGCAGATGCTCATCAGAGCAGCTAAAGTCTCAGTTTCTTTAACTGTTAAAGAGAAATTTTATGTGAAACGAACTTGCTAACTCTTAACATTAAAACTTAATTCTGCAGTAACTTCAATTGTAAGAGCACCATCAATTTAATATCAGTTTTCAAGGACATTAAAAAAAAGAAACCACCATAGTAATGAACACATAGTGTATATAAGTGCATCAAATGCCTATCAGTTTCAAAACTATCAGTGTGAGAAAAAATAAGTTCTCAGACTTGTGGAAATACAGTCCGATTAAGATTTTGTCTTGCATTGGGACTTCCCTATCATCCTCTGCTGTCTTGCCTCTCAGCTCAGTCAGTGCTCAGCCTTCCCATCCCTCGTCCCTGTCCATCATACATCTGCTGAGGAACAGCATAGTGCTTTATCACTCAAAAGTAGGGATCCCCAGGGACTTCTCTGGTGGCGCAGTGGTTGAGAGTCCGCCTGCCGATGCAGGGGACACGGGTTCGTTCCCTGGTCCGGGAAGATCCCACATGCCGCGGAGCGGCTGGGCCCGTGAGCCATGGCCACTAGGCCTGCGCGTCCGGAGCCTGTGCTCCGCAACGGGAGAGGCCACAACAGTGAGAGGCCCGCGTACCGGAAGAAAAAAAAAAAAAAAGTGGAAATCCCCTAACCGAGCTCGTCTGCTCTTGTGCATGGGTGAGGAGACTGAAGCGCAGAAAGGTTAAGAAAGGTAGCTCAATCCTGAAGACTGGATGAGAGCCACCCAGCATGAGGCCAGTCGTTTGGGGTTTCTTTATAGATATTCATTCTGTAAGACCCAACACAGAGTGCTTTGAATTCATGTTACACTCATCGACAGACTATAATTTGGAGCCTTTAAGTACTGTACTTTAGTTTCTTTATCTGGAAGAGACTGAGTTAGAAGGCACATTTAACAAAAAGTATCCAAGATACCGCCCTACCTTTTTTGGGTGGAAGGGAGTGGATTTTGCAATATTTAGGCTTGTTTTTTTCATTCTTTGGGGCGTTACTGGTTGAATAAGCCTATGCAAGGCCTAGGGAGCAGTGTGAGTAGAGGGGGTAGGAAAGAAGGCTGAGGCTGGACCCTGATTACTAGGAGCTGAACAAACGTGTGCCTGGATTAGTTCAGAGATGGGGTTATGTGGAATTAAGTGAGCGGTGATGGTGGTAACCCTTGTTTATTGGGGAACTGATGCATACTAATCACTGTCAGGTGCTGTATAGCTTTTTAAAAAAATCATCACCAACCAAATAAAGAGGGTATTATGAGCTTCATTTTTAAAAATTTATTTATTTTATTTATTTTTATTTTTGGCTGTGTTGTGTCTTCTTTGCTGCGTGTGGGCTTTCTTCTAGTTGCGGTGTGCAGGCTTCTCATTGCGGTGGCTTCTTTTGTTGCAGAGCACGGGCTCTAGGCATTCGGGCTTCAGTAGTTGCGTCACACGGGCTCAATAGTTGTGGTTCGTGGGCTATAGAGCACAGGCTCAGTAGTTGTGGCGCATGGGCTTAGTTGCTCCGCAGCATGTGGGATCTTCCTGGACCAGGGCTCGAACCCGTGTCCCCTGCATTGGCAGGCGGATTCTTAACCACTGTGCCACCAGGGAAGCCTGAGCTTCATTTTTCAGATGAGGAAACTAAGGCTCAGAGAGGCTGGGTAGCTTGCTGAGGCCAGTCATCAGGACGTCGCATAGTTAGGATTTATACTTGCTTGTGTTTGACTGTTCACACTGCTGTTTTGCTCTGTGGCTTCTGATAGTGAATGATGTTGGATTTCAGATAAGGGGGCAGTCATTGTGGTTCAGAAAAGGGACCAAGTGCAAGAGGTGGATCTGGTTTTAACCTGTTGAAGAAATTGGGCAAAGAGAGCACTTCTCATTCTTGCTAATAGTTAGCTGTATATTCTTCTGTATGGATTGAGAATATTTGCTCTGACAATTATATTTAGCAAGCCAAAAATCCAGACAGGTGGTATGACCTGGAATTTTGGGAATTCTTCTAAAAGCAAGAGGGAATCTAGTATTTTATAACTAGAATTTTTGGAACCTAGGAAGCATTTAAACCCTAGAGTATTTAAAATTGGGATTGTTCAAAAAAATCTGGGACCTATGGGCTTCATGAGGAGTGGGTGGGACAGAAACCTGGGCCACTATTAAGATCTCTCTGCTTAAGAATTGTTCTTGCTGGCTGGCCTTGCCAACCGTGTACACTGAGTGCTAGCTTTCTCATCTTTTTTTTTTTTTTGCTGTATGCGGG
Source organism: Mesoplodon bidens (assembly GCF_964165515.1). Taxonomy (NCBI): domain Eukaryota; kingdom Metazoa; phylum Chordata; class Mammalia; order Artiodactyla; family Ziphiidae; genus Mesoplodon; species Mesoplodon bidens. The sequence continues at coordinate 85,277,863 of NC_138162.1, forward strand.
CCTCTCACTGTTGTGGCCTCTCCCGTTGCGGAGCACAGGCTCCGGACGTGCAGGCCCAACGGCCATGGCTCACGGGCCCAACCGCTCCGCGGCATGTGGGATCCTCCCAGACCGGGGCACGAACCCGTGTCCCCTGCATCGGCAGGCGGACTCTCAACCACTGCGCCACCAGGGAAGCCCTCTCATCTTTAACATTAAGAGTGAGCAAAATGAACCTTAAAGTATCTTTGAAATCTAAAATTTGTTTCCAAAAAACTGTGGTGCTCTATTCAGTATTATAAACTACCTAGTATTCAATTTTTTTAAAAAAGGAAAGAAAGAAAGAAAAAAGTTTATTACTCTTCAGTCTGCAGTTTTGAAAGTGAACAATGAGATCTTTTATACTTATTTCGGTGTGTAGTAGTAATAACGTTGAAGATTTCTTCAAAAAACAAACTGTGTCTGTGTGTGTGTGTGTGCGTGCGCATAAATAGATGTATTTCTGTTCAGATCTATCAAGGTCAGCCTCTGCTAATGAACTTACTGCCTTAGAGGACAGGCTTTTCCCATTTCAAAGTTTGTTTAGCCGATATTCATACTTTAAGGAAATTGGGATAACACTACAGCCGTAAGAAACACACTGGTTTTTGAGAGGGAGCCAGACGGATGATCTTTGTTCTTTATCTCCCAATTTTCATGGCATGAAACTTGAAAAGGTGGTCTGTCTTTGTGTGTTCAGGCAACCTGCGTCACTCCTGCCTGTACTCCTGATATATTTCTCTTAAGTTAAAAAGCCTCTTCTAAGTAACATTTTTGCCTAAATGTACTCACCTACTCTAAAGGTGTCAAGGTACATGTAAGCCAGCATCATCCTTTTAAAAATCATAATGGCTTAAAAAAAAATAACCCTCAAGTTTAAAACTGTATCACTGATGGAGTTAGGGAAAATTCAGTGACATTAAGTATATTCACAGTGTTGTGCCCCCGTCTGCACTGTCCATTTCCAGACCTTTTCATCATCCCAAACAGAAACTCTGTACTCATTAAGCAATAGCTTCTCATTTCCTCCTTGCACTGCCCCTGGTGACCTCTATTTTACTTTACATTTCTGTGAATTTAATTACTCTAGGTACCTCCCTCCTGTAAGTGGAATAATATGGTATTTGTGTTTTTGTGACCGGCTTACTCACTTAATGTAGATGAGCGTAGCATGTGTCAGAATTTCATTCCTTTTGAAGGCTGAAGAATATTCCATTGTGTGTGTGTGTGTGTGTGTGTGTATACACACACACACACACCCCATTTTATCATTTGCTTTTCCTAATTACTAATATAATGCATTAATTCTGATATTTTAGTACAGTCATGGGCATTCTTTTGGCTTTTAAGGGAATGGATACAACTTGTATGGGTAAACCCAAATAGTGAGTTTCAAGGGACACATAATTGTAGAATCCTGTTTGAATTGACCAGCCTCGTCTACCTGCATTTATTTCCTCATCAGCTGGAGCCATTGTTTTCAAGCCCTGCTGCTTCTTCAGCCACGGGCCCCTCTCTGGTGGCCAGAGGACACAGACAGCTCAACATAGTGGGAAGGAGAGGCCCTCAGCTCGTTTGTTCTGGTGCATTGTGTCTGGTCCTGCTGGTGCCCTTATCCCCTCCCCCACTTGTCTTTTTTGACTCCATGAATATATATGTCTAGGTTCTTGGAAAAAGGACTTAGGCCAGTTATTAAGTCTTCTTTCACCCTTTCAAGCTATCATGGAGTATTTAAAGAGAGATCCAGATGAAGAGCATTGGTCTTTATTCTCAGACATTCAGAGTGAGAGTGTGTGTGTGTGTGCCTGCACGTAAGGGGTGTATAAGGAAAAGAAGGCATTCAGAGAACAAACAAGTCTACTCTCTGGTCTCTGTGTACTTATTGTTTGCCTTACATTTGCAAAGGAAATTTCCAGAACAGTGTTTTGGTTCTTCTCAAGTTTCCTTCTTTCAGGGGATGGTTTGAGCATTTTCAGTATTACTGAGCAAAGCTCATTTGATGGATGAGGAGCCATCCTAGGGGAGGACAGAGCTGGCCCTGGAGAGAGGCTGACACCACCACTGCTTCTGTGCAGGACTTTTCTACAGCCTTCTGAGCTGCTTCTCAGAAGGGCTTTTTTTTTTTTTTTTTTTTTAATTATTATTATTTTTTATTTTGCTTTATAACAAATTTAATCAGTTATACATATACATATGTTCCCATATCCCCTCCCTTTTGCGTCTCCCTCCCACCCTCCCTATCCCACCCCTCCAGGCGGTCACAAAGCACCGAGCTGATCTCCCTGTGCTATGCGGCTGCTTCCCTCTAGCTATCTACCTTACGTTTGGTAGTGTATATATGTCCATGCCGCTCTTTCACTTTGTCACAGCAGAAGGGCTTTTTATTATGAGTGAGAATTGTAATCATTTGGGGCATGTATGTGTCCTCTGTTTATCATCACTCTTTTGATTTCTTTACTGAAATCTTGACTTAGTTTTCACAGATGTACTTTAAAATATATTCATTGTTGTGGTTCACTGTAACTGAGAAAACAGACCCTGTGTCATAATAGAACATGAAAGGAGGTCTCTAGGGTTATGGAACATGAGTGGCAAACAGCTGTTATCTCTTGTTCACCTTCCTTTTCTTTCTTTTCTTTTTAATTTATTTTTTTATACAGCAGGTTCTTATTAGTCAACACTTTTATACACATCAGTGTATACATGTCAATCCCAATCTCCCAATTCGTCCCACACCCCACCCCCCCACTACTTTCCCCCCTTGGTGTCCATACGTTTGTTCTCTACATCTGTGTCTCAGTTTCTACCCTGCAAACCGGTTCATCTGTACCATTTTTCTAAGTTCCACATATATGCGTTAATATACGATATATATATATATATATATTTTTGCGGTATGCGGGCCTTTCACTGTTGTGGCCTCTCCCGTTGCGGAGCACAGGCTCCGGACACGCAGGCTCAGCAGCCATGGCTTATGGACCCAGCTGCTCCGCGGCATGTGGGATCTTCCTGGACCGGGGCACGAACCTGTGTCCCCTGCATCAGCAGGCGGACTCTCAACCACTGCGCCACCAGGGAAGCCCAATATATGATATTTGTTGTTCTCTTTCTGACTTACTTCACTGTGTATGACAGTCTCTAGATCCATCCACATCTCTACAAATGACCCAATTTCATTCCTTTTTATGGCTGAGTAATATTCCATTGTATATATGTACCACATCTTCTTTATCCATTCATCTGTTGATGGGCATTTAGGTTGCTTCCATGACCTGGCTATTGTAAATAGTGCTGCAGCAAACATTGGGGTGCGTGTGTCTTTTTGAATTATGGTTTTCTCTGGGTATATGCCCAGGACTGGGATTGCTGGGTCATATGGTAATTCTATTTTCAGTTTTTTAAGGAACCTCCATACTGTTCTCCATAGCGGCTGTATCAATTTACATTCCCACCAACAGTGCAAGAGTGTTCCCTTTTCTCCACACCCTCTCCAGCATTTGTTGTTTGTAGATTTTCTGATGATGCCCATTATAACTGGTGTGAGGTGATAACTCACTGTAGTTTTGATTTGCATTTCTCTAATAATTAGTGATGTTGAGCAGTTTTTCATGTGCTTCCTGGCCATCTGTATGTCTTCTTTGGAGAAATGTCTATTCAGGTCTTCTGCCCATTTTTGGATTGGGTTGTTTTTTTATTATTGAGCTGCATGAGCTGTTTATATATTTTGGAGATCAATCCTTTGTCCGTTGATTCGTTTGCAAATATTTTCTCCCATTCTGAGGGTTGTTTTTTCGTCTTGTTTATGGTTTCCTTTGCTGTGCAAAAGCTTTTAAGTTTCATTAGGTCCCATTTGTTTATTTTTGTTTTTATTTCCATTACTCTAGGAGGTGGATCAAAAAGGATCTTGCTGTGATTTATGTTAAAGAGTATTCTTCCTATGTTTTCCTCTAAGAGCTTTATAGTGTCTGGTCTTACATTTAGGTCTCTAATCCATTTTGAGTTTATTTTTGTGTATGGTGTTAGGGAGTGTTCTAATTTCATTCTTTTACCTGTAGCTGTCCAGTTTTCCCAGCACCACTTATTGAAGAGACTGTCTTTTCTCTGCTGTATATCCTTGCCTCCTTTGTCATAGATTAGTTGACCATAGTTGCGTGGGTTTATCTCTGGGCTTTCTATCTTGTTCCATTGATCTATATTTCTGGTTTTGTGCCAGTACCATATTGTCTTGATTACTGTAGCTTTGCAGTATAGTCTGAAGTCAGGGAGTCTGATTCCTCCAGCTCCATTTTTTCCACTCAAGACTGCTTTGGCTATTTGGGGTCTTTTGTGTCTCCATACAAATTTTAAGATTTTTTGTTCTAGTTCTGTAAAAAATGCCATTGGTACTTTGATAGGGATTGCATTGAATCTGTAGATTGCTTTGGGTAGTATAGTCATTTTCACAATATTGATTCTTCCAATCCAGGAACCTGGTATATCTCTCCATCTGCTCCATCATCTTTAATTTCTTTCATCAGTGTCTTTTAGTTTTCTGCATACAGGTCTTTTGTCTCCCTAGGTAGGTTTATTCCTAGGTGTTTTATTCTTTTTGTTGCAATGATAAATGGGAGTGTTTCCTTAATTTCTCTTTCAGATTTTTCATCATTAGTGTATAGGAATCCAAGAGATTTCTATGCCTTAATTTTGTATCCTGCAACTTTACCAAATTCATTGATTAGCTCTAGTAGTTTTCTGGTGGCATCTTTAGGATTCTCTATGTATAATATCATGTCATCTGCAAACAGTGACAGTTTTACTTCTTCTTTTCCAATTTGTATTCCTTTTATTTCTTTTTCTTCTCTGATTGCCATGGCTAGTACTTCCAAAACTATGTTGAATAATAGTGGTGAGAGTGGACATCCATGTCTCATTCCTGATCTTAGAGGAAATGCTTTCAGTTTTTCACCATTGAGAATGATGTTTGCTGTGGGTTTGTTGTATACGGCCTTTATTATGTTGAGGTAGGTGCCCTCTGAGCCCACTTTCTGGAGAGTTTTTATCATAAATGGGTGTTGAATTTTGTCAAAAGCTTTTTCTGCCTCTAATGAGTTGATCATATGGTTTTTATTCTTCAATTTATTAATATGGTGTATCACATTGATTGATTTGTGTATATTGAAGAATCCTTGCATCCCTGGGATAAATCCCACTTGATCATGTTGTATGATCCTTTTAATGTGTTGTTGGATTCAGTTTGCTAGTATTTTGTTGAGGATTTTTGCATCTATATTCATCAGTGATATTGGTCTGTAATTTTCTTTTTTTGTAGTATCTTTGTCTGGTTTTGGTATCAGAGTGATGGTGGCCTCATAGAATGAGTTTGGGAGTGTTCCGCAATTTTTTGGAAGAGTTTGAGAAGGATGGGTGTTAGCTCTTCTCTAAATGTTTGATAGAATTCACCTGTGAAGCCATCTGGTCCTGGACTTTTGTTTGCTGGAAGATTTTTAATCACAGTTTCAATTTCATTGTTTGTGATTGGTCTGTTCATATTTTCTGTTTCTTCATGGTTCAGTCTTGGAAGGTTATACCTTTCTAAGAATTTGTCCATTTCTTCCAGATTGTCCATTTTATTGGCATAGAGTTGCTTGTAGTAGTCTCTTAAGATGCTTTGTATTTCTGTGGTGTCTGTTGTAACTTCTCCTGTTTCATTTCTAATTTTGTCGATTTGAGTCCTCTCCCTCTTTTTCTTGATGAGTCTGGCTAATGGTTTATCAATTTTGTTTACCTTCTCAAAGAACCAGCTTTTAGTTTTATTGATTGATCTTTGCTGTTGTTTTCTTTGTTTCTATTTCATTTATTTCTGCTCTGATCTTTATGATTTCTTTCATTCTGCCTACTTTGGGTTTTGTTTGTTCTTCTTCCTCTAGTTCCTTTAGGTGTAAAGTTAGATTGTTTACTTGAGATTTTTCTTGTTTCTTGAGGTAGGCTTGTATAGCTATAAACTTCCCTCTTAGAACTGCTTTTGCTGCATCCCATAGATTTTGGATCGTCTTGTTTTTATTGTCATTTGTCTCTAGGTATTTTTTGATTTCCTCTTTGATTTCTTCAGTGATCTCTTGGTTATTTAGTAAGGTATTGTTTAGCCTCCATGTGTTTGTGTTTTTTAGGTTTTTTCCCCTGTAATTCATTTCTAATCTCATAGCGTTGTGGTCAGAAAAGATGCTTGATATGATTTCAATTTTCTTAAGTTTACTGAGGCTTGATTTGTGATTCACGATGTGATCTATCCTGGAGAATGTTCTGTGCGCACTTGAGAAGAAAGTGTAATCTTCTGTTTTTGGATGGAATGTCCTATAAATATCAATTAAATCTATCTGGTCTATTGTGTCATTTAAAGCTTCTGTTTCCTTATTTATTTTCATTTTGGATGATCTGTCCATTGGTGTAAGTGAGGTGTTAAAGTCCTCCAGTATTATTGTGTTACTGTCTATTTCGTCTTTTATAAGTGTTAGCAGTCACCTTATGTATTGAGGTGCTCCTATGATGGGTGCATATATATTTATAATTGTTATATTTTTTTCTTGGGTTGATCTCTTGATCATTATGCAGTGACCTTCCTTGTCTCCTGTAACATTCTTTATTTTAGTAACATTCTTTATTTTAAAGTCTATTTTATCTGATACGAGTATTGCTATTCCAGCTTTCTTTTGATTTCTATTTGCATGGAAAATCTTTTTTCATCCCCTCACTTTCAGTCTGTATGTGTCCCTAGATCTGAAGTAGGTCTCTTGTAGACAGCATATATATGGGTCTTGTTTTTGTATCCATTCAGCAAGCCGGTGTCTTTTGGTTGGAGCATGTAATCCATTCATGTTGAAGGTAATTATCGATATGTATGTTCCTATTACCATTTTCTTAATTGTTTTGGGTTTGTTTTTGTAGGTCCTTTGTGTTTCCCACTTAGAGAAGTTCCTTTAGCATTTGTTGTAGAGCTGGTTTTGTGGTGCTGAATTCTCTTAGCTTTTGCTTGTCTGTAAAGCTTTTGATTTCTCCATCGAATCTGAATGAGATCCTTGCTGGGTAGAGTAATCTTGGTTGTAGGTTCTTCTGTTTCATCACTTTAAGTATATCATGCCACTCCCTTCTGGCTTGTAGAGTTCCTGCTGAGAAATCAGTTGTTAGCCTTATGGGAGTTTCCTTGTGTGTTATTTGTCATTTTTCTCTTGTTGCTTTCAATAATTTTTCTTTGTCTTTAATTTTTTCCAATTTGATTACTATGTGTCTTGACATGTTTCTCCTTGGGTTCATCCTGTATGGGACTCTCTGTGCTTCCTGGACTTGGGTGGCTATTTCCTTTCCCATGTTAGGGAAATTTTCAACTATAATCTCTTCAAATATTTTCTTGGTGCCTTTCTCTCTCTCTTCTCCTTCTGGGACCCCTGTAATGCGAATGTTGTTGTGTTTAATGTTGTCCCGGAGGTCTTTTAGGCTGTCTTCATTTCTTTTCATTGTTTGTTGTTTATTCTGTTCTGCATCAGTGAGTTCCACCATTCTGTGTTCCAGGTCACTTATCCTTTCTTCTGCCTCAGTTATTGTGCTGTTGATTCCTTCTAGTGTATTTTTCATTTCAGTTATTGTATTGTTTATCTCTGGTTGTTCTTTAATTCTAGGTCTGTTAAACATTTTTTGCATCTTCTCGATCTTTGTCTCCATTCTTTTTCCAAGGTCCTGGATCATCTTCACTATCATTATTCTGAATTCTTTTCCTGGAAGGTTGCCTATCTCCACTTCATTTAGTTATTTTTCTGGGGTTTTATCTTGTTCCTTCATCTATCTTTCTGTGAATGTGTTTTTTGTTCCACAGGCTACAGGATTGTAGTTCTTCTTGCTTCAGCCATGCCATTTGGTGGTCTCCTTTTCTTTCTTTTTTTTTTTTTGTGTGTGTGTGTTACACAGGCCTCTCAGTGTTGTGGCCTCTCCCGTTGTGGAGCACAGGCTCTGGACGCCGAGGCTCAGTGGCCATGGCTCATGGGCCTAGCCACTCTGCAGCATGTGGGATCTTCCCGGACCGGGGCACGAGCCTGTGTCCCCTGCATCAGCAGGTGGACTCTCAACCACTGCGCCACCAGGGAAGCCCTCCTTTTCTTTTTAAAACTGCTTCTGTTACACATCACCATTGCGCCTTCCTTTCTGGCTTCCTTTGCTTCAGGCTTTCACTCGGTCAGCGTGCATAGAAAGTAAGGATGCTTTTCTCTCCTATTTCCTGATATCTAAATCCTACCCATTTTTCAAGATTCGAGTTGGTTGTAACTGGGGAAGCTTTCTTGGATCCTTTCTTTTCCTCTAGATGGACTTATAGCTTTCCCCTCTGTAGTGCAGACTGGGGTGTATTTCATGGGTCCTGCCAAGCCTGTGCACAGAAATGGTAGGTTTTATCTCCTCTTTCAGGCCATCAGCTGCCTATGTCCCTGGTGTGCCTCAGGGGAGAAAGTGATGGCAATTGAATGAATACTATTTCCAGTCATGAATAAAATGCAAGAGTTATTTATTTATTTATTTTTATTTTTATTTTTATTTACTTAATTTTGGCGATGTTGGGTCTTTGTTGGTGCGCACGGGCTTTCTCTAGTTACGTTGAACAGAGGCTACTCTTCGTTGAGGTGTGAGGGATTCTCATTGCAGTGGTGTCTCTTGTTGCAGAGCAAGGGCTCTAGGTGTGTGGGCTTCAGTAGTTGTGGCCTGCGGGCTCAGTAGTTGTGGTGCACAAGCTTAGTTTCTCCATGGCACGTGGGATCCCCCCTGACTAGGACTCGAATCCATGTCCCCTGCATTGGCAGGCAGATTCTTAACCACTGCACCACCAGGGAAGTCCCAAGAGTTAGTTATTTAAATGACATTTCCTCCCACTGTAGTATAATGAGTAAGTGAAAGAAAATTCTGTAGAACTTTTCATGCCATTAATTCAGGCATGGAGAACCTTTATTTATTTGTTTTTCTTCCATAGGTGAGCACACGGATGAAACCTAGTTTTTCTTTTTTTTTTAAGTAAATTTATTTATTTTATTTTATTTTTGGATGCGTTGGGTCTTCGTTGCTGCACGCGGGCTTTTTCTCTAATTGAGGCGAGTGGGGGCTACTCTTTGTTGTGGTGCATGGGCTTTTCATTGCGGTGGCTTCTCTTGTTGCAGAGCACGGGCTCTAGGCACGTGCGCTTCAGTAGTTGTGACTCGCAGGCTGTAGAGTGCGGGCTCAGTAGGTGTGGCTCACGGGCTTAGTTGCCCCGCGGCATGTGGGATCTTCCCGGAGCAGGGCTCAACCCTGTGTCCCCTGCATTGGCAGGTGGATTCTTAACCACTGCGCCACCAGGGAAACCCAAAACATAGTTTTATTTAGTTTCATCTAATTTAAAATTAGGGGCAGGTCATTGAGTCTTTCATTAATCATATTTGCTATGTTTTTAAAATTTTAATGTAATTATTAAATATGCTTTAATGTGAGATTAAACAGTTAATGAAAATGTAAAAAAAAGGTAAAAATGGAAGAAATTTTAATAACCATTCTGCTTCCCAAGACTTGAGAATATTGATTTATGCTAGTTATGTTTAAAAACTGATTAACTATCCTTATAACTCTTAATTTTATCACTACCTTTAAGACTAGAAAAATGTAGCCTTTATTTTAATAACTATAAATGCACATTTTTTGAAAAAGCAGATATTTCCACAAGAGTGGAACTATCAAAAAGCTCTTAGAACTATCAAAGGTCTTAGATTTAAAATCGGTCATAGTTTTCATCGGTGCTGGCAGAAGGCATAAGACTCCTGGGCCAAAGACAAAGGACAGTTTACTACCAATAGCAATAACAAAGCAGAGTATTGGCATTCTTCATGTAGGTTCCTGAGCCCCAGTTCCCCCAAGGAAATATGAACAGAGCCATATGGTACCTGCACAGGAAGTGGGTTGCATTACAGGAAAGGAACCCTGAGCTTAGGGAACCTGAATCATTTATGGTGGGCAGTGAGCCTACCTCCCCTTTGTTCCCAGAGATAATATCTTTATTATCTCAACAGTAAGCACACTTGCCCTTTAGTAGGGAGGAAAGCACTCTCTATCTTTCAAGGCTGTTTACTATATGAATAGCCTTAAAAATAGCCCAGAACAAAAGGACAGTTAGTGCCTTACTGGCAAGATGTGCAGAAATTCGAGGGACCCATGGAGAATTGTCTCCCAGCAAAGAATTGTAGTTATAAAAGGTAGCAGTCCTCTACCATTACCCCCCAGAACTTCCTGCTCCCTAGAACCCCATTGTGCAATAGAAATATGATGTGAGCCACATGTAATTTTCTAGGAGCTGCATTAAAAAAAAGCAAAAAGAAACTTATAAAATTAATTTTAATGTTATATGTGACCCAGTATATCCAAAATTGAATCATTTTAATAGTTAAGCAGTATAAAAGCGTTTTAATGAGGTATTTTAAAAAGCTTTTTTCTTTGAGTTTTATTGAAATGTAGTTGACATACATCACTGTATAAGATACACAGCCTGGGCACTTCCCTGGTGGTGCAGTGGTTAATTATCCACCTGCCAATGCAGGGGATCCGGCTTCGAGCCCTGGTCCGGGAAGATCCCACATGCTGCAGGGCATCTAAAGCCTGTGCGCCACAACTACTGAGCCTGTGCTCTAGGGCCCGCAAGCCACAACTACTGAGTCCGCGTGCCACAACTACTGAAGCCTGCGTGCCTAGAGCCCATGCTCTGCAACAAGAGAAGCCACCGCAATAAGAAGCCCGCGCACTGCGACGAAGAGTAGCCCCTACTTACTGCAACTAGAGAAAGCCCACGCGCAGCAATGATGACCCCAACGCAGCCAACAATAAATAAATAGATAAAATAAATTAAAAAAAAAGATACACAGCCTGATGATTTTCCTTTACATACATCACAACATGATTAATACATAGGTTTAGTGAACATCCATCATCTCATATGGATACAAAATTAAATTAAAAAATATATTTTCCTCGTGATGAGAATTCTTAGGATTTCCTTCCTTAACAGCATTCATCTGTAATGTGCAGCAGTGTTCATTATATCTATCATGTTGTGCATTGCTTCCCCAGGACTTATTTGTCTTGTAACTGGAAGTTTGTTCCTTTTGACCACCTTCATCCAATTCCCCCACCTCCGATAACCATAAATGTGAACTCTTTTTCTCTGATGTTTGTGTTTGTAACCACAAAAATGATCTCTTTTTCTATGAGATTTTTTGTTTCTTTGCTTTTGAACTGGCAAACCACACTATGTTAGTTCTTAAAATACAGCAAAGTGATATTTCTATATATTTCAAAATGATCACCATGATAAGTCTAGTTACCATCTGTCAGAATACAAAGATAGTGCATAACTATTGACTATATTGACATTCCTCTGTGAGGCCATTGATCCTGGACTCCTGTTTGCTGAGAGAATTTTTATTACACGTTTAACTTCATTACTAATGATGGGTCTGTTCAGATTGTCTCTTTCTTTCTGATTCAGTCTCGGCAGGTTGTATGTTTCTAGAAATTTGTCCGTTTCTCCTAGGTTGTCCAATTTGTTGGCATATAACTGTTTGCTTTGTAATATATTTCAAAATCAGGAAGTGTGATGCCTAATGAGGTATTAAAATGATGCCTTTGTCCAATACATGTGCTACAATAAAACAGGAATATCTTACACAATGCAGCCATCACAGCTAAATGGAGTCCTACCAGAAAAAATAAGTTTAATGTAAAGACATTTTACACTCCTTCAAGTTTTAAAATTTAATTTTAATTAATTAAAATAAAATAAATTTTTTTCCTTAGCTAGGCTAGCTACATTTCAGTTGCTCAATAGCCACATGTGACTAGTGGCTTCCATATTGGACAGCATAGCCCTAGAGGTAACCATTTTCAACTTTTTACATATTTCTTTGAGTCTTTATTTCCATATTTTTAAATAACTTGCTTATACTGTTTCTTTATTTTTCAGTTGTAAAGTCTTCCTATTGACTTTCTACTGTTAAAGAAGATTTAATTCTCTTTTATCTTCAAACCCTCCTGCTGTGTGTTCACTTCACAGCCCTGTTTCCCATCCTCCCAATCACTGATTCTGAAAACTTGTTTTACACTCTTAAAAATTATTGAAGATCACAAAGAGCTTTTGTTTATGCATGATATGTTTATCAGCATTTAGCCTGTTAGAAATTAAGACTGAGAAAAAATTAAATATTTATGTAAAAACACAATGATAAGTCCTTTGCATATTATCATAAGTAATATTTTTTTAATGAAAACCCTTTCATAAAAATTTGTGAGAACGGTAATAACATTTTATATTTTTGCAAAACTCTTTAATGTTTGCCTTAATAGAAAACAGCCTAATAGAAATGAGAAAATACTTGCCTCTGAACTCATTCCGAAGACAAATCACATATTATGTAGCCTCTGGAAAGCTGCACTGTATACTTGTAGTAAGAATATGGGAGTAAAAAGGGTGAATGATATCCTAGTATTATTATGAAAATAGTTTCAAGATTCTCTGTATATTATCATAATTTTGTCAGACCATGACTCAGTGTTTATATTATTATGACCATGTATTAGCTGAGCTATAGTAGCGTAAGCTGAGTTAAGCAGCATACCGTGGATTTTTTTTAATTGCACTTTTTTGTTTTTCTTAGAGATAATGCCTTCTTTTCATATATATATATATATATATATTTTTTTTTACTATGTACATTTTACTTATTCAACTCTGAACTCTATCTTAGTTGTCAAAATCTCTTCAAAATACATTCATTTACAGCAGGTGTTTTCTCCCTTTTGTCTTAAATATCTTCTGTAGCCATTCGACTTGGTTCAGTTAAGACTATTTTTTTCCTAGGACCCCTGCATATCCTAGGATTGCTTTTCCTCAGAACCCTGGGAATTTCTGTTGCCTCTCTTTTATATTGGCTCCCTGATTATTAGGTCCCCTGTCTTCAGCAGGTGGGTGTGGGTGTGGTGGGGATTGGTTCCAGAAACCCTGAGGATACCAAAACCTGCCAGTGCTCCAGTCTCTTACATAAAATGATGTAGTATTTGCAGGTAACCTACACATATACTCCTATATACTTTCAGTCATCTCTAGACTATTACCTGGTACAATGTAAACGCTATGTAAATAGTTGTAAGTACAATGTAAATAGTTGTTGGAGAATGGCAGATTCAAGTTTTGCTTTTGCAACTTTCTAGAATGTTTTTCCCCAATTTTTTTTTTAAATGGTACAGTGGACAACTCAGTCTACATTTCTTTTCTTTTTTTTTTTTTTTTTTTTTGCAGTATGCGGGCCTCTTACTGTTGTGGCCTCTCCCGTTGCGGAGCACAGGCTCCGGACATGCAGGCTCAGCGGCCATGGCTCATGGGCCCAGCCGCTCCGCGGCATGTGGGATCTTCCCAGACCGGGGCACGAACCCATATCCCCTGCATCGGAAGGCAGACTCTCAACCACTGTGCCACCAGGGAAGCCCTCTACGTTTCTTTTTACAGTAGTGCTAGTTTTTTTTTTTTTTTTAAAGACCATTATTTATTTACTTATTGGCTGTGCCGTGTGACATGTGGGATCTTAGTTCCTTGATCAGGGATCAAACCTGTGCCCCCTGCAGTGGAGGCACAGAGTCCTAACCACTGGATTGCTAGGGAATTCCCCCAAATATTTTTGATTTGAGGTTAGTTGAATTCAAGGATATAGAACCCACAGATACAGAGCCCACAGATATGGAGGGACAACTGTATAGTCTAAACTTGGGGGCCAGATTGTGTAGGTTTGAATCTTAGCTCTCCCACTTACTAGGTATGTGACTGATATTGTGATTTATAATAAATATGTAAGTCTGTCTGGTCTAATGTGTCATTTAAAGCTTGTGTTTCCTTATTAATTTTCTGTCTGGATAATCTGTCCATTGCTATAATTGGGGTGTTAAAGTCCCCTACTATTATTGTGTTACTATTGATTTCCCCTTTTATGGCTGTTAGTATTTGCCTTATGTATTGAGGTGCTCCTACGTTGGGTGCATAAATATTTATAATTGTTATATCTTCTTGAATTGATCCCTTGATCATTATGTAGTGCATGGAATATCTTTTTACATCTCACTTTCAGTCTGTATGTATCCTTAGGTCTGAAGTGGGTATCTTGTAGACAGCATATATACGGGTCTTGTTATTGTATCCATTCAGCCAGTCTGTTTCTTTTGGTTGGAGTATTTAATCCATTTACATTTAAGGTAATTATTGGTATGTATGTTCCTATTACCATTTTCTTAATTGTTTGGGGTTTGTTTTTGTAGGTCTTTTCTTCTCTTGTGTTTCCCTCCTAGAGAAGTTTCTTTAGCATTTGTTGGTGGTGCTGAATTCTTTTAGCTTTTGCTTGTCTGTAAAGGTTTTAATTTCTTTGTCGAATCTGAATGAGATCCTTGCTGGGTAGAGTAATCTTTGTTGTAGGTTTTTCCCTTTCATCACTTTAAATATATCCTGCCACTCTCTTCTGGCCTGCAGAGTTTCTCCTGAAAAATCAGCTGATAACCTTATGGGGATTCCTTTGTATGTTATTTGTTGCTTTTCCCTTGCTGCTTTTAATATTTTTTCTTTGAATTTAATTTTTCTTAGTTTGATTAATATGTGTCTTGGTGTATTTCTCCTAGGGTTTGTTCTATATGGGACTCTGTGCTTCCTGGACTTGGGTGGCTATTTCCTTTTCCATGTTAAGGAAGTTTTCAACTATAATCTCTTCAAATATTTTCTCAGACCCTTTCTCTTTCTCTTCTTTTTCTGGGACCCCTATAATTTGAATGTTGGGTGTTTAATGTTGTCTCAGAGGTCTCTGAGACTGTCCTCAATTCTTTTCATTCTTTTTTTCTGTATTCTGCCCCTTGTCAGTTATTTTCACCATTCTATCTTCCAGTTCACTTATTCATTCTTCTGCCTCAATTATTCTGCTGTTGATTCCTTCTAGTGTATTTTTCATTTCATTTACTGTGTTGTTCATCACTGTTTGTTCTTTAGTTCTTCTAGGTCCTTATTAAACATTTCTTGTATTTTCTTGATCTGTGCCTCCATTTGATTTCCAAGATTTTGGATCATCTTTACTGTCATTACTCTGAATTATTTTTCAGGTAGATTGCCTATGTCCTCTTCATTTATTTTTCTTGTAGGTTTTTACCTTGCTCCGTCTATAACATATTTCTCTGCCATCTCATTTTTGTTGATTGGTGGGGCTGTGTTCCTCTCTTGCTGGTTGTTTGGCCTGAGGTGTCCAGCACTGGAGTTTGCAGTCAGTTGGGTGGAGCCATGTCTTGGTGCCGAGATGGGAACCTCTCGGAGGGCCGACACTGATTAATATTCCCTAGTGCTTGAAGTTCTCTGTTAGTCCAGTGGCTTGGACTTGGCATTCCCATCACAGGGACTCAGGCCTGACCCATGGCCTGGGAACCAAGACCCCACAAGCCACGCAGTGTGGCAAAAAAGAGAAAAAAGACAACCCCCCCGCCCCAGAAGACAGACAACAAATGAAAAAGATCAGAAGAATAACAAAGATTAAAAAATAGAATAAAATTAGAAAAATAAAAAATATTAGTAAAAATTAAACAACAACAAAACAAAGCGCAAGAGCAAAAAAAAAGAGAAAGAATTTTAAAAAATAAATAAAAACATAAAAACTCACTGGTGGCTCTGCTGTCAGTGTCCTTGCCCCCACGTGAGCTACATCCAACTCCCGCCTCCCCAGGAGGGCCTCCAAGACCTCTAGGTAGGTCTCTGGACCCACTGTATCAGCCCCACCTCTGCATGTTTTCCTTTCACCAGCATCTGCTCCTGAAGCTGGCCTGGAATACATGAGCCCGTGCAGGCCAGCTGGGGTGCAGGCTTCCATGGGCATGTCCACAGGGGCCGACATAGCTGGAGGAGGCTTTGTGGCAGGGGGCAGGGGTGTGGTGCTTGGATCCACCGGGACCCACTCAGCCAGAAGAGGCTTTGGGGGTGTGACACAGCTGGAGGAGGCTCTGTCAGGGGCTGTGGTCCCCCAAACGTCCCCTCCTGTCTGTGCCGATCCCCCCACCGAACCCCAGGTCACCAGCCCCATCCTGTCTCCACCCGTCCTCCCCCCCTTCCCTCCCTTGTCCCACCCGGCTGTGCCAGGACCCCTCCTGTACCCCTAAGTGTCTGAAGTCCTCCTCCAGTGTCCAGCAGGCGCTCCGACGCACCCCTGTCATACCTATGAGGAGACATGAACTCCACATCCTCCTACTCTGCCCTCTTGACTCTGCCCCTCTCCCTAAGAGCTCATTTTTATTCTCTGTTCCTTTTTCATAGTCTCTTGTTCTTGTTTCATGGCTGCAATAGTTCCTCTTATGCCTTTGCTGATAATAGCACTAGAATTTTGTTGTTGCAGTTTTCATCTCTTGATCTTAATTTCTCCATGTGACAGAATATTTAATGGATACAGATTCCTCCCATTGCAGTATCCATGCCCCCTTGTAATTGATTTTGCTTCTCTTCCTATCCAGAAGTAGAACCTTACTTCCTCTGGAATCATGGCTGGCCTGGTGACTTTCTCTGACTAATAGAACATGGCAGAAGTGATGTTGTGTATGTTCTGGAGCTTAGGCCTTATGAGGCTTTGGAGCTGTTGTGTTCTCTTGGCATGCTGCCATGCAGCTGCCAAGTAAGGGATCTTGTCCAGACTAGTAGATGATGAGAGGCACCCCAGCTAGCATCCAGTACCATGTGCAGATGTGAACGAGCTGTATGGAACCCTCCAACCCAGACAGTCCTCCATATGCATGCAACTGCCTAGGTGAGCCCAGGTAAAGCCAGAAGGACTGCCCAACCAATTCTAAAAGTAGTGAGAAATAATAAATTGTTGTTCTTTTCAGTCATTAGGAATTGTGGTTCATTATATAGAAATAGTTAACTGATACTCTCCTCTGTTTTTTCTGTTTGTTCTGATCTCTTTTGTGTCATGAGCTTTTCTTGGACATCGGGTAGTTAGTTCTCTCTTATCTGAGGCCGAAGCCTGAGAGATATATATGCCTGCCTGCCAGTGTTCTGGAAATGAGGACCTGTGACTTAATTCCCTTGTTTTCAGGTCGGTACTCCTGCCCTCAGCCGTGCCTTGTACCCTCCAGGTCAGATACCCTCTGTTTCACATTTTCCAGAGTTTTTCACTGAGGCCAGGAAGGGTATTTACTGGATTATGAAGAATAGGGGTCTGGGAGTCTTAACAGCCTTTTAAGTAGATTTTCACTCAGTGAAGTTTAACTCCACTTTCACGCCGCTTCCAGAGGAGTTGTGTTGCCAGTTCTGGAGCCTTCTGAGGAGGAGCAGATGGCTGATGGTGGGAGGTGCGGGGTAGGGGGAGCTGTGCTGTAAGTTGAGTTGCCTCTCAGCTTTCTACTCTGCCTGCTTCAGGGTCAGCTTTCTGAGATCTCCAAGTCAGTTACCACTCACTCCCTCTAGCTTTCAAAAGTTTGGTGCCATTTCCTCAATTCTTTGAGGGGTTTAATCATTTACTATCATTTCATCTTTAAACAGCATGTTCTTTTTGATAGACTCTCTAAAATAGAATAGTCCTTGCTGCAAGTGTAGAGAACTGGTGACAGAACCCTTCTCTGACATTCAAAAGGGAGAGAGGATAGATGTTCAATTTTTAGCAGAGGAACGTGGGCTTCACTTGAGAGAGACTTTGTTTCTTTCAACAAACATAACCAAGCAATTCTCTGTGCTGCATTCTGTGTCTGGCTCTAGGACATGGGGGTCTGAAGAAGGGAGACATGGGCCCTCTTCTCCCTCCATCACACCGTCTGGCTTTAGTTGGTGTAGAAAGCGCCCTTTCCCAAGGGAGCATAGGAAACATGGTCCAGTTTGGTTATAGAAAGTCCCCTGTTGCCTATGTTTCCTTGGCTGGAGCCCAAGGAAACTCTGGGATGGATTCTGGGAGACAACGGCCTAAACTGTGGAGTTTGGTGCTGAGGTATGGGGACCCCAAGAGCTGTTCCTGGCCAGTCTGGAGAGGCAGGCATTGTGGGGTCTCAGGAGTTTGTTTTAACATGAGACCTCAGAGAAGCTAGGGAGTTCACCACAGCGAGTTACAGACAGCAGCCAGGCAGCAGAGACCACCCTTCAGTCAGGGCACAGCTGTCAGGAGACAGAGACCGGGTACCCTTGGACGACGTGCGGCCATGGAGGTGCAGGTGGCAGAAAGAACACCACCCTGGTTGGCGCAAGGCCTCTGCCTTGGGATCTTACCTGCTTCCCACTCCTTCCATTGGCCTGCTTCAGGGTGGCATTTGGGCACCCTGGCTTGAGTCACAATCCTCTGAGATACTTGCATGGCCTTGGCATCAGTCATAATAGTGAGTATTTTCCTCCCGTCACAGCCTCTGGGCCACAGAACAGTAGTCCTTGTAGAGTCTGAAATTGAGCCCCGGAGGAGTATTCAGTGAAACTAGAGAGTGACTGAACTTAGACCATGCTTCCTGCTGCAGAAGGGCAATAGGTTGTGAACCCTGATTTATGCATCCAGCTATTTGTTTATGCAGGCACACAGATGTGTGTGCATACATGGTGTGTACATGTGTGTGTACTTTTTAAAATAATTTTTATTTAATTTATTTATTATTTTTGGCTGTATTGGACCTTCGTTTTTGCGTGCGGGCTTTCTCTAGTTGTGGCGAGTGGGGGCTGCTCCTCATTGCAGTGCATGGGCTTCCCACTGTGGTGGCTTCTCTAATTGCAGAGCACGGGCTCTAGGCACGCACGCTTCAGTAGTTGTGGCATGCGGGCTCAGTAGTTGTGGCTTGCGGGCTCTAGAGCTCAGGCTCAGTAGTTGTGGCTTGAGGGCTCTAGAGCTCAGGCTCAGTAGTTGTGGCTCATGGACTTAGTTGTTCCGCGGCATGTGGGATCTTCCCGGCCCAGGGCTTGAACCTGTGTCCCCTGGATTGGCAGGCGGATTCTTAACCACTGCACCACCAGGGAAGGCCGGTGTGTACTTTTGTAAGAAAGAGTATTTCCAGTACTTAAAAAATGGTACAATAGGCAATAGGTAGAGAGAATTATTCTTATCTATAGTAGTTTTATTTGGATTTAAACTAGAATTACTTTGGTGGAAATTGTTGAAGAAAAGAATTTACCTTTTTAACTTCTCCTTTCTTTTATTATAGTTGACAGTTATATCTGTCAGCTTTAACCTTAATAAAGGTTAACAAAGCTAACCAATGCAGAGCCCTTCCTATCTCTCTTTTTTTTTTTTAATTTATTTTTTTGGCTGCGTTGGGTTTTTGTTGCTGTGCGTGGGCTTTCTCTAGTTGCAGTGAGCAGGGGCTATTCTTCATTGTGGTGCGTGGGCTTCTCATTGCAGTGGCTTCTCTTGTTGCAGAGCACGGGCTCTGGGCATGGGGGCTTCAGTAGTTGTGGCTCGCAGGCTCTAGAGCTCAGGCTCAGTAGTTGTGGCGCAGGGCCTTAGTTGCTCTGCGGCATGTGGGATCTTCCCGGACCAGGGATTGAACCTGTGTCCCTTGCATTGGCAGGTGGATTCTTAACCACTGCACCAACAGGGAAGTCCCTTTTTTACTTTTTTAAATTTAAATTTTAATTGAAGTATAGTTGACGTGGTGTGATATTATATAAGTTACAGGTATACAATATAGTGATTCACAGTTTTTAAAGGTTATGCTCCATTTATAGTTATTATAAAATATTGACTATATTCCCTGTTGTACAGTGTATCCTTGTAGCTTTTTACATAATAGTTTGTACCTCTTAATCCCTACCCCTATAATGCCTCTCCCCTCATCCCTCTCCCCACTGGTAACCACTAGTTTGTTGTCTATATCTGTGGGTTTGTTTCTTTTTCGTTATATTCACTAGTTTGTTGTATTTTTTGTTTATTTTTTAAATTAATTTTTATTGGAGTATAGTTGCTTTACAGTGTTGTGTTAGTTTCTACTGTATAGCAGAGTGAATCAGCTATACGTATACATATATCCCCTTATTTTTGGATTTCCCTCCCATTTAGGTCACCATAGAGCATCGAGTAGAGTTCCCTGTGCTAATCAGTAGGTTCTCATTAGTTATTTATATTTTATACATAGTATCAATAGTGTGTATATGTCAATTGCAATCTCCCAATTCCTCCCACCCCGTTGTATTTTTTAGATTCCACATGTAAGTGATATCATACGGTACTTGTTTTTCTTTGTCTTATTTCACTTAGCATAATGCCCTCCAAGTCCATCCACGTTGTTGCTGATGGCAGGGTTTTGTTCTTTTTCATGGCTGAGTAGTACACCCCCCACACACATATCTTCATCCATTCATCTGTTGATGGACACTATCTCTTTGTCTAGGAGTCTCAGGTGTAATTAGAGGCTGAACAAGGAAATCCTGATTGTTCTTAGAAGTGTGTACGTATGTATGTGAATAGTCATGTAAATATGGTAAATCCTTTTCCTTCCAAATTCTGAATATGTTATGTCATATTAATTTATAATAAAATATATATTATTCCCCCTCCCTCCCTCTTCCTGCTTTGCCTTTCTATTATTTTTATTTATTTATTTATTTATTTTTTGCGGTTCGTGGGCCTCTCACTGTTGCGGTCTCTCCCGTTGCGGAGCACAGGCTCCGGACGCGCAGGCTTAGCGGCCATGGCTCACGGGCCCAGCCGCTCTGCGGCATGTGGGATCTTCCCGGACCGGGGCACGAACCCGTTTCCCCTGCATCGGCAGGCGGACTCGCAACCACTGCGCCACCAGGGAAGCCTGCCTTTCTATTATTAAAAAAGAAATTAAGGAGAAGATAGCCTGAGCTACATGTAGCTCATTTCTTTAAACATTTTTTTTTTCATTTTCTTCTTTATATGGTGATAGTTTTCTAAATTAAACTAGTAAGTGTGTGAGATGAATATCACCATTTTGGACTTGGTTCATTTTAAAATACAGAGGCAAAAAGAAACGAAATCAAGTTAGTTGTAGTGAGGTGGATGGACCTAGAGTCTGTCATACAGAGTGAAGTAAGTCAGGATGAGAAAAACAAATACCGTATGCTAATGCATATATATGGAATCTAAAAAAAAATGATTCTGATGAACCTAGGGACAGGACAGGAATAAAGACACAGATGTAGAGAATGGACTTGAAGACACGGGGTCGGTGGGGGGGAAGGCTAAGCTGGGACGAAGTGAGAGAGCGGCATGGACATATATACACTACCAAATGTAAAATAGATAGCTAGTCGGAAGCAGCCTCATAGCACGGGGAGATCAGCTTGGTGCTTTGTGACCACCTAGAGGAGTGGGATAGGGAGGGTGGGAGGGAGGCACAAGAGGGAGGGGATATGGGGATATATGTATACATATAGCTCATTCACTTTGTTATACAGCAGAAAGTAACACACCACTGTAAAGCAATTACACTCCAATAAAGATGTAAAAATAAATAAATAAAATACAGAGGCATGTGCTAGTCATATCTAGTAGATTTTAGTTTTGAAATGCTGTTATAGCACTTATTTTTTTACGTTGTAAGGTCTTCTGATGTTTCTTACTTATTCCAAGCTGAAATCTAGATCTGATGATCAATGGTTTTTGGACTTCTCTTACGTGCATCTCCTCATCTATTTATCACTGTGCAAACAAGCCTGCATTAGTTGTACTCTTTACCTCTACTGTATGTGTTTGATCAGATCCTTACCATTTGAGCTGTTGAATACAAAGAGCACTTGGTGGAAGAATAAAATGAGAAAGAGGCCTTTTGCTTGGAACAGCAATGTAATTCTAAACACCCCTTATGGCCAGTTATGTGATGCTGGTCAAAGTATACAACCCCTGTGTTTCAACACCCATCTCTCCCATTGCTCTGTGCTCCTAATATAGTGTTATTGAATCTCGTGGAAAACAGCATTTAGGTTATTAATACTGATGCTCTTCCAAGCTAAGCCACGGATTACACTATGATTGATTTTGTCATCATCTCATGATTCTGATTTCTTTCGAGTCAATAATAATAATTTCCTCAACCCCCTTCATTTGCTTTTCTTCAATGTAGTTTTTACAGATTCACCCCAAACTCTGCCAGTTGCTTACATTGGCTTTCAGTATGCTTATTCCCATCAGTTATTCCATCCGTTTCATCTTCTTGAAGACATCTCTTCCAGGGCCTTCTGACCCACTTCCATCTTCTATATTTGTCTGTGACCTATTACACACACAGCCTAGGGTGTTCCTTTACTGTCCTGCTGGTATTTCCTTTCCTTCCTTCTGGTATTGTGATACAGTTTCTGATTCTAATGTTCTCCTCTTTCTTGGTTTATACTTTAGTTTTGATGGAGCTCATCCTCCAGTAGCTTCCTGAAAAAGGATACATAATGGTAAATATTTTGAAGCCTTGCCTTTTTTAATATGTAACATGTTTTAATTTTACCCTTAATTTACTTAGTAGTTCATCTGGTTCTAAGAATTCTCATCTGGAATTCAGTTTCTTTTAGTAATTTGGAGGCATTGCTCCATTATCATCTGGCTTCTTTGGTTGGTTTTTATGAAGTATGAAGACATTTTGCTTCTGAATCTTTTTCACATATTACACCATCCGCGCCCCGCCCCCCAAAACCTACATGATAACTCTTTTTACCTTTTTACCAGTGTTCTGACATTTCATGATTAGTACGTATGTCTTGGTGTGGGTCTGTTTTCACCCATCATGTTGGTATTCCAAGGGACTTTTCAATCCGGAAACCATCCCTTTGTTTTGAAATACAGTCTTGAATTATTTAATTGATTTAATTATTTACTTCCATTTTTTCTGTTTTCTCTTTTTGGAGGTACAATTCGGATGGTGGATCTCCTGGTCTGGTTCTCTAAAGTACTATATTTTTTTCTCTAATTTTCCATCAGTTAGTTTGCCTATTTGCTTAACCGCCCGAGAGTTTTTCTCAACTTTATTTTCCAATGCTTCTATTGAGTTTTTCAGTTTTTGCTGTCATGTTATTAAGTTTTAAGAGCTTTTTATTTGCCAGGTGTTCTGTTTATGTGTTTTCTTGTTTGTTCTAATCATTGCTGTGAGGCAAACCACCCCAAACATAGTAACATAAAACATTGCTGTTTTATTTTTTGCTCACACATTCTGTGGGTCAGGAATTCAGTTAAGACTTGACTGACTAGGGGCTGGAGTCATCTGTGGCTTCTTCACTCACATGGCTGGCACCTGGGGTGGGATGAATTGAAGACTGGGTTCAGCTGGGACTGTTGACTTGGGTACCAATGTGTGGCCTCTCTGTGTGGCTTCTTGCAACATGAGAAGTGAACTTTCCCTCTGATGGGGAGCTTCTGGAGAGCACATTTTCCAAGACAACCAGGTAAAAGCTATGTGGTTTTATATGACCTAATGTTGGTGGTCACGTAGTATCACTTCTGCCAAACTCCACTGGTCAGTGTAAACATAAGGTTGTCCAAATTCAAGGGGAAGGGAGTTTTGACTACTTCTTGATTGAAGGGTGGGAAGATCACATTTCAGAAGAGCATATGGTATGGTAGTACTTTTTGCCTGTTTTTAGATAATACAGTCTGTCTTGCATATTGACTAATTGTATACAATACTTTTCTTACCTCTCTGAGGATATTATTAGTAGTTTTCTTTTCCCTGTGCATAGTCTGTCTCCTTGAACATTTGGGGGGCATTCCCAATGTAAGCAGCATGATTAAGTCATTTTCACTTGTCCTGGTTGGATTCCCTAGACAGTAAACTCCTGCATAGGCTTGGCTGCCAAAGTTCTGGGAGCTGATAGCTGGAAATAGGGAAGGAGATGAGATCTCGATATTTATTGTCCTTGGGTTCACTTAGTCTGTCTCCTCTTTTAGGAAAGGCATCAGTGTTCCAGTGAAGGACCTTTTCCAGGGCACTCATGATGACAGTTGCCAAGTCCTGTAGTAGGTCCTGGGTGAGGAAGCCTTGGTATGTATCTGGGACTTTTATTTTTTTTGCTATCTCAGAATTCATGAGCTTTGGTTATTTAGAATGGTTCTTATTGTTCAGTCATTGGCTTCATTGACTATTCCCACTCCACATCCTTCAAGAAATCTATGTGATTTGTGAAATCTGAAGGTGAAGGAACACTGGGCCCAGCAGTATGAACCTCTGCCATATTTTTCATTTTTATTTTTAAATTTTATTATTTATTATTATTTTATTTTATAAATTTATTTATTTATTTTTGGCTGCATTGGGTCTTCATTGCTGGGCACGGGCTTTCTCTAGTTGCGGTGAGCGGGGGCTACTCTTTGTTGCGGGGTGCTGGCTTCTCATTGCCATGGCATCTCTTGTTGTGGAGCACAGGCTCTAGGTGCGCAGGCTTCAGTAATTGTGGCACACAGGCTCAGTAGTTGTGGTGCATGGGCTTAGTTGCTCTGCCGTATGTGGGATCTTTCTGGACCAGGGCTCGAACCCATATCCCCTGAATTGGCAGGAGGATTTTTAACCACTGCGCCACCAGGGAAGTCCCTTGTTATTTGTTCTTCAATATTTTCAATATTCTTTGTGTGTGCTTAAACTAAGTAATGTTTGATGACTGAAGTTCCATTGAAATAATATAGTATGTGGACATTTATGCCTCCCTTTAAACTTTTCCACATAGAAATCCCTTTCTTAATAAAATCTTATTTTCCCTTCACCTTCTCCTAACTCTTAGCCAAGTTTTGTTTAAGAGAATGTTCTATATCTTGAAGTTAGGCTAGTTAAATACTTTGAATGATACATCATTGGAAGAAATGTATCTTCTCTATTCTCCATGGTGATAAATATACAAAAACAAAAGCGTTATTAATAAAATAGACTTGTTTTCTCACACGCTTACCTACTTTACAGACACTTATACATTGTGTTAAAACCTGAGACTAGTGATTTTACATTTTAAAAAGCATTTTTCAAAGCATGATGGGTGTTTAAGATGTAGATGAGAATGGTAAAGACAAGGTTTTTTTGAGGTGAGATCTAAGTTTCTGGTCAGTTTCTTGAGGTGAGATCCAAGTTTTTGGTCAGGAACTTGTATTTTCGGTATGAATTTTGGGGTGACTATGAACTCACATTCTCTAAAAAAAATCTGTTTAGGATAGTTCTACTTCTTGTTTAAAAGACTCCACATGGGCTTCCCTGGTGGTGCAGTGGTTAAGAATCCTCCTGCCAAAGCAGGGCACACGGGCTCGAGCCCTGGTTCGGGAAGATCTCACGTGCTATGGAGCAACTAAGCCTGTGCTCCACAACTACTGAGCCTGCAGGCCACAACTACTGAAGCCCACGTGCCTAGAGCCCATGCTCTGCAACAAGAGAAGCCACTGCAATGAGAAGCCCGTGCACCACAACAAAGAATAGCCCCCGCTCGCTGTAACTAGAGAAAAGCCCGTGTGCAGCAACAAAGACCCAACGTGGCCAAAAATAAAAATAAATAAACAAAAAAAACCTCCACAGGTGCTATTTTTTTGGTTTTTGGTTGAGTTGTAAGAGTTCTTCATATATTCTGGATATTTATCAAATAAATGATTTGAAAACATTTTCTTTTATCCTGTGGGTTGTGTTTTCACTTTTTTTTTTTTTTTCTCGTGGTACGCGGGCCTCTCACTGTTGTGGCCTCTCCTGACGCGGAGCACAGGCTCCGGACGCGCAGGCTCAGTGGCCATGGCTCACGGGCCCAGCTGCTCCGCAGCATGTGGGATCTTCCCGGACCGGGGCACAAACCCGTGTCCCCTGCATTGGCAGGCGGACTCTCAACCACTGCGCCACCAGGGAAGCCCTGTTTTCACTTTTTTTTTTTTGCGGTACGCGGGCCTCTCACTGTTGTGGCCTCTCCCGCTGCGGAGCACAGGCTCCGGATGCACAGGCTCGGCCGCCGTGGCCCACGGGCCCAGCCGCTCCGCGGCATGTGGGATCCCCCCAGACCAGGGCACGAACCCGTGTCCCCTGCATCGGCAGGCAGACTCTCAACCACTGCGCTACCAGGGAAGCCCCTGTTTTCACTTTTTTGATGGTGTTCTTTGAACCACAAAAGTTTTAAATTTTGATGGTTTAGTTAATCAATTTTTTTTTCTTTTATTGCTTGGGCTTTTGGTGTCATATATAAGAATCCATTGCCAAATTCCAGGTCATGCAGATTTACCCCTGTTTTCTTTTTAGTTTTATAGTTTTAGCTCTTGTATTTAGATATTTTATCCATTTTTTGGGCATATGCTATTTTGTATATGCTGTGAGATAGGGACACAACCTCATTCTTTTGGATGTGGATATCCAGTTGTACCAACACCATTTACTTAAAACACTATTCTTTCCTCATTGAATTTTCTTGGTACCCATATCAAAAATCAGTTGACTGTAAATGTAAGAGTTTACTTCTTGGATTCTATTCCATTGTTCTTTATATCTTCTTGTACCAGTACCATACCATTTCTCTTACCATAGCATTTATAGTAAATTTAGGAATTGGGAAATGTGAGTCTTCCAACTGTGATCTTTTTCAAGACTGTTTTGTCTATCCTGGGTCCCCTGAATTTCCACATGAATTTTAGGATCAGCTTGTCAATTTTTGCTAAAAAAGGCAACTGAAATTTGATAGGAAAATTATTGGTTAATTATTGGGTGTATTGCCGTCTTTACAATATTGAGTCTTAAGTTATGAACGTAGAATGTTTTTCCATTTATTGTCTTAAATTTTTTCAATGAAATGTTTTCAACAGTCAAGTCTTATACTTCTTCTGTTGAATTGTTTCATTCAGCTATTTTATTCTTTTGGATGCTATTATAAATTGAATTACTTTCTTTCTATTTTTGGATTATTTATTGTTAATATATGGAAATACAATTACATTTTTTTATAATGATCTTGAATCTTGCAAACTTGTTAAATTCATTCAGATTTTTTTTTTTTTTTTTCTTTTTGCGGTATGCGGGCCTCTCTTGTGGCCTCTCCCGTTGCGGAGCACAGGCTCCGGATGCGCAGGCCCAGCGGCCATGGCTCACGGGCCCAGCCGCTCCGCGGCATATGGGATCCTCCCAGACCGGGGCACGAACCCGTATCCCCTGCATCGGCAGGCGGACTCTCAACCACTGCGCCACCAGGGAGGCCCCCATTCTGATTTTTTTTGTGTGTTTTTCTTAGGGTTTTCTATAAACAAGATTATGTCACCTACAAATAGAGATAGTGTTACTTCTTTCATTTTAAACTTGATGGCTTTTATTTCTTTTTCTTCCCTAATTGCTTTTCCTAGATTCTCCAGTAAAATGTAATAAAAGTAACAAGAGTGGACATCCTTTTCTTGTTCCTGATCTAAGGGGGGGAGAATCTAGTTGTTTACCATTAAGATGTGCTGTTAGCTGTGCATTTTTCATAGATGGCGTATCAGGTTGAGGAAATTCCTTTTTATTCCTAGTTTATTTTACTGTTTCTATCATGAAATGGTGTTGATTCTGTCAAATGCTTTTTTCTATGTCTATTCTGATTATGGAGTAATTGTCATTTATTCTATTAATAGGGTGTGTTACATTTACTTTTCTATGTTAAACCAATTTTACATTCCTGGATTAAAACCCATGTCGTCCTGGCATGTAATCCTTTGTATGTTGCTGAATTTGGTTTGCTGGTATTGTGTTGAGAATTTTTGTGTCTATAAGTGATATTGATCTATAGTTTTTTTGTGATGTCATCATCTGCTTTTGTTATCAGGGTAATCGATTACTGGCATCATAGAGTGAGTTGGGAAATGTTCACTCCTATTCCATTTTTTTAATAAAAGTTTTGGAAGGATTTTTGTTTAATTCTTCTTTAAACATTGTAAAATTCACCAGTGAAGTCATCTGGGCCTGGGCTTTTTTTTGTGGGAGGTTTTTGGTAATTGTCATTACAGCTCTGTTCAGATTTTCTATTTCCTCTTGAATCACTTTCTGTAGTTTGTGTTTCTCTGTCTAAGAATTTGTCCATTTATCCAGATTATCTAATTTTATTGGATGATGACTTTTCATAGTATTCCCTTATAATCCTTTCTATTTATGAAAGGTTGGTATGTAAGATTGATATTTTAAAAATATAGGTGTTTATAGATATACATTCCTCTTTTTTTTTTTTTTTTTGTGGTACACGGGCCTCTCACTGTTGTGGCCTCTCCCGTTGCAGAGCACAGGCTCCGGACACGCAGGCTCAGCGGCCATGACTCACGGGCCCAGCCACTCCGCGGCATGTGGGATCTTCCCAGACCAGGGCACAAACCTGTGTCCCCTGCATTGGTAGGCAGACTCTCAACCACTGCGCCACCAGGGAAGCCCGATATACATTCCTCTTGAACACTGCTTTTGCTGCATCCTATAAGTTTTTTTGTTTTTGTTTTCATGTCATTTATATCAGAGTAGTTTCTGATTTGCTTAGTGATTTCTTCTTTGACCCATTGGTTATTTAGGAGTGTATAATTTAATTTTGACATATTTGTGAATTTCTAAAATTTTCTTCTGTTGTTGACTTCTAATTTCATTCTTTTGTAGTGAAGGACATATGTTCCATCATTTCATTCTTTTTAAATTTAATAAAGTTTGTTTGATAGTCTAGCATATGGCCCATCTTGGAGAATGTTCCATGTGTCCTTGAGGAGGATGTGTGTTTTGCTGTTCGGTGAAGGTGTTCTATAGGTGTCTGTTAGGTCTAGTTGGTCTATAGTGTTGGTCAAGTCTTCTGTTTCCTTGTTGACCTTCTCCTTTTTATTCATTTTATAATTATAAAATGTGCTTCTTTGTCTAATAATTTTTGTCTTTAAGTCTATTTCATCAGATTAGTATGATTATTTTGCCAATCTCTGCCTTTTGATTGGAGGTCTTAGTCCATTTATATTTATTATAATTACAGATAAGGTAGGATTTACATTTGCTATTTTCTTATTTGTTTTTTGTGTCTTATGTCTTTTTTGTTCCTCTCTTTCTCAATTGCTGTATTCTTATGTATTAGATATTTTCCAGTGTACTATTTTAATTCCCTTGATGTTTCCTTTACTGTATGTTTTTGAGCTTTTTTAAGGTGATTGCCCTTGGAATTACAGAAAAAAGAACCTTCTTAACTTAAAATATTCTACTTTAGATTAATACCAACTTAATTTCAATAGTATTCAAAAACTTTGCTCTGATATAGCTCTGTTCCCCTTCCCTCCTTTATACTATTATTACTATATGAATCACATCTTTATACATTATAATCCTGTCAATACAGTGTTATAATTACTACTTTATGTAGTTATCTTTTAAATCAGCTGGGAAAACTGTTCATAGAAAATTACATTTCCTGTGTATATACTTTTATAGATGCTTTTTATTTCTTCATGTGGATTTGAGTTACTGTCTAGTATCCTTTCTTTTCATCCTGAAGGACTCCATTTAGTATTTCTTTTGGGCAGGTCTGCTAGTGATGAATTCTCTTAGTTTTCATTTATCCAGAAATGTCTTAATTTCTCATTGTTTTTGAATGACTATTTTGCTGATTATAGAATTCTTGGTTGAATTTTTTTTATTTCTGTCCATTGAATATGATATTCATTACCTTCTGGTCTCCATTGTTTCTGATTTGAAGCTGTTAATTTTGAGGACCCCTTGTATAATCAGTTTTCTCTTGTTATTTTCAAGTTGTCTTTCAACAGTTTAAGAAGTATCTAGATGTGAATTTATTTGAGTTTATCATCCTTGGAAGTCACTGAGCTTCTTGAATGTACAGATTAATTGTTTTTTCAATTTTAATAGATTATTTTTTCAAGCAGTTTTAAGTTTATAGAAAAATTACACAGAATACAGAGTTCTCATAAACCTGCTCACATTGTTTTCTCTATTATTAGTGTCTTGCACAAGTGTGGTACATTTGTTACAGGTGATGAAACAATATTGATACATTATTAATTATAATTAAGAGGGGTCAGTCTTTGTGTTGTACAATTCTTTGGGTTTCGACAAATGCATAGTATCCTTTAACCACTGTAACAGTATCCTATAGAATAGTTACATCACCCTAAAAATGCCCTGTTCTGTAACTATTCATCTGTTCCTTCTTTCCTTCAAATCCCTAATAAATGCTGAACTTTTATTGTCCTTATAGTTTTGCCTTTTCCAGATTATCATATCTTTGGACTCATACAGTGTGTAGCCTTTTCACATTGGCTTCTGTCACTTTGCAGTATGCGTTTAAGCTTCCTCCATGTCTTTTAATAGCTTGGTAGCTGATTTTTTGAAAAATCACTGAATAATATTCCACTTTATAGATGTACCACAAATTGTTTATTCATTCACCTATTGAAGGACATCTTGATTGCTTCCAGTTTTTGGCAATTATGAATAAAGCTGCTATAAACATTCATATGCCTGTTTTTGTGTGTACATACATGTTCAGTTTGGGTAAATAGCTAAGAGTGTGATTGCTGGGTTGAATGATTAGCCTATATTTAGCTTTGTAAGAAACTGCCAAAGTGTCTGCCAAAGTGAC
The DNA here is from genome assembly GCF_964165515.1 of Mesoplodon bidens. Taxonomy (NCBI): domain Eukaryota; kingdom Metazoa; phylum Chordata; class Mammalia; order Artiodactyla; family Ziphiidae; genus Mesoplodon; species Mesoplodon bidens. The sequence continues at coordinate 85,308,401 of NC_138162.1, forward strand.
TGGCCCATTTTGCATACTTGGAGCTCATTGAGTCTCTTGGATATTCAGATTAATTTTTTAAAGTCAAATTTGGGAAGTTTCAGCCATTATTCAAAGTTTTTCTAGAGATATCACCTCCCTGACTTCAGAACATACTATAAAGCTACAGCAATCAAAACAGTGTGGTACAGGCACAAAAAGAGATGCAGAGGTCAATGGAACAGAATAGAGAGCCTGGAAATAAACCTACACACTTATGGTTAATTAGTCTGTGACAAAGGAGGCAAGAATTTACAGTGGAGAAAAGACAGTCTCTTTAATAAGTGTTGTTGGGAAAACTGGATAGCTATATGTAGAAGAACAAGATTAGAAGAACATTTCTTCACACCATATACAAAAACAAACGCAAAATAGATTAAAGACCTAAATATAAGACCTGAAACCATAAAACTCCTAGAAGAGAACATGGGCAGAATGCTCTTTGACATAAATTATAGCAACATTTTTTGGGAACTGTCTCCTAAGGCAAAAGAAATAAAAGCAAAAATAAACATGGGACCTAATCTTAAACTTAAAAGCTCTTTGTACAGCAAAGGAAACCACTGGACAAGACAAAAAGACAACCTACTGAATGGGAGAAAATATTTGCAAATGATATGACTAATAAGGGGTTATTATCTAAAATATGTAAACAGCTCATACAACTCAATGTGAAAACAAACAACCCAATCAAAAAATGAGCACAAGACATGATTAGACATTTTTCCAAAGTGGATATACAGATGGCCAACAGCCATATGAAAAAAATGCTTGTCTCTAATCATCAGGGAAATGCAAATCAAAACCACAATGAGCTATCACCTCACACCTGTCAGAATGGCTGTCATCAAAAGTCTACAAATAACAAATGTTGATGAGGATGTGGAGAAAAGGGAACCCTAGTACACTATTGGTGGGAATGTAAATTGGTGCAGCCACTATGGAAAACAGTATGGAGGGTCCTCAAAAAACTAAAAATAGAACTACCATATGATTCAGCAGTTCTACTGCTGGATATATATCAGAAGAAAATGAAACCGCTAATTTGAAAAGATACATGTACCCCAGTGTTCATAGTAATGTTATTTACAATAGCCAAGATATGCACACAAACTAAATTGCCCATTGCTGGAATATTACTCAGCTGTAAAAAAGGAAATTCTGCCATTTGCAACAGTGTGGATGGACCTAGAGAGTATTATGCTTAATGAAATAAGTCATACAGAGAAAGACAATACTCTGTTATTAGTTATATGTGGAATCTCAAAACAAATGAATATATATAACAAGCCTCACAGATACAGAGAACAAACTAGTGATTACCAGTTGGGAGAGGGCAGGGGAGGAGGAGCAAACTAGGTGTATGGGATTAAGAGACACAAACTATTAAATATAAAATAAGCAATGAAGATATACTGTACAGCACAGGGAAATAAAGCCATTATTTGGCAATTGCTTTAAATGGAGTATAATATATAAAGTATTGAATCACTATGTTGTACACCTGAAACTAATATTGTTAAGTCAACTGTACTTCAGTAAACAAAATAAAGTCAAATTTGGGAAGTTTTCAGCCATTATTCAATTTTTTTCCTCACCCCGTCCCCCATGCTCATGACTGCAGCCCCCTCTTTCACCCTTCTCTCCCACCCTTTCCTCCACTTTCTTTCTGACACTCCTGTTATGCATTTGTTGATGTGCTTAATGGTTTCTCACAGATCTTTGAGCCTCTATCATCTTTCTTAATTCTTTTTTCCTTTTGTACCTCAGACTGGATACTCTCTCTTGACCTTTCCTCAGTTCCATTGATTCCTTCTACTGTCAGTGCATACCTGCTGTTGAGCCCCTCTAGTCAGTTTTTCAATTCAGTTATTGTACTTTCAATACAATCAATTCTATTGGTTCTTTTTTATAATTTCTATTTCTTTATTGAAATTCTCAATTTGGTTAAATATCTTTCTCATGGTTTGATCTAGTTCTTTAGTTCTTTGAACATACTTATTATAACTGACTGGAAGTCTTTGTGTAGTTAAATCCAGTGCTTGGGCTTCCTCCGGGACAGTTTTTATTGAAGCCCCCTTTTCTGTGTATGGGCCAGACTTGTGTTTCTCTACGTGCCCTGTAATTTTTTGTTATTGTTGAAAGTGGACATTTTATAATGCATCAACTTTAGAAATCAGACCTCTGCCCCTGCCCAGCCCAGGGTTTATTGTTGTTATGGACCTTCTTGGGTTAATTTTGTTAATCTGTGTTCTTTATTGCATGAGGCAACTTAAGTCTCTGTTCAGTTAGCTTAGAAGCTGACTAATGATTAGTCAGAGATTTTCTTAAATGCCTTAAGCAGAAATTGCTTAAGGGTATAACTTTGTTTAGGGATCTGATGTGTTAATAGTTCAGATGCTTAAGTATTTCAGCAGAATCTTCCAATGTTTGCTTTCCAGTAGAGGTTTGGAGTGTGGGGTGGTAGACAGCATAGTTGGAGGAAGATAAGCAGCTAATTCAATTGCAGGATTGTCTTTAATGGAATCCTCACAGCTGCATAGGATATGTTGGATTTTCCAATCATATAGGACCATTAAACTGTTCCTTGGCACACATGTTGGGAAATGCTCCTAGAGTTTTCTCTGAAAAAGTTCAACCTAAGTTGTGGGATGTCTTCAAACCTTTAGCAGTCCACAAACAGAGACTAAAAAAAAAAAAAAGACAGGAGAGAAGGTTTTAAAAGAGAAATCAATGAGCCATCATTTTGAAGAAAAAAATGGATATGACCAGCCATCATTTTGAAGAAAAAAGTGAATATGTCGAATTAGTTTACCAGTATGCTTTCTGAGTATGTGTGTATACTTACGTGGGCATATATATCCCTTCACAAATTTTTCTTTTTGTTTCACGTGTTTTTTTAAAAAAGACTCATGGGACATAACAGCATTGTTGGATGCCTGGTACATTTAAGAAAGCTGACTGCATAAGAAGCACTCTACATGGGCAGAGGATGTTACCTGGAATCAGAGCACTAAATGATCCCGACTTTTCTTGATTTAAATGGTAAAAAGTCTAACTACTTTTTGTAACATTACTCTGTACAAATGATAGTCAGTTATTTATTTTTATTTGTATTAATATTCACAATTTGTTTCCTAATTAAATATTTAAAAGTTCTAGTGCTAATTCTGGTGTTAAAAACTTTTCAAATCTCTATAAATCTGGTTTTGAGACAAATGATAGTATTTGACTTTCTTTGTTAGAACCAATTGCCAAGTAATAAAATTGACTTTTGAAAACAAAACAATATCTGTATATTTGTAAACACTTTACATAATAAAAGTGGGTTAGGTTCCTGGAATTTGAATATAGACAAAGGGTCTTTCATAAGTTACAATTTGCATACAAGTGTTGTTTTTCAGCTAGGCTGTTTCTGTATTTTGGATTATGTATGTCTTCTCTTCCTGTGGTGCCTGGTATGGAACTGAACAAAGTGAGGTCAACCCAAAACAGTTCCAAATCTGACCTGGTTTCACCTGAGCCTTTCTGTTCCAGTTTGAAAATTCAGTTGACCCGCTTTTCCTTCAAAGATTCTTAGAAGCCACAGCCATTTCTGAATGTCTCCTTAAGTGTACTTCCACTCTTACGTTGATAAAGAGCAGAGTGGATCTGATCTCTTCAAATACTTGGGGCTGCTGACACCAACTGATGGACATTAATGGATGTGTCAGGAGGAACCCAGATTAGTAATGCTTTCAAGGCAAGGGGTGCTAATTAGCACTGGCACAGGATCAAAAACTCACCAACTATGGAGAATTCAATAACTATAGCCTAGGTCTTCAACTGTGTTTTGCACCTCAATATACCTGAGAGGTAAAATGTTGATTGTAGGATATTCTAGCATATCCTTGTACTCAGCATTTTAAAAAAGACAATCTGGCATTGATACCAGAAATGATGGGTATCCTATAACACTACTTCCTTTCCTCTGATTGACCCACTTTGTTTTTGTCTTAAACATCTGACCTCATAGCAAAGAGGACAGTTTTTGAACCTGAGAAGATGTCATGAAACACTGTATTTTATATATATATATATATATATATATATGTATCCTTTCTATTTTTCTTTTAGTGCTGCCCTCCATTTCAAGATGCCTTTGCATTTCTGATAAATGCAAACTGACAAATCTCCAGGCCACTACAGAGGGGAAATCATTACTGCTTGAAGCCTGGAAGACTGCCCTTAATAAAGCCAAGTCCCCAATTGTTGTTGAAATGCTGAGGAAGTTGCGGAGGAGGAAACTTTTTTCTTATCCCACTAAATACTACTTCTTCCTTCTTGTTTTTTCCCTGGTCACCTTCTCTGTTTTAAGAATTCATCAAAAGCCTGAATTTGTAAATGTTGGACATCTGGAGCTGCTTGAAGAGAATCCTAGTAGTAATATTAATTGTACCAAAGTTCTACAGGGTGATGTAGATGAAATCCAAAAGGTAAAGCTTGAGATTCTAACAGGGAAATTTAGAAAGCGCCCTCGATGGACAAACTATGACTACATAAACATGACCAGTGATTGTGCTTCTTTCATCAAGAAGCGCAAATATATTGTAGAACCCCTTAGTAAAGAAGAGGCAGAGTTTCCAATAGCATATTCTGTAGTGGTTCATCACAAAATTGAAATGCTTGACAGGCTCCTGAGGGCCATTTATATGCCTCAGAATTTCTATTGCATTCACGTGGATACAAAATCAGAGGAATCCTTTTTGGCCGCAGTGACTGGCATTGCATCCTGTTTCAGTAATGTCTTTGTGGCCAGTCAGCTGGAGAGTGTTGTGTATGCATCTTGGAGCCGGGTTCAGGCTGACCTCAACTGCATGCAGGACCTCTACCGAATGAACGCAGACTGGAAGTACTTGATAAATCTCTGCGGTATGGATTTTCCTATTAAAACCAACCTGGAAATTGTCAGGAAGCTCAAGTCGTTAATGGGCGAGAATAACCTAGAAACGGAGAGAATGCCACCCCATAAAAAAGAAAGGTGGAAAAAGCATCATGCAGTCGTGAATGGAAAGCTGACAAACATGGGGACCGACAAGATACATCCTCCTCTTGAAACACCTCTGTTTTCAGGCAGTGCCTATTTTGTGGTCAGTAGGAGGTATGTGGAGTATGTGCTCGAGAATGAAAAAATACAGAAGTTTATGGAGTGGGCAAAAGACACATACAGCCCGGACGAGTATCTCTGGGCCACTATTCAGAGGATCCCCGAAGTCCCAGGGTCCCTGTCCTTAAGCCATAAATACGACATGTCTGACATGCACGCGATTGCCAGGTTTGTCAAGTGGGAGTACTTTGAAGGTGACATTTCCAAGGGCGCCCCCTACCCGCCGTGCAGCGGCGTCCATGTGCGCTCCGTGTGCGTTTTTGGAGCAGGTGACTTGAACTGGATGTTGCGCGTGCACCACTTGTTCGCCAACAAGTTCGACACAGACATCGACTTCTTTGCCATCCAGTGTTTGGATGAGCATCTGAGGCATAAGGCCCTGGAGACATTAAAACACTGACCCTTGGAGGCAGTTTTAGAAATAATTAGGAGGCATGAGATGTACCCCCATTTGATTCTTCTGCCTACAGAATCTAACTCTTCAAGCCAGAGAAGCTCTATGGTTTCTGCAGAGCAGGTTGGTTAGAAAGGTTGTAGCCTTCAGGCTTGACTTAGAGTTAGAGTGTAGGGCAGGTTGCAGGGCGTTGTGCGGGGGAGTGGTCCGGGTGGCTGGGGAAGAGATTGTACGCAAGTTATCCTGTTAAAAGAGCTCAGGGACTGAACAAAACCCGAAGGTTTGACCTGTGCCAAAATTACTTGGAGAGCTTTAAATATGATGGTTTTTCCTGATTTGAATAGATTTATAGCAACAGCCAGCAGTCAGGATGTAATTTATCTTGTAGACCACATTTGTTGAAAGAGAAATTTGACTTTATTCTAAATGATCTTTGTAAATGACTGACTTTCTGCTGTAACATTGCATTGTGTTATGTATCTCTATATGCCATCTCAGGGAACTTGCAAAAACGGGCTTGACTGAATGTGAACATTTCCCATTTACGCTTTTAACAATGTACATATGTTTTAAAAGCCCCCCCCCCCGCCAAAAAACAAGACTTTATAGTTTAGTTGATTCTATGAATCATCTTAGGTTATTTAGAAAGTTAAGGTATCTTTGATTATTATAGTGTCTACAGAGTAATACTCAATTTTTTTCAAATATGTCTCGCTTCTCCTCCTCCAGTCTCCCTAGACCCTGCTGTCAAGCTGTACATAAACTTGTTTTCATAGTGCCCCGTATTCCTAGTGTCCCATATTACAGCCTCAGTTCTCCTTTGTGATCCGATTGGCAGTAATTGGTGTGGAGAACTAAGACAAGAAAGGGTGAAGTGTAAGTATGGCAGAGGGGAGGAGGAGTCATATGTAGACAATCTCTGAGGCCTGTGTTGCAGCAATCGGTACTATCCCCAGAAATTATGCCTGTTGCTCTTCGGGTCTGCTTGTGTCCATCCTCCAGGCTCTTACATCTGACTGTCACCTTTGTCGCCTTTTGAAAGGAACTGGCTTCCCGTCTTCTTGCTTCTTCATGTTACCGTTGTAACCAATGTAACCAATAACCGTTGGTTATTCGTTAGCTCTTGCATTTTAAGTTCCCTTCTCTCTCGGAACCTATGAGGAGGGGAAAGGTGTGCTGTTGTACCACCTGGCATGCTTGAAGGCCTGGGTATCCTAAAGGGAACATTAGGTTTGGGGTGGATTGTCTCAGTATTGATATTATTCTCAGCATATGGTTTTTACTCTATTTTTCACTAAAAGACAGATTTGCGGTTGCTATTGTGCTGTCTCAAATCTCAAAGTAAATGAAGATTAAAAAAAAAAAAACTTGCTCTTTTGCTAAGCTGATACCATTCAGCCATCAATTTAACAGGAAATGAGAAGCTTTATCATTTAGCTGAGACTTCAAACAAGAATCAAATCCATGTACTTTATTTTTAAAACTTAGACAACTTAAATAGTATATGGGAAATACATAATATCAGACAGTTTTCAGGCATTCAACTGATAAAACATTTTATTCCTCAGAGTTAGGAAACGTTTTTATTTTATGGAGAGGTTTGTTATACTGACCCTCCTGAATGAAAGTTTCACACTTTTGGAAACTTAATCATTTGTAAATGTGCAAGTCAGTGGATTGCTATGGTTTGCATGATTAAACAGGGCAGCCAATGTTGGACCAAGAAAAACATACCCACTTTGAAAATTCAAGAGGTGATGTCAGTGAGGACATTATATGCATGGTGTTCTGTCTCTATTGGCTTCTAAACCAATTTGTTCTTTGAATGCACGTCACGTCTCTCCCATGCTCTCTTTTAGAAGAAAGATTTTACCTGTAAGTTGGGCTGTTTTTTTTTTTTTTTACTCTAAAACCAGTGATTTTCAGTGACATACTTTGTGTCTATGTCTTGTGTTTCTTTAACTTCATTCATTGTATCTTGAATACTATAGACATTTGTCATTTTAAAATTTTGAATATTTGCAAATTTATGGGAAAGTTAAAAGTAATAGTACAGTGAACATTATAGAACTTTCACCTGGAGTCACTGGTTGTTAGCATCATTCTCATTTGCTCAGTTTTATGGATTTTTGAATTTAGCAAAATTGAAAGTTAAAAAAAATTTACAAATATCATCGCAGTGCTCTTACTGTAACGTGACTGAATCTGATTGACATTTAAATTGGCAGCTTTGAGGGTTTTTTTTTTCTCCATCATATATGTAAAAATATGATTTTAGAATCCATTTCCACAAATCCCACACTAAAACTGTGGACCCACCATCTTCTATGTAGCTGTGGTACGTCATCTCTCTAGAATGGCACTTGCTGAAATGTGTCTGAATATTACCCTATTGCTAATAGCTTTACAGGGATTATATAGCCATTAGGACTCAATTTTATACTATCCAACCTAACTTAAAACAAATGAAATTCATAGTAGTGGAACAAGCAATTGGAAGAATCAGGAAGATGGTTTCAAAAGGAAACCCTTACTACATTCAGGAGGAACAAAAATGCTGTAAGTTCTTTGGGAAAGATAAATTATTTAAATTGCTTCCTGTATGTCAGTTATTAAATACTAATTACTTTTTACTGTCATTTAAGGTCTTTTATAGGGAATTATTAGAAATCATATTCCCAAATAAATCCTTAAATATACATAAACTGCAATTTTTTAATGGAAGCGTTCTAGTTAATGAAGTACTGATCAAGATTCACATATTACTTATTAAGGACAAGAGTTAACAAAAATGGTTCTTTCTTTATAGGCAATTACCTAGGCTCTTCCCAGACCATGGTAAACAGCCATTCAGCCTTGAAAATGTGAAACACTGTTGTCTCTAAACATGTATTTGTGTCATTCATCAAGCACAATTCACTTAAAGAACAGAAGTGTATTTCCTTTTGTAGTCATTTGGCGGGGGAGGAAGCCATGTTTTACTTCATTTCATCTGTAGAGTCAGTTGACCTGGACTTTTTCAGTTGCCTTAGAAAAATAAAAATCATTTCTCGTTATGGCAAACATAAATAAGTAAATGCAACACTTTCATGGCAAGTGTGGTTACCTTAAGGTTTACTCTTTTGAATACGGGCGTGACTTGATGTGTTTGGAACTAGTCATATCACCATTAAAATCACCTCTTCAGAAACCAGTGCCTTGTCTCCACAAGTTATTTTGTTAGCTACCAGCACCCCAATGTTAAATTTAGTATTTGGATTTGATAGTTTGTAACCAACAGGTGTTTTGTGTGAGTAGTGATTCAAAACATAAAGGTTAATTCTTTAGGCAGAAATGTCTGAGAGAGAGGGTTTGGCAATGGCAGAAAGTGTAACACAGGTTATGCAAAAAGAGCTAGACTGGGGACTTTCGAAGAATGCAATTTAATAGCTAGTATTGCTTTCTGGGCCTTACTGGCTTCAGCTTATGTCTGCAGAAGAGCAAAGGCCACAGATACTAACAGGATCCATGACTTGTGGTATGAATGTGGAGAGCACACCTGAGGGAAAAGGGAAGCTCCCTCCCCGGAGCATTGAGTGTCCGCTCCAGCTGTGTCCTCAGCTGGTCTGGTAAACCCTTCTGGATGTTCTTTAGCCGCATTTTCGATGAAACAGACTCTACGAAGTGGCAAAATTGATTAACCTCAGGTCTTTCTCAAAAGCTTGAGAGCTTTATGTATCCTTTATAAGCCTGCTTGTCAAGGATTTAATTTTTAATATGTGCTTAAAGTTTTCAGGGCTCGTCATCGGAATATTGATTTACTATTTTTCAGTGTAACAAAACCCGAACTAGAACTGAGTTGTAACTATTGGGAAAGAAAAGAATGTTTTCAGTAGTGCAGATGATGGGATTGTCCAAGTTGAAAGCCCAGGAATCTTGTCTTGAAATTAATAAGACTTTAGCAAATACTGCCACTCATCCAAAAATTAGTTTTCCATATTCAAACAAAAAAAATTGTTTTAAGATATAATGGGGATAGGTGGCAATAAGCTCTATAAAATGTGTAGACAAACTTAAGATATGTGTGGGACCTGTATGAATAAAATACTTCTATAGATTCAAAACAAAACAAAACAAAACATTGTGCTCCTAGCTGATATTTTAAATATCTCCCTTCTTCCCAGATCAATCCATCAGTCAAATATAAGCCCAGTCATAATCTCAAAGGTCGATAAAATTATTCTAAATTTCATCCGAAAGAAAAAACGTGCAAGAATAGCAAAGAATGCTTTGAAAGAGATTAATAAAGTCATATAATACTAGATACGAAGCCATACTTTAATGGTAAAAAATGTTGAGTACTGTAAGTTTATATTTGAACTCTCAGACTGATAACAGTAATAGCCCAGAAATAGATGCTAGTATATATAAAACATTGCAAAGCAACTATCAGAACATAGTGAGGAAGGGGGGTGGTAAAAGTTCCAGTAAATACCTGTTTGGAGAACATTAAATTATCGCTTTGTAATGCGCAGCAAAATCCAAATGGAGTAAGAATGAAAATAAACTGAAAGAACATGTCAGTGACTATCTTTGCATGTGATGGAATTTTCCAAATAAAAGCAATGGGAGGATTCATTAAGGAACAGATAATAGATTTAACTAAAAGTGTGTATTTCCTGAATATGAGAAAGCAAAAGGCAATCAGAATTGGAAAATTTGCCAACAGTTTTTGAAAGAGGGAAAAATGGAAGTTATTTATACTAATATTTTTTTAAAAACAGCTTCTTGAGATATAATTCATATACCATACAATTCACCCATTTAAAATGTACAATTCAGTGGTTTTTAGTATAACATCACAGTCAGTTTTAGAAGATTTTCATCACTCCCAAAAGATACTCTGTACTCTTTAGTGGTTACTCCCTATCACCTCTCAACCCCCTTATACTAATAAATTTTTTAAAAGCATTAAGATGCCAGGAGTAAAATGAACAAAAGATGTAATAATTCACAGAAAATGAAATAAGGAGAATACAAATGGCTAATATGAAAAATTGAAATTCAATAAAACGAATCCAAATTAAAATTTTTACACACCAAATTCGGGTTTTTTTGGTGGGTGGGGGTGCGTTTTTTTTTTTTTTTTTGAAACGTGACTGTTGAGGAATGCATGCTCATACTGCAGGGAGGAGTGTTAAAACCTATCAGGTAGAGTCTTTAAAAACACTCAAATTCTTTGATCAATAATTCACTTCTTGGAAAATATCCTAGGGTAATAACGAGAGATTTGGATCCACATTTAAACCCAGTGTTTGTCAGCTTCTTATTTGTGGTGAAATGTAAAAATCCATAAATCTCCAGTAATAGAGGAATAATTATGTACTTTAAAAAATATATGATGAGGTATTATAGAATAGTCCTATAGTATGCCTAATGCCATGGAAAATCACTGTAGGTTAAATGAAGTAAACAGACTGGAACAGAATATATAATGTGCTCTCAATTATGTTAAAAAAAATGATACTGAACAGAAAGGAGCATTCAGAATTTCCCTGAAATATCACATCTTGATATTTTGAGAACTATTCCTTCCAGCTCTATAAAATTGATGCTTGCCAAATATTTATTTGGAGCATTTTCCACATATGGTTTGCCTTAGGGAGTATTACTGAGACTCCTTACCCCTAGTCTTCACTTGGTGGGTTGTAGCGGGAAGGAGCCCTGCTTTCCTGGAGCACTCCTCTTTTACCCACAGAAATGTTTTTAGATTTAAGCCTTGGTGCTTTGCAATGTGTCCCGAGGCCTTATACTCTGGGTAACCCTCTAAGATACTCTACTTGTATACCATGGCTGGAGAGAACTTCTTGCAGCACTAGCCAGAAGAATCACTGAACCAATTCTAAAGGGCACTGTCAAACCTGGCTTCAAGATCCTAGGGTGCTCAGATTGGCAGCTATTTGGCTTTTAGCTCCTTAGAATCTACAGGCGGAACTTCATTTTCTGGTCCCAGATAAGTGTTAATTGCTAACTAGGTGAGGATGGTCTGGTTCTTTCAGCTGCATGCCAATACAAAACAGATGTTCTTCTCCAGCAAGAGGACAGGAAAATATTCAGATGGGTCGTGTGGAGTCACTTGGATGAGCAATCTTGGTGCAGGAGGAGGATCTTGTTTAACTCCAGAGTTTTATGCATTCCATGTGAAGGCTTCACTACCTTCAAGATTAGCTAAGAAACAGAAACCAATGCTTTCTTTTTAAAAAATATTTATCTATTTATTTATTTGGTTGCACTGGGTCTTAGTTGAGGCATGTGACCTCTTAGTTGCGGCACGCATATGGGATCTAGTTCCCTGACCAGAGATTGAAACCAGGCACCCCCCTGCATTGGACTGCGGAGTCTTAACCACTGCGCCACCAGGGAAGTTGTGAAACCAATACTTTCTTTAAAAATAAATAAATAAATAAATAAATATTTTTGGGGGAAAGGATTTACTTCTACAGAGCTAATCATTAGCTTAAACATTACTTACAGGATATTTATAATTTACTTTCTTTGTCAGACTTATTAGTAAACTATTCCTGGCCCAATCAGAGTTCCTTCGTTTAACTTAATTCAAAGGAGACATGTTTTCTCTCCGGGAAGCTTTCCCTACCTCTCTTTCCAAAGAAAAATGCCCCTCCAAATACGTTCCTTAAAGCTCATTGAGGGAATAATGACAACAGCTAATATTTGTTGAGCGTTTCCGTTCTGCATGTTCTAAGCACTTTGCACTTACCACCTCTCACTTCACAACAACCTTAGGAGCAGAGGCTACTATTGGCCCAATTTACAAAGGGGGCAAAGAAGTACGTGAATCTGTAACAAATGGCACATCTTAAATACAAGACAAGTTTTCTTCTGATCTGTTCACCTCCTTTCTACCATTTCCACCATCCCATCTCCTTCCCCAGACCCTGCTCTGCTCTGAGTGTAGCACTTTTTTAAAAATAAGCAAATGTATTGAGAAATAAAAAGGGTAGAAACAAAAAGAACGAACCCTTGCATCTTGCTGAAATCTTCCCCAAAGGAGTGTGTGGAGGCAGAGGAGATAAAAACCTGGAAGTGTGGTGAACATCCATTTGATGAGGACCACTGAAAAGGAGAGATGGGCCAGAAATCCTGAGCCATAATAGTCTTAAAGGTAGAAGGAAATGCAGGAGAGAGGAGTCAGGAAGCCACAAAGGGGAATAGTTTCAACAAGTGCCATCAGTCTTAAAATACTTGTAAGCATGGGAGGTTTGACAGGGAAATGTTTGGGCATAAAATATATGACAAGTGCCAACCTCCAATTTCCAGGGACCAGTCTCCCTTTGAGTACTACTTTCCCGTAGTCAAGCATTGTTTCTCTAACTAATGTAATAAATATACTTTCACACATACAAAGAAGGGCGGCCTTGGAAATGTGAGGTAATTTTTCTTTGGCTGAGCCCTATTTGCTTGCTTTTTGTGTTGCTGAGGGAATTATGCAAATTGATAGGTTTTGGGAATGTGAGGGGAGGAGATACCAGCTGGAAAGACCAGAAAGGACTGTTTGGGGCAGGGCGGTGGGTGGGCCTGCAGTCTATGGAGGAGAATTTGAGGGCAAGGGGAGATCGCGAAGGAAGTCTTAACCTTCTCCTTGATGTCAGGTGACCCACCATCCTGATCTGCCCGGCCCTGAGGAGGAGGTTCCTGGGATGCTGGACCTCGAGTGCCAACGCCAGGAGGAGTTGATCTCCCTTCCTGTGTCTTTCCCCCCAAATCTTCAGGAAAATCTACGTCAGTGCTTTTGACAGTGGATTTTATGCTTTCTGGGCACTAGCAATTCAGAAATTGACCTGTAGGCAAGCGCAAGAAAGAACAGGGGGCCCACAAGTAGGCCCAGCCACATACAGGCGGAGTTCCTCATTAAGCAGAGAATTATAATCAAGCAAGTCTTGGAGAAGGTATCCACTTAACGGAACCTGAAAAGCCTCACCCAGGCTGTTTGCGTCCAGGCCTTCCCACTTCTGAGGGGCGCTTTGTAGGCAGGGCTTGTGGATGGATAGAAATCAGAATAAGACAGACCAAGCTTGTTCCAGTTATGATACGTCAGCTCATGTACCAAATCACACCCACCTAACTTTGCAGGTTCTACTTTGGAAAACCCTTCCATGTTCTACCCGGTTACTCTAGTGTTCATTCTGGAGTGTCCTCTCTCCCCACAGCCAGTCCCTAAGGTCTCTCTTCTTAATGGTGCTTCTACTCATACCCTCCTCTCTTGTCATCAAGCCCTGTTTAGTCCCTCCTCTCTCACCTGGAGCATTGCCACTTGCCAAGCCTCCTGTTCTTGAAGGCTGGCTTCCTGAAAATGTCACCAAAACAATCTGGTCGTAAGACAGAGCAGAGTCTACTGCTGACGGCAGTGACGGTGAGCTCCATCTCCAGGCTCCTGATAGCATCTCAGAGGGAGGAGGGCCAAGTCGGGCTATTTCTGAGGTCTTGAATTCTGCTTAAGTTGGGTCTGATAGTGTGGGATCTTGGCGAATGACAGTATAAAATGGTGTAGGATTGGAGGAAACAGCAAAGGTGAGGATTTTGAGGCAAAGGGTTCAAACAGTCCTGGGGTATAAACTGACATTTCATGCTTTTTATTTATTGCAACGTTCTTGGGCCTTAGAGGATGTTCCCGGAGTGAACAATGAAGTTATTTGCAACTTTTACCTTCCAGGGCAAGAGTTTTCTGAAATAGTAAGGTGGTGTTGATGAAGACCATGTGGGTTCAGATGAATTTGCTTCTTACCTCCTTCCCTCAGGTCTCTCACTCTCCTGATAACAGCAACGACAGCAACAGCAATCACAGTAGCAGCAAATACTTAACTCCATGTGCCAAGCGCTGTCCTAAGCATTTGACAAATATTAGCACGTTTAATCCTCACTGTAATCTTAGGGCATGTACAACTGTTGTTCACATTCTACTAATGTAAGAATAAACCAGTTCAGAGAGGTCAAGTTACTTGGCCAAGTCACACACTCTGACACTGGAGGCACTGTCAGAGTGATGTATCAGAAATGAAAATTTGGTAATTTCACACCCTTGCATAGCCCTTCCAATGACTCCCTGTTGCCTAAAAGATAAAATCCTGATTTCTTCAAATGGCGCCTGAGGCCCTCCCTGATCTGGCCTCTGCCCACCTCTCCATACCTTCTGTTTTGCACATGATGCTCTATCCATTTGGGCCACATGTGGTTTTCTGAACACGTGATGCTATTTCATGTCTCCTTGAATAGGACTCATCTGGGGTTTTTGCCCCTGGTGTCATCTCAGTAAGCATCTGCTAAACAGTGGTCTGAAGGAACCATCTCTTCTCTCACTTTCAGCCTGTGTGCTTTGCCCACACTTAACAATGGACTGAGAGTAAGAGGGTGCTGGGGTTTCTACATCCATCTTACAGGAAGCAAGAGGGTTCACCAATGTTGAGAAAGCAAGTGGAGAAAGGGAGAGTTGCAGATTTTGTCGTAGGGCTGCCCTTTGAGCCCTGGAGCAACCTGAGCCCAGGATTGTTCACTCATAGGATCCAGTAGATTCTGACTTTTATTGCTTGAGAGAGATCGAGCTGGGTTTTTGAAAGCAGTTGCATCAGAAAAGGTCCTCTTTCACACTATACACTCTCCTAGAACACATTTCTCCAGGCTTTCAGACCAGAACGTCTTCACCTCTTAACACTCAACTCAGGCATCATCTCCCCTATGATAAATAAGGTCCTTCCTGACCATCACTGTTTTCCTTCTGGCTTACATAAATGATCACTGTGATCTCTGGCTTCCATATTACCCTGTACAGAGTTTATCGCCACCATCTACAATAAACTATTGAACTCACTCATATACCTGTATGTGTAGTTTGGTATATTAAAAAAAATAGACTTTATTTTTTAGAGCAATTTTAGGTTCACAGCAAAACTGAGTGGAAAGGACAGAGTTTCCCTTTATCCCCCGCCCCCTGCCCCCATCCTTCCCCACTATCAACTTCCCGAACCAGAGTGGTTCATTTGTTGTAACAAATGAACCTGCATTGACATATCACCATCACCCCACATCCATAGTTTGTCTTTGGGTTCCCTCTCAGTGGTGTACATTCTTTGGGTTTTGACAAGTGTATAATGACATGTATCCACCATCTCAGTGTCATGCAGAATGGTTTCACTGCTCTCAAAGTCCTCTGTGCTCTGCCTAGTCATTCCTCCCCTCCATCCCTAGCAACCACTCATCGTTTTACTGTCTCCATCGTTCTGCCTTTTCCAGAACGTCCTATAGTTAGAATCATACAAGATATAGCCTTTTCAGATTGGCTTCTTTCATTTAGTCATATGCATTTAAGTTTCCTCCATGTCTTTTTATAGCTTGATAAGCTTTTCTTTTTAGCATTGAATCATATTCCATTGTCTGGTGTACCACAGTTGATTTATCCATTCGCCTACTGAAGGACGTCTTGGTTGCTTCCAAGTTTTGGTTAATTCTGAATAAAACTGCTATAAACATCAGTGTTCAGGTTTTCTGTGGACATAAGTTTTCAGTTCCTTTGGGTAAACACCAAGGAGCGTGATTGCTGGATTGTATGGTGAGACTATGTTTAGTTTTGCAAGAAACCTCCAAACTGTTTTCTGAAGTGGCTGTACCATTTTTGCACTCCCACCAGCAATGACTGAGAGTTCCTGTTGCTCCACATCCTCACCAGCATTTGGTGTTATCAGTGGTCTGGATTTTGGCCGTTCTTACAGGTATGTAGTAGTTTTTCATTGTTTTAAATTTGCAATTCTGTAATGATATATGATGCGGAACACCTTTTCATATGCTCATTTGCCATCTGTATATCTTCTTTGGTGAGGTGTCTGTTCAGGTCTTTTGCACATTTAAAAAATTGGATTGTTGATTTTCTTATTGTTGACTTTTAAGAGTTCTTGGTATATTTGGGATGACAATCCTTTATCAGTTGTGTCTATTGCAAATATTTTCTCTCGGTCTGTGACTGCATTTTTTAACATAAAAATGCATGTTAAAATGTTAAATTAATAGCTGATATTGCTCCTCGGGGGCAGGGACAGTGTACCTTCATTTTTTGTATTTCCAGGCCTAGCACAGAGTGTGACATACAGTTGGTTCTCACTAAATATGTGGTAAATGAACAAAGACAGTTAATTTACTTAATTTTTTTATTTTTTATTTTTTATTTTTTGGCCGTACCGTGCAGCTAGTGAGATCTTAGTTCCCCGACCAGGGATTGAAACCGTGCTCCCTGCATTGGGAGTGTGGGGTCTTAACCACTAGACCACCGGGGAAGTCTCTCATTTGCTTAATCTTGAATAACCTCTCTTAAGGGAAAAAAAATCTTTTAGGTACATTTTTTCCTCTCAAAGAGAAACCATAACAGTAGAAGGGGAAAAAAATAGATTTACTCACAACATCTAACCTTTGGTTTAATTTGGCTTGTCTTTATATTCACTGTGAAATGAAACCTTACTGAAAATGAAATGCTGCACCTGAATTCAAGTATTCTGTCATTTTGTCCCTGCCCACAAATATTTGTTCAGGAAATACGATTTTTAGGAATCTGGTGTTCTTTGCTCACTGGCTGAGCACGTGACCGAGGTAACTGGAGAGCAGGTCCAACCAATCCTGCGTGTGCTGTTCGGGTCTTGGGCAGGTCAAGGTTTCCTTCGTTCCCCAGAGGAAAAGAAGGGAGGCGGAGGGCGCAGTGCATGTTCATGGGCCCCGGGATGCATTTTTTCCCAAGCCCTTTATAGAAATTCACAAAGGGGGTCAGGGTACACCTGTTTCCTATGAAGCTGGACTGTACTTTGTATGAGATGCAAAGAAGGAAATAGGGATGCTAATGCAAATAGGAAAAATAGATGTCTAAAAACTTGGGGAGAAAAAAAATACATGCTTTCTTGGCTTAGGATGAGTAACAACAAACCAGTGGGACAGGAGAGAGAAAAGCCTTCCCCAGGGATCTTTCCACACACCTCCTGCCTGGTAGGCGGACTGTGGGGTGTGTGTGACATAATTCGGTACTGCTGTGTCATTTCAACAGTGGAATATGGCAGGAGTGCAGTGTCTGAGGGTGAGAAATTGCCTACTGTGATTGTTATATCCATCCATGTAAGCAGGTTTGCCTCAACCTGGGCATGATTGACATTTTGGGCCAGATAATTCTTTGTTATGGGGGTGGAGTCTGTTCTGTGCATTGTAGGATGTTTAGCAGCATCCCTGGCCCCTATGCACTAGATGCCAGTAGCAGTCCCCCTCCCTGGTTGTGACAACCAAAGATGGCGCTAGGTATTGCCACATGTCCCCCGGGAAGCAAAATTGCTGTTGCTTGAGAACCACTGATTTATAGGAAGAATTCAGTTCCCATCACAGTGCCTGGGAAGAGTGTCTTGTATGTGAAAAATCACTGACTAAGGTATTAGATTTATGCTGGTGGACCAAATGTTCATGGTTTCTGCCCATATGATGCTTAAATCTGATGGATGAGAAGATGGGTAGATGGATGTAGGGTGTCTCAATAGGTAGATGTGATTTCTCTTAGTAATCATCCAGTGTTTAAAAAAAAAGTCATCCAAGCTACTACCTTTCTAGCCAATCTTGGGAGGTAAAAGCAACCCTTGTGTGAAGGTAGATCAAGTAGTCAACAATCAGAGCCTAATGACCTGGGGAAAAAAAGTTATCTTTTTAAAAAAATCTGAGGTAGAGTCTATTATATAAGCTTCAGGTATACAGCTTAGTGATTCACATTATTTAAAGGTTATACTCTATTTATAGTAATTATAAAATATTGGCTACATTTCCTGTGTTGTGCAATATATCCTTGTAGCTGATTTATTTTATATAGGACTTAGCATTTCTTGACTCTGGATAACGTGACCACAAATTTCTTTGGCTTTCACACTCACAATAATGCTACCCACTCTGCTTTTTAAAAAAAAAATCCGTCATCGTCTCATGAATCCACAAATTTAGCTACTTTTCCATCTTTTCCATAGCTTCATCATGCACTACAGGTGTTACTTTAGCACTTTCCCTAGTGGCCTCACCCAAAGATCAGCAAATTTTCTCTTCCTTTCCTGGATGTTGATTCATTAACACCGGACTCGCGGCCAACAGCACTGTTAACTTGTGCCTGAACCAAGCTTCTCTAACTTGTTTTCTCTGTAAGGCACATCCCAGCCTTCTGGCACCTCAGGAACATTAGATACCACTTCAGCACTGCTGGGGGGATGGCATAGGCTGGGGGGTGGGGGAGTGGTGGTGAACAAAAACGCACAAAAATGCAAAAAGCATGACACTGTTAGACCGCAAAAAGGACACTTGTTTACAGTGTTAAAGCCGAAAGGAGAAAACAGAGCCTCGCCTTTTTCCACCTCAGCTAGGAATGTGCATATTGGATGACTGAGATTTTTCACCTCTCTGTACATGTTGATGAGTGATCGTAAAAGTGCCACAAGTAATGCTTTTGGGGTCACAAATACATTTTAGTGAGTATGTGAATCCACGAATAATGAGGATTGAAGGTATCTATATTTTTAACAAGTTCCCTATGGTATTGTGATACACAGCCAAGTTGAGGAAACTCTGAATTACATAATTTGTGAATGTGAGGTAGTGCTTCTATTTGTGACAGTGCAAAAATTATAAAATTTTCTAAAGACATTTAGGTTTACTGTCCTGCCCCAATTAAAAAAAAAAGTTTAAAGCTATGCCTACGCCTTGTGCTGCAACTGTGGCTATTACCATTGGTTGAGCTTCTGTTGAGGAAATAATTTTTATTCTTTCGACCTTAGATAAACAGAGAGATTAAAAAGAATCTTCTTTGTGATGGAAGTGTACAAATATTAGGTTACCACTGCAGAATTAAGATAGAAAAGGAAGCACAACTGGAATAATCTTTCACTTTTGGAAAATCAACCGATACTAAAGGAGCAAAGATCAGTGTATGTTCAATATTTCTCTTTATAGTTGATGATCAGGAGAAATGAGATACTATCCTCATTTTTTTTCTCCCTAAATTGAAAACAGAGGATCAAAAGATTCCTTGAATATGACACCTCCCTTTACTTCCTTTCAGCACTACCACGATCACAATTACTTTTGATGCCAATTATCGTGTATTATTTGTCTCTCCTGCAGAATGTAAACACATTAGGGATTGTGTTTTTCTAATTCACCACCATGTCCCTGATACCTGGTATAGGGCCAGGTGCATAGTAAATGTTCAAAAAAAATGTGGTTGAACACATGTTTCTGAACGAGAGGGAAAGGGGAATGTGAATAAATACTTGTTGAACACTTACTCTATGCTAAGCAAGTTACTATTTCATTTATTCCTCACAAACCTATATGATAGATATTTTGAATCCTGTTCTATAGGTGAGAAAAACCAAGGCTCAGAGACGCTTTGTAGGAAACCTGTGTCGCTCCATCAGACATTACTAGTTGCTAGCTTACCTTCCATCTCCCCTTCTTCCTTGCTGGTAGAGCCTCAATTGTGCTGAGTATATAGCACATCCCCTTACCCCTAACCCTTACATGCTTTAAAGGAAGGCATTCTTAGCCCACATTCCAAGTGTAAGTCTTGATGAATTTAAGACAATCAGGGTAAAGTTGTTCCCTTTGTAAGTGATTAATTTTGGGGTTGGCATGTGACTCAGTTCTAACTAATGCTGGGGGTTGGATATCCTGAAAAAGATTTAGAATTCCTAAGGGGACATTGAAAAAGGCAGAATGTCTGGATTTGGTGTTTCCTGGATATGATGCCTGGAATAAATACAGTCATCTTGTGACCTGAAATAGCAAAGTGGAGAAGCTGAAGAACCAGGGTTTGTGATGACATGAGTAAGCCTCTGAGTTAACTAACCTCAAAGTTACCCCACCCCTGGACTTGTCAGATTAGAAAATAAATTTCTATATTGTTTCAGGCATTTTGAGTCAGGGTGGTATTTCCAGATGAAGACATCCAAACTGACATAATCAGGTACCTGGGAGTGGGAAGCCCAGATTTTTCCCTACATCTGGCTCTGTAGTCTGTGTGCTTTCTCCACTCTATTCCACTGTCTTTCAGAAAGTGAAATCATTCAAAACAAGGGCCAGAAACTTATGAGTCCCAAGGGGAACTGAATAATGGGCATTGTTCTAAACCATTCAGCTGTGCACTCTAGCACATTCTTCATACACTTGACAGAATTATTCACTGTACAAGATATATGTGAAGTAAGTACAACGTAATGCTTAAGTATATGTTCACTTGTATTTTCTTCTGTAATTGTCCCTATCTTTCCATATGAATACTAAATTCTCTGAGGGCAGCACACATGCCTTGTTTTTCCATAAATCTCTATTTGTCAGTTTCTTTTTTTCATTCTAATGGATAGAAACAAAGTGAATTAACTCAAACAGTGAAGGATGAAGTTCTAGCTCCAAACCTCAAGAAGGGTGGAGCTGGCCTCATGCATGAATGAACCCAGGAATGGCTTGTGACTCCTACACAAATCAGGATTCAGCAGCTCAGAAGGTTTTCCCTGGAACTTTATGCCTTCACGTTTTCTTACTTGGTGGAGAACCAAGTAAGGCCATTTCCACATCAGAGTCAAACAGCTCCTGACACGTAAGAAAGGCAAGACTCTTCTTCAGCTTCTACAGAAACATCCTGGAGAAGCCTCCCGATTGGTTGAGCTTATGTCCCATGGCCCTTCCTGGGCCAGTCACTGCGGCTAGGGCCAGTCACATTGGCTCACCCTGGGCTCTGTGTCCACTCCTGTGTTCAGAGGGGTGGATGTCCTAAAGGAAAGAATTCTGGACAGAAAGGAAAAGAGCTACCCCATCCTCCCAGGGCTTCTTTCCAGGCTCCTAGGTTAGCATTGGGTAAATAGTAGTCACTATAAATACCTAGGGAGCTTGTGAACACAAACTTGTCTCTCACTGGTGACAAATGAACACACACACACACACACACACAGAGTGCACCCTTATAAGCTCTTTCCCAGTTTTCAGAACTCCATGCAGACATTATGGGAAGAGCTTCTGTACCCACATTTTAGAGTTGGGAACTTTTTACTCCTAATCCTTGATGGTGATCTTGATGATTGCCAGATAGCACGGATTTTACCTCCCACGCCCACCCCCCCATCCCTGGTCCCCAGAAGGAATGTAGCAGGGAGAAAATTCCACAGTACCAACTGCCGCATGCCAACCTGCTCGACAGCACACAGCCTCGGCGCCAGTAACATGCCTTTGCCTGCCTGCTGTGGATTGAGGATTCTCACTTTTGAGCCATTTAGCCCCCAACCCTTCCTCACAGCCCATTCAAGCCTGTTCAGTCTCCAGCATGGGAAACAGAGAGGGGACAGTGATCACTGAGGAACTTGGATGCCCTGGGGACACAGGCTGAACATGATAAAATCCCAGGGAACACCGATCTCCCAGCTCACCTGGCCTCGTGCCAAATGCAAGAGAGCCAAGGAAGGGAGGAAGCCATCCCACTTTCCTTTCCTTGTTCACAGACTAGTAAATAATACGGTGAATAGGGACATGCTGGAAACAAAGTGCTTAGTCCAGTTTCCACGTGGGTCTATCAGCCCAGATAATGACGTGAGAATCTCGGCCAGTCATTGCTCAGAACAGCCAGAGACAATTTCGACCTTGAGTTCTTAAAGGAGAGTTTTGATTTCTTTACCTACTTTATGCAAGGATCATGTACAAATTTTATAGTTGGAAAAAATGCTTAGTATTAATTTAAAGGAAGGTATGTTAGTATTGGCTTTTCCTTCACTGAAAGTTTTAGTAGGAGGGAATAATACCTCTGTTGATATGGAGATCATCTTTGACATAAAAAGTGACTCCAGCAAAATGCTTTTCTGTGTCTCTCCATGAAGAGCAAACCAAAGAATTCAAAAGAGTAAGAATATTTGCACCTCATCTGTTTTCCCCTCTATATTAGCTTCCCCTTTGTATTGTATTGCTGTTGTAACAAATTACTGCAAATTTAGTGGCTTAAAATAACACAAGTATATTCCCTTATGGTTCTGGAAGCTAGAATTCTGAAATCAGTTTCACTTAGCTAAGGTCAAGGTGTCCACAGGGCTGTTTCCTTCAGTGTCTCTAAAGGAGAATTTGTTTCCTTCCCTTTTCTGCCTGGGCTGTATTCCCTGCATTCTTTGGCTCCCAGCCATCTTCAAAACCAGCAGAGTAGCATCCTCAAATCTGCTTCTCTCTGACTGATTTCCCCTGTGTCCCTCCTTAAGGGCCCTATGAGCACATCAAGCCCACCCAGGGTAATCTGAGACAATCCCCCACGCCAAGGCCTTTAATTTAATCACATCTGCAATGTCATTTGCCATGAAGATAACATATTCGCAGGTTCTGGGGATTAGGATGAGGATATCTTTGAGGGTTGTTATTCTTGATTCGTCCTAGTACACCCTTTTACTAAATTAACAATATAAATCAAGGAGAATTGATGAATCAAGGGATATTTATTTTAGATTAGTGAAAAATTACTGAAAACATATAACCCGTCAGGTGCTCCTCGTTGAGCTCCACAGTTTTTCTGTTAAAATTTTGTTGCCTGAAAAAAAACCACACTAAAGAGCTAAAAATTTTTTTGAAGTGCAGTGTATAATAAAGTATACTGACCTTCAGTATAGCTGGGTTAATTTTTGCCTATGTGTGTGTATTTGTAAAACCATCCCCACATCGGTATACCAAACAAGTGTAGCACCTCTGAAGGCTCCCTCACGCCCATGACAGTCGGTAACCTCCCACTTTAGTAGCCTCTGTTCCAACGGCAGCCACTACAGCTTTGTTTTCACCTGTTCTTCAACATACAAATGTATGAACTCTTCTGTATTTGCTTCCTTTTGCTCAATACAATATCTCTGGAATATATGCATGTTGATGCAGGCAGCAGTAGTTTCTTCTTTTTTTTTTAAATTACTATGAATACCATAGTATTTTTGTATCCATTGAATGAATACCCAACCTTTTATCCATTCTCCCTTTGATGGACATCTGGCTTGTTTCCATTTGGGCGCCATTATGAATAAACCTGCTATGAACATATTTGTAAACATTAAAAGTTTTTAATAGATGGTTAAAAAAAGAAACCATGTCCTCAGGCACTGTGGAAGACTTTGAAATTTGGTTCATCTGTTAAGATTGGGATCAAATGTGCCACCCTGAACCAAGAGGTCTTCTTCCACCCCAGTGAGTATCAGTGATTTGGGCCTCTACTCTCCCATGTCCATGTATGGTATTCCTCCATCTCACCTGGAAAAGAAAAGAAAATGACAGTGAACAATTTGGGGGGTTCCCTTTGAGAAAAACCTTTTGCATATACTTCTCTGTAAACATATATATATGCTTATGTTTGTTTATACAAAGGAATTATATTCTACAAAGTTTCCTGTACCTTGTTCCTTTCACTTATTGATAAATTTGTATGTATTTGGATATCAGTATAAAGCACT
Source organism: Mesoplodon bidens (assembly GCF_964165515.1). NCBI lineage: Eukaryota > Metazoa > Chordata > Mammalia > Artiodactyla > Ziphiidae > Mesoplodon > Mesoplodon bidens. Next base: position 85,332,462 of record NC_138162.1, read on the forward strand.
GTTGTTTTTAAGGGCTATATAGCATGGATGAACTATAGTTTATTTAAGGAGACTCTCCAGTTAAAGGACATTTAGGTTGTTTCCAGTCTTTTTCTGTAATAGATAATTTTTCAGTGAATATCTTTGTATATTTTGGGAAACAGTTTAAAACATATCCATAGGATTCCTAGCAATAATATTATAGGTTTAATAATATTTACTTTTTAAATGTTGATAAAATTGCCAAATTATTTTCCAAAGATTTGTACTGTTAACAAAAATCCTCTTAACAAAAGAATATGAAAGTACCTATTTCTCATATTCTAGCCAACCCTGAGCATCATCAAACTTTAAAATATTTGCTGTCTGCTAGAGGAAAAAATAATAATGCCTTAAAATTTGCATTTTTTTGGAGGATAATAGTTAAAATTCTTTTTCTTCCAGTTTTATTGAGATATAATTGACATACAGCACCGTACAAGTGTAAGGTGTACAGCATAGTGATTTTGACCTACATACCTCATGGAGCGATTACCATAATAAGTTTAGTGAACATCCATCATCTTATATAGGTACAAAATAAAAGAAAAATATGATACACACACACTCATACACATACAATGGAATATTACTCAGCCATAAAAAAGAAAGAAATCTTACACATACAATGGAATATTACTCAGCCATAAAAAAGAAAGAAATCTTACCATTTGCAACAAGATGGATGAACCTAGAGGGTATTATGCTAAGTGCAGTAAGTCAGAGAAAAACAAATACTAAATGATTTCATTTATATGTGAAATCTAAAAAACAAAGATAACAAAACAGAAGAATCATAGATCCAGAGAACACAAACAGGAGGTTACCAGAGGGGAGGAGGTGGGGGAATGAGCCACATAAGTGAGAGAGATTAAGAGATACACACTTTCAGTTATGAAATAAATGAGTCATGGGGATGAAATATACAGCATGGGGAATATAGTCAATAATAGTATAATACCTTTGTATGGTGACAGATGGTAACTAAACTTATCATGGTGAGCATTTTGTAATATATGGAAATATCAAATCACTATGCTGTACATCAGAAGCTAACCTCGTGTTGATTTTTTTTTTTAATATTTATTTGGCTGCACTGGGTCTTAGTTGCAGCATGCGTGATCTTTAGTTAGGCATGCGGGATCTTAGTTGCGGCATGTGGAATCTAGTACCCTGACCAGGTATCAAACCCGGGTCCCCTGCATTGGGAGCACAGAGTCTTCTTACCCACTGCACCACCAGGGAAGTCCCTGAGTTGTATTTCTTTATGAGTGTGACTTAGGTTTCTTTTACTTTATATTACTTCTGTAAACTCTACTGTTATAAATTCTGACCCTTTTAAAATTAGGTTGCTTCATACTCAGTTTTTTTTTTTTTTTTTGCGGTACGCGGGCCTCTCACTGTTGTGGCCTCTCCTGTTGCGGAGCACAGGCTCCGGACGCGCAGGCTCAGCGGCCATGACTCACGGGGCCCAGCTGCTCCGCGGCATGTGGGATCTTCCCGGACCGGGGCACGAACCCGTGTCTCCTGCATCGGCAGGCGGACTCTTAACCACTGCGCCACCAGGGAAGCCCAATACTCAGTTTTTTATTTATGAGATCTAGCTTAGATTTACTTAAATTTCTATTCATTAAATTTGGTATAGAATTGAAACTTGTTCAAAATCTGAAAAGTCTCAAAACAATGCACTTTGAGCCACTTTTTTTTTTTTTTTTTTTTTGTGGTAGGTGGGCCTCTCACTGTCGTGGCCTCTCCCGCTGTGGAGCACAGGCTTCGGACGCGCAGGCTCAGCGGCCATGGCCCACGGGCCCAGCCGCTCCACAACATGTGGGATCTTCCCGGACCAGGGCACGAACCCGTGTCCCCTGCATTGGCAGGCGGACTCTCAACCACTGTGCCACCAAGGAAGCCCAACTTTTCCTTTTTAAAAAAAAAAAAAATTTAATGTAATAGAAATCTCTTGGTCACGTGAAGGTCATCTAAATTTTTTGACACTCATTTTTCTATAATCATTGTCAAAATCACTTTTCATCGTTTCTTTCTTCTCTTTTCTGGCTTAAAAATTTTTTTAGTCATCAGTTCATTGATGCCACATTTAACATTAAGTAATACATAAAGCATTTCCTCTCATGTAGCAATGTTCTACTTGTAACGGGACTATGAGAAATGGAATGAAGTTAGCCAAAGTGTTCTTTGGGCAGGTGTCTCTATCTGCAATTCCATTAATCCTGCAACCCCCATAAAATTGACCTTCCATTGTGAGCTCTAAATAACCCTAAACCAGGAGGATTTTAATCATTCTTCCTCTCTCATTTCCTGGTAGTGAGAATCCTTTCCAGTGTTTTACCTTTCTTGGATCTCAGTGCAAGGAAACTGGTCTTTCATAAAAACATGTGCAGGTTTAGCTGTAAGGATGTTTCTCCCAGCATCATTTGGGTTTGAAATATTCCAAATATTCAAATAAAGGGGAACAGCTAAATAAATTCATTCATCTGTATCATGAACTGTTCAGCAGTCATTCATGTGATGGTGTAGACCACAGTCTTCAAATTGTGCTCCCCAGATCAGTTGCATCAGCATCAGCTTGTTAGAAGTGCAAATTCTTGCCCCTCCCACCAACTACTAACATGGAGACTGGGCAACTGAGTGGGTGAAGACCAAACACCTTGTGTTGTATTGAACTCTTCATATGCATGATCTAGTGTGAGAACCACTGTAGTAGACAGAAATTTACTGACATGAAAAGAGGGCCACAATAGAATGAGTTAAGTAAAAGCAGATTACAAAAAGAGTATATACAGCATGATCCTAGTTTTGAAATATTCATACATATATATGAAATGTATAGAAACAGATATGAAAAGGTGTACATTAAAATGTTGACAATGGTAATCACCGGGTGGGGAGGTTACAAGTAATTTCGTTTTTTAAAACATTTTATTTGTACTGTCAAGCATTTTTACGGTGAATACAAAGTACTTATGTAATATTAAAGTAGAGCAAAATAAATATTCTCCATTTGGAAAGGTTTGGCAGATGAGAGGGACCCATCTGTGCCCCTGAGTTTCACCTTCCACTTGGGGGATGTCTTTATTTTTGCTGCCATCAGCAGACTGGTATGTGGAGAGCAACATTTCCTTCTAAATCTCTCAAGCAGACAGAAACAAAATTGCTTTGACTTCCTTAGTATGGCTGGAATTTTAAAAAACATCTTGCCAAACATACTAAAAGATAACTGAAGATGAATAAGCCAGGAAATATGAGAAACATAAATTTCAGATCCTAGCACAGCTACCTGCTCCTTTTTTCATTTCATATTTGGCACGAAATGTTTCTATATTGTGGCTGTCAGTGCAGGATATCTCCGTAAACACTTCCTCATCCAGAGTTCTTCTGAAGCTACAGTCCCAGCTTCACATCTGAAGGCTGCATTTCCTCCTAAGTGATTGGCAGGACTCATGTTAGGCATGATTGATGAGCCCATGCTTCATGCACGACTCTGACTTTTATTTTGGGGGTTTGACCTTGCATGGACTCTATATGCATGAATATGCAATCGCTTTGTAACAGATATAACTGCCTAGTCACATCGTTCCACAAAATTCAGGAGTACAAAAATATAACTTTAATTTGAAATAAGTCAGTTTTATATTCAAGATCGTGACTCCCATTTCTATCTGAAAGAAACATTTAAATTTGTTATTTCTGTGAATAAATTTCTTCGTTCTTGAAGAAGAGCCCAAGCTCTTGATTTTTTGGATTTTTCAGAGTTAAAAAACAGCTATCCCATTAGGGGGATGCCTTTTACCAGGGTTTTTCTTCCTCATCTCCTTCCCTCTCAATTGGTTCTAAATTCCTGGATTCTTATGCCATTGCCAGTAATTGAGAGTGAGGAAGGAATCACCTTGCTTCTGGGTCTTTCTCTCTCGGTCTTCTGTTGGCCTTTGGCTCCCAGTGTTTCCTTGGCATTTGTGCGATACCCAGGGTGTTGTAAGTCACGGCAGATCTGCATGTGTGGATTATAGCGTTGGGACCCACGCAGATGCCACTGCCTTACGGTGACTATAATTTATTTAAGAATACTCAGCATAAATTTTGTGATATTTTGTATCTGCTTATTAGGTTAAGCCAAAACCTATGAAGTAATCCAGAATGTGTAGTCAAAGAGTGATTAGCTAGGATTAAATCAGAGAAGGTTACCATCCAGAGGTGGCTTTGTCAAAGCAGTAGTTGGTTAATCAGCACAGTGAATGTCAGAAAGGGGATTTTATTGGAGAAACTAGTAACTTAGTTTATTAGTAAACTTAATTACTTAGCATGATGATTCATAGAAATGAGGTCTCATTGGTGATGCTAAAGGTATTCAAAATATGAGGACTGGCTAAAAATACCTTGAAGAGACTCCTTACTCTTGTGTGAACAGTGGGTGAGCCTTCAGGGAAACCTAAAATCTGGCTTGATCCCTGAGTGGTCCTTTGCCCAGCTATTGGTGTAGGAGGATTTCTGAATGATGCCAATGAGGAAGCATAGACTCCTGTTTCTGAAGAGTCTGCCACCTGTGAACGTTTCCCACAGTGTGGTTGGATCACCTGAAGGGTTCAGAAGAGCTAAAATCTCATCGAGCTAACAGGGGAGTGCCAACTCTTCAATGACCACTGATGAATATGTGTGTAACAAACATCTGTATGGGTGGCAGAATTTGGCCTGCGGTTGCTTTCCCTGTACCCTGATAGATGATGAGGGTGTAGGTAAATCTCACTTCCTCAGACTTCTTTAATGGCTAGTATTTTCCAGCAAAAACAACCTAAAAGATTTATGGACTCATGATTCTCCCCATCCTGGGTGGACGCAGCACAGCTTTAACGCAGGATTAGGGTGGAAGGCACTACAGTGCTGTTGAACACCAGGAGGGGTTGAGATTTTGGGAACAGCACCTAGACAGAAAAGCCGAAGTAGATGCCGTTAAAGGAACAGTGGTGGGGCATCTCCTGGGTGGCTTCCTGTCAGTGGAAGTTAATAAAGGGGCAGCACAAGCACTATTTACAGTAACCAGGACATGGAAGCAGCCTAAATGTCCATGGACAGAGGAATGGATAAAGATGTGGTGCATATGTACAATGGAATATTACTCAGCCATAAAAAGGAACAAAATAGTGCCATTTGCAGAGATGTAGATGGACCTAGAGATTGTCATACTGAGTGAAGTAAGTCAGACAGAGAAAGACTAATACCATATGATATCACTTATATGTGGAAACAAACTTATGTAGAAAATAAACTTATGGTTATGAGGGATAAATTGGGAGATTGGGATTGACATATACACACTACTATATATCCTATGTATAAAATAGATAACTAACAAGGACCTACTGTATAGCACAGGCAACTCTACTCAGTACACTGTAATGGCCTATGTGGGAAAAGAATCTAAAAAGGAATGGATATATGTACATGTATAACTGATTCACTTTGGTGTACACCTGAAACTATACTCCAATAAAAATTTTAAAATAAAGGGGCAGCACAAAGGGGTCTAGCCTTGTTCCTGAGCAAGTGGAAGGGGTCTCCAGAAATAGCTGGGGAAACTTTGGTATGTGTGCTGCGATCCCATGACTCTGTGGATGGGGCCCACCCAGCCAGCGAAATGTGAGCATGATCAATGTTAATGCAATGGAAGACATTAGGGTTATGTTTTCTTAGGCCTTTGAGCCAACATGTTAGTAACCACCAGTGCTGCGTTAAGACTTTCATGGCCCCTCAGCACTTATGCCTTCGTGGGTTCCTTCCTCCATAAAAAAATATTAACAATTACATTTTACAACTGCATGAGTATAAAGATGAATATAATCCAGACCGAGTTCATTATAATATGTTCACTTTTTTTTCTTTTGATTTTGAAAGAAATAAAAATTAAATCATTTTTGTGGGTCTCTAAATCACCGTGTGCCCCAGACGCTTTGCCAACTGTGACTAATGGATACGTTGTCCCTGGTAACTGCTTTCCTCTGTTTTTTTCTTTTCCCAGCAACTTTCTCCTCTTCTCTCACTTATGGCCCCTTCTGACTACTTCATTGATCTCTATCCAAATCGGCCTTTTCACTGACACTGGAAAGTTGCCTGTAAGCTGGCTTTGTTTAATCAATTGCCAGCTACTTCAGTTTAAAAAAAAACACACACACTCATTAAGTTATCAACTTCTTGTTTTCTAAAATGGATTTGCTATTTTGGAAAAAATATACCAACTATTCACTCCAAATGGTTTTTCTTAAAAGCAGAGAGCTGTAGTTTTCTATGGGATACCTGTGCATCAGCCCTAAAAACTTTTAGTTTTTTTTTTCCTGAATTCCAAACCCAGGTTGTTTGCGTAGGTTCAGGAACCAGGGAGCGCAGTTCTTTGGGCTCTGACATCCAGGAAACACCGCAGTCAACCGAGTCAACGTACTTAACCTTCCTGCCAACCTGCCCTAGAGCCACCCCTTGTTCTAGTTACTCCTTGATGGGAAGGTGCTGTCAAAAAGTTGACTCTCAGATGAAAAATGAAACAAAATAAAGACCCATGATGCTCTCAGAAAAGAACTATTTCCTTAGATTTCTGTATTTGTTCTCTCTGCATTGCTTATGTTATAGTGGCAAGAGGTTAAATGGATAAGATTGATTTCTTTAGGAGAGGGGTAACATTAGCCCACCCCCAGTTCTGAGGCAGGTTGAATGTAGAAAACCAAAAGCAGAAGAATGTTCTTTTTTTTTAAAATTATTTTATTTCATTTATTTTTGGCTGCGTTGGGTCTTCGTTGCTGCGCGCGGGCTTTCTCTAGTTGTGGCGAGCGGGGGCTACTCTTCGTTGTGGTGCACGGGCTTCTCATTGTAGCGGCTTCTCTTGTTGCGGAGCACGAGCTCTAAGCGCGCGGGCTTCAGTAGTTGTGGCACGTGGGCTCAGTAGTTGTGGCTCACGGGCTCTAGAGCGCAGGCTCAGTCGTTGTGGCACACGGGCTTAGTTGCTCCACAGCATGTGGGATCTTCCCAGACTGGGGCTTGAACCCGTGTCCCCTGCATTGGCAGGTGGATTCTTAACCACTGCAGCACCAGGGAAGTCCCAAAGAATGTTCTTATAATCCACTGGAAATATCAAGGATGAACCAGAAAAAAACCAATTACTGACATAAGATATGGAGGGGTATGTAGAAAGTTAGATTTGAGTATGTATGAGTCTTCCAAGAACTTTGAAACTCATCATCATCCCTTTTGTAGGGTTAAAGTGATCATTAAGAACAGAATGGCAGGGGCTTCCCTGGTGGCACAGTGGTTGAGAGTCCTCCTGCCGATGCAGGGGACATGGGTTCGTTCCCCGGTCCGGGAAGCGGAGCGGCTAGGCCGTGAGCCATGGCTGCTGAGCCTGTGCTCCGCAATGGGAGAGGCCACAATAGTGAGAGGCCCGCGTACCGCAAAAAAAAGAGAACAGACTGGCAGTTGTTTGGCTCTCACTTGCCTCTCTAGTTTCATGTCTTACACGTTATTCCCTGTACCTTATGCTCCATCTGCCTCAAAGTTTTCATTATTCCCTGAGTATAAGAATATACTCTCTTTCAACTCAGCAGCACATGTGTCCCTGCTTCTGCCTTGCGTGTGCCCTCTCCCCTGACACTTGCTCCCTCATCTGAGTACCTCCTCTCATCCTTCCAGACAGCTCGCATGCCTCTCCAGCCTCTGGGCTCCCATGGCAATTAGTTCACTCTTCTATTGTGCTGCCTACCAAGGAAGATGGCGATTCATCTGTTTATAAGTCTGTCTTTTTTTCCCCCACCGCACCAAACTAAAATTGCCTTGAGGGCAGTGACCCCATTTTATGTCTTTTATATTTCTAACACATGGCATAATAGTCAACATGTAGTAAGCGTTCAATAAAGGGGCCAAATGAATGATTTAACTAACAGAAACTGAATGAAAGTCACTTCAACCTTTCCTTATTGTTCAAAGCTTCAAGAGACGTAAATCAAATACAGTGAAATAACGCATATGAGAGTGTTGGGCTGTAGGGGTTAAATCTCAGACTCTGGGGTTAGAGAAACAAGGTTTGAATGCCAGCTGTGCCACTTATTAGCCACGTATCTTTTGTTTTGTTTTGTTTTGCGGTACGTGGGCCTCTCACTGTTGTGGCCTCTCCCGTTGTGGAGCACAGGCTCTGGACGCGCAGGCTCAGCGGCCATGGCTCACGGGCCCAGCCGCTCTGCGGCACGTGGGATCCTCCCGGACCGGGGCACGAACCCATGTCCCCTGCATCGGCAGGCGAACTCTCAACAGTTGCGCCACCAGGGAAGCCCCAGCCACGTATCTTTGAGGAGGTAACTGTCTCCGCTTTTTGGTTTCCTTATCTTTAAAATGGGGGTCATACTGGAACTTATCTCATGGGGTTTTTATGAAGATGAAATAAGATAGAGCATATAGAGTGACCTCCATGGTACCTGGCCCATAGCAAGTGCTTGGTAAGTTTTCATAACGAGGGTGATGGAGAAGAAGATGACTATGGTTACTAATATCGTGACTCTCACAAGGCCCATAATCCGACTCAGGAATTCACGCAGAAGGAAGCACAGAGAGATAAGGAGAGGAAACATACACATAGCTGGAGGTCTTGGAGATAAGAAAAGGACAACATGGAAAAAAATATTTGAAGATGTAAAACAAGAATGAATACTTGCTTGAAATGAAAAAGTTTAGTCTACCTAATGAGAAAGTACATCTTGTCTTTAGAAAAAAACGAGAGAATAAAAGTTACTAAATGTCAAGACTAATGAAAGAATCTGATGGGCATCAAAGCAGACAAAACAAGTGTACAGAAGACACTTTCATTCTGATGCATGCGTCTGCCCAGCAACGCTCAGTGCCAGAAACTAGCGACGCAGTGTTTACATGTTCTCAGGAAAGCATGAATCCAAGCTGCTCTACGTGTGCAACTCTCCCTGTTTACCTGGAACAGAGGGGTTACCTGGGACACAGGACTTTCGGTGCTAAAACCTGATAGTCCCAGATAAATGAGGATGGTTAGTTACTGTGTACACAGCAGTCATGAACTTTTCATGAAAAAAAAAATGATTTGAGGATTTAAAAAAAAGATTTGTTGGCAAAATCTAGCCAATGGAGAGAAGAATCAAAATTAAGAGGTCAGAAATATAAAAAGCTTTGTGAAAGAAATGGTAATAAGTATTGACTATATTTTTGTGTAAAATTAAAATGAAACTGCTGTGGAAGCTGTAAGCCAGCACCTCCTGTAAGTTTTTTTTTTTTTTTTTTTTAATATTTTTTTTCCAAATGTTGAGCCTTCTTTTAATTTATTTATTTTTATTTTTGGCTGTGTTGGGTCTTCATTTCTGTGCAAGGGCTTTCTCTAGTTGTGGCAAGCGGGGGCCACTCTTCATCGCGGTGCGCGGGCCTCTCACTGTCGTGGCCTCTCTTGTTGCGGAGCACAGGCTCCAGACGCGCAGGCTCAGTAGTTGTGGCTCACGGGCCTAGTTGCTCCGTGGCATGTGGGATCTTCCCAGACCAGGACTCGAACCTGTGTCCCCTGCATTAGCAGGCAGATTCTCAACCACTGCGCCACCAGGGAAGCCCTCCTGTAAGTTTTATAAACCTTAACAAAGTACTATAACCATGCAAATAACAAATATTGAAAAGTAGAGAGAGAGAGGGAGTCAGGCGGTCCTGTACTGTGCTAATTTATCTTTCATAATAGGAAGTTGATTCTGTTTGAAATTGAAACAAGTAAGGAAAAAAAAAGAAACCCACGATGACTGCCACCTTCTTAATGGCTTTACATCATGTTTTTACTGAGCCTCAAAAGGATCTTTTGGGAATGAACATACCTTATTGTAAGGAAACATTTATTTGCAGTTACACTTTAACTCCTTTTTCTCCTTTTAAAGAGATATTAAATTTTAAACTTTTATCTTAAAAATAGCATATATAGTACAGGCATACCTCATTTTATTGTGCTTTATTGTGCTCCACAGATATTGCATTTTTTAAAATAAATTGAACGTTTCTGGCAACCTGGCATTGAGCAAGTCTATTGGCACCATTTTTCCAACAGCATTTGCTCACTTTGTGACTCTGTGTCACATTTTGGTAATTCTCGCAATATTTCAAATTTCATTATTATTATATTTGTTATGGTGATCTGTGATCAGTAATTTTTGATACCGTTATAACTGTTTTGGGGTGACTGAACTGTATCCATATCAGGTGGTGAACTTAATAAATGTTGTGTGTGTTCTGACTGCTTTATTGACTGGCCTTTCCCCCATCTCTCTCCCTCTCCTCTGGCTTCCTGTTCCCTGAGACACAACAACACTGAAATTAGGCCAATTGGATATTAGGCCACAAATACAGTGGCCTCTAAATGTTCAAGTAAGAGGAAGAGTTGCATGTCTCTCACTTTAAAGCAAAAGCTAGAAATGATTAAGCTTGATGAGGAAGGCAGGTCAAAAGCTGAGACAGCCTGAAAGCTAGGCCTCTTGCACCAAACATTTAGCCACGTTGTGAAGGCAAAGGAAACATTCTTGCAGGAAATTAAAAGTGCTACTCCAGTAAACACATGAATAATAAAGAAGTGAAACAGCCTTATTGCTGATATGGAGAAAGTTTTGGTGGTCTGGATAGAAGGTCAAACCAGCCACAACATTCCCTTCAGCTAAAGCCTAATCCAGAGCAAGGCCCCAACTCTCTTCAATTCTTTGATGGCTGAGAGAGGTGAGGAAATTGCAGAAGAAAAGCTTGAACCTAGAAGAGGTTGGTTCATGAGGTTAAAAAAAGAAGCTACCTCCATGACATAAAAGTGCAAGGTGAAGCAGCACATGTTGATGTAGAAGCTGCAGCAAGTTATCCAGAAGATCTAACTAAGATATTAATGAAGGTGGCTACACAAAACAACAGATTGTCAATGTAGCTGAAACAGCCTCCTGTTGGAAGAAGATGCCATCTAGGACTTTCATAGCTAGAGAAGAGAAGTCAATGCCTGGCTTCAAAGCTTCAAAGGACAGGCTGACTCTCTTGTTAGGGGCTAATGTAATTGGTGACTTGAAGTCAGTGCTCATTTACCATTCTGAAAATCTTAGGACTCTTAAGAATTATGCTAAATCTGCTCTGCCTGTGTTCTATAAAAGGAACAACAAAGCCTGAGTAACGGCACATTGTTTACAACATGGTTGATTGAATGTTTTAAACCCACTGTGGAGACCTACTGCTCAGAAGAAAAGATTCCTTTCAAAATATTACTGCTCGTTGACAATGCACCTGGTTGCCCAAGAGCTCTGATGGAGATGTATAATAAAACGAGATTAATGTTTTTTTCATGCCTGCTAAGTAACACAAAGTTCATTCTGCAGCCCATGGATCAAGGAGTCATTTCGACTTTCAAGTCTTATTATTGAAGAAATACACTTCATGAGGCTGTAGCTGCCATAGTAGTGAGTCCTCTGATGGATCTGGGCAAAGTCAGTTGAAAACCTCTGGAAGGGATTCATCATTCTAGATGCCATTAAGGACATTCGTGATTCATGGGAAGAGGTCCAAATATCAACATTAACAGGAATTTGGAAGAAGTTGATTCTAGCCCTCATGGGTGATTTTGAGGGGTTCAAGACCTCAATGGAGGAAGTAACTGCAGATATGGTGGAAATTGCAAGAGAACTGTACTTAGAAGTGGAGCCTGAAGATGTGACTGAATTGCTGCAATCTCATGATAAAACTTGAATGGATGAGGAGTTGCTTCTTATGGATGAGCAAAGAAAGTAGTTTCTTGAGATGAATCTACTCCTGGTGAAGATGCTGTGAAGATTGTTGAAATGACAACAAAGGATTTAGAATATTACATAAACTTAGTTGATAAAGCAGCAGCAGGGTTTGAGAGGAAAGAAGTTCTACCATGGATAAAATGCTGTCAAACATCATTGCCTGCTACAGAGAAATTGTTTATGAAAGGAAGAGTCAGTGATGCGGCAAACTTCATTGTTGTCTTATTTTAGGAAATTGCCACTGCAGCCCCATCCTTCATAACTTACCACCCTAATCAGTCAGCAGCCATCAACATTGACCCTCCATCAGCCAGAAGATTATGACTCACTGAAGGCTCAGATGATGGTTAGCGTTTTTGAGCAAAACAGTATTATTTATTTATGCATGCATGCATGCATGCGGTATGTGGGCCTCTCACTGCTGTGGCCTCTCCTGTCGTGGAGCACAGGCTCCAGACATGCAGGCCCAGTGGCCATGGCTCACGGGCCCAGCCGCTCCGCGGCACATGGGATCCTCCCAGACGAACCTGTGTCCCATGCATTGGCAGGCGGACTCTCAACCATTGCACCACCAGGGAAGCCCCAAAACAGTATTTTAAAATTAAGGTATGTGCATTGTTTTTTTAGACATAATGTATTACACACCTAATGGACTACAGTATAGTGTGAACATGACTTGCATATGCACTGAGAAACAAAAAATTCATGTGACTCACTTTATTGTATTATTTGCTTTATTGTGGTGATCTGGAGCCAAACCCATAATATCTCAGAGGCATATCTGTGTATGCTTTTTATCTTTTGTCTATATTTCTCTCTTTAATTTGCCTAGCTAGCCATATAGAAGTTTTGAGGATAGTGGTCACTAAATATTGATATTTCTTGTTGCAAGGTGTTTGGATTTGGGATGGAGGTAGATAAAAGTTTTTCTTTCTGCTTTTTCAGTACTTTTAAATTTAAAAAACACTGTGATGGTTAATTTTATGTGTCAGCTTGGCTGGGCTACAGTACTCAGATATTTGGTCAATCATTATTCTAGATACCTCTGTGAAAGTATTTCTTTAGATGAGATTAACATTTAAATCAGTAGACTTTGAGTAAAGCAGATTACCCTCCCTAATGTGGGTGGGCTTCATCCAATCAGTTGAAGGCCTTAATATAAAAAGACTGACCTCCCCAGAAAAAGAGGGAATTATGCCAGCAGACTGACTTTGGACTTGAACATCAACTCTTCCCTGGGTCACCAGCCTGCTGGCATACCCTGTAAATTTTGGACTTGCCAGGCTCCCCAGTTGTGTGAGCCAATTACCTTAAAATACCTTTCTCTCTCTCTCTTTCTCTCCAGCTCTATTTATATAACATCCTATTGGTCTGTTTCTTTAGAGAATCCTAACTAATACAAGCACCCAACGCACGTGTATGAGATCTATAAAAATAATAATATCATTATTTATTTTTATTAAAAAGTTAAAGCTTCCATATGAGAAAATAGGTCCAGAAAAATTTAGGAAAATATCCAAGGGGACTTCCGTAGACCCCTTCCACAGCTAGTTAGTGGTGGAGTTGAGGCCAAAACCTATGAATGACCGATTCAAGAGCTTACCCTCCTTTCCAATGAATTATGATCATTATAATTATCTACTAAATTATGATATAGAAACAATAAATGCTTGGAGAATACAGAATATGAGATAGATCTTGATGGCTTTGTAGAATTACCGGAGCGGAGAGAAATGATAAGGCATTTGCAGGCAGTGAAAAGTGTTTAACTAAAGCTTTAGAGGAGACAATGAACAAAATGCATCTGTGAGTTTAGGTGGTTGTGGGGCAGATATATTATTAAGTGAAAAAAATCAAGGCATGGAGCAGTAGGAATATATCACTCTTTTATTATATAAATATAAAAAATATATATGTATATATGTGTAGTCAGTTATAAAAATGTGTGTGTGTGTTTGTGTATGTGTGTCTGCTTGTGGGCACATATTCACATAGGTATGTAAGGAAAACTCACCCACATTTCCAGGAAGAAAGAGCAGCCGTCATGCTTCCAAGACCTGAGCCCCTTATCCCTGAGGAGCAAATGAATACATCTGTTACTGAAAAGCGGTGCTCCATTAAAATGATTCAGGTGGGTTTCACAAGAACTGTTAACAGCCTTTTGTGGGAGATTAGGGGTAGAGACTCTCTTTTTTTCATTTTGTCCCCTTCCATAGTGTTCACATTGTTTTTTTTTTTATCATATGCATGAATTACTTTTGTAATAATAATTCTAAAAACTAGTTTAAATTAAAAAGGAAAGGGTACTTAATGCCACTGAACTGTATACTTAAAAATGGTTAGAAAGGTAAATTTTATGTTATGTATATTTTAACATGAATGAAAGAAAGGAAGAAGGAAGAAAGAAAGGGAAAGAAAGAGAGAGAAAGAGGAAGGAGGGGGCAGGAAGGAGAGGGAAGGACATCTTACACTGATGAACATAGGACTAAAAACAGATGTGTAAAAATTGTTTTCCTTTTCCTGAAATTGTTCAAGTTTTGATGTGACATGTGCTAAAAAGAACAAGCATGCTACTTGGACAGCTCTAAAAAGCCCCCCTAAACAGTGAAAAGAACAGTGTTTGGTGACAGTATTTTTGGTCACATTCCTGCTTCCAAGTTGGCCACGTGCTCAGGCTAACGGCAGCCCCAGCGGGACTGCGGAGCCCACCTTCACGAAAAGCATCTCTGGATTTGAACCTCAGCAGGCTGCTCCCAGAAGCTGCCAGGCTCCCAGCATGACATTGTCTGGAGCTGTGCCCACATTGTTGTTTCACTCACTTTTCCATTAAAAATCAAGACAAAATGAAAACATCCCAGGCACCTGGGTTCCCTGCGTTAGAAGTGGCCCAGCAAACTTCTCCTGGCAAGATGCTCCACCTCTTACCAGTGAAAGGGAGGGAGGGGAGGGGGGCAGGGCCCACATACTAGACATTGAGGGGAGGAATGCCGGAGCTGAAGCAGCTTGCGTTGCAGCCGGGCTGGACAGAGTCATCTAGGAAAGCTGGGTCCCTGTCCCGATAGTCAGCTGCCTGAAACTTCTAAGAGCTTCACACTGCCCTGAAGAGGCCTTGCCTGACCCGTCTCTTGCCTCCCTCTCAGGCCTCCTTTCCCGGCACCCCCTGTGTCGGGCAGACAGGACGACTTTGCCCACCCTCGCTGCTCTTCTGAGTGGAGAGGACAAGACCTGAGGCAGATATTTCGATTTTTTAAAAATTGTGATTAAAATATACATAACGTAAAATTTACCATTTTAACCAGTTTTAAGTGTATGTACAATTCAGTGGCATTAAGTATATTCACAGTGTTGTGCTTGACACAGCCTTTTGGTGCAGGGGACATTTGGAGACAGCCCACTTGATGCCGTAATTTTTCCCAACTTTTTTATTTTTAAAAATTTCAAAAGAACAGAACATGAATCACCATTCACGTGGATTCTCCATTTGTTAACATTTTCTTTCATTTCTCCCTCTCCCTCTCTCAGTGTGTACTCGTTTGTTTCTTTGCTGAAGCATTTGAGATTAAGTTACAGACATCATGATGACAAGTCCCTGTTAAATGCTTCTCCATGTACCTCATAAACACAAGGCCATTCTTCTTCTGGAATCTAGAACACGTACCTAGTCTGTGTGTGGGTGTGTGGGTGTGTGTGTTTCTTGACATTGCCGTTCGAAGAGCCCAGTACAGTTATTTTGCAGAATGTTCCTTGATTTGGATTTGGCTGTTTGTTTCCTTGTGTTTGGATTCAAGTTAAGCATTATTGGTAGAAAGATGATTATTTCAACATGAACGAGGGTATTGCAACTCAGTTCTGGCACTAACACCTGGAGTTAGCACGGATCCCACAAGTAGGGGGCACGGTTCCCAACAAGACTGCCTTCACTTCAGATGTCAGCAGCAAGTTCAGGGGGTCCCCAGGCCACTCATACTCTGACCGACTAGCTACAAATTCAGGGGTTCTTAGGACCCCCTTGAGTTCAGTAATTCACTAGAATGACTCACAGAATTCAGAAAAATGCTATTGTAGAGGAGGAAAAATAATTTCCCCTCTACACTTCTAGGTTCTTGGCTAAAAGATTAACAAGAGAAAAACAAACAAAAGTTTAATAACATGTATACCTCCTGTATACATGAGAGTTACCCAGGAAAACTGAGTAACGCCCCCAAATGGCCCAAGCCACCACCTTAAATACCATCTCCCACTAAAGAAAAAAGAAGATATTTGGGGCATGAGGGGGCCAGTTATGGGAGGTTACCAGACAAAGCACAGTAAATGAGGCTGTTATGCCGATTTAAGTCCATGCCTCCTCCATTGATAAGAGTTTCTAGAGTTTTAGTCATCCTCTTCCTGGTACAGAGAGGGAGACACCTCTACAAGGGAGGTTTCCCTCATAAATGTAAATGTCTCTTACAAAAAGGTGACCTCTACTTGGTTTTCAGGGTTTCTCTCATGGCTGCTTTTATTTTTTTAAAGGACCATCTCAAGATAATCCTTATGCCGCAGTGGCATATTTTGGGGTGGCAAGTTCTGCTCCCCTCCACTATACTTATTATTTTATTGTAAAAGATACAACCCAGGAACAGCCAAAGAAGAGACATACAGGGTGAGGTCTGGGAAAGCAGAGTTTCTGTGCCCTGTTCTTGTGGAATCAGAACACATCACCTTCCTGGGACATTGATGTATTCACCAACCAGGAAGTTCCACTGAGTTTCCATGTCCAGAGTTTTATTGGAGTTTTATGATGTCAGTATGTTGGTTGAGCCGTTGGCCATGTGATTGAACTCAGTCTGCAGCTCCACCCCTTTCGCAGAAGCTGGGCTGGCTCAGAGACCCGGCCCTCTAATCATGTGATTGGTCTTGCTGGTAACCAGCCCCCATCCTGAAGCTAGGCGCCCACCATGAGTCACTTTCTTAACATAAACTCAGGTGTGATCCAAGGGGCTGATAAGTAACAAAGGTACTTCTGTCACTCAGGAAATTTCAAGAATTTTAGAAATTCTGTGCCAGGAACCAGTGACAAAGACCAAACAAATTCTTCATTATATAACAGCTGTGTGGGTCATTTTGTGTCCTTCTCAGTTTATTACATCACGAGGCACATAATATCAGTTTGTCCCATCATCGCTGATATCAGATTTGGTCATGTTTCCCACATTTCTCCATTGTAAAGATATTTTAACCTTTGTAACTAACAAGTAATATTTTGTGTGATATTCTGAATATCCAATTTCCGCAAATCTTTTCACTCAAAAGTCGTAACACTTAGTGATAATTATTGGCTATATCAGTTATTGCAATATGGTTATTTTCTGATTCAGTAATATCCTCTACATTTATTAGCTGGCATTTTTCTGTAAAGAATAGCTTTCACTTTCCCTTCTCCCACTCCATTTAAATTTTTAAATGAAGTATCATTATGAACTCATGGGTTCTATTACTCTTATTTTTATGCTCAAATTATCCTAGATTTGGCCCTTTCACACTCACCCCTGGGTCCCATTTTGAGCACTTACTCTCTGGTCCAAAATGATGTTGATGAGGTTGTTATGACTTTGTTATGAACGGATACAGTCTAATGAATAAGTAAAACAACCATTAATTGTCATGTAGGAGGTGAGACAGTCTTCTTCTGTCACTGAGACTTTCTCCATCACTGACCCCACCCCACATGAAGTGACTGGACTGGGGTGAAGGATGGGAGGGCACTAAACACCCACGGAGAGATCACAAGCAGAGGAGAACAGTGTCACCCCACTTTCTCGTTCAGAAAGTGCTGTCAAGCCCAGTGATGGCTCTGAGAATTCACTTTAGCTTCATCAACTGCACATCAGTTAAATACTGTAATTATATTTGTGTCCTTAATAATGGCAATTCACTTTCCATTAGTAAAGCTTAAAAATGCATACTTTTTATTGCAGCCTTCGTTATGATGCATATCAGATATCTATTCAGCTCTGGAGACGAATGTTTCAGGGTAAAAAGGAGAGAAGAGAGTTTTGGCTAAAAATGATAACGTATTCTGATAAGGAAAAAAGAATGTTCAACTAAATTTCTAATGATTTTTCTTTTAGCTAAGGACTGTCTATACATTAAAATTGTTGATAAGCTTTTGTAAAGGGTTGTTCTGGGGGACAAATAAGCCACTTTTAGAAGAAGCTGATTTTAGAGTCTAACAGATTTTCAAAAATTCAGACTGTTCTTTTAAAGTACTATATATTCATTTGTAAATCAAACAACACAGAACATAATAAGGTGGAAAATAATCACTTCAGTTCCTAAGTAGAAAATTATACAAGGGAAGGCACTTAGAGATAGGTTTCTCAACCTCAGCACTAATGACCTTTGGGGCTGGATAATTCTTTGTGATGGGGTCTGCCCTCTGCATTGTGGGATGTTGAGTGGCCTCCCTGGCCTCTACCCATCAGATGCCAGTAGCACCCCCCCTTTCAGTTGTGACAACCAAAATGCCTCCAGACTTTGCCACCTGTCCCCTGGGGGACAAAACTCCCTCACTGAGAACCACAGAGTTAGGGTAAGGAAGCTCTACTGCACACATACCTGGTAATAGAAAGAGTAATATTAAAATCAAGATACCTTTGTCCAAAACTCCAGTTTCAAAATATTTCCTTAATGAAAAGAGTCATGTCAAGATGTCTTGCTTCAGCCTAGTCAGGGATTATGGGTCACTTGGACCAAAACAGCCTTTCCTCTTTTTTCCCCCTCCCACTCTATTTACATTTTAAAATTAAGTTCATGAACTCCTACCCCTGGCCTTGATGGCTCCTGGCCTTAAATCAGCCTGAATATGCCTTCTTGGGGTATCCTTGGGATGTTCAAGGTGATTTCCATACTCTTTTGTTATATGTTCTCACAACATCCTGTCCTTTCTTTTGTTTATAACACTTTGTCACATTTGGAATTATCCTACCTAGCTCAGTAAGGGCACTGCTGGTGTTGATTACTACAACTCATAGAGTCTGACATTAAGTGTATGCCAAGGAAATATTTTGAAATTCATTTTCTCTTTGGTTCCAAAATTATTCACCCTTAAGTTCATATATGACATCATTCTTTTTTATTATGTTGAATGCACTTTGGTGAAAAAGAGGTAAGAAGGTGCATGAAGTACTCGTGAAGAGAAATAGATAACTGTGGGTCGGGTTTGACTGCCTCCTTCAAATTTGTGGCACATGCCAATCCCAACACATATTTCACTCAGATTGCATTTCAGAAGTCACAGGATAGTCTTTTATACAAAGCTAAATAAATAACATGATTTTAAAATTCTTTATATAAGTTGAGGGGATATATCTGTGAAAGCTCATGTATTTTTTTCCTTGTAGAAATGGTAATATACAAGTTGGTCCGGAACATAGTTTCAAATTACTCAAAACATTCAAAAGACTCCCAAACTCTATTTTTTAATGATGGGAATGATGCAAGTTTTGGAACAAAGTCATTGAGACTTTCTGTGCAGGATAAATTTGGCTGCAAATAACAGAGAACCCAATTCAGAATGGCTTAAGCATAAAGAAGATTATCATTATTTTATGTAATAAGATTCAAGGTGGGTTGGTTTCAGGTTTGGATAGACAGTTGGCTCAATAACATTTTTAATACCCAAGTTCTTTCATCTTTTCCATTCTTCCACCTGCTTATATTAGTTTTGTCTTCATTCTAGCTCAACCATGGTGATGAAATGACTGCCCTACTTGTCCAAGTCACATCTAGCCCATCACTGAGCAAAAAAGAGACTCTCTTCCTTTGTGTTTCTTTCAAAAATTTTAAATTTACATAAAATTCACTTTTTGTTGTGCAGTTCTTTGAGTTTTGACAAACACGTAGTCATGTAACCACTCCTACAATCAATATACGGAAGACTTCCATTAACCCTCAATGGGTTTTTTTGTGTGTGCTGCCCCTTTGTAGGCAACCCTTTCCCCATCCCTAAATCTGGCAACCACTGATTTCTTCTGTCATGGCCATTCTAATACGTGTGTGGTGATGTATCATTATGGCTTTAATTTGCATTTCTGTAAAGCATAATGATTTTAGAATCTTTTCATGTGCTTATTTGCCATCTATATATCCTCTACAGTGAAGATTCTGTTCAAATCTTTTGCCCATGTTTTTATCCTTACTACTGAGGGTTTTTTAAAAATATTTATTTGTTTATTTATTTTTTTGGCTGCATTGGGTCTTAGTTGTGGCGCACAGGATATTTCGTTGCGGCACGCGGGCTCTTCGTTGTGGTGCGTGGGCTTCTCTCTAGTTGTGGCGCATGGGCTCTGTAGTTGTGGCACGCAGGGTCTAGAGCGTGTGGGCTCTGTAGTTGGAGCACTCAGGCTCTCTAGCTGTGACACGCAGGCTTAGTTGCCCTGTGGCATGTGGGATCTTAGTTCCATGACCAAGGATCGAACCGGCGTCCCCTGCATTACAAGGCAGATTCTTAACCACTGGACCACCAGGGGAGTCCCCCGTACTATTGAGTTTTGAGAGCGCTTTACATATTCTACCTACAAGTTCTTTGTTGTGTGTTTTGCCAGTATATCCTCCAAAGCCTGTGGATTGTCTTTCTGTTCTATTGCTATCTTTTGTGAAGCAGAAAATTTTAATTGTGGTGGAGTCCAACTTATCATTTTTCTCTTTCAGTGATTGTACTTCTGGTGTCATATCTAAGAAGTCTTTGCGTAACCCAAGTTTACAAAGATTTTCTCCTATGTTTTCTTCTAAAAGTTCTGTAGTTTCCTATTTAGATTTGGGATCCATGTTAAGTCAGTTTTTGTACAAAGTGTGAGGCACAGATTGAGGTTCTTTTTTTTTGCAAATGGATGTCCAGTTTTTCAGAACCATTTGTTGAAAACACTATCCTTTCTATTTTGAATTGCCTTTATCCCTTGGTCAAAATTGGTAGACTTCATTTGTGTGGATTAGTTTCTGGACTCTCTGTTCTGTTCCCGAGTGTCTATTCTCTCACCAATATCAAATTGTCTTGATTACTGTAGCTTCATCATAGTAAATCTTTTTTTTTTTTTTGCGGTACACGGGCCTCTCACTGTTGTGGCCTCTTCCGTTGCGGAGCACAGGCTCTGGACGCGCAGGCTCAGCGGCCATGGCTCACAGGCCCAGCCGTGCAGCGGCATGTGGGATCTTCCCGGACCGGGGCACGAACCCGGTCCCCTGCATCAGCAGGCGGACTCTCAACCACTGCGCCACCAGGGAAGCCCCCATCATAGTAAATCTTGAAGTCAGGTAGTATGAGTCTGTCATCTTTTAGAGTCAGCTTCTCGGCCTTTACAAAAAAAAAAATAAGAAATCTTTCTTTCTGGGATTTGATTAAGGCCATGTTGAATCTATACACTGTAGATCAATTTGGAGAGAACTGACATTTTAACAATATTGAGTTCTTCCAACCCATGAACTCAGTATAATACACCCTTTCAGTTCTAAGAGTGAGGAAATTTTTCAAGAAAAGTCCCTGGAAGACTTCCCTCATGTCTCGTGAACTTGAATGGGTTGCTAAGCCGAAAGCCAGTCATTGTCAAGAGGAATAGGATTGACATGACAGGCTTAGAACAGTGTTTTGAAATTTGCCTCATGACTTATTAGTGGGTTGGGAAATCAAATTCACTGGGTCAGAGTTATCATTCAAAAAAGAAGTATAATAGAAAAAGCATATCAAAGCATAATGCACATTATAAAAAATGGATGTTGTTTTATTAAGCTTTCTTTTCAGTTTTCTGTAAAAATTCCATAGGATGCATATGTGTACTGGGTTGCCATGTGAAATTTGTTTTTTACTCTGAGTTACAGTCTAAAAAGTTTATAGTGTCAGATTTAATTTTGAGCTGGGGATAGAGCCACCCTCTCTGATGGATAGAGATGTGAACAAAATATGGGTCTCTTAGCTAGGAAGAGAGGAAGACTAAATATTATTAAACAGCAAGCAGCAGAGCTTGCTATACATCTCCTAACATTTTGTTCCTTCATAGTGAATTCTCTGTCTTTCCATACTTTCAGATTCCAGTTAATGAAAACATGCTGTTTTGCCCAAGTTGAAGAAACACAGATGTTCATGCAAACATAAATCTTCTATTGTTGTCCAATTAGGAGGAACTAAAAGAAAAAAGAAAAACTATTGGTTCTCTTTTGGAGATAGTGGTAATAGGAACAGTGATCCCTGACAATAATTACTTGACCTTGGAGAAAGAAATCAGTTCAGCATTTCAGATGGACATTAATAGGTAATTAATCTGACAAAACAAAGAGAATGTTTATCCTCATTAATGCAGTATCACCACACTGACACTATTTAAAATTTTAAAGATACTATACGAGGGTCCAGCTAATTCATTATGTGAGCCATAAGCCAAAGGTCTCTGAATGTAGATTGGTGGATTCTCAGAGTCAAAATCTTTGAAGATAAGAACGGAATTTTGTTGCCAAAATGCTGTTTCTTGGCAGTTGCCCTGTTACACCAGATTCTTAAACCTCCAAAACAATTTACAGACTTAGTTTCTGTCAACTCACAAATTCATAATTTAGATACAGGAATCACTTCTAAATGTCAGGAAATGAAGACATTTCACACACCTTAGAGAAATTGCATTTTAAAAAGTTTACAACTAAACATAGAGGTAAATGTCAATTCACAGAGCCTGGCCTGTGGGGTTGTGTGATCTCTTGACACATGACGAGGGTCATGTGTCTTCTGCCTGGTGTTGCCTTTAGTGCAGGAATGTCCTGAGTGATATACCTCACAGGTCCTCACGGAATAATAATAGACTGGATTTGACTAGACCATTCCCCAGATGAATGCACTATTAAATTGGTCTGTTTCTAACTTGGTCAGAGGTTTCTGCAACAAAAGCTTCTTTTTTCCTTGGTTGTTTTCTTTATTGGGAGATTCATGGGACTCACACAACCACCCCACTGACTTACATATATGTAGAATAACCTTTCAGGTACATCCTTTACATCCTACCTGCTTATTAGGAGCCAGTTACATTTTTTGGCTGAGGACCAGATTACTCAACTGGTAGATGTAGAGGCATGTTTGTTTCACAACTACAACCAAGAATGTTTTATGAAGTAGTGATGGGGCAGGGGTAAAACTCCCCCCAAAACAACCAACTCCACGATCTATTTTTTAGCTTAGAATAAAAATCCCCCTTTTCTCCTTCCAGATTAATTTCAATGCCAGCTAATTTTTGGAAACTTAAACAGTTCCTTAAGGTCATGCTACAACTTAGTAGAAACTGGGAAATTTCACCTTTGCTGGACACAGCTGCTAACTAAGCATTTGCTGGATTTTATACTAAGTCTAAGAGGCTTGTCATTTCAAATGACTTAAAGCACAGCATGAGAATATTCTAAAAATACGTAGCATCTCTCTTCTAGATTGTCCTATATGTTTGAGAAATTTGAATAACTTTGTGTTACCCTGGTTAAATTTCATGATACTGAAACTGAGTTCCCCGGAAACCGAGTTCTCCTGCTGAGTTTCTGATTAATCTCTCTACCTAAAACTTTATTCCCTTTCTTGTACCCCCCCACCCTTGTTGCCTTCAGGATTGAGAAGTAAGGCCTATCCCTTTAAAATCACCAGATCACAAAGAGTTAAATGCATTTTTAGGAGTATTGGCTTAACTGAAGGAGCAACTTGGGAACTATGGGAATGGGGGGGCGGGGTACATACATAGTAATAATGGCTACAGTTCGTTCCCTGCTTCCCATGTCCCCGGCATCGTACAACATTGTATACACATTATTTCATTCTAATCTTTACCTGTGAGGTAAGTATTATTTATCCTTCAAAAAATTTAAGTAAATTGACCAACATCACCCATCAAGTATATTTTCTTCATCTTAGCCTTCTTGAGGGCAGGGAAGTTTTGCTGTTCATTGTATGTTTGAAATTTAGAACAATGCTTGGCGTGTAGTAGGTCCTC
The DNA here is from genome assembly GCF_964165515.1 of Mesoplodon bidens. Lineage (NCBI taxonomy): Eukaryota > Metazoa > Chordata > Mammalia > Artiodactyla > Ziphiidae > Mesoplodon > Mesoplodon bidens. Next base: position 85,356,259 of record NC_138162.1, read on the forward strand.
AATAAATATTTATTGAGTGCATGAATAAATGAAAGAATGTATTAATCAAAGTGAAAAAGGTAAGATTAAAAAGTGGGTCTTTCAGACCTTGCCGTCTGTTCTCTTACTCTATTTCCACCACGTTCCGTAGTATCCTCACAGGGTAGGAATGGCTGTCCTTCCAGCATGATGGTTTTTGTGCTGAAGGCTCCCACCTGTGGGCTCCTCTTCCAATGGGTGAGGCTGTTGAGGCCAGTGGACAGCAGCTTGCGCCTGCTGACTCTGGCTTTGATTTTGTCTAGGGCATCTCCTTGGTATTCCCTCCTGGAAAGCCTTGTATTGCCACCTTTGAGTCTTCTAGTGCAGAGAAAACAGTGAATTGGGCATTGCAGCAGAGGGAAACAAGTTGGTGGTGAGAGTGGATAGAAGAAAATGAAGACTCAGCCCCCAACTGAGGGAGCCCACAGATGACACAAACGTTTGAAATAGCATGAACATGTGGGTTTCCTTTTTCTTGTGCAACTGCTGTTTGTCAGCAATCCTCTCCACTTGCTGAGAACTAGGGGGTTGGGAGGACAAGGGCAAATCACGCAGTGCAAATGAAGACACTGACATTCAGGTGGCCTGAATTATTCTTTTGTCAAAGCAGAAGTTGGAGCCCTAAGTCGGCAGATATAATAACAATAACAACAGTAATCCTTGTAGTTGGAAGAGACAATATATTTGTGGTGTTGATGATATAGGGTTGGGGAAGGCAAAGAGCCATGGTGTCTACTTCCTGTTCAAGACTTCTGAACCCAGTCAGGTAACTTTCTAGTCCTCTGGGGGTTTTTGTTTTGTTTTGTTTTTTCTGTTTTTTTGTTTTTTTGTTTTGGCTGCACCGTACAGCATGTGGGATCTTAGTTCCCCGACCAGGATGGAGCCCGCACCCCCTGCAGTGGAAGCGCGGAGTCTTAACCACTGGACCACCAGGGAATTCCCAAGTCCTCTGTTTAGAATTCCATGGAGTGGAATGTGCACATTTCTGGGAATTGGCTGAGCTTTTTTTCTTAAGGTAAAACACGAAGGTGAAGAGGAAGAGAAAGTGTGGCAGAGAAGGAGAGAGTGCCAGAGCCCAAGGGAGCTTGGGATTCTGGCTTGGGCAATGCCATCACTGCTGTAAAGGGAGAATCAAAGATCTGGGTGTGGATTGTGTAAAAAAAAAGCAAGCGGCTGCCTGTTGGGGTGGAATGTCAATAAGCTTTGGTGCCCCAGAGAGCTGTGTTTGAATTCCTACTTTATCAAGCACTGGTTTTGTGTGTTGGAGTAAGTCCCTTCATCCCTGAGCACAGCCCGTAACTGCCAATTTTGGTGCTCCAGAAAAACAGTATAAACGGTGCCCGCAAACTGCCGTCGTCATTTGTATGTGGCTCGTTGGTGGATTTTACTAATAATGCACCTTCGTGGTGCTTCCTCTTTTCAAGAGTTACTCTTACTAGATATATGCTCTGCTCTGTTGTTTCCCTGCTGCTGAAGCAACGTGGATGATGACAAGAAGCAAACGAGCAAGTTTTTTAGTGGCACAATTATTATTTAAAATATTTATCCTTCTAAGTTTGGTTGCTCAGAAGACACTGACTGCTTTAGCCACCCCTCTTGCATAACTTATTTTCCTCTGATACTCAGCTTCTTCTGTATCATGGAGGATAACCTTTACCTTGCCTGGTATGTATTAGGTTCTAAATAAACAGCTCTAATAACGATGATAATTCTAATAGGGGTTCTGTGAGACTGAAGTCTTTCAAAAGCAGAACTTACTAACCTGCTTACAGAGTGGACAAGTGCTGCTGCTTTCTGTATAACCAAGAGAGCTTTCTTCTTAGCATAATTGAAAACAGGGTTGCTTTCCATAACCACTGTCCTGTTAGTGACTTTTTCAGTACAGTGGTGTTGAAAAGTTTTACTGCTTTCTGGGCAATTCGCTTTTTTTTGATATAACAAGTTTTCACCCCCAAACACAGTAACTATATAGTCTGTAAGAACTGCTATTTTGACGTTATGGTTTTGGGCAAAGGCATACTCACCAATTCACTTGACACAGCAATTTCTAGTCAGAGAACAGCACTGTGTGCCATGTTTGAACATATCCAGATGTTCAGCTTTGCATGTGTGAGCCAGGCAAGAGGGATGACCGGGGAGTGCCTTCTAGGACTCTTCATGCCTGTTATGCATGTATATTGTTACCATATGTTTCAAAGCAGTCTTGTGTTTAGCTTTTCTTTACCTCTAAATGTGTTTTTCCGTGCTATGATCTTAAGTGCATTTTGAGTGTAAGATAACTATGAGGCACAGAAGTTGAAAACAGTGTGGAAAAAGTGATTCAAAAAAAAAAAGGATACACATCCCAAAGGATAATTCTCATTTGCCTCTTCTACCACCCACCACCCATTCTCAAGACTGTTTTTCCTCCGTCAATGACTACAGTAAACTTTCACTAATTTACATTTTATGGATAGTCTCTGTTTACTTTCAACTTATCCTCTGTTGTTTAAACTTACCTCCAATGATGTCTTTTTCTATTTGTAGAAATCACTTGGGTATCTTGCTTGGGTTGAGCTAGAACACATCATACTTTTCCCATTAAAGTTCATGGAACTGTTTTTTCATTTAGTAGCTTCTCAGAGCATCAGGGTTTACAGGATGAGTTAAACTCATTCGGCAAAGCATACAAAAAGATCTGTATTCTGTATTGATATGTTCTGGCAACCAAGTGCTGAAAGCTTCTATAAAGGGAGAGAAGAAAAAGACCATGTAATAGTCGCTTGACTTTTGGACAAGGCATGGAACTACGTGATAACTTTGGACAAGGATAAAACACTCTTTTGGTCTTCCTCCTACCTCATTCATGTTCCAGTCCTTCTCAGTCTCTTATATTGGCTCTTTCTGCTTTTCTTGGCCTCTAAATGTGAGGGTCCCAGGCAGTGATGTGCTGGTAAATGTTTAACATCTGACTCTATGGGGAAAAAAGAGCCCTGACATGTGGCGTTTGCCAGTTTTCATGGTGCAAATATTTACACTGTGGCTGGTTTCTAGCTATGAGCATCATGTTACTGCATGGGGATTTAGGAAGAGATGTGCTCAGTCAGCTCTCACCAGCAGGCTAGATCCTGTTCCAGCTCACCACTGGCTCTAGAATTTAATCAGACCTCTCTTTTTGTAGTTATCTCCTAGGTGATCTCACCAAATTCCATGTCTTTAAATACTACCCACATGCTGGTGAATCCCAAATTAGATCTTATGCCCAGTCTGTCCCATGTGCACATATTCATATCCAGCAGCCAGCTTGACGCGTTCATTTGGATGTATCACAGGCGTGTGAAGTTTAACAAGAATAAAACAGAACTCTTGATTTCATGCCCGCTTACCTCCTGTCCTCCACCATCTCAGTGCGTGGCACCGTCATTCACCCAGTCACTCCATTCTAAACCCTCAGAAGCATTCTTGACTCTTTCTTACTTTTATACCCCACGTTCAACTCATCAGCAGGGCTTATTAGCTATGCTTTTAAAATTCATCCCAAGGGCTTCCCTGGTGGCACAGTGGTTGAGAGTCCGCCTGCCGATGCAGGGGACACGGGTTCGTGCCCCAGTCCGGGAGGATCCCACATGCCGCGGAGCGGCTGGGCCTGTGAGCCATGGCTGCTGAGCCTGCGCTTCCGGAGCCTGTGCTCTGTAGCAGGAGAGGCCACGATAGTTAGAGGCCCGCATACCGCAAAAAAAAAAAAAATAATAATTAAAATAAAATAAAATAAAATTCATCCCAAATTACACTGATGTGCGTCCATCTCCAGTCCCTGCCTTGTAATGTAAGTGTGATTTCTCTCCTATGGTGTCATCCCTGCCTCCATTCTGTCCTTCGGCAGTCAATTCTCTACATAGCAGCCAGAGTAAGTCTTTATGATAGAAATCATGTTCAGTCACTCCCTTGCTGAAAAGCCCCCTATTAGCTTATCATATTTGGAATAAAATTCAAACCCATCCACCTCCCATGAGGCTCTACTACTTCCCGTGGCCCTTGCTACCTCTCCAATCTCAGCTCTCTCTACCCTGCCTTTTGCTTACCTGCTCTAGCTGCACTGGCCTGCTTGCTCTTATGAACACACCAAGCTTGTTCCAGCTCTGGATATTCGCATTTCTGTACCCTTTGTGCGCACATCTCTCCCCAAAGCCCTATCCCGTGTCTTCACATAATTAGTCCACTTCATTTAGAGTCCTGCTCAAATGTTACCTCTTAAGAGAAGCCTTCCTTGACTACCACGTGACAAAGAGTCCCTTTCAACCCCCTCTACCAACCCTATACCTCTTTAGAGCACTATCACTATCTGATTTATATTATTTATCGATTTGTTTCCATGAAAGCAGGATTTGTCTTGTTGCGTGCCATATTTCCAACATTATGAAGGTGCCGTGCACACAGTAGGTGCTTAATAAATACTTGATGAATGAATAGATGTGATGAGAAATGAAGCCATCTACTTCCACACAGCTTACTATCTGTATCAGGCGTCGCAAACTTTTTCTATAAAGAGCCAGACAGTAGCTATTTTAGACTTTGTGGCCATACAGTCTGCATCACAGTGTTTGAACTGCATTTGTAGTATGAAAACAGCCACAGACAATACTTAAAGGAATGAACGTGGCTGTATTCCAATAAAACGTTATTTACAATAGCAGGCCACAGGCCAAATTTGGTCTAGATGACCATGACTGTACCATTCTGCTATCTGCATTAATGTGGCCTTGCTATCCCACTGTCTTCATCACCACGACTTTTCTATTCCAGGAAATTCTTGCTCAAGATAATAAAAGTTGCAAATAGCTTTGGAAAAACCCAACTGAATGAACATCCGACTGTTCAACTTTTTGTTGAAGAGCATCAAATGCCAGTTTTCTCTCTAAGACTCTTCAAAACTTACTGCAAACCCCTCACCTTGCTCTGTCTCCCAGTCCTAAACTGTTATGTCACAACCTTGCATTGAAAGACCTGCCTTCAACCAGACCTCAAAAACCTCATAGATATCTTAACTTGGCTCTCCCGACCCAGAGATGCCGGTAAGACTATCAACGTGACGATCTCCCTGAATGCAGAAAGCAAAAACTTGAGTTATTTGCTGGTGTATCCAGGGAGTCAGTCATAGTGAAAGATAATCCCAGAAGAGGTTATTATGTTTTTTCTGCTATCATAATTTCTTGGCCCCAATTTAAAGGAGATATTCATTCATTCACTCACTCATTCAACAAATATGTATCAAGATCTTATTACACATCTGCCTTCATATTAGCCAGTCCTGATATGAGTGTATAAGTACAAATCAGACACCTGTGCTTTGTCTAAATATGATAGAAAGAGGCAGTCTTTTCCCCTAGTGATTTCATGCCTTTCATGTTTATGTTTTTGAAATTTAAAAAATTGTGTCACCAGGGATTTTGACAGGGAAGGACAGTTTTACTCATTAAAAATGAGGACTTCTTGGTTTGCCCTAAGCTTTTTATATCTCCTTTTCTCCAGTCTCCTAAGTTCACTGATCCAAGAGTTTTCTGGAGGAATGCCAAGCATGGCTGAAACATCAACTTTCTGACTACTTGGGGGAAAAGCAACCGTCATTGGCATCATCGTTCATAAAAACTCTGGAATTTATTTGCACAAAGAGCTCATTGAGAGCTGACAGGCCTGCTACAGCCATTCCTTTAGTCCCATGGAGGAAGCGTCAGAAAAACCAGCCAACCTGCTTATGCCAATTTCTGCAAACGCAGTGTTGGAGAGTCTGGGCCTTGTGGATAACCAGCGGGCCTGACTGTCCTGATGGACAGAGGCCACAGAGCAGCCTGGGGAGCAGCCCATGGCGCAGAGTCAGGGCCTGACTCTGCCAACTGAGGCAAGTCACTGAGCCACCCAGAGCCTCGTGTCCTCATCTTGGAAAGGCAGATGGGAAAAAAGAGTAGCATCTCACCCACTGGAAGCTGGTGTTTATCAGCTGAGAAAATAGAGACAGGATTGTTGTGTAAATCTGACTCTATTCGCAAATGCCCGTCATTATTACTTCATTAAGGCAGTGGTCGGAGCTGTCCTTTCAGCAGTTCTACAAAATCTGCCTCCCCTCCATCCCCCCCACCCCCACCCCCCAGCCCCTACCGGCAACTGTCTTCCCTGAAGTGCCACAAATAGAATAGCAATCTTTGTTCTCTTCTTGTTTGGACTCTTTTTTTACTTTTAATTTTTTTGGCTGCGCCACACGGCATGGGGGATCAAACCTGTGCCCCCTGCACTGGAAGTGTGGAGTCTTAACCAGTGGACCGCCAGGGAAGTCCCTGGACTCTTTTAAAATGCAAGCACCTCCTGGAAGGCATAATACACCAAAGCAATCCAGACTAAAACACACGGGGCTTCTCGAATGTTTTCTTTCTCTCAGGAGGGATCAGGTGGCTATGGATGGATAATGAAGACAAGGATTACTAAAAAGTCAGGAAAAGTCATTTTAAAAAGGAGGAATGCCCACTGAATAACAGAATTGTAATAGCCTTGCAGATTATGAGGACCAGTGGTTTTTGAAGTGAAATCTTAGGCAGGTTCCTTTTATATAAAACAGAAAGAAACAAAGCTGGAATGGGAGTTTCACTCACCATCACAGCCTCTTGCAGATGCCTCTGCAACCCACAAGGGCCCTCTGTGGAATTTCAAGGCTCTGGGGAGCAGAGTTGGAAAACCTCTGCTACTTAGCCTCCACTTTGTCTACCAGAGGCCAGTGCCCTCCCAGAAGAGAGATGGAAATATAGCCACTCTCCTAATCTAGGGCTCAGGGCTGTACATAAAAACAAAATAATCCTGATGAACATTTGAGATCTTACTATATGCCAGGCTTTTGGCTAAATTATGTGCACTGTCTAATTTAATCTCCAGAACAACCTTGAGAAGTAGATACTCTTTTCCTTCCCATTTTACAGATGAGGAAATGGAGGCTTAGGATAAAAAACTTAGTAAGACCTCAGACTGAGGCCTGTGTGGCTCTGGGGCCGATATTCTGAACTCCATCCTGTATTTCCTTCCATCGTATTGTTTCCCTGAAGAATTATTATTATTTTTTTTTTTGCGGTACTGTCACTGTTGTGGCCTCTCCCGTTGCGGAGCACAGGCCCCAGACGCACAGGCTCAGCGGCCATGGCTCACGGGCCCCGCCGCTCCGCGGCATGTGGGATCTTCCCGGACCGGGGCACAAACCTGTGTCCCCTGCATCGGCAGGCGGACTCTCAACCACTGCGCCACCAAGGAAGCCCCCCTCCCTGAAGAATATCTTCGTCTCTTCCTGACCCTTATGACCACAAATGTCATGTAGAATTTCTGTAGACGCTAGGTTTGGATTTCAATAGAGATTTGTCTGCAACACACAATGTCTTCAGTCTCGATTTATGTTTTAGAAGAGGGAGAAAGAGTTTGAATCGAAATAGAAAGTTCTTTTACGGGTGTAACAAGTAAGTGAGCATACAGTCTTAGGCACAAGATGAGGTTCTGTTTTCCTCCCATTTAGCCAACTTCGGGTCGTTATTTTTTTTCTTTTCAAGTTTAGCATAAGCTTCCCGAATAAAAGAAGAGGGGAAAAGTTGACATACTGCAACAAACAAAATACCCCACCTTAAAATCTGAACTTCAGATTGGAGAATCACTCTGCAAAGCAAAATAATATTGGGTCCTTTAAAAACAACCCCCAAACTTAGCTCATCATGGAAACTTTTAAGTGATGTCTAACAGAGACAAAGAGAAAGAGAAAGAAAGAAACCAAATGAATAAGGACATTCTTCTTTCAGTTTAAACAGCGTCAGACAGAAGTGGAAAAATATTTGATTCCCTTAATGGCGAGAACAGATAACCATTTTCATATTAGTCACCAGCAGAGTCATCATCCACTTGGTTCTGATGGCTACAGAATTATAAAAATAAGAGTATTTTAGAGCTCTGGAAATTCTGCCCAAGGATGAGCCAACCACCCTTAGAGATAGGAAGATGGAAAAATGGAGCGACTGACAGGCAGGCAGGGCACAGTGGTTTTAATGGGTTGTTGTCTCATTCCTGTCCAGTCACAAGAGCTCTTTGTATGTTAGAGACACTAATACTTGCCTTTGGCATTACACATTTTTTTAAACCATATTGTTTTTGTCAGTTGGTTTTTACCTGGAACATTTTCCAGATACGGGTTTTCACTTATTTATGTTTGAGTGTGTCTGTGTCTTTAAAAATAGCTTTTGGGATTCCAGTCCTAGTTAAGAAGGTTATTTCTCATGTCTACGTGATACATGTCCTATGTTTTCTCACACTGTTTTTTTCTTTTTTTTTTTAGTTTGCATTTAAGCCTTCCTTCTTTATACAGTTGATACCATTTTGTATTCTGTGAGATACCAGTCTACTTTTACTTTCTTTTGGGGACTTAATAGTTGTGCTAGCATCATTTATTAAATAACCCGTTCTTACCTCCTTGAGTTGTAATAGCACTTTTGTCAAGTGTTAAATTTCCATATATAATTAGATGTCTTTCTGTCTTCTCTGTTCTGTTCCACTAATCTATTTCTCCACAGTACTCTATTGATTTTATTATAATACCTTTTTACTATTCTTCTTTTTCATACATTCTTGGCAATTCGAGGGCATATTTATTCTTCCATAACAATTTTGAGAATCGTATTCATGTTTGTGGTAGACTGAATAAATGCCCCCGCCCCGACAAATATGTCCACCTCCTAATTCCTAGAACCTGTGAATGTTACTTAGTAAGAGGGACTTTTTGGATGTAATTAAGTTAATGATTTTGACATGGGGAATGGTCCTGAATTATCCCATGGGCCCAATGTCCTCACAAAAATTCTTATGAGGGACACAGTAGGAATCAGAGTCGGAAGAGAAGGCCGTGTGACGACAGAAGCACAACAGGAGTGGTGCGCTTTGAAGATGGAGGGAAGGGCCACAAGCCAAGGAGTGAATACAGGTGGCCACCAAGGAATATAGGTGGCCGCAAGAAGCTGAAAACAGCAAGGGAGTAGATTCTTTTCTCAAAGCCTCCAGATAGAACCAGCACTGCCAACACCTTGATGTGAAACTGATTTTGCACTTCTGACTTCCAGAACTGTAAGACAATAATTTTGTGTTGTTTTAAGCCACTGAGTTTGTGGTAATTTCAGTAGAAAACTAATACAGTGTTGCAATAGAAATCACATTAAATTTATATATTGATCTTGTGAAAAATGACATTTTGTTTCTTTTTTTACTAAACTTATTCTGAAATATTTTATATTTTGCCATTATTGTGAACGAGACATTTTTCTATGTTTCTACAATACTTTTTTTTTTTTTTTTTTGGTACGCGGGCCTCTCACTGCTGTGGCCTCTCCCCTTGCGGAGCACAGGCTCCGGATGCGCAGGCTCAGCGGCCATGGCTCACGGGCCCAGCCGCTCCGCGGCATATGGGATCCTCCCGGACCGGGGCACGAACCCGTATCCCCTGCATCGGCAGGCGGACTCTCAACCACTGCGCCACCAGGGAGGCCCTCTACAATACTTTTATGTAATTATTTTTAGGATTTGAGAAAAGCTACTGATTTTTAAATATTTATTGCTTGTCCAACCATGTTACCAAATTCTCTTATCTTGTTACCTGTACTTGATTCTCTTGGGTTTTATTGTCATAGTTTGCTTTAAAAAATTTTTTTTTATTTTTAGGAAAGCAATCACATCATCAGCAAAAACAAAAAGAGCTTTATTCTTACTTTCAAATGTTAGGTCAGTTATTTAATTTTGTTGTGTTAATAAGTTTGGGATCTCTTCCAAGTCAATTTTTAGTCATAACGGTGATGGTGAGCATCCCTTGGGTAGTTTCTGTTTAATTAAAATGGTTTTAGCATTTTGCTCGTTAGGATATTATCTGTCATCAGTTTGATAAATAGCCTTTATTATATTAATTCTTTAATTCTTATTTTACTCATTGGGAATGGCTGCTACTTTACTAAATACATTTTAAACATCTAAAGATATGACCGTATGGTTTTCCTCCCTTAAAGGACTGATGCAGTAGATTGTGTTTAAACTTCCTGGTACTGAACCACCCTTGACTTCGTGGAAGCAGTCATGATCTGGTTTTTGTTTGTTTGTTTTTTGATATATGACTGGATTCTACTTGTTAATGTTCTTGAATCTATACTTGAAATTTTCTATAATTTTCAATTTTATCTTTATCAGCTTTAAGGTTTTTTTGTTTGTTTGTTTTGTCTGCACCCAGCGGCATGTGGGATCTTAGTTCCCTGACCAGGGATTGAATCTGTGCCCCCTGCATTGGGCACGTGGAGTCTTAACCACTGGACCACCAGGGAAGTCCAGCTTTAAGTTTATTTTGACTTTATAAAATGAATCGGAGTCTTTTTATCCTTTTCTATGGCTGAGAGTAATTTAAATAAAAGTAATATTGTCAGACCTTTAAAGGTTAGATAAAATTCAGCTAGAAATTCATGCCCAGTGAGTTTTCAAACATTTGTATTTCCCTCCTCTTTCCCACCCAACTTTAAACACCTAGATTTTTCTGATATAATTTAGTATTTTATTTCTATATTGTCATTTGAATTATTCTTATAAATCTTTCAAGAGCCCTCATTTAGACTTACCTATCTCTAGTCAGAATGTTTCTATTTAATATATATACATGTATAAACGTTCATTGCTTACCAGTCACTCTTCTTTTTTTATCTTCTCCCATATTGAGATTTATATTCTGATTTATTTGATGTTTGGTGTGTCTTTCTGAGTATTTTCCTCAGATAGAGTGCATCACAGATAGACTGACAGGCTCTCTGAAAGCTTGCATGTCCCTCCTCATATGTATTTTTTTTCACTCTCACAGACTAATGAAACAATGCCAGGGTATGGAATTTATCTCAGTACTGTGTCATGATATTTCACTGTTTTCTGGCTTCCAGTATTGTGGTCTGATGTGATACCTGTCTTGATTATTTTCCCAGTGTAGATAACTTGTTTCTTCTATCTGGAAGTTTACAAAATCTTCTCCTTATCCTTAGAATTCAAGGCTTTTATTGAAATATGGCTAAATATGTGTCTTTTCTCCCAGTATTGCATTTCTCTAATGACTAACAATGTTGAGCATCTCTTCATATGTGTATTGGCTATTTGTCTGTCCTTGGAGAAATGTTTATTCAAGTGGTATGTTTATTTTTTAATTGGGCTATTTGCCTTTTTATTGTGGCTATTAGTTGTGTGTTATATATTTGTGTTAGTTATTTGAACCCATGGCTTCCCAGTGTTTTCTGGATTTCTTTTTTCATCAGTGATCACATCAGCCCAGCAATGATCACATCACATCAGGAAACAATGAGGTCGACATTGGTCATAGTTAATGATGTTCACCAAAGGAATACATTTGTTATGTTTCGTCAGAAGTTGGAAAAGGTACTTTATGACCTTAATGTAGAATGGCAATCAGTTATTTGGGCCTCAGTGAGAGAAAGAAAAAGTTCTCAGAGCTCTGAATTTACATTTTGAAAAAATCCAGGTTTTCATAGCATAGACTCTAAGGAAGTGAGGCTTGAAGTGAGTTGTTCAGTTAAGAATCTATTACAGTAACCTAGGTGAATGGTGAATGTGTTTGGGCCGTGGGGATAATGGAAGATTATAAGTGATCAGGTAGAATGAAAAGGATTTGCCACTAGATTGACAGTGGTGAAGAGAGAAAGAGAGGAGTCAAGGAGAACTCTAAGGTTATTGTCCTGAGAAACTGGAAGAATGGAATCATTCACTGGGTTTAAGATGACTGCAGGAGAAACAGTTTGAGGAGTAAAATTAAGGGTTCTGTTTTTAACGTGATAAATGTGAAATTGCTATTAGCTCTCCTAATGGGAATATTGAGTAAGCAGTTGGATCTCTCTGCTGGAATTCAAAGGAAAAGTATTGGCTGAAGAGAAAAATTGGGGAATTATTAACAGATGGCATTTAAAATCATGCTGTGGTGTGTATACACACACACACACACACACACAATGGAATATTATTCAGCCTTAAAAAAGATGGAAATTTTGTCATTTGTGACAACAGAGATGAACCTGGAGGGCATTATTCTAAATTAAATAAGCCAGACAATGAAAGACAAATGCTATATGGTATCACTTATATATGGAATCTAAAAAAAAAAAAAAAAAAGGTTGAACTCATAGAAATGGAAAGTAGAGAAGTATTCTTCAGGGGCTTGGGGGTAGAGGAAACAGGAAGAGTTTGGTAAAAGGGTAGAAACTTTAAGCTCTAAGATGAATAAGTTCTGAGGAACTATGTGATATGGTGATTATAGTTGATAACACCATATTGTATAATTGAGATTTGCTAAGAGAGTAGAAGTTGAATGTTCTCACACACACAAAAGTAAATATATGAGGTGACGGGTGTATTAATTTATTAATTAACTCAGTGGAGGGAATCTTTTCACAATGTATGTGTATATCAATCAAATCACCATGATGTACACTTTAAATACCTTACACTTTTGTCAATTATACCTCAATAAAACTGAAAAAAAAAAGAAAGTCATGATCCTGAATGAGGTTACCCTAAGGAATGAGTGTTGTATAGAAGAGAAGAGATTTGATGTTGGAAAATGATGATGAAAAAGCAGAGGAGGCTAAGAGAAGGCAGTCTGTGAGATACAAGGAAAACCAAGAGAGACGGATGACCTAAAGCCCAGTGAAGATAGTGCCTCAAGAAGGATGGAATGATCAGTTTGGTCAGAGGCAGCTGAGAGGTGGAGTAAGTTGAGCTGGAGAAGGGACCTTTGGATTTGACGATATGGAAGTCACTGGTGGAGTTGATGAAAACTGTTTGGCTGCAGGGGTGGTGATGGAAGTTTGATTGGAGTAGGTTCAAGAGAGACGTGAATAAGGGATTAAAATTTTTTTCTATTATTATTCTTGGCACTTCAAATAAAAATGTTATATTTCTTAATACCGAAACCTAGTCATACTCTGGTAGGTAATCTCTGCTAATTTAAATTTAACACCCATTATTTAAAAAAATACTTAACCAGCTATTGAAGACACCCACAAACACACTTCACAGAACCAAGTACAAGACATACTGTGATCCTTTGGGATTTCTTTTGGAATATTTGTATAGGAAAGCGATCAGTTTTAGTGTGAAGGGCAGCAGAGAAATGGGGCAGTGACAGGAGGGAGTAAATGGAGACTCTTTTACAGATGGGGGGAATATTACAGCATAGGCGGTGGAGAGAGAAAACTTGATGCTACAGCAGCAAGATGGAGCCGATTGCTGGAGCAGCACCTTTGTGTAGATGAGAAGGTAGCTAGTGGGAATCTAGCCACAAGTGGCAGGGTTGACCTAAGATAAGGAACCCATGTTTCAGCCAGAGAAACCAGAAGAAAGGAAGCATGCAAGTGTAGCAAGGCAGGGAGGTTGTGCAGGTCGGGATTGGGGTGTTGCTTGCTTTTTGTCTAGTTTGGGCTCAACAGTGACCTTCCGCTCATTTACTGATTTTGTTTCGTCTCAAATTATTTTGTTTAGAGAACAGAGTGCTTTGTGTGCTACACTTGAATCTAAGCACTCTTAACTATTTTCATATTTAAGATAGTATCTTCCTCCTAGAGCAGTGCTGTTTCTCTGCGTATGTCCTCTGTTTGTTCACATCCATCTTCCTCTCTCTTAGTGTTGGTCCCTTGAGTGAGTTGTATTTTTCTTTATTGCCTCTTGGGGATGAGATCTAGTAGCTTGGGTACTAGAAAGCTTCAGTAGCATGCAGAAAACTTGACCTCTGTTCACCTGTTGTTTCAAGGCAGGCAGGTGCCAGTTCCTGCTGAGGAACACAGAGGAAAGTTCTTTTCTCCCCCTTTCATCTTCTTACATTTGCTCAGACTTGGGAGCAGAGAAAACCCAACCCGTCCGTTGCCAGACTTTTCAACATCTTGTGCCTCAGGAAGAATGGGCACATTTATGTGGGCAAGTTTAAATCCCCGGCCACTGTCTCAGCAGGATCCCCTCTTTTCTGGTCCTCACCTGATGCTCTTGCACTGTGGTCCAGGCAGTTGTCCTACTTATGGTGATGAAAGACCTGCATATTTTCCTTCTCCCAACCTTTAAAAGTTGCCAGGGCCTTGCTTGCACCTAGTACCCTATAGGCTCCTGCAGCCATTTCACTTAGGAGGGTCAGGAGGCAGGGAGCATAGGACAGAGGGAGTTCCCTGATTCCTTTTGTAAGGCACTTCGGCGGTCTACTTGCTTTTCACGTTTGGTAGACATTTGTTGATTATTCCCCATGTGCCAGGCACTGTGCCCGTTTCTCAAAGTATGTCTTGCAGAACATTAGCTATGCAGGATATTAACAGGTGTGTCATGGGAAGGCTGACTTTATGGTTAGTTGGTTCAAAGAAAAGTGAAAGAAGTTACTGCAGGACCTCTCCACTAATTTCCAGTATTAATGGGAACACTCAACAGCTTGTCACATTTCTCAGCAGTCTCAGTATTATTTGAACCATGAAAGCTTTTCTTGAGATATATTTAACAGAACACATGGAACAATTGTTCCTGGAACAAACTTTGGAAAATGTTGCATTCGGGGTGACGCTAGGTGAGCACATATGTATTACACCATACTCCAGACCAGGCTCTTTGTTTTATGTTGTACATACATGACCTCACTGTTATTTGACCACAGACCTATGAGGTAGACAGCACGAGGAATATGAAACTCCACATAATGGCAGAGTTAGGATCTGGCCTTGTTCTATGATACCACTGAAACAGGAGGGAAGGGTGCAGGGCACAACCTTTAAATGAATGACATAGCCATAGGACATGACAAAAACTGGTTGGAACCAACTAGGTCCAAGATGGTGGAAGATTCAACTTCCAGTAGACCTTGAGCCTCATTATACACTCATTGTAATACATTAGCTAAATGGCACATCCACCAGTGCCATGACAGTTCTGAGGCCAACTATAAAAGATCAAAAAGTGGGCGGTGGCCCAATTTCTGTAAATTCCTGCCCCTTCCTTGAAACAATTGGAATAATCCTCCCACTCATTAGCCTATGAAATTACCCAGCCCATAAAAACTAACATGCCATATTTTGGGGTCTCTCGCCTTCTGAGATGGCCCACACTCTGTCTGTGGAGTGTGTTTCTCTCTAAATAAATCCACTTCTTACCTATCACTTTGTCTCTCACTGAATTCTTTCTGTGATGAGACATCAAGAACCTGAGCTTCATTAAGTCCTGAGACCAGGTGTGTGATCTCAGTAGAAAGACCGTGGGTTCAAGTCCCAATCCGAGTTGCACAGTTTCACCACCGCTTCACCACTTCTCCACCAACCTATTGAAAATTACATGAAGAACTTTAAAAATCACTTCAGTACAGCTTAACATTGTAAGTAAACCACTTCAGAAACCTGCTTCAGAAAGAGTGTATAGTTTCTAGACTGCCACAGGAGAACTGTCTTTTTGTTGCTTCTTTGCCCAGAACTTAGAGGAGACATTCAAAATGTTTTTGAGTTCTTCAGTGTCTTCTTTTGGAACCATGCCCAAACAATACATATTAGAGTAACACTGGCTCCTGTAACAAAGATAAACAAGAATGGATAATAACTCAAACACAATAAAAGTTCACTTCTCACTCATTAACAGTCCAGGACGGGGATTCTGGTCATCAGGGGAAGGTTCTGCTCTACACAGACTTGTAGGACTTCTGCAAATGGTGGCTCTGCCATTTTCTATTTTTTTTCTTTCCTTCCCTTTTAAAAAATATATTTATTTATTTATTTTTGGCTGCGTTGGGTCTTTGTTGCTGTGAGCGGGCTTTCTTTAGTTGCGGCGAGCAGGGGCTATTCTCTGTTGCGTGTGTGTGCTTCTCATTGCGGTCTTGTTGTGGAGCATGGGCTCTAGGTGTGCGGGCTTCAGTAGCTGTGGCTCGCGGGCTCTAGAGCACAGCCTCAGTAGTCGTGGAGCATGGGCTTAGTTGCTCCACTGGCATGTGGGATCTTTCCGCACCAGCGCTCGAACCCGTGTCCCCTGCATTGGCAGGCGGATTCTTAACCACTGTGCCACCAGGGGAGCCCAGTTTTCAAAATATTATGTCTCCAGCCACACTGATGAGATGGGGTGTTGCTGTCTCAGGGAGTACCAGTGGCACACACCTCTTCTACTCACAGCTTACTGCTAGAACTCAGTTACATGGCACATCTAACTGCAGGGGTGTCTGGGAAATACCATCCAGCTGTGTGCTCAGGAAGAAAAGAAAACTTATTCTGTTGGGCAGCTAGTAGATTCTGCCACACCAACCGGTGAAAAAGATACCTACCAAAGCTTTCCCTGAGCATCTCAAGATCAGCCAGTAATAATTGTAATGATGACGATGATTTAAAAAATGGAAAAGTGCTTATAATTCAATAATAGGTATTTACCAAATGTATGAAATGTGCAGTATACCATGCTAAATGCTTTACATCTATTATCTTTAATCCTCTCATAAATCCTAAGACAAGGGGGAATATTAACCCTATTTGATACAGAAGGAAACTGAGGCTTATGTCAGATTGAGTAGCAGAGGCCAGATGTAGAACTTGGTCAGTCAGCTTCAGAGCCTGTACATAACCTCTGTTCTATACTCAGAAAACAACTACATGCGGGGATTACAGCTGTTTAAAAGGAGGCACATAAAAAGACTCAAAGGAGCACACAAAGCGTGAAATAGTCATCGTGTCCAGGCGGTGCAACTTATATTTTCTTCAATTTTTTAAAACTATGCTTGAAGAAACTTTTTCCTGCTTCAGACCTTTTCAGTGGGATGGCATTTTTCTTTGAGTGAAAGGAAGAGACTAATTTTACTAATTAAACTGTGGCATTTATAAAAACAAATAAGACAGATCACCTTCTTGATAATAATGGGATGGGGAATGTGACCTTTTCTTTTTCCTGGAACTTGCTTTTGTGTAGTCTCTCTGGGGCTTGTCTGTGGCTATGGAATAAGAAAAGGCTTCTTGGTTGTCTTGTTTGGAATGGGCGTGGCCTTACCTTGTTCTCCACCTGAGTGGGTAACTTACTGGAAAGAGCATTCTGTTTGCTGGGAAAGGGGATCCACGTGGGAATCCTACAGCTTAACATTTTCCTGCCATAATCACATTGCATCTCTTGATGTGATGTAATCTTTTCTTTCTCTTTTCTGTCGTTCTTCTTAAAACTGACAGCTAATTTTGTTTTAAAATGAATTTTATTTTGAACAATCTTAAACTCACAGAAACTGCAAGAACAATACAAAGAATTTTTTTTTCCCTCAAACCATTTGATGGTAAGTTGACTACATGATACACTATCCTCCCCCTCTCCCCTTATGTCAGTGGGTATTTCCTAACAACAAAGACATCCTTTTACAAAAGCACAATACACTCATTAAGATCTGCAAATCAACATTGTTACAACTCCAGACCCCATTCAAGTGCTATCTATCATCCTACGTCCATTATAGCAAAAGGATCCACCTCAGAACTCTATGTTGCCTTTAGTTGGTCCCTCCAGGCCCATTTTTTAAAAAATTGAAGTATAGCTGATTTAAAATGTTGTGTTAGTTTCAGGTATACAGCAAAGTGATTCAGTTATTTTTATGTGTGTGTGTGTATATGTGTGTGTGTGTATGTATGTTCTTCTATATATATATATATATATATAGGATATGTATATATGTTCTTTTCCAGATTCTTTTCCATTATAGGTTATTACAAGATATTGAATATAGTTCCCTGTGCTATATATAGTAGGTCCTTGTTGTTTATTTTATATATCTGTTAATCCCAAACTTTTAATTTGTCCCTCCCCCGCCTTTCCCTTTTGGTAACCGTAAGTTTGTTTTCTGTGTCTTTGAGTCTATTTCTGTTTTAAAAATAAATTCATTTGTATCATTTTCTTAGATTCCACATATAAGTGATATTATGTGATATTTGTCTTTCTCTGACTTAGTGCACTTAGTATGATAATCTCTAGGTCCATCCATGTTACTGCAAATGGCCTTATTCTTTTTTATGGCTGAATAGTATTCCATTTTATATGTATACCACATCTTCTTTATCCATTCATCCGTCGATGGACATTTAGGTTCCTTCCATGTCTTGACTATTGTAAGTAGTGCAGCTATGAACATTGGGGTGTATGTATCTAGGCCCATTATTTTATAGACTTCGTTCAATCTGGGTTCATCTGATATAAAATTTAGTTTATGCATCTTTGGCAGGAATTTCTCAAGTGCCGCTTTATTCTCTTCTTTGCATCCTATCAGGAGCACAGAACAGAAGGAGGGAGCTATCACCATAGATAACTAGAGTATGAACTTGAACTATGTGTGTTATACAGGGAGGAACCAAGTAAAATCTGTTTGTTAAAATTCCTCTCTGGGTCCCATGGTCTCTACATGACCCAGAAAACATTTCTTTACCAAACATTTGCTTTTCCATCTTCATGTAGATTGCCTTCCTCCCCTTTGGAGTCCCAAACCACTACTCCCAACATCCTCTTTTGCCTTTAGCTGAAGATGATATTTAAGGTGAGGGTTTCAGCCATTTTGGTGAGTTACTCAGTTCTGCTGGCGCTCTCCCATGTATACATGTTATTAAACTTTTATGTGATTTTCTCCTGTTAATCTGTCTCCTGTTAATTTAATTCTCAGACCAGGCAGAAGAACCAAGAAGGGTAGAGGAAAATTTCTTCCTCCCCAACACTATCTGTGTATGTTGAGAACCATGAGTTTACCCCAAATGCATCCAATTCCTATCCAACATCATGGAATGTATTCTAGTTTTCTTCTTTTCCATATTGTAACTTCCAACTCCAGCCGTAAGAAATTTGGCTCCCAATATCCTTAAATCTCCTTATTTGCTCAATCCCCTGATATTTAGTGAACCTCCAGTCATGGCCCCTGCCCCCTTGCTGCTGTGTATTCCCTCCTCACCCTGACCTGCCTGCCCCACCTTGTGGAAGGGAAGCCGTTCCCACCCTGCTCAGACTCTGCTTCCACCTCCTGCTCGGACACCCTCCTCATCTCACTGAGGTGTGGATTCCCTACATAGGACCAGCGCCCTGTACATTTGCCTTCCGTGCCCTCTTGGGCTGTGACTCCCCACACGAGCATCTTTTATTATAATATTTGGTCTCTTGTTTTCAATTCCTGAAGTCTTGTTATTCATAACAAACCCCTTTCCACCACAACTGGGCTTATTTGTTAATGAGGTAACTTTCGGAAAGCACCTAAGGCTGGGGGAACTGGTAGCAGGGGAATCAACCATGAATAGAGGGTTGGATCTTTCCGTCCCACCCCCTGATTTCTGGGGAGGGGAGAGGGACTGGAGGTTGAATCAGTCACCAATGACCAGTGATTTAATCAATCATGCCTATGTAATGAAGCCTCCATAAAAAAGGAGAGGGTTCAGAGAGCTTCCAGGTTGCTGAACCAGAAACCTCCATGTGCCACTGTGCCAGACCCCAAACTATACAAGGACAGACGCTCCTTTGTTTGGGGTCTCCTCCTCTGTATCTCTTCATCTGGTTGTTGATTTGTATCCTTTAATATCTTTTATTATAAACTAGCAATCTAGTGAGTAAACTGGTTTTCTGAGTCCTGTGAGCCTCTGTAGCAAATTAAACCCAAGGAGAGGATGGTGGGAACCTCCTATTTATAACCACTGGCTCGGAAGCACAGGTAACAACCTGGACTTGTGATTGTCATCTGAATGGAGGGCAGTCTTGTGGGACTGAGCCCTGATCCTGTGGAATTTGATGCTGTCTTTGGGTAGATAGTGTCAGAATTGAATTGAATTGTAGGACACGCAGCTGGTGTCTGTGAATTGCTTGGTGGTCTGAGAATGCCTCCAAACATTGGAATTGGGTACAGAAACCTCACAGCCCTCAATCATCACTATGACAAACTCTGAGTTGACTCTTAAGGTTCTGTGCTTCTGATCAAGTTTATTTTGGAGACCATCTCTGGGCACAAAGTTGAAGATCTGAGTGATTAAGAGCTTCAGCAGATAGGATACCAGGCTAGAGTTTAGGAGGCCTGGCATCTAGTGCTGACCCTGCACTTTGCCAGGGGTATGAAGCCTGTTCCACCTCTAGCCCTTTGTATAAATGGGGTGAAAAATAAACAAAATGATCAATAGATAAGACACCCAGTAGGAGTCCTTTTTCTGCACATATAAAATAGAGGTGGTTGTTGTGAAGGTGAAGCGAGGTGTAAGGCATTCTGAAATGTTTTGAAAACTATAAAAACCTATGCATATGTGACACTTTTATTAGAAAAAGATTTCATCAGGAAATATTAATGCAAACTTTTAGCAGGACAATCCTATTTTCTTTATGACTTAGAAAATTGATGTGACTAAAACATATCCCAGTACACAGAGCTGAAAATGTGTGCTGGGGAAGTAAAATACAGGATGCCTGGGTGGGGGGTTGGGCAGCGCATGCTGGATCCTGCTGAAACCAGGACCCTGTAAGTCTATGGAAGAGCTTTGAAGAACTTCCAATTTAATACAATTTGCATATTTATCAATTGCTTTATTATAAACTTTCTAAGAGCAAGATTTTTTCTTCAGTGATACCCAAGTTTACTTCTCTGTCTCCTCTGTGGAAATTTTCTCTGTGCACCGACACCGTTGTAGCTGCTTCTAGGACTTCCTTTTTCATCTGTTTACCATCCACATATGTGTGGTATGTAATTGAACTATCTCCTATTTCAACAAAAGAAGACAACTCAGTGGGATCTCTAAATCTGAAAATTCCTTGATTCCCAAAGCTTCCATTTATGCAAAAGGAATGAATTTAAGAAGTTTTCCCATATATTATGAACAAAATTCCTCTCTGGCATTTTTATAAGTGATTCTAATACATGTTTAAATTACTTCTCACTTATTCTTGAATGCTAGAATAATGAATTAATAAGCACAGCTAAGCCCAAAAAGGGGCCCTGAGGTCACCAGCCCTGTATGGATTACAAGTAAAGACTGGCTTCTAATGTTGCTCTATGTTAGAGGGATTTAGGCTTTATTTTTTAAAGATTCCAGGAAAACCACAAGAGAAGTTCAGCACTGTTCAAAAGAAGAAGTAAGGTCAAAGTTTAAGAAAGGTGGAGTTGAGAAATCCCCACATTTGAGAAAGCTAAAGACAGCATGAACACTGCAAGGAAGTGGTCAGTTCTAACAGACTGGGGCAGCGAGGGTGAAAGGAGATGAAAACCACTGACTCATGGCCTCCTCTTCCATTTGGCAGGCTGCCAAGTGCATTTACACATTCTTAGTTATTTCTGCAGGCACGTTGTAACTGCAAGGGATTTCTTAGCTCAGTGGTAACTGGGAGATGCCATGCAGGTAACTGAGCTGGGCCAGTGAATGGGAGGAGGAACGGACTCTCTACAGGGTGACCTGGAGGGTGTCACTGTGTGGCATTGGCTTCAACTGGATTGGACCGCCTCTGAGGATTAAATTACTTTCACGTATCTCTCTTCATTCATCCATTCATTCCTTTAGGAAACCCTATCCTTGCATAGATAGGGTTGTCAGGTGGTTTAAACCCAAAATTCCAGACATATGATAAAAATGTGTAGACCAAGTTAAGAAAAAAAAAAAACACCTACAAGTCCAGTGATATGGAAAACTTATTAGTTAGAGATGGTGGCCTGTACACATGTGTTTGTCTTGGTTCTCTCGAAAGACCCCATTAAAATGACAATGAATTTTATATTAGAGCACAAACGCATAAGGACAAAGAGAGTAGAGGAAACAGCAGGAAAGAAGGCAAGATGGAGAGCCAACAGACGAGTGGGAACTGACGTAGCCAGCTCAAAGAAGTGAAACCCTAAGCTGCCTGTGGTGGAAAAGGAGTCACCCACTCACTTTACACCACAGACCCCAGAAATGCTCAGGAATCCGTGACACCACGTATCTCTAAGATGCGGGAAAACAGGTTCAAAATCCTTTTAGGAAGCAGTTAGAAGCCCCACTCCCTTCTCAAAGTCCTGCAGCCGGGGGTCCGTTCCCCACCCTTGCACAGTACCGAAGGCTTGTCTGTAGAGCCGCATTGCCCTTTACAGTGGCCACTCAGCACATGTGGTTTTTGAGCACTTGA